>NC_133330.1:304666289-305866289 GCF_042186555.1 Aquarana catesbeiana | reverse complement strand
ATGGAGATGCAGGGATCTGTTAGATCTGGGAGCCGCTGAGAGCAAAGCTGTTCCTTGAAAACACAGTGACAGTTGGGAGCGGGAACAGAGGGTGAGAACAGGAGGTGGTGGAATTGAGTTCCGGCACGCACCGGCAACAAAACTGGGTGCAAGGGCCACATGACAAAGCCTGGTGGGCCTGATTCAGGCCGCGGGCCTTGTGTGTGACATATGTGCTCTAGAGGTTCCTAGGGGTTCCTTAAAGAGGAGGTGTCCCCCCCCCCCCCCACGAAAAATTTAAAGTCAGCAGCTACAAATACTGCAGCTGCTGACTTTTAATATATGGACACTTAGCTGTCTAGGGAGCCCGCGATGTCGGCACCAAAGTCGATCTTCGGTCGGCTGTCGGCCGCCGCCATTGCTGGTAAGGGAACCCAGCAGTGAATCCTTTCAGCTGCGCTTTCTAATTGGTCCGGCGGCTGAGGAAGGAGGAGGGGGCCAAACTTCCGAGAGACAGGGCCGCAGCGCTGTATCCCGGAAGTGGGGAAAGGTACCTGTCAAAAACAGGTACCTGTTACCCTTTTCCCCCCGAAAGGTACCAAATGTGGCACCGGAGAGGGCGGAGGAGACGGATAAGCGGAAATTCCACTTTTGAGTGGAACTCCGCTTTAAGTTACAAAGAACTTCTGCTTCTCAGATAAATTTCCATCAATGCCAATTAGTTTTTTAGCTGTTTGTAAGAAGGAACAATCTTCCCACTGACCACCAATGTAAGGAGTATTCTTCCCACTGACCACACCATTGTAGGGAGCATTCTTCCCACTGACCACCAATGTAAGGAGTATTCTTCCCAATGACCATCAATGTATGGAGCCCAATGACCACACCAATGTAAGGAGCATTCTTCCCACTAACCACCACTGTAAGGAGTATTCTTCCCACTGACCACACCAATTTAAGGAGCATTCTTCCCAATGACCACCAATGTAAGGCGTATTCTTCCCAATGACCACCAATGTAAGGAGTATTCTTCCCAATGACCAGCAATGTAAGGAGCATTTTTCCCACTGACCACACCAATGTAAGGAGCATTCTTCCCAATGACCACCAATGTAAGGAGCATTCTTCCTACTGACCACACCAACGTAAGGTGTATTCTTCCCAATGACCACCAATGTAAGGAGTATTCTTCCCACTGACCACCAATGTAAGGAGTATTCTTCCTACTGACCACCAATGTAAGGAGTATTCTTCCTACTGACCACCAATGTAAGGAGCATTCTTCCCACTGACCACACCAATGTAAGGAGTATTCTTCCCAATGACCACGCCAATGTAAGGAGCATTCTTCCCAATGGCCACCAATGTAAGGAGCATTCTTTTCACTGACCACCAATGTAAGGAGTATTCTTCCCACTGACCATCAATGTAAGGAGCACTCTTCCCATTGGCCACACCAATGTAAGGAGCATTCTTCCCACTGACCACCGATGTAAGGAGCATTCTTCCCACTGACCACCAATGTAAGGAGCATTCTTCCCAATGACCGCACCAATGTAAAGAGTATTCTTCCCACTGACCACCAATGTAAGGAGCATTCTTCCCAATGACCGCACCAATGTAAGGAGCATTCTTCCCAATGACCGCACCAATGTAAGGAGCATTCTTCCCAATGACCGCACCAATGTAAGGAGCATTCTTCCCACTGACCACCAATGTAAGGAGCATTCTTCCCACTGACCACCAATGTAAGGAGCATTCTTCCCACTGACCACCAATGTAAGGAGCATTCTTCGCAATGACCACCAATGTAAGAAGTATTCTTCCCAATGACCACCAATGTAAGGAGCATTCTTCCCACTGACCATAACACTAATGTTCCATGAGCTAGAGATATAGTATATGTTTAGGCAGGTTCCCTGAGACCAAGAAGTTAGTGCATGAGTTCCTCCATGTGAATAAGGTTGGGAAAGTTTGTTCTCAGCGTAAACCATACAATTACTCCGCATTGTTAAAGGAAGCTAAGTTTCAATGTAGTGACTTCAATCTCTGAAACAATCCAGAAGTTCATGCATACAAGGAAGTCAAATGTTTATCCCTATGTACTTAGTGCTAGTAAACTGTTTGTTTGGTAACCCTAACTAAGCTAGTAACCAGAAATGACCAGACTTGTGGCTTTACGATAACTTGATTCAATGGAACAGAATCCCTCCTAAAGCCGACCTGTTACCAACACAAAAGATTAAACCTTTCCCTGAAATGAGACAGTATATAGTGACATCACACTGCGAGCGACTTGACACTAATACCTCACTATATGACAAAGTATGACAAATGAAGGCAGAATAAGGCCCCAGGGGAAGTAGCAGCTTTGACTCACCCCCCCCCCACTTGCATTGTACTTACAGTCACTTAGGCAGTCCATACATTAATCTTTTCTTTTTGTTCAACCAGCAACCATTGTATTCCGACAACGGGGAGATTTCCCCACCATCACAATACGCTGATCAGTGCTGCCAGCGGTAGACAGCAGCACTGATCAATAAGGAAAAACCTGACAGGGTGAATGTACAGAAGACAACTGGTAGATTGACTTCTGTACAACCATCCAGCCAATAAATGGAATGAAATTCAACTGGTCCCTGCTAACCTGAATGAGTTTCGATCCACGCTTGGCCCGGCTTAAAGCGGGCCATACAGTGCCTTGAACCTCATACCCCTTGCAATTTTCCACATTTTGTCTTGTTACAACCAAAAATGTAAATGTATTTTATTGGGATTTTATATGATAGACCAACACAAAGTGGCACATAAATTTGAAGTAGAAGGAAAACGATAAATGGTTTTCAAAATGTTTTACCAATAAATATCTAAAGTGTGGCATGCATTTGTATTCAGCCCCCTTTAGTCTGATACCCCTAAGTAAAATCTAGTGGAATCAAATGCCTTCAGAAGTCACCTAATTAGTAAATAGAGGCTACCTGTGTGTAATTTAATCTCAGTATAAATACAGCTGTTCTGTGAAGCCCTCCAAGGTTTGTTAGAGAACTTTAATGAACAAACAGCATCATGAAGGCCAAGGAACACATCAGACAGATCAGGGATAAGGTTGCGGAGAAGCTTAAAGCAGGGTTAGGTTATAAAAAAATATCCCAAGCTTTGAATATCTCCCAAAGCACTGATCAATCCATCATCCGAAAATGGAAAGAGTATGGCACAACTGCAAATCTACCAAGACATGGCCGTCCTTCTAAACTGACAGGCTGGGCAAGGAGAGCATTAATCAGAGAAGCAGCCAAGAGGCCCATGGTAACTCTGGAGGAGCTGCAGAGATCCACAGCTCAGGTGGGAGAATCTGTCCACAGGAAAACTATTAATCGTGCACTCCACAAATCTAGCCTTTATGTCAAGAAGAAAGACATTGTTGAAAGAAAGCCATAAGAAGTCCTGTTTTCAGTTTGCGAGAAGACACAGCAAACATGTGGAAGAAGGTGCTCTGGTCAGATGAGACCAAATTTGAACTTTTTGGCCTAAAAGCAAAACGCTATGTGTGGTGAAAAATGAACACTGCATATCACCCTGAACACACCATCCCCACCGTGAAACATGGTGGCGGCAGCATCATGTTGTGGGGATGCTTTTCTTCAGCAGGGACAGGGAAGCTGGTCAGAGTTGATGGGAAGATGGTTGAAGCCAAATACAGGGCAATCTTAGAAGAAAGCCTGTTAGAGTCTGCAAAAGACTTGAGACTGGGGTGGGGGTTCACCTTCCAGCAGGACAACGACCCTAAACATACAGCCAGAGCTACAATGGAATGGTTTACATCAAAGCATATTCATGTGTTAGAATGGCCCAGCCAAAGTACAGACCTAAATCCAATTGAGAATCTGTGGCAAGACTTGAAAATTGCTGTTCACAGACGCTCTCCATCCAATCTGACAGAGCTTGAGCTATTTTGCAAAGAAGAATGAGCAAAAATGTCACTCTCTAGATGTGCAAAGCTGATAGAGACATCCCCAAAAAGACTTGCAGCTGTAATTGCAGTGAAAGGCGGTTCTACAAAGTATTGACTCAGGGGGGCTGAATACAAATGTACACCACACTTTTCACATATTTATTTGTAAAAAATGTTGAAAACCATTTAACATTTTCCTTTAACTTCACAATTATGTGCCACTTTGTGTTGGTCTATCACATAAAATCCAAATAAAATACATTTACATTTTTGGTTGTAACATGACAAAATGTGGAAAATTTCAAGGGGTGTGAATACTTTTTCAAGGCACTGTACATTGATTTTAAAATTCGACTGGTTCAGCAAAGAACAGCCAAACTTCGCTCAGTGTGTGGCCACTCCCATCTCAACAGAAGTTGGTTTAAAGATCTCAGCATGGAGGAAATTCCCGTCCACCTCTCTTGGATGGGGAAATCTGTTTGTCTTTTTCTTTGTTCAGCCCAGTAGGTGAATAAAAAAAAGATCCACCTGTGGACAGTTTAATCATTTCAATACTGGGCACTTTCACCCCTTTCCTGCCCAGGCCAATTTTTAGCTTTTTTGAGACAGATAGAGCTTTCTTTTGGTGTTGTTTATTCACCACTTGCTTTTTTATTTTTTGCTAAACAAATGAAAAAAGACCAAAAATGTAAAAAAAAAAAGAAAAAAAGGGTTTTCCTAGTTTCTGTTACAAAATTTTGTAAGTAATTTTTCTCTTTCACTGATGTGCGCTGATGAGGCTGCACTGAAGAGGCGGCACTGATAAGGAGGCACTAATATGCAGCACTGATGGGCACTGATAGGTGGCATTGATATGCAGCACTGATGGGCACTGATAGGAGGCACTGATGGGCAGTCTTTATGGGTACTGATAGGTGGCACTGATAAGCAGCACTGGTGGGCACTGATAGATGGTACTGATGAGGAGGCACTGACAGGCATCACTGATGGGGACTGAAAGAAAGCACTGGTTGAATCACTGATGGGCACCACTGGTGGGCACTGACTGGCATCACTGATGGGCACTGATTGGCACCACTGGTTGGGCACTGATTGGCACCACTGATGGGCACTGATAGGCATCACTGATGGGCACTGAAAGGAAGCACTGATGGGCACTGATTGGCATCACTGATGGGCACTGACTGGCACCACTGGTGGGCATAGGTGGGCATCACTAGTGGGCACTGGCAGGCATGGGGGTGCACTGATATTCAATGCACTGATTATCAGTGCAGACCCCCCCCCGTCAGGAGAGAGGCTTATCGGCTCTCCTCTACTCATGCGTTGTTAGTGCCTGTAGACAAATGCCGATAACCTGCACTTCCAATTTACTCTGTGATCAGCTGTGATTGGTCACAGCCTGATGGCGTGGTAAAGAGCCTATCTCATAGGCTCTTTACTGTGATTGGAGATGAAGTGTGTCCGGGCGACACACCGCACCACCGATCATTGCGGTGAGCACCCCTGGGGGGCGCGCACGAGTGTGTCGTTCTGAAGAATCATATGACGTCCAGTCAGAACAATAGAACCCCTGCCTGGCTGTTATTCTGCTGTAGATGTTAATGGGGCCATTTGTGCACCCTCCACTTTTGTTTTTCCAGTGCTCTTTTTGAGCTTCCCCTGTCCACAGGTGGCTGCAAAGTCTTGCTTAGCTTCAAGTTGACAAAGACACAAGGTTTTCCATTGCGAGAACATCCTCCTTGAGCACAGGACATTATTCATTTTGCTTGTAATCTCACAACATGGCCACTTTCAGCAGTGTGGTAGTAAAGGGCTCAATAGCAAGGCCTGAATAAAAACTGGACACCATAGGAAGGTTCCCTGTTTATTCATATCTGGACTTTTTTTGTTACTACAAGGTAATTTATTATACTAAATCCAAGCTGTAAAAGAAGACGTGCTAAACTTACCTTTTAGTCAAGCTATGTTTTTAAACTCCAATACTTGCCCTAGGAGGAACCACAATATCAAGTGGGAGCTACCGGAAGGGTAAGCATAGAGCATCTTCCTTTGCATTGTGAGCTTAGTTTAAAAAGTACCCAGATCCTAGGCATATGGTCATGTGATTTCTGTTGACGAGGAAGATCAGAATTCAAACTGGCTGATCATTCCCCTTGGAGATTATAGGCCAGAAGTCTAGGTTCTTAAAGTGGTTGTAAACCCTTTACAACCACTTTAAACTACAGGCAAGCCTATAATTAGGCTTACCTGTAGCTACACTGGACATCTCCTAAACCTGCACGGTTTAGGAGGTATCCCTGTATTTGCATGTGCCGACGTCATGCGGCACATGCGCACTTAAGCCAACTGAAGCAACGGCACGTACGTGCCGTTACTTCAGTTGTACTGTGCCGTTCATGGAGGCTCCCGCGTGCATGCCCAGAAGTGACGTCATCGCGGCTCCGGCACTGTGATTGGTACCCGGAAGCAAGCCCCGGGCGACATGTTCAGCAGCCTGAGGGGGAGACGAGGACGGCTGCGGGGGCTTCATTCTCGGGTAATTCATAATGAGCTAGTATGCTATGCATACTAGCTCATTATGACATTACTTTGCAGGGTGTGTTTTTAGTTTTTTTTTTTGCACGAGGGTTTGCTTCCTCTTTAAATGTGACCAGTACTCTGCAATCACCAAACTCAACACAGTGAAGGCCATTTATCTCAAAGACTAAAACCCAGATCGCAAGCAATTGAGCTGCAAGTGTTAAAATGGCTTGCTAAGCTATTGCTAGACTTGCCAGGCTTCATAAGTTTGTTGCACAATTGCAGCAATTCCGCATTGCATGACTCCAGATCAACTTTCTTTGCAAACATACTGCAAGTCTGCTGCAAGTTCTGGTTCAGTTATGTTGTGCAATAGTCATCCCACCACAGGGGGTCACTGTGACTAACAGAACTCTTGCTGTAGACTCACCACTGCAACTTTGCTCTTGCTAGAGACTTTCCATGCAAATCTGCTACAAATTGGAGAAGTGTCAACTAGAACTTGTGCTTCAAGTGCTCTGGAAGCATACAACTTGCCAGTGAAAATATGCAGCAAGTTAACAAGACAACACTTATCCTTGGTAGCTATGAAAAAGTGCCGTGATATGAGAGCTAAGTCTATAATGAACCTTTACTTTAAAAGTGAACCTGTTTTACAGTCAGTATCCTCAAAATAACACTTGTTAGTGCTACTATCCTACTACTCCTACCATCTACATACTTCACCCAACCCAATACTGCAACCTCCTGAACATCCTATGCAAAAAATGACTTTCAGAAAGTCAGTATTTGTATAGAGGTAGGTACACCTCCTAACCCATGAAGCTGAGGTTAGCTCCTTTTTCAGCCAGCTTCTTATTCAGGTTGGATCTTTACTCACAAAAGTGAATATTTACTAAACAATCATCTGCAATGTTTATAATCAAATTGTGAACTTTAACAACAATTCTGTCTGCCTAACTGCCATATATGTAAAGGGGTTTTTCTGAATAAATTAGTTACATAGTAGGTGAGGTTGAAAAAAGACACACGTCCATCAAGTCCAACCTATGTGTGTGATTATGTGTCAGTATTACTTTACATATCCCTGTATGTTGCGGTCATTCAGGTGATTATCTAATAGTTTCTTGAAGCTATCAATGCTCCCCGCTGAGACCACCGCCTGTGGAAGGGAATTCCACATCCTTGCCGCTCTTACAGTAAAGAACCCTCTACGTAGTTTAAGGTTAAACCTCTTTTCTTCTAATTGTAATGAGTGGCCACGAGTCTTATTAAACTCTCTTCTGCGAAAAAGTTTTATCCCTATTGTGGGGTCACCAGTACAGTATTTGTAAATTGAAATCATATCCCCTCTCAAGCGTCTCTTCTCCAGAGAGAATAAGTTCAGTGCTCGCAACCTTTCCTCATATCTAAGATCCTCCAGACCCTTTATTAGCTTTGTTGCCCTTCTTTGTACTCGCTCCATTTCCAGTACGTCCCTCCTGAGGACTGGTCCCCAGAACTGGACAGCATACTCCAGGTGCGGGCGGACCAGAGTCTTGTAGAGCGGGAGAATGATCGTTTTATCTCTGGAGTTGATCCCCCTTTTAATGCCAATATTCTGTTTGCTTTATTAGCAGCAGCTTGGCATTGCATGCCACTGCTGAGCCTATCATCTACTAGGACCCCCAGGTCCTTTTCCATCCTAGATTCCCCCAGAGGTTCTCCCCCCAGTGTATAGATTGCATTCATATTTTTGCCACCCAAATGCATTATTTTACATTTTTCTACATTGAACCTCATTTGCCATGTAGTCGCCCACCCCATTAATTTGTTCAGGTCTTTTTGCAAGGTTTCCACATCCTGCGGAGAAGTTATTGCCCTGCTTAGCTTAGTATCGTCTGCAAATACAGAGATTGAACGGTTTATCCCATCCTCCAGGTCGTTTATAAACAAATTAAATAGGATTGGTCCCAGCACAGAACCCTGGGGAACCCCACTACCCACCCCTGACCATTCTGAGTACTCCCCATTTATCACCACCCTCTGAACACGCCCTTGTAGCCAGTTTTCAATCCATGTACTCACCCTATGGTCCATGCCAACGGACCTTATTTTGTACAGTAAACGTTTATGGGGAACTGTGTCAAATGCTTTTGCAAAATCCAGATACACCACGTCTACGGGCCTTCCTTTATCTAGATGGCAACTCACCTCCTCATAGAAGGTTAAAAGATTGGTTTGGCAAGAACGATTCTTCATTAATCCATGCTGATTACTGCTAATTATATCGTTCTTATTACTAAAATCTTGTATATAGTCCCTTATCATCCCCTCCAAGAGTTTACATACTATTGATGTTAGGCTAACTGGTCTGTAATTCCCAGGGATGTTTTTTGGGCCCTTTTTAAATATTGGTGCTACATTGGCTTTTCTCCAATCAGCTGGTACCATTCCAGTCAATAGACTGTCTGTAAAAATTAGGAACAACGGTCTGGCAATCACCTGACTGAGTTCCCTAAGTACCCTCGGATGCAAGCCATCTGGTCCCGGTGATTTATTAATGTTAAGTTTCTCAAGTCTAATTTTAATTCCGTCCTCTGTTAACCATGGAGGTTCTTCCTGTGTTGTGTCATGAGGATAAACACTGCAGTTTTGGTTACTGAAGCCCCCCGATTCACTCGTGAAGACTGAGGAGAAGAATAAATTCAATACCTTTGCCATCTCCCCATCCTTTGTAACCAGATGTCCTTCCTCATTCTTTATGGGGCCAATATGGTCTGTCCTCCCTTTTTTACTGTTTACATACTTAACCACTTCAATACCAGGCACTTAGACACCTTCCCGCCCAGCCCAATTTTCAGCTTTCAGCGCTGTCGCAATTTGAATGACAATTGCGCGGTCATGCTACACTGTACCCAAACAAATTTTTTATCATTTTGTTCCCACAAAGAGAGCTTTCTTTTGGCGGTATTTGATCACCTTTGCGGTTTTTATTTTTTGCGCAACAAATAAAAAAAGACCGAAAATTTAAAAAAAAAACAAGTTTTTCTTTGTTTCTGTTAAAACTTTTTGTAAATAAGTACGTTTTCTTCTTCAATGACGGGCACTGATATGGCTGCACTGACGGGCACTGATACGGCGGCACTGATGGGCACCGATGAGGTGGCACTGATGAGGTGGCACTGACGGGCACTGATGATGGGCACTGATAGGCGGCACTGATGGGCACTGATAGGTGGCACTGGTATGCGGCACTGATGGGCACTCATAGGTGGCACGGATGGGCACTTATAGGCGGCACTGATGGGCACTCATAGGTGGCATTGATGGGCACTCGTAGGTGGCATTGATGGTTACTTATGGGTGGCACTGATAGTTGGCACAGATGGGCACGGATGGGCACTGATAGATGGGCACTGATGGGCACGGATGGGCACTGACAGGTGGCATGAATGGACACTGATGGGTGGCACTGATGGCATTACTTGTTTGCAGTGATGCCCCTAAGGGTGGCATTGCTGGGCATCACTGCAACATAATTGTGCCAATCAGTGCCCATTTGTGGGCACTGATTGGCACAGATTTGGCACACTGGGCACATGTGGATGGCCATGGGGTACATACCTGGCCATCCACATGTTGCCCCTTCCCTGGTGGTCCTAGTGGCGATCCCTGGTGGTCCAGTGTGGTGATCTGCGGGGGGGCTGCGCTGATAAACAATCAGCGCAGACCCCCCCTGCCTGGAGAGCCGCCGATCGGCTCTCCTCTACTTGCGTCTGTCAGACGCGAGTGAGGAAGAGCCGATCAACGGCTCTTCCTATTGACAGCGTGATCAGCCGTGATTGGACACGGCTGATCACGTGGTAAAGAGCCTCCGCCGGAGGCTTTTTACCAAGATCAGTGTAGCGGTGTGTCAGACTGACACACCGCTCCACCGATCGCCGCGATGTGCGCCCCCGGGGGCGCGCTGCGGCATGTTATCCTGCTGGACGTCATATGACGTCCAGTCAGGATAACAGAACCACTTCCCGGACGTCAATCCGCTATAGGGCGGGCGGGAAGTGGTTAAAGAATTTCTTGGGATTTTTTTTGCTCTCCTCCGCTATGTGTCTTTCATGTTCTATCTTAGCCGTCCTAATTGCACCCTTACATTTCTTATTGCATTCTTTATAAAGTCTGAATGCTGAGGATGATCCCTCAACCTTGTATTTTTTGAAGGCCTTCTCCTTTGCTTTTATATGCATTTTTACATTGGAGTTAAGCCATCCAGGATTTTTGTTCGCTCTTTTAAATTTATTACCCAATGGGATACATTGGCTAATGCCCTTAAAGCAAACCCATCTCTCCTCCGTATTCTTTGTTCCTAATATTTTATCCCAATTTATGCCTTTTAGCAAGGTTTGTAGTTTAGGGAAGTTGGCTCTTTTGAAATTCAGTGTCTTTGTGTTCCCTTCATGTTTCCTATTTGTGTGATTTATACCGAAACTAATTGACCTGTGATCGCTGTTACCTAAATTGCCCCGTATTAACACATCTGTGATCAGGTCTGTATTGTTGGTAATCAGTAGATCCAGTAATGTTTTATTTCTAGTTGGTGCGTCTACCATCTGACCCATAAAATTGTCCTGCAAGACATTAAGGAACTGGCGAGCCTTAAATGAATGCGCGGTTCCCTCCGCCCAGTCTATGTCTGGATAATTAAAATCCCCCATTATGATAACACTTCCCATCCTTGCTGCTAATCCAATTTGTGATAGGAGATCCGTCTCCACTTCCTCCCTCAGGTTAGGGGGCCTATAGCATACTCCCAGTATTATTTTCCCCTTAGCTTCATCCCTTTGGAGCTCTACCCATAAGGATTCCACCTCCTCTCTAGCTCCCTCAGTGATGTCATCTCTCACATTCGCTTGTACATTATTCTTGATATATAGGCATACCCCTCCCCCTTTTTTACCCTCTCTATCCTTGCGGTATAGGGTATACCCTTGAATGTTTGCCAGCCAATCATGAGAGCTGTTGAACCAGGTCTCTGAAATTCCCACAAAATCCAAATCCTCCTTGTACAACAGTATCTCAAGTTCACCCATCTTGTCCGCCATGCTCCTGGCATTGGTGAACATGCCACATAGTTTAGACCGGTCGCATATTGTCCTCGTATTGGGTGTTTCAAGATTGCAACTAGGACTTGCTACTATACTCATATAGTATACAAATAACTTTTTCTATATGAAAACCATCTTGGCTTACCCAAATTCTACTTGTTTTATACTCATTGGGCATCCTACTATATAGGAAAGTTCAATTTTGCCCGAGCCAAGTGATATAAATCATAAAATATGGCACCAAATGACGCACCATGACAGCCATGCATTTCAATGGGAAATTTTGAATAAGAAGCCAAGCTTTTCCTATATGAAGACCATCTTGGCTCACCCAAAATTTTCACTTGTTTTATACTCATTGGGCATCCTACTATATAGGAAAGTTCAATTTGGCCTGAGTTAAGTGATCTAAATCATAAAATAGGGCACCATACGTGGCACCATGACAGTCATGCATTTTAATGGGAAATTCCGAATAAGAAGCCAAGCTATTCCTATATGAAAACCATCTTGGCTCACCCAAATTCCACTTGTTTTATTTTCATTGGGCATCCTACTATATATACAAATCAGCTGGTCCAAAAGATCTGTGCACCCACTCTTTAGGTACCACCACTGCGCCAGGAGTACCCTCAATGTGCAAAAGCTGCTACTTTAAATGAAATAATATACATATAAAAGTATTTACAATATAAGTTAAAGTAAATAGTAGCGCTGATTAAATAAACAATATAAATCAGTGAACCTAGTGACAGGTGATAGTGATTAAACCTCATACATTAGTAAACGATTTAAAAATAAAGTCCGCGATTAAACAATCCATCAATGAAACCAGGATGTTTTAAATAAAAAAATAAAAAAATGAATGAAATTGTCCTGATGTGAGATCTTCAAAGCTTTCACCACACCACATGCAATCAGTGTTTCCACTCGCCTTTGGTTACGCACTCACCAAATAACGAATCCTTGCACTCTCATGCTCGGCAAACCAGCATCAAAACTTAAAGCGGGTTAAGCATCCAATGATATCCAGAGGTGACACCCGATATCATGGATTCTCCATACATAAAAAACAAAGGTGCTCCAATAGTGGAGTATCGTTATGAAAAATGTATTTCTATTAAAAAGCTTCAAACATTGCACTCACATGAGATAAGACCAAATAAAGCATAGAAACAACCACTTGCAACAGCAAGTACTGCCGAAGTTTGGACACAGCATGTGTGAACTGAACCTCACCAACGAGAGATTGTGCTCCTCGGAACGTCACTTCCGGTATAGCGTTAAGTGTTAACAACTGGTTGCCGTAAAGCCAACATCCCGATGTTTCGTCATCACGACGTACTCATGGGATTACCTGTACGGCACGGCAACCTTCCTTTTATAGTGTCCTGTCAATTAAGCGGAAAACAACCTACAGCGCATGTGCTAGCAGCGTGTCCCCGCAACCACAATACAACCAGCACTTCCTCTGCTTACATTTATATTGCAGGATACAACAATAATCACAATTAGCACATTGGTATATAAAAATTACAGAATATAATGTATAGGTGATTTCGCCACTATTAATCACTGGAGCATTGCATATACACCAAATAAATGAATATACATGAACCAAAATATAAAATAAATAAAAACATATAACAAATATATTATAAAACATGTAAACTAACCCAATACTTAATAATCAGTTATACAGCATTGAAACCCAATTATGCAACAATGACAACAATCCCATCAACTTAAAAATTATTTATAAAGCAATTGAGATCCAGCTCAATATTTATTCCCTCTAGGAGAAAGGCTCTTTAATAAGGATATCCACTTGGTTTCTCTTTGAGATAAATCCTGTACACGATTGGACCCCCTCCATGATGAAAACACACAATCAATTCCACAGAATTGTAATAGTGTGGGATCTTGATTGTGCTCTTCCTTAACCACTTCAATACCGGGCACTTATACACCTTCCGGCCCAGACCAATTTTCAGCTTTCAGCGCTGTCGCACTTTGAATGACAATTGCGCTACACTGTACCCAAACTACATTTTTATCATTTTGTTCCCCACGAATAGAGTTTTCGCTTGGTGGTATTTGATCACCCCTGGAATTTTTATTTTCTGCTAAACAAATAAAAAAAAGACTGAAAATTAAAAAAGTTACAAAACTTTGTAAATAAGTAAATTTTCTCCTTCACTGATGAGCACTGATGTGGCTGCACTGACCGGCACTGATAAGGCGGCACTGATGGGCACCGATAAGGTGGCACCAATGAGGTGGCACTGATGAGGTGGCATTGATGGGCACTAATGATGGGCACTAATATGCAGCACTGATGGGGCACTGATAGGCGGCACTGATAGGTGGCACGGATGGGCACTGATATGCGGCACAGATGGGCGGCACGGATGGGCACTAATATTCGGCATGGATGGGCACTGATAGGCGGCACGGATGGGCATGGATGGGCATTAATAGGTGGCACTGATGTACTGTAATGTATGGTAATGATGGATGCCAATCAGTGGCAAACAATAATGCCTGCCAATCAGTGATGCCCATTGTGGGCACTGATTGGCATTCATTGTGGGCACTGATCGGCATCCATTGTGGGCACTGATCGGCATCCCTGGTGGTCTAGGGTGGCATACCTGGTGGTGGCATCCCCTGGTGGTCCAGTGTGGGCATCCTCAGGGGGCGCTGCACTGCTAATCGATCAGCACAGACTCCCCTGTCAGAGGAGCAGCCGATCGGCTCTCCTCTACTCGTGTCTGACAGAGGCGAGTGAGGAAAAGCTGATCACCGGCTCTTCCTGTTTACATCGTGATTGGACGCGGCTGATCACGTGGTAAATAGTCCCTGTCAGAGACTCTTTACCGAGCTCGTAGTTGTGGAGTGTCAGACTGAAACAACGCAAACAACGATCGCCGCGATTCGCGCTCCCGGGGACACGCAGCGGCTTAATATCCTGGCGACGTCATATGATGTCCGGTCAGGATATTTAAACCACTTTGTCGCCGTCATTTTGCTATATGGCGGGCGGCAAGTGGTTAAAATGAAGTGACACACTATGGTGTTTAAATCCCTTTTTGATATTAGCAAGGTGTTCAGCAACATGGATTTTGAGGAGTCTTTTAGCTTTGACGATCTCACATCAGGGCAATTTCATTAATTTCTTTTATTTAACCACCTCAATACTGGGCACTTTCACCCCCTTCCTGCCCACTGTCACATTTTGAATGACAATTGCGCAGTCATGCTACACTGTAACCATGTGAAAGTTTTATAATCTTCTTCACACAAATAGAGCTTTATTTTGGTGGTATTTAACCATTTCTGGGTTTTTTGTTTTTTTCCTAAAATTTTTTTTAAAAAGACCTACAATTTTGAACAAAATAAATTTTGTCTTAGTTTCTGTCAGTAAATTTTGTAAATAAGTAATTTTTCTCCTTCACCGATTGGCGCTGATGAGGCAGCACTGATGGGCACTGGAGGCTTCACTGATGGGCACTGATGAGGCGGCACTTATGGGAACTGATGAGGCGGCACTTATGGGCACTGATTAGGTGGCACTGATGAGCAGGCATGAATATGCCGCACTTATGGGCACTGATAGCCGCCATCATTTGATGGCGGCAAGTGGTAAAAACATCCTGGTTTCATTGATGGACTGTTTAATCACGGACTTTATTTTTTATTTGTTTACTAATGTATGAGGTTTAATCACTTTCACCTGTTACTGGGTTCACTGATTTATAATGTTTATTTAATTAGCACTACTATTTACTTTACCCTATATTGTAAATACCTTTTTTTTCTAACTCCGTCAGAAAAATTGTCAGAGTTTATTCTGATGGAAAAACCGGTCGTGTGTGCGGCAAAAGAAACATAAAACCACCTCTCCTCTCGTTTGTTGGTCTGTACTGAAAAGTAGAACATAAAGCATTTGTATTCTTCTCTTAGCCCTTGTCCACAATGGAGCGATTTGTCATTCGATTTGACAGGTCAAATCGCATGACAAGTTGCAGCCTATCGCCGGCAATGGCAATGTTTCCAATCAGCGCGACGCCGACCTTGCGGCACCACACCGATTTGCAAAAGTAGGTACTGCGCTGCCTTTGCTGATTTTGGGTTGCGACTTCAATAGACATCTGTGCATGAAGCCGCACAGATGTCTTTACAATTAGCACATGAAATCGCGCTGACTTTGCTAATTCAAGTGAAGTAGCACGATTTCAAAGTAGTATCAATGTGTACCACGGCTTTCATTCCTGCATTGTAGCAGTAGGTTTTATTAAAATAATTGTGAGATCCAAAAGGCGGAGCCCTTCGTACCATCATTGGTGTCATCATTCATGTGTGCCTAGGGAAGCAAGATACCCAAGTACGGCCCGGATAAGGTACAGAATAAAACTGGGTGTACACTAGTAGATTTAGAAATTAAAATTTAAGTTTTTAGAACTTTTGTTCGGTGTTGTAATTGGTAGTGGGGTAAAATCGATGTTCATTTTCTACTGCAGTTACAGGAAAATTTGAAGGAGCAGGATGAAAATTTTTTCTCATATCAGTATATTTCTAACGGAGTATGTGGTTTTTCGTGGCATGAAGTCCATTCACTACAAAATCAAATGTTTAGCCCTCATGCACACTGGACATTTTTGCTATTTCTCCTAGATGCTTTTCCTCCTGGCATCAGTGTTTTGGCAGAAAAAAAAGCTTGGCGCTTGTAAACGCATGTAATGCATTTAGGCGCGACAAGAGCTTGGGTGTTAGTTCATTTAATTGGCCGGAATAATCATTTATTCAGCCATTGAAATGAAATAACCACTTGCCTACTGGGCACTAAAAGAAAATGACATTTTAAAGTACTTTTGAATGACATTCATCGAGCAATTGAATGTTGAATCATAAGTTATTTTACCGCGCTCTCACTTGGACAAGTGAACTAATATAAAAAAAAACCTCATAGAGTCCAGTAAAACTAGATTAAATACAGTGTCCACATCAGGACCCCTGATTATGTCAGATGTTGCTGACAAAACGTGCGTAGGGTGGGATCAACGTGACACGTCACTTCTACCATCTTGGAACGCAGGTGGAGCACAAACTGGCGTTCCTGGGTTGTTTTGAATGTTGTGATTCATCTTACTTATTGTAAGTGTGTTTTTAACTTTTTTTAAATAAACCTGGATTGACTGCACTATGAGAGGCTTCTCTTTTACCTCCCCTTTTGAACATGTTCTTGCATGAGAGTTTAAAGGTGCTGGAGTGCCACTACTGACGGCTTACCCTGAGAAGCTCCTGTTGTGACAGCGGAATATTGTAAGTGGAATCATCAGATACCCGGTGCTGTTTTTGATTGCCTGTAATAGGGTTCAAAAGGTTCTGAAGAGTGGGCTGTGTGCTTGCATGCTGGTGAAGAGAAGACACTAAGGCTCGGTTCACACTAGGGGCGGCACGACTTGCAGGTCGCCTCACCGAGGCGACCTGCACACGACTGCCACAGTGACTTGCAAAACGACTTCTGTATAGAAGTCTATGCAAGTCGCCTCAAGTCACCCCAAAAGAAGTACAGGAACCTTTTTCTAAGTCGGAGCGACGCAATTAGAACGGTTCCATTGTACAGAACGGGACGCTACTTGTCAGGCGACTAGGTCGCCTGACAAGTCGTCCTAGTGTGAACCGAGCCTAAAGGTGACTGTCGGTGTGGAATCATCCTGGTGTTGGTGAATACATTTGGAATTTTTTGAAAAGGATACTGTATTTAGTTGAATTTCACTGGACTTTATGAGTTTCTTTTTTTTGTTTTTTTTAGTTCACTTGTGCAAGTGCAAATAATTTATGTTTCAAGAATTGAATGTATTGAGAATTTTTGGACAAATTTTTGGAAAATCCTTTAGTGTATACCCATCTTTATTTTCAACTGATCAAATTCAAATACACATTAAAAGATATATATAGATCTATCTATCTATCTATCTATCTATCTATCTATCTATCTATCTATCTATCTATCTATCTATCTATCTATCTATCTATCGAAAGAGATATATATCTATAATTGTAAATATATATTAGAGCTGCACGATTAATCGTTAAGAATTGTTATTGCAATTTTTTTCCCCGTTGCGATCTTGACAAAGTATTTCCCGATTCTTTCTATGCAGAGAATTCTCTCTGCTCTGCTAAAGCAGACAGCCGTCAAAAGAAAGGGGAAAAAAAAAAAAAACGGGCAGTCTGCCAAGAATCACAACATTCTTTAGCAGTGGAACTTAAGTATAAACATTGTAACGATTTGTCCTTTGGATCAAAGGAATAAACTTTGGTGTGTAAATGAGGAAAGTTTAACCACTTAAACACTAAACATGTTTCTGACATTTGTTGGTTTCAAGTTAAATAAGTTTAAATAATTTTAAAATTACTTAGAACCTCCAAACATTTTATATATATATATATATATATATATATATATATATATTTTGTTTTTAGTAGAGATCTTAGAGAATAAAATGGTGGTTGTTGCAATATTTTATGTCACACTGTATTTGCGCAACGGCCGTTCAAATGCAATTTTTTGGGAAAAAAATTACACTTTAATGAATTAAAAAAGAAAAGTAACCAGTAAAGTTAACCCAATTTTTTTTGTATAATGTGAAAGATTTTACGCTGTGAGAATCGTGATCTTTTTATTCTAAGCAAAAAAATCGCCATTCTCATTTTGGCCAGAATTGTGCAGCTCTAATTACCGTATATATATATATATATATATATATATAAAGATATTCTAATCAAGGTAGCCAGCCCTTTATCACTGTTTATATGACATTTCTCGGCGCATTAATCCTTTCAGTTTTAGATAATAGGCATGTTAGAGGCACATCAATGGTACAAAGAGAATTACAGAAATGGGTTCATTATATTGCCTCCAGGTACATAAAAAGGTTCCTGGCTGACCGCTATTAACCAGGACTGTACACATATCTTCAGGCAGCAAGCATCAATCATTGTTAGCACTGACTGTTATTCTGCATTCACAGGGTGCAGACATACATCTCCCGTGCAGGGCCATCTTCTACTGACACAGAGATGTACAGGCGTTGTGCGTATCCCCATGTCAGCATCCTATTCAATTCTAGTAGGACGCGCAGCTGTGTCCTAAGGCTCGGTTTACATTGCCGCGACCTGAAAGTCGTGCGACTTACAGTGCGATGTTGCAAGACAAGTTCCTAGTGACTTGCTGGCAACTTGAGTACTACTTGATGCAACTTTAAAGAGACTTTGAAGCAACTTTGAAGCAAGTTTCAGGAAATGCCTGGGTAATCTTCCTGTAATGTTGAATCCAATTCACATCAATATAGATGAGGATCCGACTTGGAGGCAACTTCCATTGACCACATTAATACCGGGCACATACACCCCCTTCGTGCCCAGACCAATTTTCAGCTTTCAGCACTCTCGCATTTTGAATGACAATTGCGCGGTCATGTAACACTGTAACCAAACAACATTTTTATCATTTTGTTCCCACAAATAGAGCTTTCTTTTGGTGGTATTTGATCACCTCTGGGTTTTTTTTTTTTTATTGCAAAACAAATAAAAAAAGACCGAAAGTTTGGAGAAAAAAAGGTTTTTCTTTGTTTCTGTTATAAAATTTTGTAAATAAGTAAGTTTTCTCCTTCACTGATGATCGCTGATGAGGCTGCACTGATGGGCACTGATGATGAGGCACTAATATGCAGCACTGATAGGTGGCACTGATGGGCACTGATGGGCGACACTGATGGGCACTGATAGGCAGCACCAATGAGGAGGCACAAGAAAAAGAACCACTGCTCCAGGTGTATAAAGATAAGGCTGATTGGAGTATCTTGCTGAGTGCTAGCCCTGGCCCGCCCCTGTGGGAAACTTGGAAGGAAGAAAGAAATGGCTGCACATCCATAACTTCCAATTGCCTTTTATTTTGTTTCACAAAGATAACACCAGAGACACCAAACTGTGGTTACGTGACCACAGTTTGGTGTCTTTGGTGTTATCTTTGTGAAACAAAATAAAAGGCAATCAGAAGTTCTGGATGTGCAGCCATTTAGTTTCTTCTTTCCAACTAACGAAGAGGCACTGGCAGGCATTACTGCTGGGCACTGATTGGCACCTCAAATGGGCACTGATTAGCAACCCTGGTGGGCATACCTGGGGGCCCTGGGTGGGCATCCATAGTGGCCATCCCTGGTGGTCCTGGGTGGGCATCCTTGGGGGGGGGGGGGCTGCGCTGATAATCAATCAGCGCAGACCCCCTCCCCCTGTCAGGAGAGCAGATTGGCTCTCCTCTACTGGTGTCTGTCAGCGCGAGTGGAGGAAAAGCCGATACACGGCTATTCCTGTTTAAGCTGTGAGCAGCTGTGATTGGACACAGCTGATCACGTGGTAAAGAACCTAAACCACTGTTTTGGATTTTTTTGCATATTGCAAGGCAATGTCATAATCGCATAATGCATCTGGCACATTATGGGAAACTTACCTTAGAACAAAGCCCTACCGCGGTGCGCCATCACTGTTGAAGGTGCTTCCAACTTCACCCGGTCTTCCTTCCGGGTTCGCAGACTACGGCTGTGCGAGTGGCCGAAGCAGCGATAACGTACTCTTGCAAATGCTTCAATACCTGAAATCATTTACAAAAAAAAAAAAAAAATCACACCCATACACTTTAAGCGGAGTTCCACCCAAAAATGGTACTTCCGCTTTAAGTGCAGGTGACCCCCTGACATGTCACATTTGGCATGTCATTTTTTGGGGGGGGGGGGGGGGGCGGATACCCTCTTTTTAGAGGCATCCAGCTCCCACTTCCTCCCAGGGCTCCACGGCACCGGAAGGAAGTTCACCTCTCCCCATCCCTCCGTCCCTGCAATCTTCTGGGACATGTCACAGGTCCCAGAAAATTGTCCGGCCATTCACATCGTGCAGCGTGGCTTGCGCTTCCTCAGTGCGTGCCCGTGTGTGAAGCCATAGCCGGGCGCCCACAGTTACAATGTCGGTGCCATGGAGAGGAGCGGGGGCTTCGTTCGCCTCGCATCGCTGGACCGCGGGACAGGTGAGTGTCCAATTATTAAAAGTCAGCAGCTACACTTTTTGTAGCTGCTGACTTTTAAATGGGTGGAACTCCGCTTTAAAATATACCCCCCAAAAAATTATGCCACCCCCTCCCCCATTATTCATGATTAACTCTAAACGTATGCCCTGTAAAATCTTTAGATAGATTTTTACTCCAAAAGCATTTTATTCAAATTAATTTGATAAAAATCAAAAAAATTCGATTTAAATCAAAAAATCTGATATAAATCAAAAAAATCTGATTTCCTTGTAATAGGAATAGGGCATGACAGGTCCTCTTTACAGTGAAATCTGGGGCTATAAAAACAATCTCAGCTTCCCAGCCGAAAAAACAGCAGTGTTTACATCTGCCGAGGCCGGACGTGACGTCATAGCGTTACACCCAGCCTCCGAAGGTCATAGAGATTGCCAGGAGCCATCAGCGTGAATGAAGCCTTACGCTTGGATTTCTCATCTTCTGGTGAGTGTCCTCTCCTGAGGGATCTCCATCTTTGTGAAGATCCGTGTCCGGCACCCCTCTACCAATACTCCTTGGAGTTAGGGGGCAGCAGGCAGCCATACAGTCTGCAATGCTAGAGATCTCTTTCTAATATATCGTTCCTGACCAGCAACCCCTGAACACAGCACAACCACTTCAAACTCTTACAGATAATTATTTCTTCATTAATAATTCATTACAGCAGCAAATTGAAAAAGCAACAGCCTCATCACCTTTCAAGTGTATCATGACAAAAGGATTATAGGTTTAGACAATGGAAGTAACACCCAAACAAAGAAAGCCAGTACTGTGAGGACACAGAGGGTGTCAGTGCTGAAAATGCTAGTCACCTGGCTCTCATACTGATCTAATGGCTTGAAAAAATGGTGAAAAACCAGGTGAGGAGTACAAAGACAAGTGTGTTTTGCTTACAGTCAAGCATGGTGGTGGGAGTGTCATGGTCTGGGGCTGCATGAGTACTGCCGGCACTGGGGAGCTACAGTTCATTGAGGGAACCATGAATGCCAACATGTACTGTGACATACTGAAGCAGAGCATGATCCCCTCCCTTCGGAGACTGGGCCGCAGGGCAGTATTCCAACATAACGACCCCAAACACACCTCCAAGATGACTACTGCCTTGCTAAAGAAGCTGAGGGTAAAGGTGATGTACTGGCCAAGCATGTCTCCAGACCTAAACCCTATTGAACATCTGTGGGGCATCCTCAAACAGAAGGTGGAGGAGCGCAAGATCTCTAACATCCACCAGCTCCGTGATGTCATCATGAAGGAGTGGAAGAGGACTCCAGTGGCAACCTGTGAAGCTCTGGTGAACTCCATGCCCAAGAGGGTTAAGGGCGGCAGTGCTTGAAAATAATGGTGGCCACACAAAATATTGTCACTTTGGGCCCAGTTTGGGCATTTTCACTTAGGGGTGTACTCACTTTTGTTGCCAGCGGTTTAGACATTAATGGCTGTGTGTTGAGTTATTTTGAGGGGACAGCAAATTTACACTGTTATACAAGCTGTACACTCACTACTTTACATTGTAGTAAAGTGTCATTTCTTCAGTGTTGTCACCTGAAAAGATATAATAAAATATTTACAAAAATGTGAGGGGTGTACTCACTTTTGTGAGATACTGTATATATACAGTCAGGTCCATAAATATTGGGACATCAACACAATTCTAATCTTTTTGGCTCTATTTATTAAAAAAACAATATCCACTCACATGGAAAGAAGTAAAGTTGAGTTTGGGTGTATCTCTGAGGAGGTGGGACTTCAGGTCACAGTGAGTCCGCTTCTAACTTGAAAGATACAACACATCAAATCCCAGGGAGGATAAGGTGGAACTACAACCACACAAATTCACAAAAATTCTACATCTCCTCCTGGCAGACCCATCGTAGCTCCTATGGACAGTGTGACTACTGGTTTTAGCCAATATATCGACCAATATTTGCAACCCCCTAGTTCAGCAGTTACAATTCTATATTAGAGATGGTTCCCATCTCTTGGATCTTCTTGTACCATACAAATGGGAATCTTCCTACATGAGGCTTTCTTTAGACGTTAATTCCCTCTATACTTCCATTCCCCACCAGTTTGGCCTACTAGCTCTGGAATTTTTTCTTGCCCAAGACCCACTCAATAATCCTAGAGAGGCACCCAAACTCAACTTTTCTTCTTTCCATGTGAGTGGATATTGTTTTTATAATAAATTGTTTATGGATATATACTCAGAGGAGCCCCTCTCCTTGTTTCTTACCAGTATTGTCTGTGATCTTCCTGTAGCCATTATTTCTCTATTACTGACTTACTATGTCTAGTTGTACTCTGTGTAGAGGCGGCCATCTTGGGAGAGGCAGAGTTTTGCTTCCTCATGTCAGAACCTCCAGCAAACAGGGTGTATATAAATCAATGATTTTTTTTTTTTAATCCAAAAAATATGATTTTTTTTTTTTATTATTTGAATCGATTTTTTGTATTTTTATCAATTTTTTTTTAGTAAAATTCTTTTGGAGTAAAAATCTATCTAAAGATAGTTTTCTATGTAAGATACATTAATAATTTAGTTTATTCAGCATGAAATGGAGCTTAGTTATGTAGCATGAGGCTGTATATTCTGCAATATTTAAATGTTTGGTAAACTCATTCAATGAATCCATCGGATTTTTTTGATTTAAATCAAATTTTTTTGATTTTTATCAAATGAATTTGAATAAAATGCTTTTGGAGTAAAAATCTATCTAAAGATAGTTTTCTACTTAAGATACATTATTCATTTAGTTGATTCAGAGTGAAATGGAGCTTAGTTATGTAGCATGAGGCTGTATATTCTGCAATATTTAAAAAATATATTTTTTTTTTTGGTAAACTCATTCAGTGAATCCAAGCCCTGCAAGCTGAGATAGCATGCACTGCATTGATGCATTCACACAATTTCACAGTAACAATGAGATAAAACAAAGTTCAGGAATATTCCTTTATCCCATTGTTTTCTAAATCTATGTACACTACAAACTGTATGATTAAACCTGACAGCTTATTATTCTAAACAGGAAACCTTCATTTTATTTGCAAATATTAAAGATTCTAACTACCAGCAAGAATAAGTCCTTACATTTAAAGAGCACCTGTCAGTTCAGATACATCATGGCAGCGCCTGTTAGCGGGCATCACCTCACCTGCTGCCACCACGTCCCTCACCTTGTTGTGTCACTGCCACTGCCACATCACCAGCCGTCCCATTAAAGTGAATAGGACAGTCGGTGAGTCAACAGCAGGTGAGTGGAGTAACCGCTGCGGGACAGAGATGACATTTGATCTTTAAAAATTAAGGATTTAAATCAAGTTGATTTAAATAAAGCCTTTTTACTAGTGATTTAAATCATGATTTTAATCAAATCCACCCTGCCTGCAAATTAAAGCAGAACAGCGAGCAACGCGAAAGTGACATCACCAAATCTAACAGTCAGAAGCAGCAGTGCCTTAGATCTCATACTGCAGATATGCATCTAGGAGGCTGAATGCACATGAGTGCCTAGGCACACTTTCATACCAGGAAGTGCACTCCATATAAAGCTATGAGACTATAGACACAGGAGACACAAAGCGTAGGAGTGCCTAGCCCCTCTACATATGAGGAAGTGCACTCCATATAAGGAAGGATAATTGACCCCGCCAAGTTTCTTTTGCTATCTGTGTCTTATTGGGGAGATTTCCCTTCACTTCCTGTCCCATAGCCAAAAGAGGAAGTGAGAGGAAATCCCTCCATAGTAGAGCTGCACGATTAATCGTTAAGAATCATTATCGCAATTTTTTCTTTCTATGCAGAGAATTATCTCTGCTCTGCTGAAGCCCACAGCTGTCAAAAGAAAGGAAAAAAAATGGGCAGTCTGCCAAGAATCATAACATTCTTTATCAGTGGAACTTAAGTATAAACATTGTAACGATTTGTCCTTTAGATCAAAGGAATACACTTTGGTGTGTAAATGAGGGAAGTTTAACTACCGTACTTAAACACTAAACATTTTTCTGACATTTGTTGGTTTCAAGTTAAAATAATTATTTTTTTTTGCTAGAAAATTACTTAGAACCCCAAAACATTATATATATATATATTTTTTAGTAGAGACCCTAGGTCAGTGATGGCGAACCTTGGCACCCCAGATGTTTTGGCACTACATTTCCCATGATGCTCATGCACTCTGCAGACTAGTTGAGCATCATGGGAAATGTCGTTTCAAAACATCTGGGGTGCCAAGGTTCGCCATCACTGCCCTAGAGAATAAAATGGTGGTTGTTGCAAAATATTTTATGTCACGCTGTATTTGCGTAGCAGTCGTTCAAATGCAATTTTTGGGGAAATAATTACACTTTAATGAATTTAAAAAAAAATAACCAGTAAAGTTAGCCCAATTTTTTTTGTATAATGTGAAAGATTTTTACGCCGCGAGAGAGAATCGTGATCTTTTTATTCTAAGCAAAAAAATTGTGATTCTCATTTTGGAAAGAAACGTGCAGCTCTACTCCATAGTGAAATAATTCCTGGTGGTCACCAGAACTAGCATCCCCAAAGTCCCCATAGCTGCGCCTCGTACATGGTCCCACAGTCCCCATAGTGAAGGAGTCCCTGGTTATCACCAGAACTCTTGTCCCCAATGGAAGATTTTCCCTCTATTCCTGTTCTAGGGACAACCCACAATTTGGGATACTTTTCACTTTTATTTGCAGTGATAATGGTCACCAAGACAAAGAGAGTGAGTGAATCAACTGCCTGCTTTTACCGCCTCCTGGCCGCCCGTGTGAATGAGCGCTGAACCTGAACTCAGGTGTTCCCATCTATATTCTCAGTGCAGTATTGGCATTAGACAGTATTTATAAATACAAAGATACAATAACATCCAATGTTACTAATAATAGTCATCGCTGTTTATAAACAAGAACACAAATCAAGTCATCCTAATACATCTGGATATAAATAGGACAATGTCATGGTTGGGACAACCCCACACATGACTCTTCAAATAAAATGTTGATCACATTCCCTGGCTTCTCTGATTCTCTTGGAATAAGACAGTATTTATTAATATAAAAATACAGTTACACTCAATATTTATAATAATATTCACAGCAGTTTATACAAAGTCACAAGTCAAGCCACTCCAATACATCTGGATTAGAGCCGAACTCCAGCCAAAAATAAGAAAGTGATAAAATGGATATCCCAATAAAAGATAAAATGACAAAACCAGCTTTTGCTGCAATATTCACTTTCAATACAGAGATTTCCCCTTGCAGTATTTTTTTCTGCCCCTAGATGTTCTCAGTCTGATGTCCAGCATCAGTCAGCCCACTTTCTCTGAGCCCAGGTCATCCCAGACCCTGCCCAGCCTTTGATCGGACAGTGAAAGGAGAAGCAGCACAGTGATGAGCTCATCTCTCTGTTACTCTGCTCTCTCCCCCTATGAGCATGCTCCTTGTCAGCGCATGAACTGATTAGCTCCTTGTGCTGCTTCTTCCTCTTACATTAAGCCCTGTTTCACACTTGTGCGGTGCGAATTGAAGCTCAGGTTTCACTGGTGAGATAAAAATCTCCTGTTCAAAGGATTCATTGCGTTTTTGCTCAGGATTAGAGAGCAGGGAGAGGGGGAGGGAGGAGGGGGGGAGAGGGGGAGGTGTAGTGAGGAGAAGTAGAAATTCCTTGATCAGAACGCAATGCATCTGCGAATCAGATGCGTTCCCATAAGAGATAATAGGCTTGTAGTTCGCACCGCAATGCCCAAAAAACGCACACGTTTTTTGTGCAATGCGCAGTGCGAATGCAACGCACATATGTGAACCAGATGCATTCATATGAATGTATTTTAAAATGTCCTGCGAATTAGATGCGGTGTAAGCCGCATCTAATTCGCATAGGTGTGAACCCGGGCTCAAACTTTGCTCTACAGAGACTGCAAGAGGGTGAACCAGTTCGAATTCAGGTACCTACAATGTTTCCATTTAAAAAAATGTCACGTAATGATGTATTATTGATAAAAGTGCTTCATTTATTTGTGTCTATTATATCTGTTCCATAAGAAGAGATGGACTGACCTTCCACCTTATGGTGACCAACGCCATTCTGAAGTTCCATGCGGTCATGGAGCTTCTCCTCTGATTTCTCATGTACCACTAACAATAATGATCATTTTAGATGTCTGGGGGAGTGTGTGTTTGGGGAATGGGGGATGGGGGGGGGGCTTGCTTCCAAATGACTACCCATGTAAGAAGCAATCTTTCCATTGTTCCCCGTTGTGTGGGGACATTACAATGACCACCAATGTAATGGGCATTCTTCTCATTGTCAGGCTTGGTGTGCAGGGAGGATAATACCAAACGCAGAAAGTAGAAGGTCCAGATTTCCTTTTATTCAGACTCCTAAATCATAAAAGGACAACCAGTTTTAAGGGGTTCAAAGGATCCCCCTTCATCAGGGCTTAATAATATGGAACAAGGTGTGTACTAGGCTAAGAAAGCTGGATAGGTCCTCAGGGGTGATTACCTGGCTCCAGATGCTGACTGAGCAAAAAATAAATGGCATCTAGCATTTGCTTGACCAGCATATGCAGCAATCATCCTAATCACCCCTCAGAATCATCCTAATCATCCCTCAGGATCATCCTAATCACCCCTCAGGATCATCCTAATCACCCCTCAGGATCATCCTAATCACCCCTCAGGATCATCCTAATCACCCATCAGGATCATCCTAATCACCCCTCAGGATCCCTCTAATTTTATCAGTCCAGTGCCTGCTTTGTTGAACAGTGCCAAGCCCTGATGAAGTGGGCCCTTTGAACCTCTGAAACCTGTTGGCTTTTAATGATAAAAGTATCTGAAATAAAGTAATTGTAAAGGTTCATTTTTTTTAAAATAACAAACATGTTATACTTACCTGCTTTGTGCAAGAGTTTTGCAAAGAGTGGCCCCAATCCTCCTTTTCTGGCGGTGCTCCTGGCTCCTCCTCGTCATCGGGTGCCCCCACGGAGAGCCGATTTCCATGGGGACACTCGCACAGGCGCACTTCCGAGTCCTGCTGCTGCGTCCATTGACACAGACAGCAGGACTCGGCCCCGCCCTCTGGCTCCCGCGTCACTGGATTTCATTGACAGCAAGGGGAGCCAATGGCTGCACGGCTATCAATCTATCCAATCAGGAGTCAGGACCCGAGACACTGGCTGGAGCTGGTGTGCTTGTCCCCATCGCTGGAATGATCGGGTTCAGGTAAGAAAAGGGGGGGCTCTGGGGAGCTGCTGCACTACAGAAGGTTTTTGCATTAATGCATTCTGTGCATTAAGGTGAAAAAGCTTGAGACTTTACAACTCCTTTTAGGTAAATCTGGGATATATGCTTTAGGTGAGTTATTCCGTGCAAACCCAGTCCCTACTCGACCAAAGAGCTGACCTTCAACCCGGGGAGATTACCTAAAAAGAACCACTCCCACTACACTGCTTAGAGCTGAACTCCAGGAATTATATTTTTTGCATTATTACATAGGGCCAGCTTGGCCTGATGGAAGTATGCATATCTGACACCGCAGTAGAAGCTGACAATCAGTGTATTAGACTGCGCTGCATCCAGTGTGAGCTGTTATCTTCCATGTCCTGGGTAAGCGGCTTCCTCTCTGCAGAGTTAACACAGGGGGTCACTCACTCTGCACCTCTGCCATTCACAGAATGTCTTGTATTCTATTCAATGAAAGCAAGGTATGGAGAGGAGGGGTGGTGACATCATGATCTCCATGGCACCCAGTCAGAGAATTCTGTGAGGTTGATTTACTAAAACAGATGCATTCAGAATCTGGTGCAGCTCTGCCTGGTAGCCAATCAGCTTCTAAATTCAGCTTGTTCAGTTAGGCCACTTTCACACTGACGGACCAATCAGGTTTTTCAGGTAGACCCGATCGGACCATCCATTGCTCTCCATTGCACCCACCGACATCCGATCCTGTCAGCTAAAAACACACAGATGGGGATTGGATGACAGTTGGATGGAAACAGATACGGGATCCATTTCCATCCAACCTCCCCATAGAGAACAGCGAGCTGTGTCCGTGTCTGCTCTGCATCAGTGGAGCAGACACGGACCTGTCATCTCCCTGCTCTGCGGAGATCAGCGGACAGATTCCCTGCTGAGCAGGCGGATCCATTGCCAGAGTCCGCCCCCTATGAAAAGGGCCTTAAAGCGGAGTTCCACCCAAAAATGGAACTTCCGCTTTAAGGGAGGTGACCCCCTGACGTGCCACATTTGGCATGTCATGTCATGGCATGTCAGATTGTAAGCTCTAAGGAGCAGGGCCCTCTGATTCCTACTGTATCAAATTGTATTGTATTTGTACTGTCTACCCTCAAGTTGTAAAGCGCTACGTAAACTGTTGGCGCTATATAAATACTGTATAATAATAATAATAATGTCATTTTTTTGGGGAGGGTGGAGTGGAAACCGTCTTCTCAGAGGGTCCCAGCTCTCACTTCCTCCCGGCGCATTGCGGCGCCGGAAGCAAGCTCACCTCTCCCCCCTCCCTCTCGGCAATTATCTGGGACATGTCACAGGTCCCAGCTGATTGCCCGGCCAGTCATGGCGTGCCGCGCAGCTTGCACATGTGCAGCGCATGCCCAGCTGTGAAGCCACAGCCGGGCGTCCACAGTGACAGTGACGGCGTTGCAGAGAGGAGGGGGAGACGAGCGAGGCTTTGTTCCCCCGCATCGCTGGACCCTGGGACAGGTAAGTGTCCTATTATTAAAAGTCAGCAGCTGCAGTATTTGTAGCTGCTGACTTTTAATTTTGTTTTTTGTTTTTAAGCGGAACTCAGCCTTAAGCTTTGAGAATAAAACCTAGAAGCTGATTGGTTTCTATGCAGAGTTGATCAGATTTTGCACGATCCAGTTTAAGTAACTAACCCCATTTGTATTCTGTATAAAAAAAAAAAAAAAAAAAAAAAAAAAAAAAACACAAGGTGTTCTATGAATGGCGGAGATGCAGAGCAAGCAACCCCTGTGGTCAGTGTGCAGAGGGGAAGCCGCTTGCACAGGACCTGGAAGATCATTGTATACATCACTGTTTATTTTGGGAATTGTCAGCATCCGCAGCACCCCTCTGGATATCAGATATGGATACTTACGTCGAGCCAAGCTGGCCAATTGCTAGCATGCAAAAAATATCATTCCTGGGGTTCTGCTTTGGGAACGGATTGAGAACACCTTCTGCTTTAAAGTGGAACTAAAGTTCTGCTGCTATTCACTGCAAGTAGGCAGGTTTCTTCTTGCAGAAAAGACATGCAATGTCTCTTCTGCAATAAAATACACCTACCCGCCTGCTCTCAGCATTCCCAGGCATTTAAGCCCCCTGAGCTCTCGCTGTGACTGACAGCAGTAGGAGCCAATGGGCTCCCGCGACTGTCTCAGCCAATGAGGAGGGAGAGTCCCCATACAGCCGAGGCTCTCATGAACATCACTGGATTGGAGGGGGCTAAGGTAAGGATTGGGGGGAGAGCTGGGTGGGGTGCTGCACACAGAAGGTTTTTTTACCTTCATGAGAGTAAAAAAACCATCAGCCTTTAGCGCCCATTCACATCGGCGCGATTAGACATGCGATTTTATATGTCAAATTGCATGCCAAATTGCAGCCTATTGTCAGCAACAGCACTTTCCCAATTAATGCAATGCCGACTTTGTGGCGCCGCACTGATTTCCAAAAGTAGTTCCTGCACTACTTTTGTTGACTTCGGGGGGCGATTTCCATTGACATCTGTGCCCCACATTGTATCCTGGTCAGTCTGGGCAGGACATGATCTGCATGGAGTCTGCCTGTTCTTCCCTCTTCTTGCTCTCACACTCCAGAAGATATGCTGGCAGGGGGGTGAGGTAGGGACCATAGATTGTAAGCTCCCGGGGGTAGGGACTGATCAGTATGTACAGCTCTGTTTATATATAGTCTCTCTGTATATATATATATATATATATATATTCTCTCTGTATAGGTTCTCTCTATATATAATCTCTCTCTCTATAGGCTCTGTGTGTGTGTGTATATATATATATATTCTCTATACTCTCTGTATATATAGTCTCTCTCTCTCTCTCTATATATATACATACAGAGAGACTATATATATATATATATATATATATATATATATATATATATATATATATATATATATAGTCTCTATAGGCTCTGTGTGTGTATATATAGTCTCTCTATATATATGCTCTCTCTGTGTATATATAGTCTCTCTGTATATAAAGTCAGCTCCATATAATGCCATTCTATCTGATGACCCCCCATGAATATCGGGGTGAGGAGGGAGGTCGGCCTGTCTATAGGATGACACCAGCATTGTTCTGCCGGTCCCGGGGCTCTATGGCCGGGATGTGATGGATGCTCCCCTCCTCCTCCTCTCCGGTGCTGATGATGCTGATTCATCCTGATCTCCCCCCTCCTCCCCCCTCTAGTGATGACTATAGAAGGACCACTTACCGCCCTCCCTCTCCCCGGTCGGTCCCCGCTCTGATCGCTCTTCTCTCTGCGATCCCCGGACAGTGGAGGTTACTGCAAAGCGCGACCGTACCACTGCGTGCTGAGAGACGGGGGGGAACCCGGCGTGGTCACGTGCTCACACCTCCGGGAATTGGCATTGTCCGGCGGAGACGGTCTCCAGGGAAGGTCGATGTCACCCCGAGGAATCCGAATGAAGGCTGCGAGATTGTCTGCCGGTGACTTGTCACCACCCCCCTCCCAGGGACCAATGGATCAGTCCGTGATTCACAGTTTGGAACGCAAACAGAGCGCCTAGCAACAAAAAGGGGCGGGGCATACCTGGAGACAGGTGGGGGCGGGACACACCCAGGTAAGGGTGGGAGGTGTGGCCCATAGCAATACCAGTCTGCTTGGCTGTCATTACCAACAATACCAGTCTGCCTGGCATAGCTCCCAACTGTCCCTGATTTGGAGCAATGTCCCTCTGTCCCTCTTTCCTCCTCATTTGTCCCTCATTCCTCCTCATTTGTCCCTCATTTTGGTCTGATCTATATAGATGTATATAAAAGGCACTTTTTATCTTTCAAAAATCTTTCAAAAAGTGTGTCATCGCTTTCACTCTAACAGAATTGATTATTTGGACATAATACTTAAGCCTTGTACACACGATCGGACTTTCTGACGCAAAAAGTTGGATGACAGGCTGTTGGCGGAAAATCCGACCGTGTGTACGCTCCATCGGACAGTTGTTGTCAGACTTTCCACCAACAAATGTTGGCTAGCAGGTTTTCAAATTTTCCGCCAACAAATGTGTGTTGTTGGATTTTCCGAGCGTGTGTATACAAGTCCGTCGGACAAAAGTCCAAAGTACAAACACGCATGCTCGGAAGTAGAAGCATGCGGTCTTGTAAACTAGCGTTCGCAATAGAGAATTAACATTCGTGACGCGCCAAATTATGAAATCTCCAAATGCAGCGCACAATTCTCTTCTTCTTTAATGGGATAATAATGAAGCTGCTTTGCTGGTGATACTGATGGAATTATTGCAAACAAGTTTTCAAAGGCTTTTTTTTTCTAGTGATATCAAAAATAATATTATTATAGATTTTTTTTTTTTTTTATTTGTGCAAGTTACCACAACACCATTATCCCGTAGTTTTTAAGATCAAAGATACAACTATGTTGGTGTCCCTTGTCAATTTTACATTGTATTTTTTAAAATGTAACTGCCTACTCCCAAACTGTCATTTGTAAGTAAAATATACCAAATCAAGTCATTATTCAACCAAAAAAAAAAAATATGTCAAAGCAATAACTCCAAGGCCAATAATTAATAACAGGTTATCTCCTCTGATTCCACAACATGTCTGGGTGACTCACCAAACTTCTACTAACATGAAATTAGCAGAATGAGCCCAAAGGATGGCGCTAAAGAGCTGAAAAAACACGTAGTACGTCACTACGTTCGTAATTGTTGGCCAACATTTGTGTGACCGTGTGTATGCAAGACAAGTTTGAGCCAACACCCTTCAGACAAAATTCCACGGTTTTGTTGGCCAACAATCCGATCGTGTGTACCGGGCATTACAGGACACATCGACAGAGGGAGGGTAACTACAAAAACCTTCAGAAAGCAATGTACTGGCAATTTACTTTTGCTTGCTATGAGTTGTCACCCCTTTCATACCATACATGTACTACCAGCGGGGGGAGTTTGTGTGAGCAAAAAGGAACTGCTCTGGTCATGAAGATAATGAGAGAGAATGTACTGTAGTCTCAGAAAGAGTAATGAGGCGAGGATACAAAAAACATCTGATCGATAGTGGCAGGTTCAAGGCGGAGAAAAGAGATAGAGGTAGCATGCTAAAAAATGCAGAGAGCCCTAGTATGAAAAGACTGTCCCATTGTAATAGAAATAAAATACATTTTGTTACTACTTACTCTAAACAATATAATCAAATTGTAGCAATTGTCAAAAAGTGCCTTCCCATTCTATATGCGGATAAGACATTGAATGACATTTTACAACAGGGTTATAGTTTTTCCAGTAGAAGGTCTCCCACACTGGGATCTTTCCCCCACAGACATGGCTAAGTGCCACCGGATCTTTTCCTGGTGGCACCACCACATGTAGACAATGTAAAAGACACAGAAAAACCAAAACTGTCACTTCTTTCCCCACAGGCAAAACCTATACATTTTATTAATTGCAGCTCTAAGTCAGTGCATATTAAACGGTCTACGGGGGGGGGGGGGGGGGGGGGGTACACTACCCACCGCACCCTGCTCCAACGGGAGATGTGGTGGATACACACGTTAAATACCAGAATGCCGTTATGAACAATAGGATGGATGCTAGCCTGTTTTTAAAATAATGCTCTGAAGTATAGCAATTAATGATTTTTTATTGAAAATCTTCCACTGTTGTATCAGTGGGACTGCAATGGTTAACATTTTGTGCTCTTTGTTGAAACCCCCTGTTTTTGTGTGTGGTGTGTGTTTTGCCCGGATCTGGTCATCTCCACCTGTAACCAATTAATGGGTTGATTTTTTAATTAAGTGAATTTTGCCCTTCATACTTCACAAGGGCTGCTACCCTTATATATACTTGTTTTTAATGTCATATTTTTAAGCTTTTGATGAAGGCCTAAGGGCGAAACGCGTCAGTTTGCTTAAATAAATATTTTCTATGGAGAAGCTGTCGAGTTGCCGGTCTGTACTTTCTATGGATCTTTTGTGAGCTTAATTAGCCAGAGCACTGACTACTCTACACACTAACTATATTATATAGTGGTAGAGCTTGGGTGAGTTTTTCTAGTGCCTCATCGGTGCCTTCTCATCAGTGCAGGGCCGGTGCTACCACTAGGCAAACTAGGCAGCCGCCTAGGGCGCTCTGCTGCCTAGGGGCGCCCGGCCGCTGGTTTCCCTCCGCATCTGCATGCTTTGCAGGCTGCAGCATGTAACTAACTCAGTCTGACCGGTAGTGTAATTAGAGGTGCAGTGCAGCACTGGAGCCAGCGCTAGAGGAAGCAGAGCCGATGCTTCCTGTATAGTGGCGCCTTCTGTCACATGGGCAGGGCAAAGGGGGTGGAGTCAGGGGTGGAGCCAATGGGGCGGCAAAATGAGGTTTCGCCTAGGGTGTCAAAAATCCTTGCACCAGTCCTGCATCAGTGCCCATCAGTGCCTCCTCATCAGTGCCTCCCCTTCAGTGCCCATCACTGCCTCCTTATCAGTGCTCATCAGTGCCTCCTCATCAGTGCCCATCAGTGCCTCCTCATCAGTGCCCATCAGTGCCTCCTCATCAGTGCTCATCAGTGCCTCCTCATCAGTGCCCATCAGTGCCACCCATCAGTGCTTTCTCATCAGTGCCTATTAGTGCCGATCAGTGCCTCCTCATCATTGCAGCCTATCAGTGCTCATCAGTGTCTCCTCATCAGTGCCTTCTCATCAGTGCCCATTAGTGCCACCTATCTGTGGCCATCAATGCTTCCTCATCAATCCTCATTAGTGCGTCCTCATCAGTGCCTTCTTTTTAGCGCCCATCAGTACCGCCTATCAGTGCCCATCAGTGTTGCCTATTAGAGCCAATCAGTGCCTCCTATCTCTGCCCATCAGTGCCTCCTATCAGTGCTCATCAGTGCCTCCCATCAGCACACATAAATGAAGAATAAAAACGACTTATTTTCAAAACTTTATAAGACCCCTTTCACACTGGAGGCGTTTTTAAGGCGCTACAACGCTAAAAATAGAGCCTGCATAGCGCCTGAAAAAAGCCTCAGCTGCAAACCCAGTGTGAAAGCCCGAGTGCTTTTACACTGTGATGCTGCAGTGGCAGGGCATCACAAAAAGTCCTGCCAGCAGCTTCTTTGCAGCGGTGAATACACCGCTCCTCCACCGCTCCTGCCCATTTAAAACAATGGGGCAGCGCCGGCATACCGCCAGCAAAGCACTGCTGCAGCAGCGTTTTGCGGGGGGATTTAACCCTTTTTCGGCCGCTAGTGGGGTTTAAAACCGCCCTGCTAGCGGCCGAATAGCGCCGCTAAAACTACAGTAAAGCAGCACTAAAAATAGCGACGCTGTACCGCCGACGCCCAGGGCGGCTCAGTGTGAAAGGGGTCTTACAGAAACTAGGAAAAAACTTATTTTTTCAAAATTTTCAGTCTTTAGCAAATAATAATGGCATAAAACAAGTAAAAATTCGCGCTGAACTGAAAAAAGCAAGCGGCCAGCAAAGTTCGTAGATAACAAACAAAAAGTCACATGCATAAAAATTATTGCGGCGCTGAAAAGTTCAAAAATGAAATTGAAGAGTGGGAGGAATCCAATCACCAAATATATTGTGCAGATGTAGAAAGAGTCACTCGTCACCACGTGGTAATGTAGTCTGCTTACCAGAAGGTGTTAAGGATTAGGCATAGATGATAAATTCTCAATAGCATCCAGCAAATCCAGCCCACTGGAACCCCTCATCAGACCACAACATCTGTGGGATTTCCTTCACATATAAACATCTCCCAATGGTCACTTCAGAATTAGGCATTCAGGCATGTAGTCATCATATATCCGAGAAAAGAAAATGAAGGACCCATAGTGAAGCCCGTAATGATAGATAAAAAAACTTTTATTGTAGTAATTTACAGTTGAAGCTTAAAACAGCATGCATCAATGAGAGGAACAAACGTCTGCAGCAATCAGCGTACGGATGTCAGCCTGCCTGACATGTTTCATCGTAACAGATGTCTTCAGAGGCATTTAAAACAATGGGGCAGCGCCGGCATACCGCCAGCAAAGCACCGCTGCATCAGCGTTTTGCGGGGGGATTCAACTTTTTCGACCGCTAGCGGGGGTTAAAACCGCCCTGCTAGCGGCCGAATAGCGCCGCTAAAACTACAGTAAAGCGGCACTAAAAATAGCGCCGCTGTACCGCCGACGCCCAGGGCGGCTCAATGTGAAAGGGGTCTTACAGAAACTAGGAAAAAACATATTTTTTCTAAATTTTCAGTCTTTAGCAAATAATAAAAACCTCAGTGGTGATTAAAGCAGTTCCATCCAAAAGGGTAAGCGCCGCTTGTCTGCCTCCTCCTCCGCCCCCCTCTGGTGCCACATTTGGCACCATGTGCCCACTCCCAGGTACCCACTCCCACTTCCTGCTTAGTTCGCCATGGCAAACTCAGCAGGAAGTTCGGCCCTCGCCTCATCAAGAAAGAGAAGCGCGATTTGCGCATGCGCAGTAGAAAGATGGCTGGTTCTCTTACCCAAGATGGTAGCGCCAGAACCCAAGAGCCGATTCCACTCTGTGGGAACCTGGACAGGTGAGTGCCCTAATAATATCCCTAAAATGGATATAAAAGGGAAAAGTTTGAAGAAGAACTGAAGGCAAAATCATAATTTTTTAAATTTTGGGTAGAGTAAAGAAGGGGGGGGGGGGTCTATTGTTTCTGGCTTCTGTGGGATTTTTTGTTGCTGGCTGACTTCTAGGGGATCTATTCTTGCTGGTTGGGGTATATTTTATTGCTGAGGGTGGGGGTTATCTGTTGAGGTGGGTTCTAATATTGCTGGCTGCTGGGGGGACCTGTTGTTGAAGGCGGGGAGAAGGCCTATTGTTACCAATCAGGTTTCTTCTGCCAAATCAGCAAAAAGGGCCAGGGGACAGAGAAGACTCCTGTTTCCTTTCAGCCGAGGCCGGTGACAGGAACAGGACTTTTTAATGTTATTTACTGATAGGCAGAGTATTCCTTATGCTGTGGTATGTTAAGGTCCCTGGCCTGCTCTTCTCTATCAGGTCATCGGGGCAAGCTGGAACTGTGCTTGCCGGGAACCGAAACACAAGAGTTACTCTGACCAGGACTATTTCATGATTCTTTTACCGCATGCGCAGTAATCCTTGTCCCACGTGGTTCTGAGCGTTAGAGAGGAACTGCAGTTCGCTCACAAAATTTGTAATAAAAACATCTTTGCCATTCTGAAGCTTCCCTCCAACCACTTTGCATATTATTTTATACATACTGTGATTCTGTACTTGCCAAACATGCCCAGAAATCTCCCTCCTCTGAGTCTGGCTGCAGCCATTTTACTGTGGTAAAGCTGAAGCTGCTGCCTGTTAACTTCCTGGATTTACACAGACACACACCTCCAGCTCTGCAGCTCTCATTGGTCCTCTTATGACTCATCCCCCCTCCCTTGCTGGCAAACCCTCAGAGAGTGAGAGAGCTGTTCATGATGTCATAAGCCTAGGCTAGTGATGGCGAACCTTGGCACTCCAGGTGTTTTGGAACTACATTTCCCATGATGCTCAACTACACTGCAGAGTGCAGGAGCATTATGGGAAATGTAGTTCCAAAACATCTGGGTTGCCAAGGTTCACCATCACTGGCCTAGGCTAATGACCAGACAAGAATCAGGAAGTGGGCTGTATAAGGTATTTACTGGCAGAAAAAAAAAAAACGTTTTACTATCCAAAGATAAAACAACAAGGGCAGAAGATGGAAAGATGAAAAAAATGACTGAAGGTCCGCCCACTGTTCTATATCAGTACACCAGGGGGAGGCCGTGGAGCCGCAGCACAAGGATTACTGCGTCTTCACCAAAAATCAAAAAATAGTCCTGGCGGAGTAATGTATATATTTCAGTGCCTGGTAGTTACAGTTATCGGCCTGCCCTGGTGGATTGATACAGAAAAACAGGCCGGGACTTGAATGTAATTGGCCGTACTCGTGGAACAATGATTTCTCTGCCTGGTATTGAATAACATTAAATAGTCCCATTCCTGCTGAGTAAATTATTAAATAATAAATATAATATATAATTGATAAGAAAAATCATATAACAAATTAATTATATATATATATATATATTATAAATCATATAATTCTAATCATTAAAAAATAAATGATGCATAAATATTAAAAATTAAGTTTTTTTGGGGGGGGGGGGTTTGTAATTACTGCAGACCATGGAATGACTCAGCACTAAAGCGTTCCCTCTTTGTCCCCAGGCTCAAATTAAATTGGCAGGACAAACCTGATTGGCCAAACAGCCTTAAGGCTCATTCACACATGCGCCCTCTGAAGAGAGATCCAGAGTCAAACAGGCGGTGAGGATCATGTGAGGCGTCGCATCACCCTCTCATTTAACACCCCCCACCTAATTTAATCATTTTGCTGCAAGAGCCGTTTTTACTTCTTTTGTTTGCTTGCTTACATGTTTAAAAAAAGACTTTTAGACCTGAAGATTACATAACCCCCCCCCCCCCAAAAAAAAAACATTGTATATTTACTGAAAGCAGATCTAGAGAAAATAGTGGTGGTTCCAATTTTTTATGTCATCCAATATTAGCCGCACTGCATGGGAAAATGTTCTTTTTATTTGCCCGGAGAAGGGCTTTAAACGCCTGTCCTAGGGAATGTTCTGCTCCAGTCTCCCTTCCTTATGTTCTGACCACATGTATAAAAGCCTAGGCATTTGGTCACATGATTTTTTCTGAATAGGGCAATCAGCCAGTATGAATGCTGACACTATCAAGAAGTAGACTTCGCATGATAAAGTGACTAGGCCCTTCAAAATGAGTCTGGTTGTAGGGGGGGTCCCTGCAGCAGTATGCATGAAAGCCAAGTATCAAGTACTTTCAGGAAGAGGTCAGTAATGGCTTTCCCATGATGGGTTCTCTTTAGACAAATCCTGACATGAGAAAAAAGTAGAGGCTTCCATTGCTGAGCTGTCCTTCCAAAATACTAGGAGGTGAGTGTAAAGGAGCACCCGAAGTGCAGTAGTTGTGAAATAAATCGCTTTAGATGGTAGAATATAGCCAACACGTTTTGGGGGACAAAGCACTCCCCCTTCCTCAGGGCTGCTGTTTGAATATGGATCCCGTTAGGGTCTGTCTGGGACCTGATCCCAGACCTGGTGCTCAGGTCTGGGATCACCGGTTGGTTACCATCCCCACCGCATCTGGGATCCAGAGCTGTCTTTCCTGCAACTACCCTCCAGGGTGTCATACCACTCTGCACTCCTGTGCCTCCTGTTTACACTACCAGAGGCCGCGAGTCAGACATGTAAGGGAGACCTTCCTCTGCTCCATTGGGCTCATCAGTCAGGTACGTGAAAGTCTGACACTATAGGCCACCTCCAGAGAACAAAAGGAGACAGAGTCTATATTTTTGTTTGCTTCATCTTTATTAAACTTCAACAAAATACAGGGATTACCTGTTTGAGCACCATCTCTTCATGGGCATATAAAGGGCATTAACCAGTTCCAGCAGTCCACCCTTTGCCCACTTAGACTGAATCCAAGTTGTTCCAGAATCTTGAATGTCTCACAGGAGGTGCAGAGCTTCCTCAGTGTTCCCCCAGGAAAAATGATAAATGGAACGCAATGGGGTTGATTTACTAAAACTGGAGAGTGCAAAATCTGCTGTAGCTCTGCAAAGAAACCAATCAACTTCCATATTTTTTTTTCTGTCAAAGCTTAATTGAACAAGCTGAAATTAGAAGCTGATTGGCTTCTGCAGCACAGCTGCACCAGATTTTGCACCCTCCAGTTAAAATAAATCAACGCCACTGTGGGGGACATGGCCTGGAGTGTGATGGAGTAGTAGGACACACGTGAGGAGAGCTCCTTCTGCACCATATCCTTTACTCTAAATCCTTGCAGTTATCTTGCTGTCCACCTGCTGAGTTTTGCTCCAGAGGAGGACATTCACATCTACACACCATGTCACCACCCGGAAAAAAGGCATCTGAAGCCAGCTAGAAACTCGAGAAATTTTAGCATAAGGAGCGAGAGTCCCAGGACGAAGATGGTGGTGCCTCTGCATCCGACTGGAGTGTGATGGAGTAGGACACACGTGAGTAGAGCTCCAGCTGCACCATATCCTTTACACGATATCCTGGCAGAAATCCTGCTGTCCACCCACTGAGTTTTGCTCCAGAGGAGGACATCTACAACCCACAAACCATGCCCACCCCCCCCCCACCCCCCAAAAGGCGTTTGAAGCCAGCTCAAAATTCGAAAAATTTCAGCATATGGAGTGAGAGGCCAAGGACAAAGATGGCACCTCGGCATCTGACTCAGAGCCTCCAGCTGCAGAAACGGCAAGACTTTTGAATGCGATCTCAGTGTGTCAGACAACCATTACTGCCAAGATCGAGAAGGTCAAGGTAGATATTTCACTCCTGCGCCAGGACTTCCACAAGCTCTGGGATATGGTGACGGAGGCTAAGTCCCCCATCGGTAGGACAGAAGTCCTGCTGCAACCAACCACTACAACCCCACTGTGTTTTATAAATAGTAATAATAGAAATCTGTTTTTGGATACTGCACAACAGCTGCAGTGAGGAGTCCTAGGTGCAGAGTACTGGTGTAGTGAATGCCCACAGTCTGTCATTTGCATACAATCTAAGGATTACAGTGAAAACAATAAAAATCTGATTGTTGTCTGAATTTGTGGCTCCCAAGCTGTTGTAGACTTGGAAATGCTTGCCTGAGATTTCCTATTGTTTACAGGTGTTTAAAGGGTATGTACACCCTAACAATGAACTTTTCCTATTTGTTCTTATTTGGTGTGTAGCACCCGCTATCAATAGGTAGGTGCTAGTAATGTTTTTTTACTGGGGACTGTCAGCACAGAGAGGTTTAGGCAGGCCTATGCTGCAAGCTAGGCCTTTCTGTTTTGATCTGGGGGGCTGGGAGTGGTCAGAGTAGCAGTGGGTGTGGCCACCTGTGCTCCAGTTCTGAGGTGCCTCCCTTGCTTCCAGGGAGAATATTCTGGAAGAGGGGCGGGGCCTAGAACTGGAGTGGCAGGCAGCTCATGTGGGAGCCCTGACCAATCCCCAATTGGTATTGGTAGGAGCGGGCCTCCTATATAAGCTGAGGTGATATGCCACTGAGAGGAGAAGTTGGCTGAGTGAAGTGAGTAATGGGATACTAGGTAGCAGCAGGAGGGCACCCCCATCTGGGGGGGGTGCACCGATCGCAGGAGAAGGCCCGGGGAGAGCTGTGAAGAAACTTTGCCTCTACACGGTCATTGGCAATGTCTTTACCACCACACGGTCAGTGGTAAGGATCTCCTGGAGCAGAGGGGCAGGTGAAGCTGTTGGAACCTATGGTCCGGTCAAGTTCCTCATCAAGGACTCGGGGCTGTGGAAGGTCGGTGAGTGTTACCACAGTGGAGGGCTGGATGTGCCAGGAAGTCTGTGAGGGAACTTTGCTTCTACAAGGTCATTAGCAAAGTCTTCATCATACACATGGTGAATGATGAGGAGTCCTGGATCAGAGAGGAGACTGTGGGGATCTGTGTCAAATCGATGTGGCCTGAGGGCACAGGATTTCAAGTTGGGCTGGCTGGGAACAGTAGTCCACCATCTTTGAAAATGCTTTTAAACTACTAGGCCTCCAAGGAGAAGTGCTACAGGTCTCAGGCCTAGTAGCGACGAGCAACCAGAGCCTGCTTAGGAGCTTATTCAGAGTGGGTCCTTATTGCTCAAAAGAAGTAGATGTGACATTACTTTACCTCAGTATTCACAAGTTTGTGCAGAAGGAAACCAGTTTGTACAGAAGGAAACAATTTTGTGCAGGAGGAGGAGGAGTTCTGAGACCATCATTGTTACACGGTCAATAGTGATGTCTCCATCCTTTACACGGTAATGGATGGGGAATTCTTGGAAGCAATAGTCTGTGGGAGTTAAGCAGAGGAGCAGCAACAGTTTGCATGGAAATGCAGGAGGAATCTCATACCCAGTAACAATGCACATTCTATCTTCTGGCTCTAACTATGCGCTATTGTGCTTAATCTTAAAATATGATGGCAATTAAAGATTCTATGGGCATCCCATATCCCTATTCCCTATCCAAGTTGTACCTCCCAATAAAACAAAAACAAAACCAGCAAAAGACTGATCATTGTCTCTGTAATGCCCCTTTCACACTGGGCGGGAGGTGCGTCGGCGTTAAAGCGCTATTTTTAGCGGCGCTTTACCGTCGTTTTAGCGGCGGTATTCGGCCGCAGAGGAGCTTTGCCGGCGGTATAGCCGCAGTGCCCCATTGATTGATTGATTTGTATACACTGCTCCTTCACCGCTCCAAAGATGCTGCTAGCAGGACTTTTTTTCCCGTCCTGCTAGCACACCGCTCCAGTGGGAAAGCTCTCGGGGCTTTCACATTGGAGACAAAGCAGAGGCACTTTCAGGGCGCTTTGCAGGTGCTATTTTTAGCACTGTAGCACCTGCAAAGCGCCCCAGTGTGAAAGGGGTCTAAGTGATGTATGAAGTCTGGCAGCGGGGTGAATTGGTGGATTGTTTGTTACTAGCGGTAACTACATCGCTACAGGTGTATAACGGGGAAAATGAAAAAGATTGGCTAGTGTAAAAGTACCACATCCATATCATCTATTTATAGCAAAAAAATGCACATTTTTGGACTTTTCTGGTACCAGAGAGGGACACCAGAATATCAGAAAAACTATATTATTTTACAAATGTTAAAAAGAATTGTTAAAAACATTCAACAATATTCACTAGTGTATAATATAGGCCATCTTAACTATAATCACATAATTAGCTTTGAGGTAGAGTCCAAGAGGTCGATGCATTTCTCATCTCTAAGCTTCTTCAGGACCTTTATCTTGGCAGCAAAAAGGCAGCCTAGCCAAAAAGACACAAAAACCAATATATATAACATTATAACATATACTGTATAGCCTTACATATTATCTGTGTCAACTTACACATCACTTAAAAGATACAAAAAGAAGACAAACACAGAGCTATAGAGGAATAACCCGCTTTACGTACCTTCACTTTATGTACACTCGCGAGTAGGGACACATTGGCGTCTATGGGAAATCTTGGTCAGCTTGACATGGCACTGCTCCCAAACTATAAGTGACAGGGACACCAAACTTGTGGAGCACCAAGAGGGGACCCTGGACTACAAAATACCTGACTTTGGGGTCAGTCAGCTTGCCTAGGTAATCTACCATGTCGTAGTCCTGGGTGCCCAAGTTTGGTGTCCCTGTCACTTATGGTTCAGGAGCAGTGCCATGTCAATTTGAACAAGATTTCCCATAGACGCCAATGTTAATTGTTGACAACCGGGAGCAGTGTCATGTCAAGCTGACCAAGATTTCCCATAGAGCTAGTGTATTTACATGCATTGAGAAGTGAAAAAAGGTATCGCTTCACTTTATGTACATTTTCGTTTTACATACAAGCTCTGGTCCCATTGTGTACTTAAAAGTGGGGTATGCCTGTACTCAGACAAATAAACAAATAATTTAAAAATGGGGCAGACTCAATGGTGTGGAATAACTAAAGACAAATCGACCGAGCACTTGGTAAGTGCAGTTGCAGAGCTTAACCACTTCAGCTACGGAAGATTTACCCCCCTTCATGACCAGGACATTTTTTGTGATACGGCACTGCGTTACTTTAATTGACAATTGCGCAGTCGTGCGACGATGTACCTAAATACAATTTATGTCCCTTTTTTCCCACAAATAGATATCTTTTGGTAGTATTTGATCACCTCTGCGTTTTGTTTTGAGCTATAAACAGAAAAAGACCGACAATTTTCTACAAGCTATGGCATAGATTTATGGAATTTTATTATTTTTTTTACTAGTAATGGCGGCGATCAGCGATTTTTAGGGGGACTGCAACATTGCGGTGGACAAATCTGACACTAAGTGACACTTTTTTTTGGGGACCAGCGACACCCATACAGTGATCATTGCTAAAAAAATGCACTGTCACTGTACTTATAACACTGGCAATGAAGGGGTTAACATGAGGGGGGATCAAAGGGTTAACTGTGTTCCCTGGGAGTGTTTTCTAACTGTCTGGGGGATGCAATTACTGTGGGAAGGCAGAGATCCTGTGTTCCTGCTTAGCAGAAACACAGGATCTCTGTCTTCCTTTGTCAAAGAACGGCAATCTGCCTTGTTTACACAGGTAGACTGCCATTGTGCGGCTCTCCAGGATGATCGGCGGGTCCCAGTGGACACAGGGCTGTCTTTTCGCATGGGCACGCTGGGCAGTTGCCCGGGGGCCCCACCTGCCCAGCGACCCCAGCCAAGCATGTCTGTTTGTATAACCAAAACAATGGCCGCTGCCGTGGCTGTCCGAGTTTCAGCCCGCTGAATCACGACTCACTGTTGACTGACTATCAGGCTGTCAGGTGACGTCACGTGAGACGGCCGCCGCTGTTGTTAATGGGAGTTGTAGTCCACGGCGGCGGCTGCGTGCTCAAGTTCCTGGGGGGTGGAGTCAGTCACTCTGAGGAGAGCAGTGCAGCCAGCCTACTGCATGCTACAACTCCCATCACCGCCGCGGTTGGATATTTTGCCTGCCTCTACAACAGGAAACGGTAGGTAAATCAAGAAATAAAGGAGTTGTTTTACTGGACAAATAGTGTGGCAGTGGCAAGAGTGGGTAAATTACAAAAATAAACCCTGATACTTGACATTTCTGTTCTTCTGTCCAGTAATCCAGCCTCCAGGATCCCTGAATATTAGTGCGCTTTTCTCCTGCAAACTTCCTGGTCACAGCAGCCTCCTTCTCCATTCCAATCCCCACTATTGGTTTATTACTTTGATAGGATGCTCCATACATTTTTGCAATCCGACTGAACTGTTTTTATGAAGTTTTAGATCAAAACTATGTAATTATGAGGGCCTACGTAAACTAACCAATCAATCTGTATCAAACATGCCCTATATAGATCTATAGTTGTTAGTAGGTCTAAATTAGATTGTGCTCACATTATAATTTGTATGGTTATTCTGGTCCTGGGGCACTGTTTTATTTCTTTTTTTTATATATTTCACAGGTTCTAGGGTACTGTTTTTTTATTACCTTTGCCAGCTCCTTTACCTTCTGCATGTCCCAGGGGGTACTTTTTTTTTACCTTCTACCGGTCTTGGGATAGTGTTTGTGTAGACAGGGCCCCAGTGCACTGTATTGCCCGGGGGCCTATAATGCTTTTAACCACTTGACGTCCGCGCTATAGCCGAATGACGGCCACATCGCGGACCTGCATTTCCAGGAGGCCGTCATATGATGGCTTCCCCTGTGCATGCGCCCTGCAGGGCACGCTGTGATCACCAAGACACAGAGACTCGGTCGATCACCGATCCGAGTAAGGGGCCGATCCCGGCCCCATACCATGTGATCAGCTGTCAGTCAATGACAGCTGATCACATGATCTAAACAAAAGCTCGGTAATCATTTTTTTTTCTCCTCACGCTATGAAAAAAAAAAAACTATCATCGGCTCATCTGCAAGGGACATCGGTCCCGAAGAGGCAATTATTCCTCATCTGTGCCACCTGCCATTGCCACTTGACAGTGCCCACCAGTGCCACCTATCAATGCCCATGAGTGCCACCTATCAATGCCCACAAGTGCCACCTATCAATGCCCGTGAGTGCCACCTATCAATGCCCGTGAGTGCCACCTATCAATGCCCGTGAGTGCCACCTATCAATGCCCACAAGTGCCACCTATCAATGCCCGTGAGTGCCACCTATCAATGCCCACAAGTGCCACCTATCAATGCCCACCAGTGGTGCCAAACAGTGCCACCTAGCAGTGCTGCCTATCAACCGATCAGTGCCCATTATTGACACCCATCAGTGCCCATCACTGCCACCTATCGATGCCCATCAGTGCCGCCTCATCAGCGTACATCATTGAAGGAGAAAAATTACCTGTTTTAAAATTTTTATAACAAAATATTAAAAAAAAAAAAAAAAAATTCGGTCTTTTTACATTTTTTTTAAAAAAAATAAAAACCGCAGAGGTGATCAAATACCACCAAAAGAAAGCTCTATTTGTAGGGAAAAAATGATAAAAAGTTTAATTTGGGTACAAAGTTGTATGACTGCGCAATTGTCATTCAAAGTGCGTCAGCGCTGAAAGCTGAAAATTGGTCAGGACAGGAGGGGGTTTAAGTGCCCAGTAAGCAAGTGGTTAAGATGGCACTGGGTGGACATTGGGTCCGACATACGCACTGAGTCCAATCACAGCGGGATCAGGTTGCTGATGGCGCGCACCCCAGACGTGTCAGATCGTGTACTAGGTATGTGATGTGGCACAGAGCGGCTGCCCTGATGCAGTATATCTGCGTGGGGCGGTCACTAATTGGGTAAATAATGTGATAAAACTCTGCTGATTTCCATCATCCAATCATGTGCAAACAAAAATGCTTTTTTATTTTCTTTGCATTTAATTGGGCATTTACAAAGTTTTACAAAGTAAAGCTTTACAACATTACATAGACTAAAAAAATGAGTGCAACTGCACTTGCAAAGTGCAGTCTATTTGTCTTTAGTAAATCCACCCCCAGTGGACCATTTGGTCTTATTTTTTCTGCTGTTACTCTTCTATGGTTCTAAGTACAAATATAATTGTTGATCTTTTTGGAAATCTTGTGAGCTGATTACTTCCTGTGCTGCACTCATTTACCTTCTGTCATAGAAGTAGAACTAAAGGAAAAACAGTTGTATTTGTTTTGAAAAGAGTAAGGGAGGGTTATAACCCCTGTCAGTTTTTCTTTTGCCATCTGTTTATTGGGGAGATTTCCCTTCACTTCCTGCCAAACAGGAAGTGAGAGGAAATCCCTTCTAAGGAAGGGAGTCACCAGAACTAGTGTCCCCACTGGAAGATTTCCTCTCTATTCCTGTTCTGGGGACAGCCCAAATTTTGGGATTCTCTCTTGCTTTCACTTTTGATGATAATGGTAAACATGACGATTAGAGAGGGTGGGTCTCCCTAATGGGGGCACAGACAGCAATAAAAACTGACAGGGGGTCCAATTCCTCGCCACTCTATCCAAAACTAACAAAAATGTTTGCCTTCAGTTGTACTTCAGGCCCCTTTCACACTTGTGTGACTTGTCCTGCGACTTGGGACTGCAGTGGTATGTCAAGTTGTACCCCATGATTTCCAATGAGTACCATTCATATCTGTGCGACTTTAAAGTAGTCCCTGCACTACTTTGGTCTGACTTTGATGCAACTTGAGGTCCTTAGGCCTCAAGATTACACGGGCATTGCTTTACGTCGCGTCAAAATCACGGTAAAACCGCAACTGTGAAAGAGGCCTTAATCAGAGAGTCCCTACACTGGAAGGAAAACGTTTGTAAATATCACAGGCCTGCAGCAAATCCAAGAACAAGGTAAAAAAATAAATAAATAATGTAATAGCCATGCAAAGGGAGATACTAACCAATCAGATTCCTTCTTTAATTCATGTATTAGTTTAGTTTCCGACTTGTTTACGTTATAGGGGTGAGCACAATCATGTGTAAGACATGTGCCTGCAGGGCGCTCTGTTGGGTTAATAGAAAAGAACAAAAACTATAAGCGCACACTGCGGGTTGCTGTCATTTTAAGTCACAGCACAGAGAGAAGCAAACGCTTTACCAGACGCTGTACTGGGTCATCCAGCTCAGTGAAACCGAAATAATATACCGGATGAATGCTGTATTGTAAAATAAGTAAAGTGCTGTATAAATGGTCAGTGCTATAGAGGTACCTACAATCAATAAAGTTAGGCAGAATGAAAACTGAAGACTCAAGTGTTCCAGTATATGTAGATGATGATGCAATGATCTAAACTGTCCAGTAGGTGGTGGCAGATCACTTTTTATATTACAATGGTGAGCATGTGAGGACACAGAACAGAGAGAAAGAGGAGAGAGAGAGAAAAAGAGGAGAGAGAGAGAGAGAAAAAGAGGAGAGAGAGAGAGAGAGAGAGAAAGAGGAGAGAGAGAGAAAAAGAGGAGAGAGAGAGAGAGAAAAAGAGGAGAGAGAGAGAGAGAGAGAGAGAGAGAGAGAGAGAAAAAGAGGAGAGAGAGAGAGAGAGAGAGAGAGAGAGAGAGAGAGAGAGAGAGAGAGAGAGAGAGAGAAAAAAAGAGGAGAGAGAGAGAGAGAGAGAGAGAGAAAAAGAGGAGAGAGAGAGAGAGAGAAAGAGAGAGAGAGAGAGAAAAAGAGGAGAGAGAGAGAGAAAAAGAGGAGAGAGAGAGAGAAAAAGAGGAGAGAGAGAGAGAAAAAGAGGAGAGAGAGAGAGAGAGAGAGAGAGAGAGAGAGGACTTTCTATTCTTTTATTTTACGTCTTCATTTTTGTATCTGCAGCCCCTCACTGATCACAGGAGTTCCCTCCCCCGAGGAGCTCACTATCCTCCCTCCCATGGTCATACAAACATAGAGGTAGGCAGTTATTATCTCAGTGTGATGTTGTGTTGGAAGAGAAGTCCGGGGCTCCCGCAGAGGAGGGAAGTCTCCTCAGATAAGTCCTGTGCCCCGATCAACTCTCCAACTTCAGGGAAGTACCAATCATAGTCTTTGGACATTGTAGAGAAGGTTTGGTTGGAGGCTGGGGATAATATAGAGGAGCTCTGATTGGAGGCTGGGGACAGTGTAGGGGAGGTCTTGTTGGAGGCTGGGGACAGTGTAGGGGAGGTCTTGCTGGAGGCTGAGGACACTGTAGGGGAGGTCTGGTTGGAGGCTGGGGACAGTGTAGGGGAGGTCTGGTTGGAGGCTGGGGACAGTGTAGGGGAGGTCTGGTTGGAGGCTGGGGACAGTGTAGGGGAGGTCTGGTTGGAGGCTGGGGACAGTGTAGTTTTTTTTTAGACCAGAGACAATGTACAGTACAGTGTGGATGGGGTCTCAGTGGAGGCTGGCAATGGAATGAGGGAGATCTGGGTAGAGGCTGGGGACAGAATGGAGTAGTGCTTGTTAGAGGCCAGGGATAGTGGGGAGGAGATAGTAGATGAGTTCATTTTGGAGGCCGGTGTCAGTGTGGAGATCTTGTTGGAGGCCGGGGAGTAAATAGAGATCTGCTTGGAGGAAATCTGGTTGGAGGCCGGGAAGCGAATGGAGGAGATGTGGCTGGAGGCTGGGAAGCGAACGGAGGAGATGTGGCTGGAGGCCAGGAAGCGAACGGAGATGTGGCTGGAGGCCGGGAAGCGAACGGAGGAGATGTGGCTGGAGGCCGGGAAGCGAACGGAGGAGATGTGGCTGGAGGCCGGGAAGCGAACGGAGGAGATGTGGCTGGAGGCCGGGAAGCGAACGGAGGAGATGTGGCTGGAGGCCGGGAAGCGAACGGAGGAGATGTGGCTGGAGGCCGGGAAGCGAACGGAGGAGATGTGGCTGGAGGCCGGGAAGCGAACGGAGGAGATGTGGCTGGAGGCCGGGAAGCGAACGGAGGAGATGTGGCTGGAGGCCGGGAAGCGAACGGAGGAGATGTGGCTGGAGGCCGGGAAGCGAACGGAGGAAATGTGGCTGGAGGCCGGGAAGCGAATGGAGGAGATGTGGCTGGAGGCCGGGAAGTGAATGGAGATGTGGCTGGAGGCCGGGAAGCGAATGGAGGAGATGTGGCTGGAGGCCGGGAAGCGAATGGAGGAGATGTGGCTGGAGGTGGAGTCAGTGTGGTTGGAGGCTGAGGATAGAGGGGAGGCCGGGGTCAGTGTTGTTGAAGACAGAGGAGGATAGAGCGGAGGCTGGGGTCAGTGTGGTTGGAGGCTGAGGATAGAGCGGAGGCTGGGGTCAGTGTAGGGGAGGTCTGGTTGGAGGCTGGGGACAGTGTAGGAGAGGTCTGGTTGGAGGCTGGGGACAGTGTAGGGGAGGTCTTGCTGGAGGCTTGGGACAGTATAGAGGTTTTTTTAGACAAGAGACAATGTACAGTACAGTGTGGAGGGGGGTCTCAGTGGAGGCTGGCAATGGAATGAGGGAGATCTGGTTAAAGGCTGGGGACAGAATGGAGCAGTTCTGTTTGGAGGCTGGGGACAGTTTAGAAGAGTTCTAGTTTGAGACAGGTGGGAGCATAGAGGAGGTCTGGTTGGAGGCTGAGGACACGAAGGTTTGGATGGAGGCTGAGGAAAGTGCAGAGGTGTTTTTGGAGACCAGAGACAACATACAGCACAGTGTGGAGGAGATCCCAGTGGAGGTTGGTGATGGAATGAGGGAGATCTGGGTAGAGGCTGGGGACAGAATGGAGTAGTGCTTGTTAGAGGCCAGGGATAGTAGGGAGGAGATAGTAGATGAGTTCATTTTGGAGGCCGGTGTCAGTGTGGAGATCTTGTTGGAGGCCGGGGAGTAAATAGAGATCTGCTTGGAGGAAATCTGGTTGGAGGCCGGGAAGCGAATGGAGGAGATGTGGCTGGAGGCTGGGAAGCGAACGGAGGAGATGTGGCTGGAGGCCAGGAAGCGAACGGAGGAGATGTGGCTGGAGGCCAGGAAGCGAACGGAGATGTGGCTGGAGGCCGGGAAGCGAACGGAGGAGATGTGGCTGGAGGCCGGGAAGCGAACGGAGGAGATGTGGCTGGAGGCCGGGAAGCGAACGGAGGAGATGTGGCTGGAGGCCGGGAAGCGAACGGAGGAGATGTGGCTGGAGGCCGGGAAGCGAACGGAGGAGATGTGGCTGGAGGCCGGGAAGCGAACGGAGGAGATGTGGCTGGAGGCCGGGAAGCGAACGGAGGAGATGTGGCTGGAGGCCGGGAAGCGAACGGAGGAGATGTGGCTGGAGGCCGGGAAGCGAACGGAGGAGATGTGGCTGGAGGCCGGGAAGCGAACGGAGGAGATGTGGCTGGAGGTGGAGTCAGTGTGGTTGGAGGCTGAGGATAGAGTGGAGGCTGGGGTCAGTGTGGTTGGAGGCAGAGGACAGAGGGGAGGCCGAAGTTGGTGTGTTTAGAGGCTGAGGACAGTGGGGACGCGGCAGTCAGCAGGTTGGAGGCTAAGGAGGAAAGAGGGGAGGCCGGGCTTGGTGTGGTTGGAGGCTGAGGACAGAGGGGAGACCAGAGGCTAAATATAAAGGGGAGGCCGGGCTCGGTGTTGTGGTTGGAGGCTAAGGACAGAGGAGAGGCCGGGCTTGGTGTGGTTGGAGGCTGAGGACAGAGCAGAGGCCGGGGTCAGTAGGTTGGAGGCTGAGGGGGACAGAGGAGAGGCCAGGCTTGGTGTGGTTGGAGACTAAGGACAGAGTGAAGGCCGGGGTCAACAGGTTGGAGGCTTAGGAGGACAGAAGGAAGGCTGGGCTTGGTGCGGTTGGAGGCCGGGGTTAGCAGGTTGGAGGTTTAAGAGGATAGCAGGGAGGCTGGGCTCGATCTGGTTGGAGGCTGAGGGGAAGCCGGGCTCGATCTGGTTGGAGGCTAAGAACAGAGGGGAGGCCAGGCTCGGTGTGGTTGGAGGCTGAGGGGAGGCCAGGGTCCCGCAAGCCGTGAACACCGGAGGGAGGGGTCACGCTCGGCGTCTCCCGTAACAACGCCCCGCCCCTTTGTCCGTGCAGTCGGGCCGCTGGGACGTCACTTCCGGTGGAGCGCTTCTAGACGTGTGGCGGAGGCGGCGGCTGGAGCGGAGAGTAGAGACGGACAGAGCCGGGAAGCGGCCTCCCCCCAGCACGCAGCGCCACCCCCCGCCCCGAGTCCCCCAGCCATGGGCAACGCCGCCACCGCCAAGAAAGGGAACGAAATCGAGAGCGGTGAGTTCGGCCTGAGAGGCCCGGGGGGGTGGGGGGACGGCTAGGAAACACCGAGGCTCCGGGGGACACACAGGCCGGAGGGGGGGGGTCAGGTCACTCCGGGAGCAACAGTTTCCCATAGCAACCAGTCACAGCCCTCTTATACTGAGGAAGCTGATTGGTTACCGTGAACAACATCTTCACCCTCCACTCACCATCCTCAGAGGGGAGTGTTGCCCATAGCAACCAGTCTGATTTCATTGACATTAGTGGTGTTGATGTTGCTCTCCATGTTTGTCCCCCCTGATCGTGTCTCCGAGGGGCTCTTCATGTACAGCCGACCCCCCACAACAGGTTGTAGTGTCAGAAATAAAAACATTTCTTCATACGTTTTGTTCAGCGCTTTGCAAACTGTTGGTGCTCCATAAATCCTGTATAATAATAATATATTAGTAATGTGGTCTCACTACTACGGCGTCACTTTTTTAGTAAGCCTTTGTATACATGAATAGTGAAATCGATCAAGTGTCACAATCCGATTGTATGATCTCTCTGCAACCTTCACTGGCCGTATTCTCCACAATCTGTGTGATTTCTGTGTGCAGCCCTGATATCGCCATACACTGTGCAATCATATTGTAAGATGTCTGTGCAACCTTAACTGGCCCTACATTATACAATCTCCTTTTACCAACTTCAATAGACTTCCACCCCCTTCCTGCCCGGACCAGTTTTCAGCGCTGTCACACCTTGAATGATAATTGTGCGGTTATATAACACTGTACCCAAATGACATTTTTATCTTCCTTTTATTTTTTTTATTTAGACAAATATAGAATTTTTTTTTTGTGTTCTTTATCAAAACTGGGCTTTTATTTATTTTTTTTCTTGCTAAAAAAAATGAAAAAAGACCGAAATATAAAAATAAAGTTTTGTTCTTATTTACAACATTTTAGTAAGTAATTTTTCTCTTTCACTGATTGGGGGAGCGGCTGCGAGGATGGGGGGGCACCGCCTGGCATCTTTGCTGGGCACTGTTGGAGCTGCACTGATTATCTGTACAGGTCTTTTCTGTAAAAGAAAAAAAAAAAATGCCGCTGATGGGCTCTCCTTTCACGCTGTCAGTGTGCGGAAAGGAGAGCCAATAACCGGCATTTCTTTGTTTACATGTAGCTGTGATTGGACACAGCTGATCACACACGTAAAGAGCTGCGTCATCGTCTCTTTATTAAGATCGTGGATGTGCCGTGTCCCAGGGACACATTATGCCACCAATCGGGGTGAGAATGGGACGACGTCATATGAACGGGAGAGCCAGCCTGCCGCCGTCATTTGTCTATTCGGCTGGTGGGAGGTGGTGAAGCTTCTCATTCACTAAAAAAAAATGTGGTGGTATGAGCTTTGTGCAACCCTAGTATCTCCATACACTATACAATTTGATTGTATGATCTCTGTGCAACCTTAACTGGCCATATACTATATGATCTGATATAGTATAGTGCTATATGATCTGATAATACAATCTCCTTTAGAGTGGCCATACACTATACCAGTGATGGTGAACCTCGGCACCCCCAAATGTTTTGGAACTACATTTCCCATGATGCTCAGCTACACTGCAGAGTGCCAGAGAATCATGGGAAATGTAGTTCCAAAACATCTGGGGTGCCAGGGTTCCCCATCACTGCTCTATACAGTCTGATTGCATAATCTCTTAGATTTACCAAAGTGGTCAAACTTAAACAGTCCTTTCAAATTGTATCCAATCGGGCAGGTCCTTGCACTGACCTAGATTAGTGATGGTGAACCTTGGCACCCCAGATGTTTTGAAACTACATTTCCCATGATGCTCAACTACACTGCTGATTGCATGACAATCATGGGAAATGTAGTTCCAAAACATCTGTGGTGCCAAGGTTCACCATCACTGCCCTAGATCTTATATGTCTGACATACACGTTACAATCAACTTTATAGGTCTGTGAGGACCTAACTCAGCTATCCAATCAGACGGGCCCTTATACTATTTAGTCAATAATGGATAAAAAGCAGATTTAGCTTTTAAAGCACAGTTAGATTGTATAGTGTGTGTTCCAAATCGATCTCAAATCTGCTCCCACCTCATTCTCGGCCCACTCTGTCTACACTGTAGAGTAAGGGTGTCAAATATTTCATTGCTGGCTGCATCAGCATTATGGTTGCTCTCAAAGGGCCGGTTGTATCTGTAAGACTAGATGTCTGTAGCACCCCCTCCCCCTTACATCTCATGTCACGAGCCCCCCCCCCAGCATCAGAGGTCAAGGGTCCGGACCCTCCCTTACATCACAGTACACCCCCCCTTACTTTGTGCTGCTGCTGGGAAGAAGCTAGGGGCAGAGCTGGGAAGCAGAATGTGCAGGATCTGGAAGAGGACAAGAGGAGGGCTTGAGTCAGCCGCATGCTGGGACCAGGCAAGGAGGTGCAGGATCTGTAGGAGGAGTTCCGTCCTCTCAGCTGGCGAAGAGATGCTTGAGAGGGGATATGATTTAAATTTATAAATACCGTACTGGTGACCCCACAATAGGGATAAACCTTTTTCGCGGAAGGGAGTTTAATGTCACATGTGGCCACTCATTAAAATTAGAAGAAAAGAGGCTTAACCTTAAACTGCGTAGAGGGTTCTTTACTGTAAGAGCGGCAAGGATGTGGAATTCTCTTTCACAGACGGTGGTTTCAGCGGGGAGCATCGATAATTTCAAATAACTATTAGATAAGCACCTGGAACAGCAACATACAGGGATATACAATGTAACACTGACATATAATCACACACATAGGATGGACCAGTGTTAATTTTGGCAGCAAATTTTGATTTAGTTTTGGTTTTAGGACTAAGACTAAAGAGTTGCAAAACGATGGTTACTGTGAAATTGTGTGAATGTATCCATGCAGTGCATGTTATCTCAGCTTGCAGAGCTTGGATTCATTGAATGAGTTTCCCAAAAATGTAAATATTGCAGAATATACAGCCTCATGCTACATAACTAAGCTCCATTAAATGTTGAATAAACTAAATTATTAATGTATCTTAAATAGAAAACTATCTTTAGCTAGATTTTTACTCCAAATGCATTTTATTAAAATAAATTTGATAAAAATCAAAAAAATCTGAATATTTTATTAATTTTTTTATCATCGATTTTTATCCACCCTGGCTGCAGCTGTCAATTAAAAGTTAATGGCACCCCAAAAGCAGTTTGCAGAATGCAGAATGCTTGCTAAAATTGGATTGCATGGGTATGAAATGAACACCATTCTAGGGAACCTGCACCTTTTTTTTAATGCGGAGCGATTGAGCCATACAAAATCGCATGTGATTTGCACAGTAATGTGGTGCTATTCCTATTCGAATCACATCCGATGTGATGCATCAGTGTGAACCCAGCCTTAGAGAGGAGTACTGTAGCTGCTGACTTTTAGGCCTCGTTCACACCATGGTGTATAGAGGTCAGTTTTTCTGCACCGTTTTGCAAGGGCACAAAAAAACAATTGTTCTCTATGTGCCCTGTTCACACTACACTGTGTGGATTTTTTTTTGGCAGGAATCTGCAATGTGTATCCAGTTTTTTTCACGAGAAAAAAACTGACATGACATCGGCATTGGTGTGACTCGAGCACATAACTGATGAGACAACCGATGTCTCTGCAAATGAAATCTGCTTAGTTTCCCCATCAGTTCCCATGTACATATGGTGTGACCGACCCCCTAATATAAGGACTCTTACCTGCCCCAGGATCCAGCACCTTTCTCACCGATGCTGACTCTTCAAACCGCTTCAGCTTCAAGTGCAGGCGCTGGCATCTTGGGTAAGGGAAACCGGCAGTGAAGCTGCAAGGCTTCCCACTACACTTTGTGAATTTTCTTGCAGTCTTCTGGGACCTGTGATGTTTCCTAGAAGACTGCAGGCGAAGGGGGGGGGTGGGGTGGTTTGGTTGGTGAACTTTCACTCAGATTGCTGCAGCAATCCAGGTGGAAGTGGGAGCGAGTACCTGTCAACACCAGATACCCGCTCTCAAAGCCCCCCCCCCCACCCCCACCCCTAAAAAAAAAAAAAATAATATGGAGTCAAATGTACTAGAAGGGAGTGGGCATGCAGTGTACAATTTCCTTTGAGATCTGCCAACAACTGTGTAGTACAGGGTCCTGCCTGATTGGATACAAACTGACTGGACAGATTAGTTGGCTCTTTATGTAGCTAAAGTTGATTGTATAAAGTCTGTATGGTCAGATGGTAATATATGTGCTGGCATATATGTTTTGAAATTTGGTCAGTTCAGCAGGGACTGGGTAAGTTTTTATTTATGTATGGACACTGTTATTTGTACAGAAGTTGATCTACTGGTTTCCATGCTCAATCTGAGCCGCAGGCTATAGAGTGCAGCACTGATCAGTGTGTTATGATGGCAGAGAATTCACCCCACGGTCAGAACACAAGAGCTCAGCCAGGAGGATTCCTCAATCTACATCAAGTGTGTGATTGGGGGAATCGGGTCAGTTTTTTTTTTTTTTTTTTTGTTGTTTTTTTTCATTCAACTCAATGGTTGAACAAAGAAATGGGCTTGTATGGTCTGCCTTAGGTTTTACGAACATCTGTATAGTGTGAGGAGTTTAAGTGAGCAATCAATGTATATCCAGCGTGGCTATCCATCATGCTACATAGGTTGGGAAATCTTAAGCTGGTCATAGATGGAGCGATTTACTTTCCTGCAATCTGTCACTCAATTGCCCCATCATCAGTCAGTGTTGATGAGGGAATCCCTCCAGAGTGTTCTGGCTGGGGAGCGGGGGTGGCTGGGGGAGCCAACCATGCTGGGAGGGCACGCTGTGATTATTGCTAGCGGCTATAGCTGCCGGCAATAATTGCATGAAAAATTCCACAAGCTGGTTGTATCAAAGTTGATTGATCAGTTCATGTTGGGGTTGGGGGGGGGGGGGGGGGGGGGCTGCCGTAAATATACAGGTAGAAATCTAGCCCAAAAAAAAGGATTTCATTTCACTTCCTGTTTTGTGTGTGAATAGGAGACACAGATGACACATAAAACCTGGCAAGGGATTTAACCCTGCCTGCCCATACATGCTTGGAATCTTGGCCGGTCCCTGCTGAACCAGCCAAGATTCGACCAGTCTATGGCTGCCTTTATGGAAATTATACAAGCAGATTGTAACTCGAGAGGCCAACCTAAATTGTTTTATAAAGCCATTTTTTGTTTTGTTTACATTTGGATAGGGTAGGGGAGGGTTATATCCCTTGCCAGGTTTTATGTGTCACCTGTCTCTCCTATTCAGGAGATTCACTTCCTGTCCTATGCACACAACAGGAAGTGGGATGAACCCTTTTTTATTTGGCTGGATTTTTACCTGTATACCCCCCCCCCCCCCCCGCAACTCGGTGGAACTGCTTCAAAATGCAGGTCAGCACACGTTGATGTTAGGGGTGCAACGGATCAAAAAACTCACGGTTCGGATCATTCCTCGGATCAGGAGTCACGGTTCAGATCTTTTTCGGATCAACATAAAAAAATCTCCCCCACTGTAATATCCACAATCTTCCCCACTGGAATAATATATTAGCAGGGTATTGCAGGGGCATTGGCAGGGTATTGCAGGGGCATTGGCAGGGTATTGTCGGGGCATGGCAGAGTATTGGCACTGCTGCCATCCGAACTCCACCAGATCAGTACACAGAGGGGAGAGAGGAACCGGCCTCATCAAATGACGCCAGTTACAAGTGATCGCTCCGTCATTTGAGGGAGCGATCACGTGGTAAACGTCCGCCGGGTGTACCAAGATGGCCGCTGCTCCGGAGCTAGGCCGAAGCCGCGGCCTTTCCTATGGCCGAGGTCACAGAGCGCTCCGCGTATCGCGGGTATCCCGATCCGCGGAGGTTGATCCGTACGGATCACGGATCGATGACGATCCGTTGCACCCCTAGTTGATGTGCATAATGTACGCCTGAGGCATTGCGTTAAATGTCGATGTGTGTCAAGGTGGGTTATGATGCATCGAGTGTCTTATCACATATACTTTGTGCACTGGTCCAAATCTTTGGGTGGTGGTGGGTTATGGTGTGGGGTTGTTTCAGGGGTTTGGCTTGGCCCCTTAGTTCCAGTGAAGGGATCTCTAAAGGTGTTATCATACTAAGACATTTTGGACAATTTCATGTTCCAGTTTGGGGGTGGCCCCTGTGATGAGGATCATGTAAGGTCATTTCATCGACAGATGTGGCTTCAGTAGTATATAGGACAATGTTAACATTGCTGGATACATTTGTGTATATATGTTATTGGGATATACCCATATATGCCGGTTTATAAGACTACTTTTTAACCTTAAAAATGCCCCCCAAAAAATGGGGGGGGGGGGTCGTCTTATACACAGAGTATAAAATGTGAACCTTAAGAGAACTCCAGGTTTAGGACTACTTTACATATTAAGCTGGCCCAAAAGGAGCATCCCTAATCTGTCAGCCCGCTGGATGTGCGATTCATATTGTATGTAGCTTCAGCTATATACAGTATACTGCGCTGAGCCAATCACGGTGAGCAATGTATTTTATTAATGAATACAAAGCCTGCTCGGATTGGCAGAGGTTGTAACATCAACCCGCCTTTCTGACTCAGCCAATCCGAGTAGACTTTGTATTCATATACAGTATTACTGCACATCCAGCGGGCTGACAGATTAGTGGGTGTAAACCAAACAGCTGCTAGACAAGACCCCATCATGGTTCTACCAGCAAGAAGGAAATATGAAGCAAGTTTCATGCAGAAAGTTGTAAACTTTGCCAAGGAACATAATAACTGTAGTACTACAAGACAATATGGAGTAACAGAAGAGCTAGTCCGAGACTGGAAAGCAATTGAAGATGCATTTAAAGCGTATGCCACGGAGTAAGTGTGTATCAAAAAGAGGCACCCCACATTGGCCAGAACTTGAAAATCATGTAGCAGACATGGTGCACGAGCATTGTTAAAATGGTTATGTAGTGTTCCGAAACAACATTTGTATTTTTTTCACTTCAGTGGGCCAAATCTAACCCAGATTGCAGCAAAGGATTTAAGGCCACTGTATCCTGGTGTACTAGGTTCTTGGAAAGGCATAATCTGGTACTGAGGCAAAAGACCAAAATTGCACAAAAATTTCCTGCAGATCTCGATGGCAAAAAAAGTCATTTCCACCGATATGTAATACAACAGCGCAAGAAAAACGGCTATTCATTAAGTAATATCGGAAACATGAATGAAAAATTGGTCTATATCGTGCTGACATATATCAAATAGCAGCCAGCACAACACTAAGACAAGTGTAAATCGAGATATTTGAAAGATAACATTTTGTGCAGCTCAAAAACTCATGATGATAAAAATTCATATACAAACTAATATATACTGTGCAATGACCACAAAAAAAAAAACAGTGATAAGTCATGTGAAATTCACACCCAAACTAAAGTCTATGTGCCTCCCATGTAAAGTTTTTTTTTTTTAAAAATAAATATAACAGTTCTTGGATAAACAGTGAAAATGGATTACGTATCCAGAAGTGGAATTCCACGTGACATCAGTGTTCAAGTGAAGACAGACAATAGAACTTACAGCTGTTAGTGAGGAGGCTTACCGGAGTAAGAGGACTCAAATGGGCATATATATGCTCAGTGAGTCAACAAGGCACCAAAGTATGGGACCTCCATGTCTGGGTTCCAGATCAAGATGGAAGATGGTCCAATTGGTCAAGAGATGTCAGAGAAGCAATCCTCAGAAGCAGCCAACTTGTTAGACCAAATCTGACCAGCCTGCGACCAATCAAATTGACCTGTCTGCTAGAGCTGCACAATTAATCGTTAAAAAATCGTGATCTCGATTCACCTCCCCTGACGATCTCTCCTGCAGAGTTTGCCGATTCTTTCATTTAAACAAGTGGAGAGATTATCTGCTCACTCAGCTGTCAAAAGAAAACATCCGGGCAGTCTGCCAAGTTTAGAACTTGAAACATTGTAACTAACTTCCTTCTTAGATCAAAGTGATAAACTTCTCTGTGTAAACAAATAACCTGGGCAATCTGCCAAGTTTTAAACAACGTGTAAATGCAGGAAGTTTAACCACTTAAAGTCTAAATCTTTTTCTGACACTTCTTTCTTAAGTTAAAATCAATATTTTTTGCTAAAAAAAATTACTTGGAACCCCCAAACATTAGAGAATATCTATCTATCTATCTATCTATCTATCTATCTATCTATCTGTCTGTCTGTCTGTCTGTCTGTCTGTCTGTCTGTCTGTCTGTCTGTCTGTCTGTCTGTCTGTCTGTCTATCTATCTATCTATCTATCTTTAGCAGAGACCCTAGGGAATAAAATGGCAATTGCTGCAATATTTTATGTCACACTGTATTTGCCCAGCAGTCTTTCAAATGCAATTTTTTGGGAAAAAATACACTTCAATAAATTAAAAAAAAAACGAAACAGTAAAGTTAGCACAACTTTTTTGTTTTAATGTGAAGGATGATGTTACGCCGCAAGAATCGTGAGAGAATCGTGATCTATCCTCTAAGCAAAAAAATCGTGATTCTCATTTTAGCCAGAATCGTGCAGCTCTACTGTCTGCAGTCCCAAACTCTGACTTGTAAGAGTCTCCACAATGGAAGCACATGCATCACTATCTTCCATCTTGATCTGGAGCTGTGGAGGTCCTATACTTTGGTGTTTACACCATATGCCTTGTTGACTCGCTGAGCATATGCCCATTTGAATCCTCTTACTCCGGTAAGCCTTCTCACTAACTGGTGGTGGTTCTATTGTCTGTTTCTTCACTTCAACACTGATGTCACGTGGATTTCTACTTCTGGCTACACAATATGTTTTCACTGTTTATCCAAGGACTGTTATATTTATTGTTAAAAAAATTTACATGGTGGCACATGGACTTTAGTTTGGGTGTGAATTTCACATCACTTTTCACCTTTTTTTTTTTTTTTTTTTTTTTTTTTTTTTTTGTGGTCCTTGCACAGTATATATTAGTTTGTATATGAATTTTTATCATCATGAGTTTTTGAGCGCTTTCAAATATCGGAAATACGGATGAAACTCCTATGAATTTCGATATGGTTGGAAATAAAACTGTCAATTCAAAAGGTGCAAAAACAGTGTTAATTAAAACAGGACATGAGAAGTCCAGTTTTACCGTGGTACTAGCATGTACAGCTGATGGCAGCAAACTAAGACCAATGATTATTTTTAAAAGAAAAAAACATGTTGAAAATCAAGTTCCCTGTTGGAGTTTTTGTACATGTGAATGAAAAAGGCTGGATGGATAAAGAAGGGATAAAGCTATGACTTGATAATGTATAGAGTAGGCGATAAGGTGGACTTCGTTGAGAACGTAGCCTGCTGGTGTGGGGTATGTTCAGGGCTCATTTAACTACCAGCACAAAGAAAAGGCTGGCGAGAATAAACACAGATGTGGCGGTTATTCCTGCAGGATTGACCCTGTTGGTACAGCCACTGGATGAGTGCCTAAAGAAGACATTTAAAGAGGGAGTCCTGCAATTTTTTTTTTTTTTTAAAGTCAGCAGCTACAAATACTGCAGCTGCTGACTTTTAAAATAAGGACACTTACCTGTCACAGGGTCCAGCGATGTCGGCACCCGAGGCCGAACCGTCCCTCGGTCCTCGGATGCTGCTGCCGCCATCTTTGGTGTGGGAATCAGGAAATGAAGCCTTGCGGCTTCACTTCCCAGTTCCCTACTGCACATGCGCGAGTCGCGCATCGCAATCTAAATGGTCTGTGCTGTCTCTGGGACCCGTGTGTGTGTCCCAGCAGACAGAGCGGCAGGACAGGAAGAGGAATAGACTCCCGTGGGAGTCTATGCCTGGAAGTGGGTGCAAATACCTATCTTAGACAGGTATCTGCACCCCCTCCCCCCTGAAAGGTGCCAAATGTGACACCGGAGGGGGGGAGGGTTCCGAAAAGCGGAGGTTCAATTTTTGTGTGAACCTCCGCTTCACAAAAAGGAGGAAACATGCGTGCTCCACAGTTGGATGTTTTGTGTAACTTTTGTCATAAAAGCCTGGAATGATATTGATGCAGAAACAGTAATTAAGTCTTTCAAGAAGTGTGGCATATCAAATTCATTGGATGGTGTGAAGGACGAGTACTTGTGGCAAGATGAAGGGGAAGTTGAAGCCACACCATCTGATTCGGAATTAGATCAATACGATGACTGTCTTACAAATGTATCTCAAGATGTCATTGATTATGATTGATGTCAGATGATGAACATTTGAAGGATTTTAAGTACCGATAAGTCATAACCATTTTAATTACAATTATTTAAATCAAATCTGTTTTTAAATGGTGTTGCCTCGGAAGGAAGGTAGTTTTATACGGCAAGTATAGCCCAAAACCTATGTTTTAACTGGAAAATTGGGGGGGGTGGTCTTCTTATATGCCGGCATATACGGTATATGTATGGCCAGCGTTACCTGAACTGTGCTGATCTGAGCAGTGGTTTGAGAATTAAGGAATGCGTAATCAGGAGACTGTCCTTTAGTGTTTGTCATGGCAGCGTCCTCTGGAGGTGTCCATGCAGTATCCTTGTTGTCGGTGTGACTTTTAAAGTAAATTTAAAGCTTTCTACTGTCATTTAGGCCTTGTGCACGCTGGGCGTTGAGATCCTGGCGCAGGCAGAAGGCACAGGCGCACCGTCCAGCCCCGCTGCCAGAAGCCTAGTACACTCAGATTCTGAAAGCTGCTGTGGTTGGACAGTGTACAGTGGTGTTTCACATGGCGTTATGCACTCAAGGATTAATTCCCAGAATGCAGATTGCTTGTGTTCCAGATATTCGTCCTTGGGTGCATACTGTCCTAAACATTAGTACTACTCAATGCACTGTTCAGCTACATCAGCTTTCTGTGTCTCATAAAGTTTAACTGGCTGTCGGCAATGAGGCTGTGCATGCACCTAAACCCCAGGATCTCGTGCATCTGGGCTTAAAGCCCAGTGTGCATATGTGGCCTTTATACATTCCACGTCTGAAAGTGTATCAAGGAATCTGATTATATGCTGTAGACAATTTAGAGATAGGGAAACCCTATAGGGCTCATTTCCACTATGCAATGTGAAGCCGTTTATCTTTTTGTACTAGTGCTGAACTGTGTGCAGATGGCCTATATAAGTGAATAGATATGCAGTTTGATAGGTACGCAGAGATGGGTGCACTCCCCCCATCGCAGAGCGTGTGTGTGGCCATACACCCGTCTCTATATATCTGTCAGACTTGGCTGTACAGGAGAGTCCATCCAGCTGATGTGTCTCTATTCATATATATAGGCAACCTGCACATAGCTCAGCCCTAATATAAAAAGAGAAACAAATGACTCTTCATGGGGCTGAGCGCCTGTGTGAATGAGCCCTTTTTTGTTAACTTAAAGCGGAGTTCCACCCAATAATGAAATTTCCACTTTAAGTGCAGGTGACCCCCTGACATGCCACATTTGGCATGTCATTTTTTTTTGGGGGAGGAGCGGGTACCCTGTTTTTATAGGCACCCAGCTCCCACCTCCTCTCTGGCGCCGGAAGGAAGATCACCTCTCTTCCCCCCCCCCCCTGCAGTCTCCTGGGACACGTCACAGGTACCAGAAGATTGCCCAGCCAGTCACGGCGTGTGACTCACGCATGAGCAGTGCCGGCGCCATGGAGAGGAGGGGGAGAGGAGCAGGGCTTCGTTCGCCCACATCGCTGGACCGTGGACACTTTTTGTAGCTGCTGACTTTTTTAAATGGGTGGAACTCTGCTTTAACCACTTCAGCCCCAGAAGATTTGGCTGCTCAATGACCAGGCCATTTTTTGGATACGGCACTGTGTCGCTTTAACTGACAATTGCGCGGTCATGCAGCGTTGTACTCAATCAAACTTTACGTACTTTTTTTCCCCCCACAAATAGAGCGTATTTGATCATCTCTGAGGTTTTTATTTTTTGCTCTATAAACAAAAAAAGACCGACAATTTTGAAAAAAAAACACTATTTTGTACATTTTGCTATAATAAATAATCCCCATTTTTTTTTTTTTGGTCGGGAAGGGGTTAAAGTAATTGTAAAGTCTCATGTGTTTGTTATTTTTATTTTGATTATTTTTTTTTTATTTTATTTTTTTTATACTTGCCCGCTCTGTACAGTTGGTTTTGCACAGAGCCCAGATACTCCTCTTCTCGGGTTCTCCTTCTGCTCTCCTGGCCCCTCCCTCCTGGTGGGTGCCCCCACAGCAACAGCTTTGCTATGGGGGCACCCGAGCAGAGTCACAGCTCCGTGTGTCCATTCAGACACAGAGCTGCGACCCAGCCCCGCCCCCTTTCTCTCCCTTCATTGGCTGACTGACTTTGACTGACAGCAGTGGGAGCCAATGGCAACGCTGCTGTGTCTCAGCCAATCAGGAGAGACCCAGGATGGCCGAGGGACTTGTGGACATCGCTGGAAAGAGAGGGGGCTCTGTAAAGTATTAGGGGGGCTAGATAGCTGCTACGCAGAGAAGGCTTTTTATCTTCATGCATAGAATGCATGAAGATAAAAAAAAAAACTTCTGACTTTACAACCACTTTAAAGAGTAACTCCACTTTTGTTGCGGGAAAAAAACATTCCCCTCTGGGTGATTTATGTGCATTTCAAGAATTTTAACAAACTTTGTTGCAGATTCCTACCTTTTGTTATTCTGAAGAAATCCCTGTTTGTTCCTCTCTGCCTGTCTGCCTAGTGAGTCAAATGGAAGTGATTTCATAATTATCAATCAACTGCTGCACCTGCAGGGCTCTAATGAGGAAAGATGTTGGGCTGGCATCCCTTTTAGCAGCGAATTCCTCTGTTGAAAGTATCTCACCAAAAAATACATTTTTGTTGCAGAGGATGCCTGATATCTGACCTGTATCTTGCAGACTTCTGGGAAAATTGGTGAGCCAATCGTACAAGCAGGAAATTATGTTTCTGGGGGGTGTTCTGTATACAGAACACCTCCAGGTAGCCATATTGCATTTTCAGAAAATTACAGCGCTGCAGATTGAAAAGGAAGTGTCATTTTTCATAGCATTCAATTACATTATGACTTGTGTCACAATTGTATATGCTATATTATTTTTTCTTTGGTATTTTATTCCCCAGGAAAGTGGAGTTACCCTTTAAAGCCCAACTCCAGGAAACTTTAAAATGTCATTCACTGGCTTTCTACTCTGCCCCTCCAGCGCTCACTGGAGTGCTAGGCTGTGGAGGGGGTGGGAGTGGCTGACTCTGGCTTACTTACCAATGTGTTGAGAGCCTGAGCCAGCTGCCAATCAGGCATCTGGGCAGATCCCGACATTAATGTCTTGATCTCTGCAGAGCTTGGACTGGCTGGGACGTCAGTAGGCTTTATGCTGCTGTTGGCTGAATCTGGGTTAGAGGAGTGCAGGACTAAATGCATTCCTGTGATCCATAGAAGTATGGCCAAAAGAGCTTTAACCATACTTCTCCTTTATTAAATGAAAGTGTATGCTGTGATCAGCGATCTCCTTTAACACATTTCATTAATCTGTACCCACCTTCTTGGATTCTCCTTTCTGTAGTGTCTTCATTATTAGAAACACTGTTAAAATGGACTTTTACTAAATTTAATTGCTGCATGCTGATGTGAAATCATTCCACACTGGTGTCTTTAACCACCTGCCTACTGGGAACTTTCACCCCCTTCCTGCCCAGGCCGATTTTCAGCTTTTATCGCTTTCACACTATGATAAATCTGAAGAAATGAGATTTGACAATGCATTCCATCCAATATTGCTAAGCCTGAGCACTGTTTGTAGAAGGGTGTGCTAAACCCTCTGCCAATGACTTTCAGTGAGAGGCTTTATTTGCACAGGATCTCTGGTGGCACCAGTGGGGTATTGAGGTGGCAGGTGAACTCTATATGAACCGTGTCCAATCAGACTGCCAAGCTGCCCATCTGTAAATTTACCTGTGTCATCCACCCATCTGTCATTTTACTTTGCAATACTATATTTCAATTTCACAAATCTGTGAGCTGATTAAAATCGTCCAACACAATCAAAAGCTGAATTATCGGTTCTGGTGCTGTTGGTTGTGATCAGTTTGTACTTGTTATGAGCTTTTGGAAAAGTGAACTGCTTAATACAGAGCTGGTATATATTTGTTGGGAGATCCTCTGATGTCAGTTAATGGGAAGCTGCTAGAAATTTCAGGGATCTGCATTGCAAGTGTATGGGGGTCTTGTAAAAACTTTCCAAGCTTGTTGGCTTTATTCTACTTTTTCTGACACATGCCTAGCTGTTGGGTAACTAGTTGCCATGTAGTTAAAGGGGTTGTAAAGGTAAAATTTTTTTTTTTTTTTTTTAAATAACAAACATGTTATACTTACCTTCACTGTGCAGCTCATTCTGCACAGAGTGGCCCCGAACCTGCTCTTCTGGGGTCCCTCGGCGGCTGTTTCAGCTCCTCCCCGCAAGCATTAACCACCTCAATGCGAGCTCCCTCGCATGGTGGTTAGTGCTTGCGGGCGCGCTCCCGTGATACAGCCGGCGGCTATAGCCGCTCACTGTATCACACGGCCCCGCCCCCCAGCGCGCCGCGTCATTGGATGTGATTGACAGCAGCGCGAGCCAATGGCTGCGCTGCTTCCAATCCATCCACTGTAGCCAATCAGCGGCCAGGGTGAGCGGAGGAATAGATGTCGGGAACGAGAAGCTGACTTTCGAGGCGTCAGGTAAGTAAAACGGGGGGGCTGGGGGCGGCGGTATTGTCAGAAGTTTTTTCACCTTAATGCATAGAATGCATTAAGGTGAAAAAATTTTTACCTTTACAACCCCTTTAACTGAAAATCTGCTTTGTTTTGTTTTAGTGTCATTTTACACAGTGTTCTGCTGCTAGATACTGAAGGCTTGTCTTAGGGGTTCCTAGGTGGAACTTCATCCTTCTGTCACATGATTCTGTTCTCTCCTCCTTCTCTGGTGCTCCACTGTATATGGTACTAGAGGAGTGCTGTGGCCTAGAACTAAACTACTCATCTGCTGATTACTTTGGTCAGTAATATGGTACTACTAATGTACTAATCCTGTCTTCAATGTGAGGTATTACAGGGCTCTTCTTCGTGCACTGTGTTTGAGTTGTGTCTCTATGGTATATAAAAATCAATGATTTTTTTTGAAAAATCTATTTTATTTTATTTTTTTTAATTTAATCAATTCACCTCCGAAAGGATTTACCCCCTTAACCACTTGCCTACCAGGCCAATTCTGACATTTCTCTCCTACATGTAAAAATCATAATTTTTTTTGCTAGAAAATTACATAGAACCCCCAAACATTATATATGTTTTTTAGCAAAGACCCTAGAGAATACAATGGTGGTTGTTGCAACTTTTTATCTCTCACAGTATTTGCGCAGGAATTTTTCGAACGCCTTTTTTTGGGGACAAAACAGTAAAGTTAGCCCAATGTTTTTGCATATTGTGAAAGATGAAGTTACGCCGAGTAAATGGATACCTAACATGTCACGCCTCATAATTGCACACGCTCGTGGAATGGTGCCAATGTTCGGTACTTAAAAATCCCCATAGGCGACGCTTGAAATTTTTTTACTGGTTACAATCATGGGGACAAAATGATTGCTCTCGCTCCAACGTTCGCGGCGATACCTCACATGTATGGTTTGAACACTGTTTTCATATGTGAGTGGGACTTACGTATGCGTTCGCTTCTGCATGCGAGCTCACGGGGACAGCAACGCTTTAAACATTTTTTTTTTATTGTTATATTTTCTTTTTTTTTTTTTTTTTTTTTTTTTGACACTTTTTTTTGAAAAAAAAAAAAATTGATCACTTTTATTCCTATTGCAAGGAATGTAAACATCCCTTGTAATAGGAATATGACATGACAGGTCCTCTTAATAGTGAGATATGGGGTCAATAAGACCCCACTACAGGCATCATTCAGATATACCCGCTCAAAGTCCACAACGTCATATGACGTGGGCGGGTGGGAAGTGGTTAATGACCAGGCCATTTTTTGTGATCCGGCACTGCGTTACTTTGAAAAAATTAGAAAAATCTAATTTTGTTCATAAATTTAGGCCAATATGTATTCTGCTACATATTTTTGGTAAAAAAAAAAACCCAGTAAGTGTATATTGATTGGTTTGTGCAAAAGTTATAGGGGAAAGATTTTTGTCCTCCTTCATCCCTTTTTTTTGCAGGACTACCACATTGTGGCGGACAGATCGGACATCTAGCTGACATTTTTGACACTTTTTTTTTTTTTTTTGGAACCAGTGACATTATTACAGTGATCAGTGCTAAAAATATGCACTGACATTGTACTAATGACACTGGCAAGGAAGGGGTTAACAGGGGCGGTCAAGGGGTTAAATGTGTTTCTAACTGTGTGGGGGGTGATGGGCTGCCTGGGACAACACACAGATCCATCTTCCTGCATAGCAGGAAGACCAGATCTCTGTGTGATCCCCTATCAGAACGGAGATCTGCCTTGTTTAGTGTGGCAGATCCCCATTCTGTCTCGGGGGGGGGGGGGGGGGGGGGGTGCGGGTAATGAGCAGCTGATTGGCTCCCTTGCTAGCCAATGGCCGTGTGCACGATCTGACATACACCTACAGCGATTTTCGCCGCCGAGCCAACCTGCCACAATATAACTGTGGCGGCTGGTTGACAAGTGGTTAAATCAGATTTTTTTTTTTTTTTTTAATCAAAGTTTATTTTAATAAAATGCTTTTGGCATAAAAATCTATCTAAAGATGGTTCTATTTAAGATACATTAATAATTGAGTTTATTCAGCATTAGTTATGTAGCATGAGGCTGTATATTCTGCAAGATTTACATTTTTGGTAAACTCATTCAATGAATGCAAGCTGAGATAACATGCACTGCATTGGTATTAAAGATTTTAACTACCAGCAAGAATGAGTCCTTACATTTAAAGAGCACCTGTCATTTCAGATCCATCCTGGCAGCTCCTGTTAGCGGGGCATCCACTCACCTGCTGCCGCCACGTCCCTCACCTTGTAGTGTCACTGCCACATCACCAGTCATCCCATTAAAGTGAATGTGACTGTCGGTGAGTCAACAGCGGGTCGGAGGAGGAGGAGGAGGAGCTGCTGCGTGACAGTTGCTCTTTAAAAATCATGATTTAAATCAACTTGATTTTTAACCAAATCCACCCCGTGTCTCTCTCGTACAGTAAAGGAACCTGCTGCTTGCTCTCTGTCCATTCACAGAAAGCCTTGTATTCTTTTGACAGAATTTTGTGACTGGATGAGAACTGTCAGTCTCAGCACTGGTGTTCCAATAAAGATAGAATTTGTACAGTAAGCAGAAGCCATCCAAGCATAGGATACTCATCATTAGTGGTAACTTATGCTGCCCCCCCCCCCCAAAAAAAATCTGAAGCTTTGAAGGGTGTCCACGCTGTCTATTTGTCCCGGTGACCATTGTCACAGAACGTGATGGGAAGTCCAAAATGTTAGTTGCCACAGTAGGTGGTGAGGAATCATCCAATAGGTGCGCCTAGTGACATTTTTCTTGGTGGGGTTTTTCTCTTGCTTTGGAGAGATTTCCTCTCACTTCCTGTTTCTATTTGGGAGAAAACATCGGAAAATCTCCTAGAGTGTGTTCCGCTCTATCCAAAAGAAAACATATGGCTTTTTTAACACTTTAATTGGATATCTAGTCTCCCTACTGGGAATTATTTTTTCCATTTTTTTTTTGGGTTGTATGAGATGAAAGATTTCAGACTTTTGTGCTTTTCCAGCGCTAAAATGCACCTTTCCAGCAGGACAAAAGCGCATTCCCCTTTAAATCCTTTGTAACTTTTCACATTGATGCGCTGTTTTCACTGTATTTTAAAAAGTCCTGCATGCTGCATCTTTGGTTCGCTTTTCAAAAGCATATTAAAAATGCACTTTCCTTTGCAAATCAATGGGAAGGTACCAAAAATGCACCCACATTTTTTGAGTCGCTTGTGGAATCCAGAAAACACTTTGAAAACGTGATGTGTTTTTGAGCGGCACCAGTGTGAAAGGGTCCTTAGGAAGAGAAATATTTGGAGCTGCCATTGTTTTGAAGGTGTGTTTTTTGTCATCCTTGTTCTTCATTGCTGGTGGGTCACTGGCCTGGAAGAAGTGTGTGCATATTGAGTGTCCTATTCATAGTGAATAAAATTAAAGCTGACCATACATCTACTTCTGTTCAACTGCCCTGTCAGAAGCCAATGGCTGCAGCACAGATCTGTGTATTCTGTCAGTGGTGGAGTCTCCCCCGCTATCAGAATACAGTGGTGCAGTGGCGGGGATGGATTTGATTGAAATCACTATTTAAATCAGGGATATGCAATTAGCAGACCTCCAGCTGTTGCAGATCTACAAGTCCCATCATGCCTCTGCTCTGGGTGTCATGGTTGTGGCTGTCAGTCTTGCTATGCCTCATTGGACTTGTAGTTCTGCAACAGCTGGAGGTCAGCTAATTGCATATCCCTGATTTAAATCACTAGTAAAAAGGCTTGATTTAAATCATAATTTTTAAAGAGCAGCTGTCAGCTCTGACCCGCTGTTGACTCACCGACAGTCCCATTCTCTTTAATGGGACGGCTGGTGATGTGGCAGTGACACAAGGCGAGGGATGTGGCGGTAATCAGCTGTCAGGTTAGTAAAACAGCGATATCAGAACCGATTTAATCATACAGTTTTTAGTGTACATAGATTTGCAAAACGATGGGATAAAGGAATATCCTGAACTTTGGTTTATCTCATGGCTACTGTAACATTGTTTGAATGCATCGATGCAGTGCATGTTATTTGCAGAGCTTGGATTGATTGATTGAGTTTACCAAAAATGTAAATATTGCAGAATATATAGCCCCTTGCTACATAACTAAGCTCCATTTCATGCTGAATAAACTAAATTAATTAATATATCTTAAATAAAAAACTATATTTAGATTTTACTCCAAAAGCATTTTATTAAAATAGATTTGATAAAAATAAAAAAAAATCTGGTTTGAACCATATATGGGCAGCTTTAGGGTTCAGGAGTTTGTGTTTTTTAGATGTATAAAACCAGGGTCCGAATGCTCCCCACACTCCCGTATGCCCCCGCCCCCCCCCAACAATGTATCCCGGGCTCCGCTTGCCAATCTGCGGGCCCAGGACAGGCATTGCGGGTGCCGCCAGGTAGAGGGGAGTGAGGAGAGGACACTTATCTGCTCTCCTCCCCTTTCTAGTTGTTGACCCAGAAGTGACATGTGATGTCACTTCCTGGTCCCCTGTTGACAGTTTCCTGGCCATCAAGGCTGGGAAAGAATGTAATGCAGTACGATGTGCATTACATTCACTGGAGCACAGGGGAGAGACTTCCAGGGACTTATAGACCCTGGATGTATGGTTAAAGCCAAAAAAAAAATTCTCAACATAGGGGAGTTTATTTTTTTACAATAAAATAAATACATTTGTTACACCCAACCACATAAAATCCCCAACCCACCCTCACATATATGCATGTACAAATGTAAATGCACGTGGCTGGGCGCAACATGGATTCCGATACACATGTTACGTATTGCCGTGCTTGCTGGAATGAGAGCAATAATTCTAGCACCAGACCTCCTTTGTAATGCTAAACTGATGACCTCTAGGGTCGTTGGTCAATGGAAAATAAAGGGTATTGACATGTTTAAGGTTTGACATGTTGGGTATCTATTTATTCGGTACAACCTCAGCTTTTATATTTTACCAAAAAATTGGGTAATTTTATTGCATTTTTGTGCCCCCTAAAATTAACTCTTAAATCGTGTGGGTGGTTTTTGTTTTTTTTTTCGGTAATCTTGCGTGACCTAAAAAATTGTAACTACCAATATTTTATTCTCTAGAGTGTCTGCTTTCAGAAAATACATGATGTTTGGGGTTTTATGTAATCTTCAGGCCTAAAATTATTTTTTAGATGTGTGCAAAAAACTGCTCTGGCTGTGAAAGGGTTAAAAGAAAAGTTCACCTTCAGGAACATGTTACATGTTGTACCGGTAAGATAAGATTTGTAAATTAAAAAAAAACAAAAACTTTTTTTAGCTGGCTCCTATATTCAAAGCAAATTTGTCAAGCCCTGGTATAAGCAGTGCTCTTCTCTTCTTCTTCTTCTTCTTCTTCTTCTTCTTCTTCTTTTTCTTTCTTCTTTCTATATAACAACAGCCCTACAACATGTGCCACAGACATTTAATAGCAAAGATGTATTACGTATTCTAAACAAAGTCGTTGAATGCTAATAATCGCAGAGGAAACCGCATTTACAGATATAGTCTTTCCATATGTGATCTAATTCTGTGGATCGTTTCCTTTCCTGTTATAACAAGGATAAGGGTGTGTGTGTGTGTGTGTGTATATATATATATATATATATATATATATATATATATATTATATATATATATATATATATATATATATACTATATATATATTTTTTTTTTTCTAGATAGATATGAGAGAGAGAGATCCGACTCATTTTGGGAGACTGATACACAGATGGGGATACATTCTGCTCCGTTTGTCCACACAATCTCCCTAGAATAATAATGCTTTCTGATGACCGCGGGCGGCATGAGAGAAACCGTCACGGACAGATACGGAGCAAACACACCCACAAACGCCGATTTATCTGACGCTGGCTTCTCTTGTAGAAATAAAACCAGCCATAGATAAGTAGAAAACTGGATGAAAATTTACTGTTAGTTGAATCATTGGCTTTTCGCATCATTAGGCTGGGTTCACACTTGTGCGATGATGGACATCGCATGTTATTTGCACCGCATTGCGATGTCTGTGCGATGCAAATTCAGCCATACAAACTGTATGGCTGAAAATGCATCGCATTCGCACCAAAATGGCTCAGGATCCTTTTTTTTTTTTTTTTTTTCTTGGTCCGCACTGGAATCGGATTGCATAGGTGTTCACACCTATACGATCCAATTCCTGCACCATTTGACAGTTTGCACTGCGATCTAAGGGTGTCGTTAACTTTACATTGACACCCACAGCGGTTCGCAGATGCGGTTCTGCGGTTCGCAGATGTCAGTGTGAACCGCCGATGCGGGAGCACTTGAATCACGCTGGTTCCCGCATCGCATATGTGTGAACTTTGTGTGCCAACTGCAACACTTTTCGTGCCGCAATTGAAAATGCCTGATCCAACATGCTGGATTTTGGTTTAGAAAGCGAAATAAATGATGGGACAATCCTATCCGCTAATTTTTTTTGTTTTTCAATCAACAGAACGTTCGGTTTTAGACTTCTCTATGTCCGGCTTAAAAGCAGTCACCCAAAGGGAGCTCAGAAAATCACCTTCCATTGACCACAATAGGAATGATGTTAAAAAGCTATATTATGTGTTGTTGTTGGTGTGTGTTTTTTTTTTTTTTTTTTGTGGTTTTTTTTTTTTTTTTATCATATTTTATTATAGGCTTGCTTATTCTGTTTTTGTGCTTGTTTGATTTTTGCTTTGTTGGTCCTCCTTGTATATATTTGCTTCAGCATGTTTTGTAAACATTCCATAAGCCCGGTTTGTGCTTTGAGTTTCTGTATCAAATACTTATGTGGACAGGCTGTTGGTGCTTGGCATACAGTAGCGATATAAATGCTTGGCATTGCTCTGCTACTTTGTTCTTTATTGCAGCCGTTGATGGTTTTGGCACAGTGTTGTGTTGTGCATCAATCTCGTCAGCCTGTGCAGACTGTGAAATTCACCCAGCTTCTCATTGGAATTCTTCACCAATTTTACAAATCTTTCCTCTATGGATTTAAAGCGGAACTCTGCAAAAAAATATTGGCACCTGATCATCTAAAAAAAAAAATCAAAGTACCCTAATGCAATTTTCTGCCCACCCTCCGCCAGAAGCAAAGCATCGCAGCATGTGTACAAACCCCAGTGGGCTGCATTTTGCAGATTAACCGTTTCAGCTTCGGAAGGTTTTACCCCCTTCATGACCACAGCATTTTTTTTTGCTAGTTAGCACTGCGCTACTTTAACTGGTATTTGTTCAGTCATGCAACACTGTACCCAAATAAAATTTATATCATTTTTTAGAGGTGCACCAAATGGAAATTTTGGAACCGAAAATGCAGGATGCACTTTTATTTATAATTGTATTATATTAGACTTTTTAATTAATATCATGAAATTAAATGAATATGAATTTATTGTCCTCCATTGTTGGCACCTTTAGCGTAAGAAAAATGCATTCCTTTAAAATTTGTGCACCTCCCAGTTGAAATGCATTGAAAAGGCCGTAAGAATGCATCAGTAAAGCACCTTTTACATTTTTGATGTGGTTTTTGAGTCATGACCTATGAAAAACAGACCATGAGCACGGGAAAGTCAGCATTTTTGGCACCATTATCGGCACCTTTTTCTTTGTCTGCAAAATGCTGAAAACGGCTTTTTCGCCTAAAATGTTTCAGCTGCTAAAATTTCGGTGCATCTCTATTGTGTTTTTTTTCCACACAAATAGAGCTTTATTTTGGTGGTATAAGATCGCCATTGAGTTTCTTTTATTCTATAACTAAAAATAGACTGAAAATCTTGAAAAAAAACACTTTTACTTTCGGCTATAAAACATATTCAATAAAGAAATTAAAAAAAAAAAAAATGGAATTTCTTCATAAATTTAGGCTATATGTCTTTGTTAAAAAAAAAAAACAAAAAAAACAAAAAAAACAAAACCCCAATAAGTGTATAGTGTTGTGTTTTTTTTGTGAAAGTTTTATAGTGCCTACAAACTGTGTGTGTGTGTGTGTGTGTGTGTGTGTGTGTGTGTGTGTGTGTGTGTGTGTGTGTGTGTGTGTGTATATGTATATATATATATATATATATATATATATATGTGTGTATGTTGGCGATCAGTGACTTACAGTGGGATTGTGATAGTGCAGCTGGCAATCTGATGCTAGCTGCCACTAACATCACCAGTGACCCTAATCCAGTGATCAGTGCTAATATTCACTGTACTCATGACACTGGTTGAGCGATCGTTCCCTCTGTACAGCCCTCTGTCAACACAGGGCTCTGGGCTGTCATTGGACATAGCAGGTCCCGGCTATGAATCATTGGGCAGGATCTGCTGACAGTCAAACCACAGGGGAGTAGGTGGATGGGGAGTGTGGCCCCAACAGACACAGATGTACAGGTGCTGTGCCTACGGGAGTCACCCCCATCGCAGTATAATGTACTGTGGCGGGTCTGCAAGCTGTTAAAGTGTACTTACACAGGCAATTTGCTGTCGCTGTCTATGCAACCGATGCAGCAGTACAGGGATTAGAAAGCCTTGCTCTTTTTCCCGTTGTTTCTTTATGGCTCCCAGGACAGATCAGAGCGATTCTGATTAATCGCATGGCAGCACGTGACCACTTTGGGCAATCGGAATCACTCTGATCTGTGACTAAAGGAAAGACAATGGCAGAAGAGTGGGGCTTTCAAATCTCCAGACCATTACACCAGCTTTGTGGGCAGTGACAGTTGATTGCTCATTGCTCATGGAGGTAAGTGCAGCAAGGACCAGAGGGGTGAGGAGGGAGTAGAGTGTTCGCTCATCTTTTCGGGGTGGGGGGGGGGGGGTAGTAAAACCCTAGCTCAGTGTGTACTTGTCTCAATTAAGAGCACTTAGTGTCATTTCTGTCTGCTGCCTCCTTCCTCTATCAGCATAAGTCACTTCTGGCAAGTTTTCTTGACACCAAGAGAAAAATGGTGACAGGGTAGGGACCTCCAGCTGATTGACGACCACAACTCTGTTCCTGTGTGAAGGGGGGGGGGGTGTGTTCCTTCACTCCAACCAGCTGTCAGAACTATCCTCTCTGCAGACTTCAGCTCTCTGCCCCCTTTTTCTGTACTCTCAGACAAGCTTTATAATTCAGCACTTTGAACGGATATAGAGAAGAAAAGACCACAGGTTAACGGGTACAACTAATGTTAAAGGATTTGTTTCATCTTTCTGTATCACCTGGGGCCAGTCACTTCACTGGGTATATGTGAGGGTTTATTATTATTGTTATTATACAGGATTTATATAACGCCAACAGTTTGCACATAGCTTTCCAACATGAGGGCAGACAGTACAGATGCAATACAATTCAGGAGGAATCGCAGGCCATGCTTGTTAGAGCTTACAATCTTACAACCACTTTAATGGTACCACCATACGTCTGCTAAAGGACAGCATGTTTCAGGAAAGCACACACATGTTTGTGCGTGTTCCTGACATGCAGAGTGTGAATGTAGTCTTGGTGATTGGACAGTCCTGCATTTGGCTTCATGCTGCCCATATGCTTTTCTCCTTGCAGATTGTAATTTCTTTGCCCAGTACTTTTATCAGTGTTGTGGTGAAACATACAGCTGTCCTTTTACTCATAAACATGTAGTAGTTCCTGAAGCTTGTTGGCTCGGAAGTTATCTGACTGAAGGTGGTATATGGAGGGGTGTGGGTATTTTTCACAAAGGTGACTTCCTTTTTTTTCGTAATCCCTTAGGCAAAAGAAGGAACCAAAATTGACAGCTGGTAGGAGTTTGTGTGAGCTGCCGTGGCAAGAAGTTAAACACCATTCCTATTGCAACACACACACACACACACACACACACACACACACACACACACACACACACACACACACACACACACACACACACACACACACACACACACACACACACACCCTACACACCCCTAGACCTCTCTGCATGTATTTCCTGTTATGGATGGCAGTGGTATCCATAGTAGTGACACAGTGTTGTGACCTTTCTGCAACCTAGGTATGCACCAGAGATTCTGCACTGCTCCCATAGCAGACCTAACAGTTAGGTGTGTTGCTTTTTAATACACATCAATTTGTTTCTTTTCCATGCTTTGCAGAGGAAAGAAAGAAAGCTATTTTTTTCCTTCTGTATAGAGCCCTGTGTTTTATCAACACAGAGCTTTAAGTTGTGATTAGATGCAGTCAATCAGCAGGTCCCAGCCCTTAATCATTGGCCAGGATCTGTTGACAAACTCTGTCAGATCACATGGGAGTAGGTGGGGGGGGTGAGTGAAGCACGGAAACGGGCAGCATTGTACCAGCACGCCGCTGTGCCTGCAATTGCCACCCATAGTACATATACCGCGGCGGGTTGGTAAGCGGTAATGACAGTGCTACTGGCCTCCTCTTAACTGCAGTGATCTAAAATAAATAGATATAGATATAGATATAGATATCTATAGATATAGATATAGATATATATAGATATATATATGTATATATATCTATCTCTGCAATCATCTCCTAGGACAGGAAGTCTACCTTCTTTAATAACTTTTTTTGTGGCTCCTACAAATTACATGATCTACGGACCTGTCTGTAAATAAATTATTAGTGACGGGAGACTTCCTGTGCCGGGAGCTGATTGTTGCTATATTTGGTGATCACCGAGGTTAGAAGAGATCAGCAGCACTGTCACTTAGGCTGGGTTCACACTATGTGCGGGGCACAGCAGGGGGTCCAGTGCATCTCTGTTCACCGTTTAAGGTCCGAGTTAGGTCCACATTTTTGCCTGAATTCGGAGCTGAAACTGAGCCAAAGGCGTTCAGCACCCTTCTGTTGTGCATTCCGCGGCCGCCCCCCCATAGATGTGTGAACCGGCTCCATTGAGAGCAGGTCACACTCCTGTCCTGTGAATTTTATGTGGAAAAAAACCCGCATCCAATTCACATAAGTGTGAACCCAGCCTAATGCTGGGTACAGATCCTACTTCTGCACATGTGCAGTAGAACCCTGAACACTTCTGAGGGTTCGGGAGTCAGGTCAATCTCCTGGGTTACATTGGATCAAATTCAAAAGCTACAAGGCAAGAGAGCTGACCACTTAGCTGCCAAGTATGTCTGCCAGGGTGGATTTGATTTAAATCAAGTCTATTTTAAATCTTGGTTTAAATCACTAGTAAAAAGGCTTAAATCATATTTTTTTAAGGAGCAAATGTCATCTCTGTCCCTCAGTGGCTCCTCCTCTGACCCGCTGTTGATTCACCGACAGTCCCATTCACTTTAATGGGACGGCTGGTAATACGGCAGTGACACAACAAGGGGAGGGATGTGGCGGCAGCAGGTGAGTGGATGCCGCTAACGGGCACTGCCAAGATGAATCTGAAATGACAGGTGCTCTTTAAATGTAAGGACTCATTCTTGCTGGTAGTTAGAATCTTTAATATTTGCAAACAAAATGAAGGTTTCCTATTTAGAATAATAAGAGGTCAGGTTAGTAAAACAGCGATATCAGAACCAAATTAAATCATAGAGTTTGCAGTGTACATAGATTTGCAAAGCAATGGGATAAAGGAATATTCCTGAACTTTGTTTTATCTCATGGTTACTGTGAAATTATGTGAATGCATCAGTGCATGTTATCTCAGCTTGCAGAGCTTGGATTCATTGAATTAGTTTACCAAAAATGTAAATATTGCAGAATATACAGCCTCATGCTACATAACTAAGCTCCATTTCATGCTGAATAAACTAAATTATTGATGATGCCAGTACAGTGAAACATATGTCAGAGTGGGGATTAGTCATTTCTGGGTCCCATATGTGACATCCAACTAACCAGTATATCCAGAATGAGGCATGGATCGTATGCCGCCACGATCCTGATATACCCATCCGCACATGCTGTATGTAGACACCATAGTGCCAGGATTGGCACAGTCACATGTGACTGCAACTTTTGGTACAATTTTCAACCATTTTAATAAAACTACACTGGGCAGTCTGCCAACTTTTTAATAACATTGTAACTCATTCATCTTAGATCAAAGGGATAAAACTTCTGTGTGAATATGCAGGAAGTTTAACCACTTAAAGTCTAAACCTTTTTCTGACACTTGTTTCTTAGTCCTCATGCACACGGACGCTGCTTTTTTGAGCTTTTTTTTTTCAGCTTAAAAAGGCCTGTCTATGTTAGTCTATGGCTTCATGCCCACCTAGGCGTTTTTGAGCTGCAAGTGGCATAGGCGTTTTTAAGATGTAAAAAAAACCCAGGACCAGTGGGTTCTGAGAGACGTTTTTCAGCTGTAAAAACGCTCTAACGCTGAAAAACGCTCAAAAACGTCATTCACCAACGTTTTTTAGCGTTTTTGATCCATTGAAAAAAAAAAAAAAAAAAATGTGAAAAAAAAAACGCTCAAAAACGCTATTGCAAAAACGCTGAAAAAAGTTTAAAAAAATCACTGCAAAGATACTGGCGTTTTCATAACGTTTTTTTAACAGCCTGTGTGCATGAGGGCTTACAGTTAAAATCATATTTTTTTTTTTTTTTTTTTGCTAGAAAATTACTTGGAACCCCCAAATATTATATATTATTTTAGCAGAGACCCTAGTGAATAAAATGGCAATTGTTGCAATAATTTATGTCACACTGTATTTGCACAGTGGTCTTTCAAATGCAATTTTTTGGAAAAAATACACTTCAATGAATAAAAAAAAAAAAAAAAAATGAAGCGGTAAAGTTAGCCCAATTCTTTTGTTTAATGTGAAAGATATTATGCCACGAGAATCGTGATCTATCTTCTAAGCAAAAAAATCGTGATTCTCATTTTAGCCAGAATTGTGCAGCTCTAGTTCACTTGCACCATTATTATTTCATGTATGATGTTTTGTAGTGCCAACACCTTTACCTTTGTTTAGCCACTAAATTATTTATATATATTACATATAAAACTATTCTTAGATTTTTACTCCAAAAGCATTTTGTTAAAATTTGATCAAAATGATTTTTAAATAAAAAAATCCAGTTTTTTTTTTTTTTGGTTAACAAAATCCATTTATTTTTTTTCTACCCTGATGTCTGCTTATTTGTAAGTCTTACAAGTCTAGTCGTAGTTTTACTAGTGTTGGCGTTTTGCGAATTAAAAGGCACAGTGGCAATGAGATGGCAGGGTGCTGGCCCTTTAAAAGAACCCATTTGAGCTTCAATTCTTGCTGTCGTCACTGGTCTCACTTCTCTGTTGAATTTCAGTATGTGAATGGTGCAGAGAGACAGAATGGAGTAATAAATCCACAGTATACAGTTTAAACTGTAACCAGGAATTGCGTCTGAGGAGAGAGGTATGCGTGAATTCATAATCCCACTATATGGTAATATGTCATCCTGTCAAACATACCATTCTCTTCTGTGAGGTTATGCTCTGTTGTTTTACAGACACTAATGCTGTCAAAGAAAAAATTTTTGGTCGATTTTATCAGTTTGATCAGCTTAAAGGATAACTAAACCTTAGTTTTTTTTTTTTTGTTTTTTTTTATAACAAACATGTCATACTTGCCTCCTCCTGTGCAGTTAGTTTTGCACAGAATGACCCCGATCCTTCTCTTCTGGGGTCCCTGAGCAGTGCTCCTGGCTCCTCTTCTCATTCCCCCGTTGGAGAAGCGCTCTCCCTCAGGGCACTCGTGCGGGCGCGCTCCCGTGTCCTGCTGCTGCGTCTACTGTCACTGCAGGACTTTGCCCCGGCTCCCTCATCATTGGATTTGATTGATTCATTGGCTGCACTGCTCTCAGTCGGTCCAATTAGGACCCGAGACACCGGCTGGCACTGGTGTGCTCGTTCTCGGCGCTGAAAAGACTGGGCTCAGGTGAGTAAAGGGGGGGGGGGGGGGGGGGTTGGTGCTGAACTATAGAAGGTTTTTCACCTTAATGCATAGAATGCAACTCAAAAAAAAAATGTATTAATGTGTATGAAACTTAAAAAAAAAAACATTTGGAGATTTTTTTTTTTTTTTTACTCGCCTCTTAATGCCTGTTGCTAGGGGGTCCCTCATAATCTGCCTCCTTACTCACCTCGGCTCCTTACGTCACTTCCCTTGGCGCCGGAAGGGGGATCAGATCTCCCCTCTCCCTCTAGGCAATCATCCGGGACACATCACAGGTCTCAGATGATTGCGCGGCCAGTCACGGCGGGGCTCCGGCATGCGTAGTGGGTGCCCGTCTGTGATGCCACAGCCGGGCATGCACAGTTACAATGCCGGCGCTGCCAAGCGAAGGGGGAGTCAAGTGGGGCTTTGATCCCCCGCATCGCTGGACCCTGGGACAGGTAAGTGTCTGATTTATTAAGTCAGCAGCTGCAGTATTTGTAGCTGCTAACTTTTAATTTTTTATTTTTTTTTAAGCGGAACTCCGCTTTAAGGTGAAAAACTAGGAGGGTTTACAACCCCTTTAAAGTCTTGTCTCTTTTTTTTTTTTTTTTTTGTTAAAAAGGAGGGCTTTTTCGCACACTCAGTTTTTCAGGCTGTCCTGACTGGATGCTCCCTGCACCTCCCATGGAGCGACGCAGCGGTGACATGTCCGCTAACATCCGCTCTGATCCGCTAAATCCAGACAGATGGAAACCCTATTTTCCATCCGTCGATCAGAACGGATGAAAACAGACAGGCGGTCCGTTTTTTTCATCAGATTCCCCCATAGAGGAGAGCGAAAATCTGACAGGTCCATCCCTGCACAGTGAGCGGAGGCGGACCTGTCATCCTCCAGCTCAGCGGGGATCAACAGATCGATCCCTGCTGAGCAAAGCTGAGTCTGTCAAAATGGACCGCCCGGTGTGAAAGGGGCCTAACAAACGTGTTATAATTACCTGCTCTGTGTAGTTGTAGCTCAGATCCTCTTCTCGGGTCCCTCTTCTGTGCTCCTGTCCCCCTCCCTCCTGTTAAGTGCCCCCACAGCAAGCCGCTAGCAGAGAGATAGTAACGTCATCTCTCTCTGTAAATCAATTCATAACTTTTTTGAAATCGCATTTTTCTGGAATTTTTTTGTTATTCTGCACTGTTAAAATAATCCTACCATTAAAATTATAGACTGATCATTTCTTTGTCAGTGGGCAAACGTACAAAATCAGCAAGGGATTGAATACTTTTTTTTTCCCCTCACTGTATGTGCAAAAATTTGTGTCTTCACAGTAACATGATCACTAGAAGACCACTTACTTTTTCCCATGGCGTTGCTGATTTGCTGGCCAGCGAGTTGTTAGTCCCCCGCTTGTAAATTACATTTTTGCAGTGAAGGCGAGCAAGACTGCATTATTTTAAATGGCTATTTTGCCTATGAATTGTGTAATTGTGCCGCTGACCCCCCAACATGGTCCTAAAAAGTGAACATAAAAAAAATGCTGTTATCGTAAACATACATTACAATTTTATTTTGAAGCAGATACAAGGCTCATCCAGCTGAAGTGAGCCAGCGTTTACTACAAACTGTATCAGCCAGCATTCAGCATTTGATGGGAGGTTCAGGTTCATCTGCGTTGCCAGTCTTCTGAGAGGAATTCCGGAAATGGGGTGGAGGATCTTTTGTTTGGTGTTTTTGGTGAAGTGAGATGATTCACGTGTTTTGGTGCTGTGTAATAAGGTGCCATTGTCTGGTGTATGGGTACATAAACCAGCTCCTGCTCTAGTTTAGAGATCACGTGCTCCATTGAGCAGAGCAGGCAGCTCCTCTCCACGCACAGTGTAAAATATTAACTGATGCAAAGATTTAGAAACATTTTTCGTGCTGCTGTGAAACACTTTTTACAATGTATGTGAAAAGGGAAAACTCGGCCTTGTAGCCTGGGGGGGCCGTGTTGGAGGCATTATTAATAGTCACTCTGTTCTATACATCTAACATTGTGGCTGCCAGAACAGATTGGGGCTGTAACAAGGAATATATTTGTAGTCAAATATCCAGTGTTGTGGTTTTTAGATTGGGTAAGATTAATTAAAGATGTGGCTGCAGAAGCCTTATTTGTCCTTTTTTAAAGTGATTGTAAAGCTTGTGGGTTTTTATTTATTTTTTATAACCATACCATACCATTGCAGGGCGGAAGCTAGGTCAAAACTCTTAAAGCAGCAGTTTTTTTTTTTTTTTTATTTCATTTTAGTGTAAATATGAGATCTGAGGTGTTTTTGACTCCAAATCTCATATTAAAGAGGTCCTGTCATACTTTTTCTATTACAAGGGATGTTTACATTCCTTGTAATAGGAATAAAAGTGACACATTTTTTTTAAAGAACAGTATTAAAAAAAAATTTTTTTTAATCGCGCCCCGTCCTGCCAAGCTCATATACTGAAGCGAACGCATACGTGAGTAGTGCCCGCGTATGAAAACGGTGTTCAAACCACACATGTGAGGTATCGTCGTGATCGTTGGAACGAGAGCAATAATTCTGACCCTAGACCTCCTCTAACTCAAAACATGCAAACTGTGAATTTTTTTTAAACGTTGCATATGGAGATTTTTAAGGGTAAAAGTCGCCATTCCACAAGCGGCGCAACTTTGAAGCGTGACATGTTGGGTTTCAATTTACTCTGCGTAACATCTTTCACAATATAAAAAAAAAAATGGGCTAACTTTACTGTTGTCTTATTATTTTTTTATTTTTTTTTTTTAAGTTAATTTTTTCCAAAAGTGTGCTTGTAAGACCGCTGCGCAAATACGGTGTGACAAAAAGTATTGCAACGACCGCCATTTTATTCCCTAGGGTGTTGGACTAAATTTGGGTTACTATCTGTCAAGTTAAATTGTTCAGGCGAGATTGTAAAAACGTCGGGTGTATATGAAGCCTTTAGGAGGAATTATAGTTGTTGGTACGTTCGCTCTGCCAAAGGCCCGCACGATACTCAACCTCAGAGTGATGATGCATTCTATGCACTGGAGCAGCTCTGACACTGGTCCCGGCAACCGATTCTAACCTAATTTCATGCATGCAACAAGCGGCCCCTTAGATGCAAAGAATTCTGCTTTAGTCAATGTCACATTTCCTTGGACAGATCACGGCCTTAATACAGCCAGCTTCCTCCACGGGGCCCAAAAACCCCACACCTCTTCACCTACTTCCTTTTCTCAGCCAGAGTCGAACCCTGATATCGGTGATATGCCAGTTCTAGAGGGTGTAGACATAGGGGAGAATGAAGAGGATATTGAGGTAGTAGTGGAGGAAACTGTGAAGGATATTTCTTCCCCAGATTGGCATTACATTGAAGAGCTTTTATGCAACATGCTTGCTAATGTTGAAAAGCTCATTGCCTCTGTCGGCAAAAGCCTTGGCATTAAGCAGCCCGAGTCTTCTCTGTTCTATCATGCTCCTTTTGGGTACAAAGTGACCTGCAAAATCCTGCAGAACATTCCCTGTTCATGAACAGATAGCATTTGCAGTTTGGCGATTGGGTCAGTTTTGAAAGAATCTTGGAACTTTTGTCAATTGAAAAAGTTTGAAAAGAAGTGGGCTATTCCTGTCCTGTACTCCCCCGGTGATGGATCTTACTGGTAAGTCAAAATTCTTCTCCCCCGACTTCAGGACAATAAATGTGAGTTTTTAGTGGTCAAAAGCAATTATTGATCTGGTAGAGATTTGCTATTAACTTTAGAAATGTTTGCCCATCACAAATTTTCCTCCCTGATAAACCAGCCCTGGGGATGTGTCTGCGACATAACTCCTTCTCCTCTACCTAATCTTTCATGATAGAGCTATTAAACTTTAGTATTTTGTGGTTGCCCCCTGAAGTAGTAAGAGTTAAACACTCATTTAGCCTGGGGTATGTAAAGTAGAAGGATCTTTCCCTGTTTGCCAAACATTCAGTGCTCTCCTCTGCTACTGGAATTCAATGAGATGTCATTGATGGGGCTGCCACACCGCCAGCAAAGAGTAGCAGTTTTGAGGAATGTCTTACAAAGTTTTTAAACTGCTTTAAAGCTTTGTTTTAATTAAAAGAGAAATTTTGGAATTTAAAAGAACAAAATATTTATACTCACCTAGGTGGATACCTCATCGATCTGATGCTGCATCTGTCCGCCGCTGGCTCTATGATGGGATTGGGCAATCAAACACCGCTGATCACTCAGTTCTCCCCCTCCGCTCTGAGCAGAGAGCCCTGCCTGTCAGTCACTGGCTCTCTGCTCTCCCCTCCAGCGCTCACTGAAGCAATTGGCTGTGAAGGGGGTATGAGGGCCTGGCTCAGCCTCTCAGCAGGTCACTGAGTCAGGTGCCGGTCCAGGCTTCCGGGCAGATACTGACCATATAGTCAAAGTCTTTCCCAAGCCTGGACCAGCTAAATCACGTGAAAACAGGTCACAGGAGTGCAGAACGAATTGCACTCCTGTGATCCATATGAGCAGTATGGCCAAAAAAGCTTTGGCTGTACTTCTCCTTTTAAGTATGTAAAGAAATTGAAAAAAGTGCAGCACTATCCAAAATATACCAATGTAGTAAAAACGCCCAAAACAAATATCTTCCTATCTCAAAAAAAACAAACAAATGTGCCGTGCAGACCATCCGCCGGCTTCTGAGTAAGGAAAGGGATGGTCGGCACTCAGGATGACATCCAAAATCGTATTTCTTTATTAGGTAAACATTGTACAATCTTGTAAAACAGCCTACGTGTTTCAGATGGTGGGCAAGACTAAGGCAGTGGTTCTCAACTCCTGTCCTCAGGACCCACTGACAGATTTTATGTATTACCTTGGGGAGATGCAGACTAGAATACTGCAATCACTAAACGGCAAATGATATCACCTGTAATGTATTTCAGTTATCTTGAAAATTTGGTTTGTTAGTCTGAGGGCATGATTTGAGAACCACTGGACTAAGGACTAATGTCTGACATGTGTAGGCTGTTTTACAGCTTTGTACATGTTTACGTAATAATGAAATACTATTTTGGATGTCACCCTGAGTGCCTACCATCCCTTTCGTTGGAGGTGTCAGCAGCCTCAGGGTCTGAGCACCGGGCTGAGCTTTTATGTGGGAAGGTTATAGCGCCTATACACCTGTTTTACTTAAATTGCGGCTTCTGTACACCCGGGCCGAATATCGGCCAGTTTCTATTGAACCGGCTAATGCCGCCCGATTTTTGGCTCATGTGTACGGCCCTTTTAATCTCACTGGGACAATGATAGCAATAACAGACAGAGATTCTAGGCCTTCCAAATTTAATATACATATAACTTATTGAAAAAGTTGTCTTTTACAGTATGTGCACTTTAAGGAGACATTTTACATCGTCTAAACTGCTATGAAAAGTTTTGCTTATGGAATGTAGACAAGTTCCAGATAAAGTCATTGAAATGTAGTAGGAATTTCCATGCTTTGGAAGGTGGCATCCCTGTGCCCGGGGAGGGGGTTAACTTGAAAGCAGTGATTTTTTTTTATCTGCCAGCCGTATCCGTTTGTGTATGGAAAACTCTCTACAGCCATGGTGACCTTGACGTGTTTACTTGTGGCATGGGTCCTGCTCATTGACAAAATGACAAGGCAGAGTGAAACAGTACATCCCCAAGGAACATCCAAATATATTGCAGGTTTTATGGTGTTTCTTTAATGGCGCAATGTGTTTCTGATGTGTATGGCTGAGTAATGGTTCAGTCCACCAAATGCCCCATAGGCACTAGAGTGTTACCTGACAGTCTGGAACGGGGAGGGCCTCCAATTTGAATAAATCCCTTAAAGTGATACTAAAGGAATTTTTTATATATCTCTTTTTTTTTTTTTTTTTTTTTTTAACCTGTTCTGTGCAATGGCTTTGCATTTATAAATTCTTTATTCTTAGGCTGCATTCACACCTGAGCGTTTCAAAGTCGCATGTTTTTACCGCGATTTTGCTGAGATTTTGTTCAGGTCACCAATGTAAAAAGGCAGAAAAATGCCTGTAATCTGCCCCAAAGAAGCTCATGTTCTTTTTTCAACAGGTGCTATTGAAATGACTGGGATTTTGCTTGTTGGGCATTTTTCAGGCGTTTTTATGAGCTGAAGGTGTGAATGCAGCCTTAATAGAAACTGTCCACCATTCCAGAAACACAAATGACAATTCACGTCCATTACAATTCAAACGGTACTAAATTGAAAAGTCATCCCACTGATGAAGCCACGCGACCCTGTGGTGTAACGTGTAGGGGAGTGGCTTGATGATGTCACAGCGCTCTGTGCATGTGGCACTACTGTACTGCCTGTTTCTGACACTAGATACACTACATATGCTGTTACAGCTTGGTGCTCTGAGCACCTGTCAAATGTGATGGTCTGTATGGAGTTTTAGTAATAATAAATTGGTTTTTGAAAAGGCATAAAGCACTATGTATGGTGATTTTTTTTTTTCTCCTTGTATGCACGGCTGAGCAGAGGCATTGAGAGGAGCATAATTTATACATGAAGGTGGCGTGAAGTATCTGTGAAATCCAGGAGGATTACTTTTGAGTCCACGTTGGTAGGACGCAAGCCCATAAAGACCATACTTGTTTGTACGGTCACATATTCCCAGGTGCGAGCACATCTGGTGGAGGGTTCACATATCACTTGATGTATACTTGGCAATGATTGGTGAATTGAGACAAGATGTATGCAAAGTGTTGACGGCACTGTGAACTGTTTTAGATTTTTCAAATATCACTAATAATCAGTGTTACTACACCCAGAATCTGTAGTCACTATATCTGGTCTTCCACAGTACACCGAACATGGAAATTAAATTATTTTAGTAAATATAAACTGATAAATAGCTTTTTTTCATCAGCGGTATATAACAGTTAAAGCAGTCTTGTGACTCCCACAATTGTCCTACCAGGCTTCAGGACCGCTGACCCTCTGTCTGGACAGCGCTGATCACATGCACTCTCCCAAGAAAAAAAAAAAAACTATATAGCAATAAACGCCAAACTGAGCATGTGCAGCCCGACTCCATAGACTCTGTAAATGTTATTTTTTGGAGTCGGTGGAAGGAGATGATCAGAGAAGACAGGATCAAACCACCTTTTTAGACAAGAGGATCCAGAGATCCTTGGGTTCCAGAGAGTATACCAAGCATGCTTTACTGCATATACAGACTAATTTTACTGTTGTGGGTTTAGTAACACTTTTTAAGTGATTTTTAGGACTATATTTTATTTTTTGTTCATTATGTCTCTTATGGTGGTTGGGTTTTTTTGTTTTTAAGCTTCACATATTATGCAATCCAGTTACATTACTGCACAGCATGATTCCAGGTGGAAATCTTGTGTAGCACGGCACCAGTTGGTTATTATAAATTCAAACAGTACAGTGCAAGTTATTCATAGAGCTCCTAAATACACTCCTGTCCTTAAAGTGTTTGTTACCCCAACATTTCACAATTCTGATATGTGCCTGTCTGACCATGTACTTGTATGAGAAAGTATCTCAGCAGATGCCCTCTTTTTGGAGGCATCCAGCTCCCACTTCCTCCTGGTGCTCCGTGGCACCGGAAGTAAGTTCACCTCTCCCTCCTCCCTCCCTGCAATCTTCTGGGACATATCACAGGTCCCAGAAGATTGCCTGGCCATTCACAGCGCGGCTCGCACATGCACAGTGCTTGCCCTGGCTGTGAAGCCACAGCTGGGCGCGCACAGTAACCATCCGGCGCCGTGGAGAGGAGCGGGGCTTCCTGCGCCCGCATAGCTGGACTGTGGGACAGGTGAATGTCTGATTTTATTAAAAGTCAGCAGCTACACTTTTTGTAGCTGCTGACTTTTAATTTATTTTTTTTCGGCGGAACTCCGCTTTAATCACTTGCTGACCGCCGCATGCCGATGTATGTCTCTACTTTGGGGACGGATATCTTTGTTATGGCAGCAGCTAGCTGCCGTAACCCCGGTATCCCCGTGTTTGGCCCATGTTCGGCCAGTGGTCGGCTACAAGATAAAAGTGGTCTCTGCGGCGGATTCGCCGCGAGATCACTTTTATCGATGGCGGGAGAGGGGCCCCCCTCGCGCCGCGATGCGGTGCCCTCCGCCACTTACCGAAGCCGTCGACAGCGGCGGAGGCTATCGCGTCTGTCCCCTGGGCTGACATGGAGATGAGTGAGGGGAAGATGGCCCCCACCCATCTCCATGACACCATGACAAAACGTCACTTCCGCCCATACCTCTTAAAGTGTAAGTGTGTTACTCTTTAGTGTAAATATGAGATCTGAGGTCTTTTTGACCCCAGATCTCATATTTAAGAGGTCCTGTCATGCTTTTTTTTCTATTACCAGAGATGTTTACATTCCTTGTAATAGGAATAAAGTGACACTTTTTTAAAGTGTAAAAATAAAAAGTAAAAGGTAAAATAAATTAGGAAAAAATAAATTAAAAAAAATGTAAACCAGCCCCGTCCCGCCGAGCTCGCATGCAGAAGCGAACGCATACGTGAGTAACGCCCGCATATGAAAACTGTGTTCAAACCACATGTGAGGTATCGCCGCGATCGGTAGAGCGAGAGCAATAATTCCAGCCCTAGACCTCCTCTGTAACACAAAACATGCAACCGGTAGAATTTTTAAAATGTCGCCTATGGAGATTTTTAAGGGTAAAAGTTTGTCGCCATTCCACGAGTGCAATTTTGAAGCGTGACATGTTGGGTATCAATTTACTCGGTGTAACATCATCTTTAACAATATAAAAAAAATTGGGCTAACTGTACTGTTGTCTTATTTTTTTTAATTCAAAATTTTTTATTTTTTTTTTAAAAGTGTGCTTGTAAGACTGCAGCGCAAATACGGCATGACAAAGTATTGCAACGAGACCATTTTATTCTCTAGGATGTTCGAAAACAAAATGTATAATGTTTGGGGGTTCTAAGTAATTTTCTAGCAAAAAAAAATGTTTTTAACTTGTAAACACCACATCTAAAAAAGACTCGGTCTTAAAGTGGTTAAATGGATAGATTATCGGTCTCGTTCCATTGGTAACGTGATCATCGTATATAAATATATCAATTAATGGCATAGAAAATGCAATGGAAAGCAAAGTGTTTGCTTTCACTTCTCCGTGATTTTAGTTCTGACTTGAAATGTCTCATGAAGTCCACATGACAGTCTGATGTTTTTATTGTATTTGTGGTTACAATTATATTCCCTAAATGGTGGTATTTAATGATTTATGTTTTGCCATGTAACATTTTATTGTTGTTCATGTGTTATGTAGTACCATGCAAGCAGTTGTCCTGAGGAAGTAGACTTTGATCCATGAAACTCATTGAAGGTCTATAAATTGAGATCTGATGTGCAACTTCCATGGCACGCTTATTATGTGCCAAAAGCAGCCATTCTCTTTATAGAAATTATAACGTATTGATGTCCATCACCCCTGCAACCAGTCAGGCAGAGGATTTTGTGTACTACTTTACCAACTACTGATGGAGTAATCCTCAGCTTAGGCTTTGTACATATGGCCTTAGTATGTGAAAGAGTGATTTAATTTAAAGTGCAGTGTTGATGCCTTCAGGCTGGGTTCACATTGTCTTCACATGCAACTCATGGCAGGTGTCCGGTGTGTTCCTGTTCTCTGTTTTTAAGGAACGAATCGGGCCCAAATGTTTGCCTTAATTTGGACCTGAAACTGAGCCAAAGACGCACAGGACCCCTGTGCAATGTGCTGCATGGCTGCTCCGGAGATGTGTGAACCGGCTACATTGAACGCCGGTCACAATCTCCTGTCATGTGAATTGGACTAGTGTGAACCCAACCTTAAAGTAAACTTTAGTTCTCATTGGAGATGTTATTAGGAGTGCCGACTGTCAACTTAAGCTGCGGGAAAGTTTTATAGCATGCACCTTAAGTTTTGTTTTTTTTTTTTTGTTTTTTCCGAAGTCGGATTCGGCTGTCAAAAGCACTATGCTAATGATCTGATAATCGGCCGATCACTTGTACAAAATGTTTGCTTCCGATTTTCTTATCGTGTACAGGCCTTTAGGCCGATAGTGCAGCATAGATGTGCGTATGTTGTGTTTTTTTTTGTTTTGTTTTTTACGCCAAACTTCTCCTTTTATCATTTATAAGCAAGATTGCATAATTGCTGAGTTATTGTGTAACTTCAGATCTGGCATGATTGGGCAGCAGTAATTTTCTATCTAGCGATTTGGCTTTATTATCTTGCTTTTCCCAGACACCTGAAAGGCTTGCCACAGATGTATTGAAATTTGACTGCTTCAGCAGGGCCTGGTCGAATTTTGATCCATGTATGGCCATTCCTGCTAGAAAGCAGTCAATCTAACGATTCGCTTCACTCAAGCGGGAAAGTTGGAAAACCTTAAATCGGTCAGCACATTCAGCTTATCAGCTGCAGCTCTGATCACTGTATTCTGAGAGTGGAAGAGTCAGAATACAATCGCACAGCAGGGAGGATTCCCCCATCCACCTTGATCAAAAACTCCATCTTCTGCTTTACTTTAGAGATGTCCATAGACCGGAACCCTGAAAAAGGTGGGGCCTAACCGGTGCCTTCACCCTCTTGAATCTGCAACCAACTTGACATTTTATGATGAAAACTCATCTCCATAAGGAAGCCTATCCCACCTCCACCTAAAAACTGAACGAATTCTTCTATCATCTCATCTTTCACAGTTATCTTTTGTACCACTTGCTTCACCCTATTAGATTGTAAGCTTTATGAGCAGGGCCCTCTTAAAGCAGAACTCCACCCAAAAGGGAAAGTTCCACTTTAAGTCGGCATCCTATCTTCCCTTGCCATGTTTGGCATACAATATTTTTTTGGAGGAGGGGGAGCGGATACCTTGTTTTGACAGGTGCCCGCTCCCGCTCAGATCGCCTAGGCAATCCTAGCAGAAGTTCTTCTCTTCCCCATCCTCCCTCCCTGCAGTCTTTTGGGACACATCACTGGCCCCAGAAGACTGCCGGACCATTCGCAAAGCGCAGCATGTGGCTTTTTTGGGGGGGGGGTACCAGATTTTGACAGGTACCCGCTCCCACTTATGGTCCAATCGACCCACCCCTCTCCCCTTGCAGTCTCTTGGGACACATCACAGGTCACAGGAGACTGCGGGACCATTCACTCTGCGCAAAGCGGTTAAAACCTGCATAGTCGGATGCCCACAGGATGCTGGTGCTGAGAGCCCCAAGGCTAGTGAAGAACTAGCCCAGGTGAGGACAGCGCTGGATCCCTGGACAGGTAAATGTCCTTTTTATTATAAGTCAGCACCTACAGTATTTGTAGCTGCTGCCTTTTTTTTTTTCAAGAGAGGACTTTTTATTTAGGATATATGTAAACCACCTTGCAAAATAACCCATTCCATTAAAAATGTTTTGCCTTTCATTTCCATTTTATATTTTAAATAGATGATCACATTTCCTTTTTTTTCAGCTGCTTAAGACCTGGGGGAGGAGAAACTGCAGCACATTGAACTTCCTAGTAAATGACTGTGTGTGTGTGGGGGGGGGGTGGGGGGGTGTCAGGACAAGTGATCATTGGATTAGCTCCCAGCATAGCCAGAACACTGACTACACTGTGCTCCCCTGCCTATTGTGGTCAGATTTTAATAGGAAAGCAGAAACAGGAAGGAAGCAATACAAAGAGAACAGGATACTTTTTCATATAAGCAGATGGTACAGCAGGCACATATCAAGACTATGAAATTCTGGGTTCATGTATTCTTTGCTGTATAATTAATAATAATGGGACTAGCTCCTTTATGATAGATGACAGCTGTTGACTACTGCGATTATACAAATATACTGAAAGTGACCTATAACACTTCCTGTGTGTCTGTGCTGGATTGTACATAAGATGTCAGTCTTTCCATCATCTCTCATATATCGGGAGGTCCTCTTGCTCAGACTAGTTGGCTGCAGACTTTTTGGCACACATGGACAGTTGACCAGCAGCTGGCCTCTTGTCCGAGGTCACCACACTTTCTCGTTTTGTCATTATTCCCAATTTGTCCTTCTATATTAGTTTTATATGGTTTATAAATAGAATACCAAGAAGGTAATCTGACTACTTTCTAAAGTTAAATTGTTGGATGTCCAGTAGCGCTATGCAGGAAAACTTTCTTTTGAAGTCGATCTGTATTTATTGCTAGACTGCTGGGTCATACACCCCAGCCGACATCAAACAACAACTATTTTTATTTTCCCACCCTGAAAAGACTGGCAGTGGCCCGGGATCACAACAGTTTGTCCGCATTACAAGTGTGCGGCAGAATAGAAAAGGGTTGGGGGCGTGGTCTGAGGTAATGAAGTTGAGTTGCAAGAATCCTGCAATTGCATTAAAGTGGTATTAAACCCAAAAGCAAACCTTTTATTGTATTGAAGCTTATCAGTTCTCACATGTGATGACTGCATTCCTTTATCTTTTATTTTCATTTGGTGATCAAGCCAGTATGTCTGTTTGGTTTTTTTTTTTGTTTTTTGTTTTTTTTTTTTTGTTTGTTGTTTTTTTTTTTGTTTTTTTAGACCCCTTTCACACTGTGGGCGTTTTTTAGGCACTACAGCGCTAAAAAAAAAGGCCTGAAAAAAGTGACTCTATTCACTCCAGTGTGAAAGCCCGAGGGCTTTCACACTGGAGCGGTGCACTGGCAGGGTGTCACAAAAAGTCCAGCCAGCAGTTTCTTTGGAGCGGTGAACTCACCGCTCCTCACCATTGAAATCAATGCGGCAGCACTGCGATACTGCCGGCAAAACGCTGCCCTGGGGGCGTTTTGCGGGCGGATTTACCCCCTTTTCGGCTGCTAGCGGAGGGGTTGTTAAAACCGCCCCACTAGCGGCCGAATAGCGCCGCTAATAATAGTGCCGCTTTACCGCTGACGCTCTAGGCGGCTCAGTGTGAAAGGTGTCTGTGGCTTGGTATTTTGGACTGCTATTTCCAAAACATGGCCTGGTAGGGGTACTTGAGGACAGGGTTGAGAACCACCGGTCTAAGAGACCAGGATCAATGAGCATTTCATCGCTTCCTGTTAGGGAGAATGTAAACCAGCCCATTTAATTTTTGGAAAGAATGAGATCAATGTGTTTTTTTGTTTTTTTTTTTTTTTGTTTATTTGATCTGATGCTTTCAAGGGTAGAGGAGAGATGTCTCCATAAAGAGAAACTGTCATCTTTTTTGGTATCGAGGGATGTTTACATATCTTGTGACGGCAATCAAAGTGATAAAAAATAAAGAGACTATGTAAAAATTGAAAGCGCCCCGTGCTCGCGTGCAGAGGCGAACGCATACCAAGGTCGCACACGCATATGCAAGCAGTGATTGCACCACACTTGTGAGGCATCGTTGCAAATTTTATAGCGAGAGCAAGAATAAAAATAAGGTTATATATTGTGTGTTTTGCATTAGAATTAATTAGTGTATTTTTTCCACAAAAATTGAATGTTGAAAAACCGCTGTACAAATACCATGTGACATAAGAAATTGCAACGACCACAATTTTATTCCCCAGGGCCACTGCATATAATAATTGAGGGTTCTAAGCAATTTTCTAATAAAAAATACAGATTTTTAAATGTAAACAAAAAAAGTGTCTTCAAGTGGTTAAACCCATATTTCATTATCTGCATATAACACAGAGCCGTATTTTCTAAATATTCCCAGCGTTGTTTAATTTTTTTCCAGTTCAAGATTGTTCACTTTGCAGCATGCTGACTACTTTGTATATTTTGTTGTTTGCCATGGCTGATCATAAAAGTTCCACTATGTGTAGAACATATAGAACAGGATCACTGAGGAAATCTCTCTAATCTGCTTGTAAACACCAGAGCTGCTTTTTTTTTTTTTTTTTTTTTTTTTTTTTTTTTTGCATTTTAACATGTAATGACACCTACTGGTGATATTTTATATTGTAGCTCACCACATACTTTAGATACATTTGTACATATACATACACTGCAAATCCACTTACACCAGTCTCTACTAAGGCATTGCCATACATGAATGCATTTTTAAATTTATTTTTGTTCAGTCAGCCGGCTGAACGATAGCCACTCAACACAGTCTGGGGTTGAGGCCACACGTGTCTTACCATAGGAATTGGCTTCCTATGGTGACACACAGAGAAGAGGAGTCTGGAGCCCCGGCGGGGGACCCAAGAAGAAGATCGGGGCTACTCTGTCCAAAACCATTGCACAAAGCAAGTAAGTATAACATGTTTGGTATTTAAAAAAAAAAAAGAACTTTACAATAACTTTAACATGCAGTAATGAACCTAGTCTCAAAGGTGCAGAGCAGGCAGGTGTGACTGGGGTGACCCCAAAATCCAGTGCACTCTTGGGCCCCTTTCACACAGGATGTCTGGTCAGGTCCGCCTGTAAGTTTCTCAGGCAGACCTGATTGGACCATTCATTCACCTCTATGGAGCAGCAAATGTCATCGGTGACATGTCAGCTGACCTCTGCTGCTATCCGATCCGGCCTGCCTCCAGACTGATCCTATTTTCCATCGGTCTGGCGGATCGGATGAAAGTGGACAGGCGGTCCGTTTTCATCAGATCTCCCCATAGAGGAGAGCAGGACTCTGACAGGTCCATCTTTGCAGAGTGAGCGGAGACAGCTCAGCAGAGATCAACGTAGCAATCCCTGCTGAGCAAGCAGAATCTGTATAACGGACTTGCTAACTGCATTGATGGGGGAATCGAGCAGTTTTTTTTTCCAGAGTGGATTTGATTTAAATCAAGTCCATTTTAAATCACTAGTAAAAGGGCTTAATTTAAAAAAAAAATACACTGTTTATTTCTTAAAGTGGTGTTCCAGCTGAAATTATACTTTTTAGATAAAAATACCCCTATAATACACAAGCTTAATGTATTCTAGTAAAGTTAGTCTGTAAACTAAGGTCTGTTTTGTTAGTTTATAGCAGTAGTTTGTTATTTTATAAACTTATAGCAGGCCGTGGCCATCTTAAGTGTGGGCATCTGAAGCCAGACTGTATTTCTTCCTGGATCTCATCCTTGCAGATCTCGCACATGCTCAGTGCAGCACAAGCAGTGTAATAGGTTTCAGGTCAGGTTTCCATAGCAACGGCAGTGTCAGAGGAAGTTGCCGCCCCTTCCCAGAAGGCATTGCAAACAGGAAATGATGCGATGGGCCACAGCCAGGGAGGAGGAAGTGAAAAATGAATACAGCAGATATACAGTAGGTGCTGAGAAAAAAAATAAAAAAATATCCAATTCGTTTACAGAGCACAGTTTAGTGAGGGATGCTGAAGAGTTGTAAAAGTGGGTAGAACTGCACTTTGTTATTATAGAAAGGAAAAAGCTCCAGGATTAAACTCTCTACTCTTCAGCATAAGGAGGGGGGGGGGGGGGGGGGGGGGATTGGCGGTGCCGCAGCCGAGACTTTACTTTATAGCTTCCCAACTTCACCATTCTGTGGGGGGTGGGGGCGATAAATTGGAGAGATCCCATACAGGCTGTGCTTTTGAGCCATTGTTCTTGTTGTAATCTTATGGCCCAGTTAGAATCAGGAACTTTTGCATATGCCCATCATTGAGACGCATCATTTTATTTTATTTTTATTTCAGGTACTTGTATAGAGCCGTCAATTTACGCAGCGCTTTACATATACATTGTACATTCACATCAGTTTAGACAGGATCCAGTTAACCTACCAGCATGTCTTTAGAGTGTGGGAAGAAAACCGGAGTACCCAGAGGAAACCCACACAGGCACATGGAGAACATGCAAACTTCAGGCAGATGGTGTCGTGGTCAACCAGCAACCCTTTTTGCTGCTAGGTGAAGGTGCTAACCACTACACCACTGTGTATAATGTAATGTGAAGGAGTGTCAGAATTTTCCCCATTATGGGGGAATAGGCATTATGAAGAACTTTGCAAACTTGAGGGGTTTGAGCGTTGGTGCTCTCAAGGGCTACAATATATTGCTCCGCTTTATTCTAAAAATTTCTGCTAGAAATTTACTTAGAACCCCCAAACATTATATGTATTTTTTTTAGCAGAGACCCTAGGGAATAAAATAGCGGTTGTTGCAATATTTTATGTCACACAGTATAAATGCAATTTTTTTTTTTTTTTGAAAAAATACACTAATGAATTTAAAAAAAAAAAAAAACTAAGCAGTAAAGTTAGCTCGTTTTTTTTTTTTCGTCCAAAAGTTTTGATTACCTGTTTTTGTGTATTTGAAATTTAAGATGTATGTATAATTTAGATTAAAAAAATATATATAAGTGAACTGATTGGAGGTTTGTTTTGTTTAATAAATGTTTAAATGTAAAAAAATTTCTGTATCACTTATTACTTAAGGTTCCTTTCACACTGAAGCGGGCATGCGTTGACGGTAAAACGTTGCAAGTTTTAGCGGCGCTTTACCGTCATTTTAGCGGCGCTATTCTCCTGCTAGCGGGGCGCTTATAACCCAGCTAGCGGCCGAGGAAGGGGTTAAATGCGGCCACGAGACGCTGCTGCCGAAACGCTTTGCAGGCGCTTCGGCAGCGGTGCGCATTCATTTCAATGGGCAGGAGTGGTGGAGCCGCAGTATACACCGCTCTAAAGATGCTGCTTGCAGGACTTTTTTTTTAACATCCTGCCAGCGCATCGCCTCAGTGTGAAAGCACTCGGGCTTTCACACTGAGACTGCAGGGGAGCCGTTTTGCAGGCACTTTACAGGCGCTATTTTTAGCCCAAAAGCGCCTGAAAAACGCCCCACTGTGAAAGGGGTCTAACTGTTAGATTTTATGAGATGAAGGGAAAAAAAAAAAAAAAATCGGCATCATATATCTGCCATCGGCCACAGCGATTTCTAAATATCGGCATCGGCCAGAGAAAAACCCATATCGGTCGACCTCTAGTTACGATTTACCCTGGGTTCACACTAGTGCGATGCAGGAACCAGCGCGCTTCCAGCGCCGGTTCCCGCATCGCGCCTCTCCCACAGGCAGTTAACACTGACTTGTGTGAACTGCTGCGGGTGTACATCCCCAGTTTAGTTCACAGATCGCAGTGCAAACTGTAAACTTGCACAGGAATCAGATTGCGTAGGTGAGAACACCCATGCGATCCGATTCTAGTGTGGGAGGAAAAACAAGTCCCTGCACTATTTTCTGTGCAAACCCAATGCGAGTTCAGCCATACAACTGTATGGCTGAACTCGCATTGCTCAGAGATCGCATGTGATCGGCACCTGTGGTGCGGGTGCGAATCACATGCGATCTCTGAGATCGCGCTAGTGTGAACCCAGGCTTAAAAAGAGTAAACACAGTTGATTGACAATAAATGGCTTCAGCCAAACACTAATCATGAGTGAAAGAATCCTTTTTGTGTTGTTCATATTCTCTGAAAAATGGCCAAGAAATCATAAACTCTGCCAGGGTATGTAAACTTATGAGCACAGCTGTAAGAATAAATTCTAGAATTTGTCCCAGTTAAATGACGCATGAAGATTTTTGTACAGAGCATTGCAAAGTTATTTACAAATGAATCCAAGGCCTTTTTTTTTTTTTTTCAGATTCATACTTACCCAGGTGCATGCTGCATCTGTCCCCCCCCCCCCCCCCCCCCCCCCCGTCAGCTCGAACACTGAGAACTGAGCGATCAAACACTGCCGATCGCACGGTTCTTAGAGCTCCCTAAACAGGGAGCAGGTGGTGGTCAGTCACCGGCTCTCTGCTCTGCTCCCTGAAAACGGGTCACGGGAGTGCAGAACAAACTGATCCACAGGAGAAGTACAGCCAAACAGGCTTTGGTTGTACTACTTCTCCTTTAACAGACATTACATGAAGATTGAAGCTCATCCCTTTGATCTGCAGATGAATAGTAGATATAAAAGTAATAACATTATTCTCTCCTTACCCTTCCAGTTAAAATCTCATTATTCCCACTTACACCGCTTTCCTACTACTGGCTCAGTCCTGCACCGCCATCTTCCTGTTTACATTATGGGAAGCCAACTATATCTGCAGACGCCTCCCCATGATGCACTGCCAGGTCTCGCGCATGCGTGGGCAGAGATCTAGGGCTGTGGCTAAGATATAATCTCTGAATGGAGGAGGACAATGCCTCCTGGGATACAAATGTCACATATTTACTTTTCTTCATTTATAGAACAATATATGTTAAGAGACACAGTGCCAGATCTGTCTTGTGCCTGTGAGAGATCTGACACCACCTAGGTTTCCTTTGTATACCTGGAATATATTATGTCTGTATCCCAAGAGGCAGCGGGATGACAGTAAAAGTGCTTTTTTTTTTTTTTTTTTTTTTTTTTTTTTTAATATAATTTTGAGTGAAGGTCTCCTTTATGGTCACTGGACATAACGTACTAGAGACATTTTAGGATGTACTTTAGGATATTCTTTGGGATGTGTCTAGTGCTTTCAGTATCGTTAGGTATGTAATAAGATGTCCAGTTAAAAGAAGCCTACTTTCCAAAAAAGTTTTCCAATGTATCAAGTAGTAGCTGTAATTTTCATGTTTTGCATGTATTCTGCCATTTCAGCAGTAGGTGGCAGCAGAGCTTGCTGTGGATGGAAATGAAGATTAGTTTTTATGTCACTCCCTCCCGCTTGTCATATGCTTGCTATTTATAGACGCTGCTTCTACTCAGTCCAGTGGGATCCTCTCTAATCCTCCCTGCAGAACCTGTTCAGGGAGAGTAGAGACAAGCAAGGTTCAGGCTTTTTACTTATGCTTTTATGCTTTGTCTCAATTATTGCCATTCGTGTGCACTAGACAAATGTCGCCCCCCCCCCAATACTTTATAAAAAAATAAAAATTCTACCATCAGCAAATTGAAAGCATAGCTGGTATAAATCGCCCTTCATATGGAGAGATGAAAAGGCTGCATGTTGTCAATCTGCCTTGTGATGATGATGTTCCTGTGTAGAGGGAATTCTGCTATAAGCTGTATAGCTCCGTAGTCTTCGAGCTCTGAAAAACTAGAGCAGGAAATGTCTCGTGTAAACAGGCGGAAATCTCCATGGGAACATTCGCAGCCAGCGGTGAGCTATAATTAGAATGAAAATGAACCAAAAATGGTGGCTGGAGAGGAGAATGCAGGAAGCAAGCATTTTACCAGCAAACTACAGGATTTTCCTATGCTGCTTATTACAGGCCTGATGTAATTGATACAGAAATGAAAGATTCCATTCAGTCAGCCCTTAAAATTCCAGCATTCATTTTCTAGAGGTGTATGGCCTAAGCTGCCGCGTGCCTCCAGTAATCCTGCTATTCATATTGCACAGCTGACTGTCCCGTTAGTAAATCTTTATGGCTGTTGGTATCCTCAGACATTGATTGGCCCTGTAGCTAAATTTGTAAAAATGGAAAACGGTGTTCGGTGGTTCCAAGCTCCGCCCACTTCTGTCATCCCATAGCAGACCTGGCCATACACACTGGAGCATGAGAGGGATCCCATTGTAAACTTGGAATGCTGCTCAAAGCCAGGGACTCCAAGAACCACAGGAGTAAAGGGAGTGCAGGCGTGCCAATCTGCTCATCCAAAAAGCGATCTGTGCAGTCAATGAAAAAGAGTGCCAGTGTGACACAGAAATGTGGAGCGGCCTCAGCCTACAAGATATCATTCGCACTGACATGTTTCTCCCCACCAGGGCTTAGTCATAAATGGGTGGGATTAGTCCTAGGTAGGTGGGGTAAAACATGGGCAGGGCTTAGTCCTAGGTGGGTGGGGTAAAACATGGGCAGGGCTTAGTCATAGGTGGGTGGGGTAAAACATGGGCAGGGCTTAGTCATAGGTGGGTGGGGTAAAACATGGGCAGGGCTTAGTCATAGGTGGGCCAGGCAAAAAATAGCAGAATGCTGGCCTACAGCATTCTGAACACAGGAGGTCAGACGCTCAGTATTGGCGCCTTTAACCCCCCTGGCGGTATTCCCGAGTGTGGCTCGGGGTGAGATTTCAGTACCATTAGCGGTAACCCCGAGCCACACTCGGGATCGCATCGCTGAATCCTGGAAGAGGTTACTTACCTTGGGATCTCGCAATGTACTCCCGCTGTGTACGGCGGCCGGATCTTCCGCCCGATCCACTGTGTGCCCTGGCTTCCGTTCCCTGCGAGCGTCGCGACGCAGGGGGGTGGAACTGGTGGCAAATTCTAACCGTATAAAACACACACACACACTGATACACTGTAATCCTATTGGATTACATTACTAAATAAAATAAAATTGACCTTAGTTTGCCCCCCCCAGTGCTTTATCCAGTGCCCTTGCCTGCAGTTTTACTGTACTTCCTGTCTGGAAACTGCAGAGCGACCATGGCATCAAAAAAGCACACCTCTAAAGCGGCATATGACCTGCTGGAAAACAGCAATACAGAATCGCTTGCAGAATTGAGTGATAGTGATTCGTGGGGAAGTTCATCATCAGGCACGGAAAGCGATTTCAGCGATGATCCAGTGATGTGCCCAATGATGTGCGGACTTGGTGCTCGATTAACTGCAAGATTCCAGTTTACTGGAGCACCCGGTATCAAAGTGGAGGTTGAAGACAACCCCTTGGCATACCTCCAACTCTTTTTTTGACTGATGAGGTTATAGAAAAAATTGTTACGGAGACAAATCGGTACCAGGAGCAACAAGCTGCTACACATCAGAGGTTTGCAAGGAGCAGAAAGTGGGAACCAGTGACCAAAGAGGACATCTGGAAGTTTCTGGGCCTCATAATTCTAAAGGGAGTGGTGGGTAAACCCCTGCAGAAGTGGTATTGGGACAACCAACAAATTACTAGCCACTCCTTTGCTTGGCACCGTCATGTCGGAGTACAAATTTTCTCTCATAATGAAATATTTGCGCTTTCAAAATAATTAATTTGATGAGTCTTCTCATCCAGCACCAAAACTGAAAAAGATTTGGGAGGTATATCAAATTATTCAGAAAAATTTCCAGCAGACCTATGTACCAGATAGAGACATCGGTATCGACGAAAGTCTAATAGCCTACAAAGGAAGACTCAGCTGGATACAGTATATCGCGTCTAAGAGAGCACGATTTGGCATAAAATCATTCATGCTCTGTAAATCCAGCACTGGTTACATATGGAATTCGGTCCTTTACACCAGGAAAGGAACCAAATTCAGTGAAAGATTCAGTAATTATAGAATGGCAGCCACTTCAGTTCTTACTTTGATTGAGCCATTGCTGAATCAGGGCTGCTGTGTAACCACAAATTTTTACACTTCTCCAGAACTCTGAGTTCCTTCTACAGCACAAGACTAATGCATATGGGACCGTTAGAGATAACCGGCGTGACATGCCACCAACCTTTGGCAATAAAAAGCTCAAGGCAGGAGAAATAGTTGCCTGACGGGCAAAATGATGGCACTGAGATGGCGCGACAAAAAAAGATGTGTGCCTAATGAGTACCATTCACAACACCTCTACTGTCACGGTACACACAAAAGGTGGAAAAGACATAATGAAACCACAAGTCATGATGGACTACAACAACACCATGGGAGGTGTTGACAGAGCTGACCAGGCCATGACTTTTTATACAGCCATGAGAAAGCAACAAAAAAAATATTACAAAAAAAATCTTCAGGCATCTTCTTGAACAGTGCCTATGGAATGCCTTCATTCTTCTAAAAAAAAAAAAAAAGTGACAAGCCCGCGGTTCGTGCGGACTTTGTTTGGAAAGTTGCCAAACTTATATTTCTCAAGCACCAAACACCAACGACTGTAAATAGATCTGGACTTCGTGCTGCTGGCGTTGTGAACCGTTTATGGACCACATAAGGAAAAGAAGGCAGCACCCACAAGGATTAGTGTGGTTTGCTGATCTAAGCGTGACGACACTGGAGGGAAAATCGGCAAACAAACCCGGTTCTACTGTCCTGACTGTGACATCGGACTTTGTGCTGTACCGTGTTTTAAAATTTTTCCATACCCGGGACGTTTACTGAAGCAATATGACTACTAATATTGCACCCTTGTTTGGCCAAAAAAAAAAGTCAGTGTTTTTGATTATATTATTTACTAAAATTTATTGAATAAAAAGTATTATTTATAGTTATATTATAATTTATGATTTTGTGTTTCAAACTTTAGCATACCCGGGATGTCTACTAGACTCTGGTTTGGACAGATTTAAGTGTGTTCTTTCTAAGAATTACAGGCCTACAATATAAAACGCCAAATTTCCATGCAAAATAATGGTACCGCTTTCAGCACCTAAAATCTGAAATAATCATACCACCAGGGAGGTTAAGCGAATCCTTACATGCTCTAAATGCATGCAAAGCGTTCTCTGTTTGGATGAGGTGGGGCGGTGACCCCATTTAAAAGAAAAAAAAGATTTATAGATGTATAATTTACAGAACAGCATTCATTTGCCTCTTTAATATCCATCTAGAATTCAGCTTTAAATATTACAAATTTTAAAGACAACTCTGCCTTTGGTTCAAGTTGACCTTTAAGGCGTGCCCCACACCCCTGAGTTCAGCCCATACTTACTGTATATTAGTTCTCAGTCCTCGATCAGTGAAGATCGTTGGATCTAGGTTGAAGTTAACTATTTATTTCTCCACATGGGCTGCATTCAGGGGCATGGGGCGAACATGCTTTAACCACTTCCCGCCCGGCCCATAGCAGATGATGGCCGGGCGGTGGTTCAGTTATCCTGACTGGGCGTCATATGACGTCCAGCAGGATAACATGCCGCCGCGCGCATCGCGGCGATCGGTGGAGCGGTGTGTCAGCCTGACACACCGCTCCACCGATCTTGGTAAAGAGCCTCGGAAGAGCCGTAGAGGAGAGCCGATCGGCGGCTCTCCTGACGGGGGGGGGGGGTCTGCGCTGATTGTTTATCAGCACAGCCCCCCCTCAGATCACCACACTGGACCACCAGGGATCGCCACTAGGACCACCGGGGAAGGGGCAACATGTGGATGGCCAGGTATGTACCCCATGGCCATCCACTTGTGCCCAATCAGTGCCCACAAATGGGCACTGATTGGCACCATTATGTTTCAGATCTGCCCAGCAATGCCACCAATAAGTTTTATCAGTGCCACCAATCAGTGTGTTCAGTGTCACCTGTCATTGCCCATCGGTGTCACTTGTCAGTGCCCATCAGTGCCACCCATATGTACTAATCAATGCCACCTATGAGTGCCCATCAGTGCCGCCTATCAGTGCCTGTCAGTGCCACCTCATCGGTGCCCGTCAGTGCCACCTCATCGGTGCCCGTCAGTGCAGCCATATCAATGCCCGTCAGTGCAGCATATCAATGCCCGTCAGTGCAGCCATATCAATGCCCATCAGTGCAGAAGAAAACGTACTTATTTACAAAAAATTTTAACAGAAACAAAGAAAAACTTGTTTTTTTTTTTTAATTTTCAGTCTTTTTTTAATTTGTTGCGCAAAAAAATAAAAACCGCAGAGGTGATCAAATACGACCAAAAGAAAGCTCTATTTGTGGGAACAAAATGATAAAAAATTTGTTTGGGTACAGTGTAGCATGACCGCGCAATTGTCATTCAAATTGCGACAGCGCTGAAAGCTGAAAATTGGCCTGGGCGGGAAGGTGTCTAAGTGCCTGGTATTGAAGTGGTTAATGAGCAACTTTGTACCAAAGACAGTTCTATATACAGTAAGAATGGGAGTAAATATGATTGGGCCTCTCACTTTTCAAACAGAGCACCACCTAGTGTCCAAAAGAAGCATTCTCTTTCCAAGGTGTAGTCAGGTCATTGTGTGACTTTCTCTCTTTGAACTCATCCCTTTGTCACAGATATGTGGCTAGGATACCTAATAACATAACTACAGATTCATAAGCCCTGAGGGCACCGGTGACCTATGGGAGAGCCTGCAGCTTTGTCATTAGAGAACATGTTTCTCTTTGCAGAGCTGCAAGAAAGATCTTAATTATTTTAGCCTGGCTTTGCTGGGACTCTGCTAAAAGGCAGGTAACACATTGAGCACTTGTCATTTTTGTAAGAAAGCCACTTCAAAACTAGGCAGATAAATGCAGCTCAAGCAAAGCTGAAATAAGCCTGCAGCCAGAAAGTCTTGTAGAGGAACCAGCAGCAGCCGCCGTGGTTTTGTGCACACAGTCAAACAGGAAGTAAGAGACGCTTCTTGCTCTGCAGGGTGTTTTTTTTTTTCTTTTTTCTTCCACCCCTAGTCTTAAGTTATAGAGCTGTTTGTAGCCGCTTTCCCAAAAAATACCTGTATGCATGGCATCGTACAACGAAAGTCTTCAGGCTGCCAGCACCTCGACAGCCCTGCAGAAGTTAGAGGGCTTTGCCAACCGATTGTTCCATCGAAATGGGAAGCAGAGCACACAAGAACAGAGGACTGGCCTGGAACAAGAGGGCCAGCTGATTTCTGAGAACACCTTGCAGTGGGACAGAGCAAGTAAGTTTCCTGTTAAACAGCAGCTGGGAGCTGTGTGTGCGACTAAGCAAGATGCTGCGATTGAACTTTCTATTAGGGGGGGGGGAAACACTATTTTTCTTATTTTGTACTACTTACTGTATGTACTATAATGTGCTGGTTTGAAATGACTGAGGGGCTATGCATACCTTGCAAAAATATTGTACTTTGGTAACTGTACGGGCTTTATACCTGTAACAGTAGCATTATAGTTTATTAATTTTTTTTTCTTCCTATACCTTGAGCTTTCCATAGGCCCTGAAACCTCATTGTTGTGTGTTGTTATTATTTTTTTTTTTTTTTATTATTTTCTTTTCTGTGCATAGTTCTAGCTTCACTACTGTGTAATATGGTTGAGGATTAAAGTGCAAGTTCATCTTTACAAAAAAAAAATGTGTAAGGTAAGCTTACACTGGACCCCCCCATCCCCGGTCCCACTGTACAAGATTGTTACAATCCCACGCTGTCAGACAGCAAAAAGCAAATCCCACCTGCTGACAGTACGGGCTAGACAGCTTCTGATTGGTCAGCACTGTCCATGTGATGATGCTGACCAGTTAGAATCCCTGTAGTCCGTACTGGCTTAGCAATACGGACAAGGAATTAAGCTACAGGGGGATTTCAAATCCTTGGACCGGTGAAGCGGCTTTTTTGGTGTCTGACAGCGTGGGAACGCGGCAATCTGGTATATCGGGACTGGGGAGGGGGATGGGGTCCAGTGTAGTAGTAGTAGTATTATTATTATTATTGGTACTTTTATAGCGCCATCAATGTTCACAGCGCTTTACACATACATTGAACATTCACATCGGTCCCTGTCCTCAAGGAGCTTACAATCTAAGGTCCCTAACACACATTCATATACTAGGGTCAATTTAGACAGAAGCCAATTAACCTTCCAGCATGTCTTTGGAGTGTAAGTTCACCTTACAGATTTTCTATAAAGGTGAACTAACGCTGGCCATACATTATACAATTTTTTACTTTGGATTTCCCAAAACCATATAATGTGAAGTCAAACTTAAACACTTTCAATGTGTATGCAATCAGGCAGGCCTTTGCACTACATAATTGAAGGTAAATCTAAATAGGAAAATTGTATAATGTATGGCCAGCTTTGCACTTTAAATGGGAAATTTGTTTGCTTACTGTGCATTAAAGTGGTTGTAAAAAAATAAATGAATAAAAACCTGCAAGACAAAGGCATAATGAGCTAGTATGCATGATTTCAATGGGCAGGAGTATTACACCGCTCCTTCACCGCTCCAAAGATGCGGCTTGCAGGAGTTTTTTTTTCTTCTCCTGCCAGCGCACCGCTTCAGTGTGAAAGCCCTCGGCTTTCACACTGAACAAACAGCAGCGGCTGTTTTGGGTCGGTTTGCAGGCGGTATTTTTAGCGCAATAATGCCTGAAAACCGCTCCAGTGTGAAAGGAGTCTAACGCTAAAGCGCCTGGAAAAACGCCCCAGTGTGAAAGGGGTCTAAGTGTTGGTGACCACCTGACATGCCACAATTGGCATGTCATTTTTTTGGGGGGGAGGGGGGGAGCGGGTACCCTGTTTTTACAGGCACCTAGCTCCCACTTTCTCCCCTGGCGCCAGAAGGAAGATCACCTCTCCCACCGCCCCTCCCTGCAATCTTCTGGGATAGTCACAGGTCCCAGAAGATTGCCTGGCTGTGAAGCAACAGTCGGGTGCCCACAGTTAGAATGCCGGCGCCGTGGAGAGGAGGGAGAGAGGAGCTGGGCTTTGTGCGCCTGCATTGCTGGACCATGGGATAGGCGAGTGTCTGATTATTAAAAGTCAGCAGCTACACTTTTTATAGGTGCAGACTTTTAAATGGGTGGAACTCTGCTTTAAATCTTATGTTTAGTCAAATAAAAGCACAAGGGACATTGCTTGCTATCAGTGCGATGTGTCCCTTGTGCTGCTGGCTCTTGCTTTAGTTGAAATCTTCCTTCTCTGATTCTCCCTCCTACCACTGCCAAACCAATCTTCCTGGTTCAGCAGGACTTAGTGTTACCCTAAAAAAAAAAAAAAAAAAGATCCTGTTCCCTTAAAGCATGTTATGCAGCACAGTGCTTGTGCTGTCATTTTGGCCCCGTGTATCACCTGAAATACCTGACTGATTCTGTCCTCCCCTCTAGGAACTGACCACAGTTTATCATGACCGCTAGCCCTGACACCGTGGTCAGTTTTGCGTGCCTCTGTCGTCCTCCATTTTAACAGGGGATTGTATGATCGTATGATAGTTTATATTGTATTATCGTAACGATAGTGGCTTTACATACACTTTAACAGAGCTGAGAGATCTGTCACATGTACTCATGAAAGGCACTAATTATGCCTAAACTTTCCGCCCCACTCCTCCATTCATAGAATTTAATATTGTAGACCTTTCATTCCTCTGCCTGTCCTCTATTCATAGATCCGTTCATTCTTGCCAAGGAGTGAACAAAGTAATGACCTCTCTATTATCAGATGGCTTTGTCAGAGGTTGCAATCCAACAAACAGGAAAGCAAGCTTCATCTGCTATGCTGTCAACACAGCTAACACATAGTGCACCTGGAATCCTTTGTCATTTACTAAATGTTTATTTGTAAAGCAAAGATTAAATAAAAATATATATTATGCATGTGTGTGCATATATAAAATATAAACACTTGACGGTAAAAAAAAAAAAGGTTTGATTTTAGATCTGATTTGAGGTTCCTGTTCAGCCAAAAACATTTTTTCTTTTAATTAGAATGGGGACTCCTGTTGTATTTTTACTGCCTTGCCCAGTTATCGTTCGAGAGATTTCTTATCTAGCTGACATTTACCAGACAGGAAGAGATGAGCTCTTCATCAGAATATTTGATTTTTTTTTTTAACCTGAGTACAGGAAAGCTAAAACTTACTCTGAGATTTTTATTTTTTTTTTCTTTGTTCATTTTTGGTAAAACTGTTGTCACTTTGGCAGAATTCAGGAAAAATCTCTCTAACAGATGTCCAGATAGCAGTAAAAGCCAGACAGGGATTCTGATCCTTTTTCACTTCATCCAGTAAGAAAAATTAGCTTGTGAACTGTTTAAAGTAGAATTCCTGCCCAACGCTAACTAGTCTTAACTTATGCCCCCTTCTTCTTCTCCTGCTACCTATTCTGCCTAACCCGTGTAAAAAAAAAAGGTTTTGTTGTAGATTTTCTTTTTTGCCCGGTTATGTGATCATGTAGTTCTGGCTAGTACACACGATGAGATTATCAATTGTTTTGTTTTTCATGCTAGTCTCCATATCGAAAACAAAGAGGTTACTAAAGTACGAATGTTCTCGTACCACAGAATAAAACACAGACAAAAACTGCACTGATTAAACGAAAATCCTTCTACCCGGTTTCCCTGAAAATAAGCTCTACCCTGAAAATAAGCCCTAGTTAAAGTCGTAAAAACATGTAATCCGTTTTGTAAAATGATTATATAATGTGCAGTGTGTCTCCTTTTGTAACTTTATTGTGGAAAATACCCTATTTACAGTGCCGCTGGGTGCTCACGTGACCCACCAGAGATCTTCTCTCCTCCCGGCTGACGTCAGCAGCCCTCCTTCTGCAGTGCTTGGACCGGGGAAGAATAGCTCCGGCGGGTCATGTGAGCGCCCAGCGGCGCTGTAAATAAGGTATTTTTCACAATAAAGTTACAAAAGGAGACACTGCACATTATATAATCTTTTTACAGAACGGATTACATACATTTACAATGACTTTAACCAAGGTTTATTTTTGGGTTTACAGAATGTCATAATGCTGAATTCTGAGCTGCCAGGGGAGAGGGGGAGAGAAGACTGGGGACGCAGGAACTTTTTCAAAAACATTTTATTGTTTTATTCCAGGTTTTTTTAGAACATCGAGAGGGGTAAATAACACAGCACAAGCACTGTGCTGTATATCATGCTTTAACCACTTGCCGCCCGCCAATGTACATCCTAAGTTTGGCGGCGGATATTGTTATGGCAGCAGCTAGCTGCCATAACCCCGGTATCCCTGTTTTCGTGCGGCGGTCAGCTTTCAGATAATAGTGGTCTCTGCGGCGGATTCGCTGCAAGATCATTTTTATTGATGGAGGGAGAAGGCCGCCCCCCCCTCCTGCCGCGTTCTGGTGCCCTCCGCCGCTTACCGGAGCCGTCGGTAGCGGCGATCGCGTCTGTCCCCTTGCTGTGCCTAGAGACGAGTGAGGGGAAGATGGCGCCCACTCGTCTCCATGACACTGCAGGGCGGAAGCGACGTCACTTCCGCCCATACGTCTTAAAAGCACATTTTTTTTCAATGTCATTTTTTTAAATGACTTCATCTTTTTTTTTTTTTTTTTTTTTTATTGCATTTTAGTGTAAATATGAGATGTGAGGTCTTTTTGACCCCAGATCTCATATTTAAGAGGACCTGTCATGCTTTTTTCTATTACAAGGGATGTTTACATTCCTTGTAATAGGAATAAAAGTGACACATTTTTTTTTTTTAACAGTGTAAAAATAAATAAAATCATGTAAAATAAGACTGCTGCGCAAATACGGTGTGAAAAAAAAGTATTGCAATGACGACCATTTTATTCTCTAGGGTGTTAGAACCCCCAAACATTATGTATTGTTTTTTTTCTAAGTAATTTTCTAGCAAATAAACCATGTAAAGACCTAAATTCCAAAACGAGGCTGGTCCTTAAGTGGTTAAAGGATCAGGATTTTTTTTTTTTTTGTTCTTGTGGTTACAACCACTTTTAAGATCTTCATGACGACATGACTATTTGAATAAATGTTAATTATTGTACATACTGTAAATAAATAAGACTTTCCGTGAAAATAAGCCATAGTGTCTTTTTTGTATCCAAAAATAATATAAGACCGGTCTTATTTTCGGGGAAACATGGTATCTGGTGTCGTACAAGAAGTTTTCATGTTTGTCCCTTCGAATAATTTTGGATGAAAGCTGTGTACTATCAGATTATTATACGATTGCTTCGAAATCTGTATTTTTTTGTACAATTTTCTGATTGTGTGTATGAGGCTTAAGGGATTGCTCGAACGGCTGGGAATTCTAAGAGCTGTAATGTGTCACCCATAAGCTTCCAAAGCCCAGCCGGAGCCACACTGATGTCACTCCCTTGCATGTGCACAGGAGCCGCCGTTCGTAGCACGGGGTTCGGATGGAACGGCACCCGTGGCCATTCCTTCAGAGCGTATGCGCCAGGGATGTCACTGGCTAAATGTAATGTAAATATCTCCTAAACGGGGCACGTTTAGGAGATATTTTCACTACCTATAGGTTAATTAGGCAAAATTGGGAGCCTGATCCCCAGTCAGGCGACCAAGAAAATGGGGGGCGTATTGGACTATTACGGTACAGTACACAAAACAATATAGAGAATATATCAATAATATAAAAATGTAATCGATTTTATTGATGCAAAGGACAAATCATAGGTAATACGTTGAAGCACAAAAAAATAAAAAAATAACAAAGACAATAGGGTCACGAGTTTGCAGTAAGACAATTAATCTCAGAAATATTCCTCGACTAGTTTCGCGGATGAAACCGCTTCGTCCGGTTAATGTCAGCAGGGGACGTTTACTTCCTCTTTATGTACAGATTATTATTTTTTTTTGAGCACAGGTTAGGCATGATAGGTAGGTGGGGAAGAGACATTTTAAGAATAGCAGGTGTTCGGCACAAATTGTCCCTCCACTGCCTTGGAACTTTTATTACCCCCTTAAAAAGTAAACAATATAAACAACCTCCTGTGCTCAAGTGTGGTGTTTAAAGCGGGATTTTACCCTAAGGGACAGTTCTGCTGTATGCCCTCCCTCCCCCCCTTCTCTTCTGTTTTTGGCACTTTTTTTGGGGGGGTGGGGAGAGTGTGGGTACCTGCTTTTGACAGGTACCCACTTTAACAACGATCCACTGAAAGTTCACCCCCCACTATCGTAACCTTCTGGGACACATCACAGGTCTGATAGGGCTCCAGGACCATCCACAAAGAGCGACTCGTGCATGCGCATTGGACAGCCATCTGTCAATCCACAAGCAATCAGACGGCTGTCCTCGGTAAACATACTGGAACAAGGGACCCAAAGACCAGTAAAGAAGTGGTTCGCTCGGGTGGGCATGGCACTGGACCTCTGGACAGCAGATACAATATTTTAATAGAAGGCGAAGAACCGCTTTGAAGGCCAGTTCATTTCCTGCTTCCCAGTTCAAGGCTATAGGATGCCACAACGCTTTGCTGTCCTTCCAATTCAAGGCTATAGGATGCCACAACACTTTGCTGTCCTTCCAATTCAAGGCTATAGAATGCCACCACACTTTGCTGCCCTCCTACCTAAGGGGTAGGAGCATATGCTTTTCTTATGGTATAGTAGAAAGATATGCAGGTCATGCTACAGGTACCACAGCTTTTGGCTCTGATTAAGAGGGGTTACCCCTTGAAACGCGTCAGCCATATTTGTCCTTGGCTTATTTTATTCCAAGCTGATGAATGAATGCTGCAGATGTGGCACCTGTCTTTGAATACATTGTTGGGCTTGTTAAACCCATTTGAGTATAATAATTTAAAAGATGAATAAAAGGTGTAGTAAGGTAATGCGCTAGGCTGGTGCGCCCTCTTTTTGTTGATTTTTACCACCCCCACCCCCCTTTGCTGCATTTGCTCGGTTCCCTCCACAGGTTCAAGAGAGGATTTTGTGAGATGCGCAGACACAGGTCTCCAATAGATGTCTAGGGACCAACCTCTGGAAGTCAGTAGATGGTAGCGGAGTCTTTTAGTTGGTGTCTTTTGAAGGGCAGAGTTTTGCTTTACATGTCCCAGTTCCACACTAGGAAGCCACACTGCCTGGGGATATGTGTGGATTGAGCTGGTTGTGTCAGCCCCGAGTGTGAGGGCAGTTTTGGACATGCAGAACTTGCTGGACAGGGTTTTGGTAAAGGTGATGTAAATGAGTCGAGCATTAGCAAGAGACGGCAACAAGTGACGAGTTTAATGAGCGGTCCTGGGAGGGCTGGATCACCAGTTACTATGGGGACCATCCGCTTCTCTTCCCGATTGCAGTTTACCTCCCAGTCCTGTGTGCGTCAGCTGTTCTGTGCATCCTTTGACAGCCTCTGTGTCCCACATAGTGGCTCCCATGTACAGTGTAGGCTTCAGGCACAAAGCACTTGACAAACACTGCATTGTCCCCAGTATTAACGCATAGTAGGATCTGCGTCAGAGAACGCCGCACAGAAGGCTAAGATCTTGTTAACAAACTTCAAATTTATTGTTACAATTAAGGAAAATAAAACGTTGAAGCTTCATTCACTGCTTGTTAAAGAGCAACTCTAAGCAGCAAGTGGAACCGGCCTGGGAGCAGCTAACGTCAGCCAAGAAACATCGCAGTGCCTGCATGTATGCACCCCTTCATTACCCTTTTCAGATTTTAGTGCTGTGTAAACATCATACAATAGTTTACTCTCATTAATTTTATATTGTGAGTTTGAGACATATACAGCTTTCTTTAGGTGGTATTTAAGTACTTCCTTTTTTTTTTTTTTTTTTTTTCACTGTATAACAGAAGAAAGACCAGCAAGTTGAACAAAACCTGTGTTTCTTTTTTTTCTCTTCTAAAACTATCAAATCACAATTCCCGGACAGTACAGAATGCTCTGTTTTTGGGAGTTAACCACTTCAGCCCCGGAAGATTTGGCTGCTGAATGACCGGGCCATTTTTTGCGATCAACATTGATTTCATTTAATCCTCACGTTGTAAGCATTCGTAAATGGATAGGAATGTACATGAGATATATTTATTATAATATAATATTTTTTCAGTCACTTCCTGGGTTCTTGCCTAGGCAAATGTCATCCATCCCATGAGTCTTCAGGAGGGAAGGAGGGGTTCTCTCAGCGCACACTCCTGCATGCATGCTTGAGCTAAGGGCACATGGATTCCAGGAAGTAAATGCTACATGAATCATCTGCCCTTACTCAAGATGGCCAGGGCCAGGAATGCCGGGGGGGGGGGGCGCTTTTTCAAAGTGATTTCTCAACAAAATGAAGCATGGAGACCTGGATGGGAAAGTTTGCTTTGAATATTAAAAATGAATTAAATGTTTTTGGTTTTTGGTGCAGGGAAGAACTGCTTTAAGAAACATGGTGGTATTGAGGTGGCTAAAATAGGAGCTTGGGAATGGTGCGCTGTGTACAGCGCGGTATTTAGGTACAGGTTATACATAGAGGGAGGAAGAGGTAAAGGGGTTAATGCAGAAGTTACATTGGAAGAATGGACAATAAGGGAATTAAAAGCATTAATATGCAGACAGGATTGAGATGAGATGTACAGCAGGTGGTGGGATTGGGGGGGGGGGGGGTGAAGGGCTTAAAAACAATCCCAATAAAAAATGTATTAAAAACGCCCTTGAAATCTACCTTCCTCCTTAGGATCCTTACCATTATAAAATTCTTCCTCCATTGTGAGAGAAAGGGGGTGGGAACACTCAATCCTCCAAGTGCACAGGTGGAGAAACCCTGTCTGCATGCAGGATGAAGGTGTTCGCTCTCTATACCTGGATGGTCCCAATCCTGAGTCTTCCTATGGGGTTCCCAGGCGAGGGTGTGAAATCGGTAGGTTAAAAAGGAGTCTTTAAAAAAGATGCTCGTTGGTGGTCTGATCAGCAGAGGCGCCAATTGTTCTACATCGAAGAATAGGTCGGAGTCATCGAGTTTAATAAACATCAAATTTATTTCACAAAAAAAGTGTGTTTATTGCCTTTAAATTACCACTTCTTCAGTTCAGGGTGATGACAATGATGGGTGCAGCGCGGTGTCATCAGGTCCAGTTGCCTATAGGACCTGATAATTCTAGGGAAGAAGAGAAATCTGACAGCGCTAAACCCCCCCCACCCCCACCCCATGAGTCTTTGGTCATGGGGGACTGAGTATTAATATTATCCTGTGTAAACCCCCAGGTATCAACAAAAGAACAGCCTCCTTGGACCAATATATATACTAAAATTTAGTTAGAAATGGATGTCCATCTAGCTGTCCAATTATAACCCATAGTTCCTGCAGCTCTGGTCGGTGAGGTTGGCATTGACGTAATACTTTGGTCAAGTGGTCTGTAGCCTTTATGGTTTGTCTTATGGCGGCCATTGGGTAACTTTTTTTTTTGTGGTCACTCTGATACCCTTTCCTAATTCTTTATAGTAAACCTAAACTTTGAGTATAGATCCACTGATTGGCTTCCATTAAAATTGGCCATATACTGCTTTCATCTATATCTTTTTAGTAGGGACCATGAACTCCTTTTGGGAGTGGTGCTGGTGAATTCTGTGCATTCTGAATAAAGTTGTGATGAAGAAGTGTTTTGTGAGATTTGCTCAGAATTATTGCAATAAATGATGGCAGCAACCCTTGAATTGCAGTTACTTCTGTGGCACAAAGATGTTAAATAATTTAGATAAGAAAAAAGATGACCACCCCCCCCCCCCCTTCCCCTAATGGCTCTCTAATTTACCAGTTCTAGTAATATTCACCATTATTTATCCTTTACTAGGCTTATGCATCAATGATGTAGAACAATGCCTCATTACAGCTTGTTTAACCCCTGGCTTCCCTTGACTATCGCCAGGACTGGTGTCCTGGCATTTTTTGCTAGAAGCCCTCAATACTTGAGGGTGGGGGGGGGGGGGGGGTACAGCTTGTAACTACCACAGCAGTTATCATGTTATGTCACAATAGTCATGGCCACAGGGGCAGCTTTAAAGATTTGCGGGGATAAACTCGAAAGGGTACAAATAAACTGATCATTCAGAGCTTACGTTGCCATAGAAACAAACGGGCCCGATTTAATAAAGGCAGCTTAACTGTTTCATGGTTAAGTTCCCCCCTGATTCCGTCTCACATTCCTCTCCCGTGCAGATGATGATTTTCCAGGTGGAGGAGCTGGTGCTTTTAACCCTGTGCCCAGAGGATGCAACATTTGCATGGTGCCTGGTGTGAAGCCCGGAGCACGTGGGGTTAAATAGGGGAGTGCGCAGCGGCTCTGCAGGGTGGCGTGTAGCATGATTAAGCCTAGCGCTCCTCAAGAACACCAGCGTTGGCTTGCTCGGAGCTCTGTGAACCGAGAGGGGATCTTATTCTATCTGCTGGGATTAAAAACACTCCCCGCTATGTTATTTTGTTTGCTGCACTGAGCAATATGGTGCTGCGGGCAAGCTTGTCAGCATGAACGGTGAGTAGCACGGCACGAGAGCCGGCCGGTTGGCAGCTTTCACTGATTACTATTGTATGCATGTATCGCTGTGTCTTCATCTGAGGCTGTTTCCAAGGATGGACTGAGGTGGGGTCTCTATATACTGGGTAGGCGACCAGCAATCTACAATTTGTGATTATTTCATTTTTTGGCTTTGGAATATATTTGCATGCCAAAGGAACTTTGCCTTTATGCAAATATCCTTCTGCGGTTCTGTAGTGAACAGATGTTTCAGTTAGCTTACTGTTACATGACAATAAGCTTTCATCTAGAATGAAACATATTTATTATTCCAATTCATTTTGTAGCTGGAAAACTATAGCGCATATACATTTTTTATTTTACCTGTTTAAAAAAGCGTGTTCTTTTTTTTTTTCTTAATATCTATGCTTAAATGTAGAAAAATGGTCTTGAGCCTTTTTGTAGGGTATGCAATTAATACATTGTGTGTGTGTGTGTGTGTGTATATGTATATATGTGTGTGTGTGTGTGTGTGTGTGTGTGTGTGTGTGTGTGTATATGTATATATATATGTGTGTGTGTGTGTGTGTATATGTATATATATATGTGTGTGTGTGTGTGTATATGTATATATGTATATATGTGTGTGTGTATGTATATGTATATATGTGTGTGTGTGTGTGTGTATGTATGTATATATATATATATATATATATATATATGTGTATGTATGTGATATAGATAGAGAGATATATATATATATATATATATATATATATATATATATATATATATATATATATACATTCACATTTTTTTTTTCCCCTAGAGATATTTTATATATATATATATATATATATATATATATATACATACTATATTATAATTTTCAATTAGTTCATGTGCGCACAGGTTTTGCCATGCGTTTTTTACTCTGGACAGTGGCTGGCTTTAACACTGAATGAGATAAATTGAAATAGCTGGATTGCAGTCACCAGTACACACTAGTTGTGTTCTATTGGCTCTCTGCATCCATCTTAGTGCATGCAGCGCCTGGGATGCATTTGGCGAATACACTACAACCACTGTGTGATCCGGTGTGACGCTGGTGTCTCACCCAGCGTGAAAACCTGATGGTATCTCTACACAACCAACTTTTCTCACCGCAAGCCTTATTATAGTTTTTTTCTATCTTGAACCTATAAGTCGTCCCCGGCCATTGGAATGCAGTCTAGTGATTTTCAACCATTTACTTGATAAATTGATAGTATTGCAAGAAAAGTCCATAAGATTCTAAACTTGGATAAGAAATCCATTAATCTGGGTGGACATGTTCAGTTGTTCCCCCATTGTTGGTACTGGAGAGTCTGATGTTATGATCCTGGTTACATTACAGAGCAATATACCTTCAAGGAAACTTGTAAGAAAGATGTGGGCTACCATTGCCATCTTCCTTCTGTAAAAGCTAGTTGGTTGTCATGTTGTATGCCTCGTGTCACTGGCCTAAAGCCTATATGGACCTATGAGGTTCTGATTTTAAATACTTTGTGCTTTTTCAAGGTCCGAGGCTCAGAACATATTTAAAAAGTAACTCCACTTTTGTTGAGAGAGAAAAAACTTTTCCCTCCGTACATTACAAGGATTTTAACAAACTTTGTTGCAGATTCCTATCTTTTGTTGTTCTGGAGAATTTGTGTTTTTTATGTGTCCATGTGATAAGTGAATCTAATGGGAGTGGTTTCATAATTATCAACCAGCTGCTGCACCTGCAGGGCTCTGAGGAAAATTGCAGGGTCTGTGTGCCCTTTTTTTAGAGGTGATTTCCTATTGGGAATATCTTACCAAAAATGACATTTTTGTTGCATGGGATGCCTGAAATCTAACTTGCATCTTAATGCAGACTTCAATCACACAAGCAGGAAATTATGTTTATGGGGAACATTTTGTACATATTCTGTATACAGAACACCTCCAGGTAGCCATATTGCATTCTACAGAAAATTACAGCGGCTGCAGATTGAATAGGAAAGGTAATTTTTAATCGCATTCAATTGCAATATGACTTGGGTAGCAATTGTATACACTATGTTATTTTTAATTGCAGTTTTATTTTCCCACGAAAGTGGAGTTACCCTTTAAGCTTTGGATCACTATTACAGCCAGGCAGCTAGCATTTTCAGATGGAAAGGCAGCTTTGGCAACCCACATGTTTCTAAGTTTACAGGATTTCTCTCAGGCTGTGTATGTGTATATGTATGTATGTATGTGTGTATATATAATTTCCCACAAAACTGAGTACACCCCTCACATTTTTGTAAATATTTTATTCTATCTTTTCATGTGACAACACTGAAGAAATGACACTTTGCTACAATGTAAAGTAGTGAGTGTACAGCTTGTATAACAGTGTAAATTTGCTGTCTCCTCAAAATAACTCAAAACAGCCATTTAATGTCTAAACCGCTGGCAACAAAAGTGAGTACACCCCTAAGTGAAAATGTCCAAATTGGGCTCAAAGTGTCAATATTTTGTGTATCCAACATTCCCAGCACTGCCTTAACCCTCTTGGGCATGGAGTTCACCACTGGAGTCCTCTTCCACTCCTCCGTGTCAAATTGCCCTCCGCAATATAGCAGTCCCATTACAAGTTGTTGATCGCTGCCGTTACTACTAATGGCAGTGATCCGCAACTTGTAATGGGACTGCTATATTGCTGAGGGGAACTAACTGCCACTGACATCACCAGTGCCATTAATACAGTGATCAGTGCTAAAAATGTACACTGACACTGGCTCAGAAGGAGTTATCTAGGGTGATCCAGGGGTTCAATATGTGCCTAGCAATGTGTAATGTGTACTGCTTTTTACTAATGATCTTAGTTTCTCATCCCCAACTGACAGTTCGCTCCCTGTGTACAGCGCTCTGTGTTAAATGTCAACACAGAGCTCTCGGCTGTGAATGTACTAGGGCTGCAACTAACCATTATTTTCATAATCAATGAATCTGCCAATTTATTTTTTCGATTAATTAGATAAAATCATACAAAAAAACAATGTGCCATTTTTTCGTTTCCTCCCGGGAACACCAATGATGGGGCGCTATTCCTCCCGGGAACACCAATGATGGGGCGCTATTCCTCCCGGGAACACCAATGATGGGGCGCTATTCCTCCCGGGAACACCAATGATGGGGCGCTATTCCTCCCGGGAACACCAATGATGGGGCGCTATTCCTCCCGGGAACACCAATGATGGGGCGCTATTCCTCCCGGGAACACCAATGATGGGGCGCTATTCCTCCCGGGAACACCAATGATGGGGCGCTATTCCTCCCGGGAACACCAATGATGGGGCGCCATTCCTCCCGGGAACACCAATGATGGGGCGCCATTCCTCCCGGGAACACCAATGATGGGGCGCCATTCGTCCCGGGAACACCAATGATGGGGCGCCATTCGTCCCGGGAACACCAATGATGAGGCGCCCTTCCTCCCGGGAACACCAATGATGGGGCGCTATTCCTCCCGGGAACACCAATGATGGGGCGCTATTCCTCCCGGGAACACCAATGATGGGGCGCCATTCCTCCCGGGAACACCAATGATGGGGCGCCATTCCTCCCGGGAACACCAATGATGGGGCGCCATTCCTCCCGGGAACACCAATGATGGGGCGCCATTCGTCCCGGGAACACCAATGATGGGGCGCCATTCGTCCCGGGAACACCAATGATGAGGCGCCATTCCTCCCGGGAACACCAATGATGGGGCGCTATTCCTCCCGGGAACACCAATGATGGGGCGCTATTCCTCCCGGGAACACCAATGATGGGGCACTATTCCTCCCGGGAACACCAATGATGGGGCGCTATCCACCCCCCCCCTCCCAGGAACACCAATGGGGCACTATGGCTACTCCCCCCCCCCCCCCCCCCCAGTTTTTACTGTGTTATTAGCTGCTATCTTTCACAATGAATGTGCAGCTTGGCAGCTCGGCTCTCCTTGCAGCTTCTCACCCTCGCCTCTCTGTTCCCTCGAGGCAGGGCTGAGAAGATCAGTGGGGATGACGTCAGCGAGGAGGAGGAGGAGAGGTGCGCCGTGGACGTGCCTGGTCACAGACGGCGGCGCCGAGGACACAGGAGGGAGGATTTATTTCACGGACGGACAGGAGGAAGGTGCGGACCAACTAATCGATAATGAAAATCGTTGACAACGATTTTCATTATCGATTATTATTGATAATATTAATAGTTTCAGCCCTAGAATGTACACAGCCGATCAGCAGGTCCCGTCAATGAATCATTAGCCAGGACTTGCTCCTGAAGTGTACAATCGAACCTGGAAATAGGCAGCGATGTACGGGTAGGTTGCTTTGCCTACAGCTGCCGCTCACCCGCACGCAGTATATTGCGGGTGGCAAGTGGTTAGGAAAACTCGTCCACTTTTTGATATTGAAAGTTCCTTCAACATACTTTATTTACAGCTGATATGTTAAAGCGGAATATAGGTAGCATTGACATTCAGATTCGACAACTTCCGCATTGTGAAAGTAGAAGTGGAATCTGTTGGACAATAACTGCATTCATAAACATTTGGTTACCGGCCAACAGAATTCTCTGTCCTGCTGTTTAATACCTGTATAGATTTCATTCAGTTGGGGGGGAAGGGGGTTGCCATTTGCCAATATTGTTGGCAAATTAGGTTTAAAATGAACTAATCTGATCAAAACAAAGGCTTTGCAGGTAGCACTGTAGCCTTGAAGCATCAGGGTCATAAAAAATGAATAGTTATTTTCATACATTGCCACCATAGTCCTCGGTCTTGCCAGTTTTCCCCAGGAAAAACAAATATAATTTCTTCATTAATTTGTACGCACAAATAACTCCTTCCCCAAAGCTTTATGAACACACAGGAAGGTTCACATCAGGCCCTGTATCCAGTGTTTCCGCCCCCTCTGCAGTCGTACAACACCCCACTACCTATTTTATCAGAAGCCCCCTTAAGGTGGACTTGGCATCAGAAAAATGTTTAAGTGAATGTTTGCTAGTAATCGAATGTTTTGTACAAGTAACAGATTGCAGGTTTTTAATGCCCAACACAAGGATCAGTGTACTCCCCTGATGATGACTTAGGGGATGTAAAGGCTTTAGGGATTCTCTCCAGAGGGCTAGCTATATATGTGGGGCTGAACAAGAGGAATCCATTGAATCCTCCACCCATGCTAAACAGCAATAGTGGAGGAATCTCCTTAGCTATTATATTCTGACAGCAGGCACCCGCAGGTTCCTGATTATCCAAACATTGACTCCATCTGATAGGACGCTGATCGTTTTCCACCCTGCTCAGGTGATTTATTTATTTTAAACTTTTTTTTAACGCCAAGTGGAGCATACAGGGTCACCCACAGCTCCAAATTTGGCAGGTTTAGTAGGAATCGTGTATAGCTGCCTAAAGGAAGTTCCAGGACATTACCCAGGGAAATGATTTCTCCTTTCTGGACAGAGATTCTGCCTGAGAAGTTGGTTTTGTAGAACGGGTGCCTGTGCAGTTCTTAGCTGTGTTCACAAATGTCTGACCAATCCTTCTCTCTATAGTCTCCTATCTTGCGAATCTGTACAGAGTGACTATGTACAGTCTGTGATCACTGGGGGAGAGGAGACTTGGAATATGCTTCCGCCTACCTGTTAGAGCTGCACGATTCTGGCTAAAATGAGAATCACGATTTTTTTGCTTAGAGGATAGATCACGATTCTCTCACGATTCTCGCGGCGTAACATCATCTTTCACATTAAAACAAAAAAAAAATGCGCTAACTTTACTGTTTCTTTTTTTTTATTTATTGAAGTGTATTTTTTCCCAAAAAATTGCATTTGAAAGACTGCTGGGCAAATACAGTGCGACATAAAATATTGCAGCAATTGCCATTTTATTCCATATTATAAAATATTATAATATATATATATATATATATATATATATATATATATATATATATATATATATATATATTTATTTATATTATCTCTAATGTTTGGGGGTTCCAAGTAATTTTTTTTTCAGCAAAAAATATTGATTTTAACTTAAGTAAGAAGTGTCAGAAAAAGATTTAGACTTTAAGTGGTTAAACTTCCTGCATTTACATGTTGTTTAAAGCTTGGCAGATTGCCCAGGTTATTTGTTTACTCAGAGAAGTTCTATCCCTTTGATCTAAGAAGGAAGTTAGATACAATGTTTCAAGTTCTAAACTTGGCAGAATGCCTGGATGTTTTCTTTTGACAGCTGAGTGAGCAGATAATCTCTCCACTTGTTTATATGAAAGAATCGTCAAACTCAGCAGGAGAGATCGTCAGGGGAAGTGAATCGAGATCACGATTTTTTAACGATTAATTGTGCAGCTCTACTACCTGTAGCAAACAAATTACTTTTGTAATAGTCTAGGCCAGTGATGGCGAAGCTTGGCACCCCAGATGTTTTGGAACTACATTTCCCATGATGCTCATGCACTCTGCAGTGTAGTTGAGCACCTGGGAAATGTAGTTCCAAAACATCTGGGGTGCCAAGGTTCGCCATCACTGGTCTAGACCAAGTCTCTTAAAGTGGTAGTAAACTCTGATACTTTGTCCCTAATGCCTTGTACACACTGTGAGGTTTTTTTTTCTTGTTCAACCCACTGGGTTAATCGAAAAAACAACTGTCCGCACCAGTCGGAGCACCTGTACTAACTATGCAAAGTTAGTACAGCGATCTCTTAAAATCAAAAATCCAGGCACACAGACCAGAGGCCAAGTGAAAAGTCAAAAAGAAAAATTAAATGTAGCTGTGGCCGCTACTGTCCAAAACTCCTAGACAAATGAGGACAGAAGATATAATCAAAGGGGTGAACGGCACTGATCAGCAGACATAAATAGGACCCTCAGAGGCAAAGTAAAAACATTTTATTATTGTTAAAAAAAAATAAATAATAAATTGTTCACCAAGGCATACAGCAGTCAATCGATGGTCATGCAGAGACTTGGATTAAAAAACTGACATTACCTGGAGGCTGGAGCCGCGTGGATGACACAGGGGCTTATGGAAAGCCAGCACAAAGCCGTTGGACAAAACACAGGAGCACCGCTGGTGGGGGGCCCGTCCAGAACCGTAAGGCCAGGGGTCCGATGAAGGGGGAACCAAACTGAAGGCACAGGAACTTTTGGGGTCAGTGTACAACTGCCGTTCGCACTGTGTACGAAGCCTGGAAGTGATGTCACAGCCTGGCGGAAGTCAGCCAAGGGAATCCGAATATTATGGGCAAACCCTGCTGCTGGGGCCAATTAGGAACTGCTGATTAGGGCTGAAACAACTAATCGATTAATCGACAACTAATCGATTATGAAAATAATCGATTAATCGGCCAGTAACATAATGGGGTTAAAAAAATTAAATTGAGCCTTTTATAGTACAAAAAAGAGCAAATAATCGCTACTGTAAATGTTACTATCACCGTTCTACAGTAAAAAAAATGAACCCCTTACAATAGAGATTATTTGCTTTTTTTTGTACTATAAAGGGCTAATTTTAGGTTTTTTTTTTTAACCCCATTATGTTACTAAACGTCTTAGACCTGGTTCACATCTATGTGTTTTTTGGTGCTTTTTGCAGAAACGGACTGCAGTTCATTTACATGGTTTCCTATGGGACACATTCACATCTATGCTTTTTTCCAGCCGCTGCGTATTTGGAAAGGGTCAGGGACTTTTTTTTTATGCAAAACTGTGCTTTTTTGGTTCAATACACTTCAATGGAAAAGCTGCAGAAAAGCATGTAATGCGTTTTTGTAGCAATTTGTGTTTTTTAATCTGCCCAACAACAAATTGGCCATAAAATGCAAAAAAATGCAAATTGCAGCAAAATCACGTGAGCAAAAATCAAAATGCACAGCAAAAAGCACTACAGAAACGGATCAAAAGCAAACTACATAGGTGTGTAGCGAGCCTTATGCTGGCCACAGGGATCAATTTTCAGACAAGAATATTCAGACGAAAAATCTTTGTACATTTGCTGAATGAAAGAATATTTGAAATTTTTACTTGTTTTTAACATTGTTTTTAAAATGAACGAAAACCACATACACCGTCTGAAAATTCCTTTGACCAAGAAGTTTTCTAACATTTCCAAATTGTCACTGTGGTTGAAAATGAACGTCAATTTGACCCCACTAACGATTAGAAAATCGAACAAACGTTCTTAAAATGCCTTTTTTTTTTTTTGAAGGAAGACATTGTTTAAAAAAAAAAAAAAATTGATCTCTGAGTCTGATGATATTTACCAGATTCACCCCTTTTTTAATAGTATATATCCTCTAATAGCATATACAGTATATCTCTCCTCTAATAGTATATACAGTATATCTCTTCTGTCTGTTATTCTCAGAGTGGATTAGATATGTTGCTCCCTAACCATATAGTTATTTATATTTACCACTGCAAAGAGATATTTAAGAATACATTGCCTTTTTTTTTAAAAACTTTACAAATTAACTAAATTATGCACAACACTTTTTTTTTTTAAGCTTATCAACCGATTAATCGATTAATCGAAACAATAATCGGCCAACTAATCGATTATGAAAATAATCGTTAGTTGCAGCCCTACTGCTGATGCCAAGGGAGAAAAGAGAGGCGCACATCTCTGACTGGAGACACTACATGTTTCGGGGGAAACGCCCCTTCTTCAGGTTATCTGATTAGTCGACTGAGTGTGAAGATTAAATGGGGAAAATGACCCAGAAGTATAAGTGTGGGAGGGGGAGGAGCTAGCAGCCCCTGTCATCCATATGGCCCCACCCACCCGAGTGGATAGTAACAATACCCAGTGCACAATACTTTATCAACAATTGCATATCTTAAAAATGTACTGTTGAAAAGTAATAATAATACAAATAAAAAAAACAAACAATACACCAGTGTGAATGAGGTCATAATGTATATTTTAGGCCTCATGCACGCTGAACGTTTTTATAGCTAATATTTTTGGCTTCAGATGTTTTGGTTTTTTTTTTTTTTTTGTTTTTTTCTCTGCAGCCGTAAACTCCCCAGCATGTTATCCTATATGTCCATGCACACACAGGCTGTTATCAGCATTTTTTTGTCAGGGACCTTTTCTGGCTAAAACTAGTGATTTTTAAGAAGAGTTTTTCAGCTGTAACGCTCTAACTCTGATAGAAACATAAAAACGCTGAAATGCAGCTATTTGGCGTTTGTCAGCATTTTTGAGCCATAAGCTTTTGTGGGAGTATACTTATAAAACCTTGTGAGCTGCTATATAAAATCAGTGCAGCTGCCCGCACTTCCCACACTTCCTTAAATATGTGAAAAAACTAGTTTGACAGATAAGTGCAACACTTAACTATATATACAAAAGACTAGCCTAAGGCTAAAGTGCAAACAAATGTAAACAGATAAAGTGCAAAGTGATGAATATTTAAATTAAAATAAATCCATATAATGTCCTTGTAGATAAATACGTTATTTGTAAAACCCAACATGCCAGTCCACTTTTGAAATGGTGAGAGGGAATGTATAAATTAAGGGATCTCTTCAGACACATCCACCTCTGTGCAAATTATCAAACTCCTGTTTCCTCCCACCGGTTGTGCCCCTCACCTTATGTTCTATAAAATTGTGTCTTTGTAAATGGTGAATCCCCTGGAACTCTCCTCTAAGAGCCCTTGCACACTGGGGCGGGGGCGGCGTCGGCGGTAAAACGCCGCTATTAATAGCGGCGTTTTACCGTCGGTATGCGGCCGCTAGCGGGGCGGTTTTACCCCCCGCTAGCGGCCGAGAAAGGGTTAAAAACCACCGCAAAGCGCCTCTGCAGAGGCGCATTGCCGGCGGTATAGCCGCGCCGTCCCATTGATTTCAATGGGCAGGAGCGGTAAAGGAGCGGTATACACACCGCTCCTTCACCGCTCCGAAGATGCTGCTAGCAGGACTTTTATTACCGTCCTGCCAGCGCATCGCTCCAGTGTGCAAGCCCTTGCGGCTTTCACACAGAAATACATGCAGCGGCACTTTCGGGGCGGTTTGCAGGCGCTATTATTAGCGCAATAGCGCCTGCAAACCGCCCCAGTGTGCAAGGGCTCTTAGTATTTTTCCTCCTTAGCAGTGCTGCTTGTGAACTCCAATCATATTGATAACATGAAAGCAATCACACCTTGCAATAGTGCTTTATCCCCCCCTTTTTTTTTTTTTTTTTTTAATTCAAACCATACAACACCTATGCACTCACATTTAGAAACACTTAAACAGGCATGTGTATATTGCATATACTACTGGGTGCTAGGACGAATGTTTCATCTCTCCACCGATTTTGCAGCTCCGGACGTTGTCTTGTTCATTTACAAAGACATGATTTTATAGAACATAAGGTGAGGGCACAAGCAGTGGAGGGAACACAGGAGTTTGATAATATGCACAGAGGTGGATGTGTCTAAAGAGATCGATTAATTTATACATTCGTTCTCACTATTTCAAAAGTGTCTACAAGGACATTATGTGGATTTCTTTTTTCATAATAATATTCATCACTTTGCACTTTGTTTACATTTTGTGTGTGTGTGTATGTATATATATATGTGTGTGTGTGTGTGTGTATATGTGTATGTGTGTGTATATGTGTGTATATATATATATATATATATATATATATATATATATATATATATATATATATATATATTTAAGAGCTGCGCTTATTTTGTCAAAATTTTGTGGGAGTATAATTTTGCTATAAAAAAAACACACTGCTATACTCATTCTACAGCCAACGCTACTGGCTTTTTTAAAACGTCCAGTGTGAATGAGGCCTAAAAGTACAATCATTGTAAGTACCTGAATGTGACCTGCTTTCTGCCTCCTGCACTCCACTGTACAGCAAAGCTCAGACTGGGAGAGAAAGAAGTACAAGGAGCCATCTGGTTCATGTGCGGATAGGACAAGATAAAAGCGACAGATTAGTTCTTCAGTCCCATGATTGCTTGTGCTCGGAGAATCTGGGTCTTTTATCACACTGACTGTTATTCAGCCTGGAAGACTGATGATTATCTAGCGGGAGGAAAGAATTGCTGCAGGGGACAGCTCCGGATCTAATGAGGGTTTTGCAATAAAAGCTGCTTATTTTATTTTGGCTGAAGTTTCTTCTAAAGTTCTTTTTAAAACACTTCATTGTGTATTGTATTTGGCTAATGCAGTATTGTGGTGTGGTGCTTTTATTTATTTTTATTCTTGTTAAAGATAAACCCAGAATAAATATTCCTCTACTCTGTTATGTAAAAGTGGAGAGGTGCCCGGAAGATTAAAGCCATAGAGATGGCTTATCGTGTGATTGGACAGACGATGGCATGAGCTTTTAGTGTAATGAGTTGTTTTAGAAATGGCTTTCTCTGATTATAAAAATCCTGCAAACATATTGGCTTGCCTATTAAATTAAGCTCCATTCTTACAACCCTTGACTGCTAGTCGTGCTTGTCTGCCCTGATGCTTGTAGATTTGATCTTCCATGTTGGGTGGTGGGATTAACTGCTTCAGCCCAGGAAGATTTTACCCCCTTCCTGACCAGAGCACTTTTTGCGATTCGGCACTGCGTCGCTTTAACTGACAATTGCGCAGTCGTGTGCCGTGGCTCCCAAATAAAATTGACGTCTTTTTTTTTTTTTTCCCCACAAATAGAGCTTTCTTTTGGTGGTATTTGATCACCTCTGCAGTTTTTAATTTTTTGCGCTATAAATAAAATAGCGACAATTTTGAAAAAAATGCATTTTTTTTTTACTTTTTGCTATAATAAATATCCCCAAAAAATATTTTAAAAAAACATTTTTTTCCTCAGTTTACGCCGATATGTATCCTTCTACATATTTTTGGGGAAAAAAAAATCGCAGAAAGCGTTTATTGATTGGTTTGTGTAAAAGTTATAGCGTTTAAAAAATAGGGGATAGTTTTATGGCATTTTTAATATATATATATATATATATATATATATATATATATATATATATATATATATATATATATATATATATATATAATTTTGTTTTTGTTTTTTTTGTGTTTTTTTTTTTTTTTTTTTTTACTAGTAATGGCGATCAGCGATTTTTTTTTTTTTTTTATTGTGACTGCGACATTATGGCGGACAGATCGGACATTTTTGACACCATTGACATTTATGCAGCAAACAGTGCTATACAAATGCACTGATTCCTGTGTAAATGACACTGGCAGTGAAGGGGTTAACCACTAGGGGGCTAGGGAGAGGTTAAGTATGTCCTGGGGAGTGTTACTAACTGTGGGGGTGCGTGGCTACATGTGACACGTCACTGATCTCTGCTCCCAATCACAGGGAGCAGAGATCAGTGACACTGTCACTAGGCAGAACGGGGAGATACTTGTTTACATTAGCATCGCCCCGTGAGGCGATCGCGGGTATCCACGCAGCGATCGAGTCCGCGGGACCCGCCTCACGAAGCTCCCGGGCGGCGCGTACGCAATGGCACGGCAGCAAATTCAAAGGGATGTACAGGTATGCCCATTTGTCCAGCCGTGCCATTTTAACGACTTACATCGGCGTGCACCAGTCGGGAAGTGGTTAAAGAGGTTGTAAAGGCAGAAGGTTTTTGTTTTTTTTTTTATATCTTAATGCATTCTATGCATTAGGATAAAGCCTTCTGTGTGTAACAGCCACCCCAGCACCCCCTACTACTTACCCGAGCCCCTATCTCTGTCCAGCGATGTCCACAAATCCCTTGATCGTCCGGGACTCAGCTCGGGTGCCCCCATAGTACGCTGCTTGCTGTAGGGGCAGGAGGGAGGGGCCAGGGGCAGTGAAGAGACACCCGAGTAGTTGGCGCTAATGGTAAGCCCAATGTTTCAATGTTCTCACAGACCTCTGACAGCGGTTGGTTGTGCAAACAGGATCCCACCCAGGGTTGACCAAATGTTCATGTTGGAATGGAGAGAAGAGTAGGGTAAGCAATCCTAGAAATGTGCCCTGCACCACCCATCACAGCAAGGCAATAGAATTAAGTAGAGGTGCACCGAATGGAAATTTTGGTGCTGAAACCGAAAATGCAGGCTCCACTTGGCCGAAAATCGAAATGGACAGTTTTAAAAAAATATATATATATACACTAACCGGCCCGTTTATTAGGTACACCTGTTCAGTTGCTTGGCAACAATAAAAAAAAGCTAATCCGCCAATCGCAGGGCAGCAACTTAATGCATTTGGACATCTATATATGGTGAAGACTACTTGCTGAAGTTCAAACCGAGCATCAGAATGGGGAAGAAAGGGTATTTATGTGACTTTGAATGTGGCGTGGTTGTTGGTGCCAGACGGGCTGGTCTGAGTATTTCAAAAACTGCTGATCTTCCTTTAGGGTTTACAGAAAATGGTCCGAAAAAGAGAAAATATCCAGTAAGCGGCAGTTGTGTGGAGGAAAATGCTTTGTGGATGTCAGAGGAGAGTGGGCAGACTGGTTCGAGATGATGGGCAACGGTAACGTAACCACTCGTTACAACCAAGGTACGCAGAAAACCATCTCTGAACGCACAACGTATCGAACCTTGAAGTTGGGCTACAGCAGCAGAAGACCACTCCGGCTGCCACTTGGCTAACAGGAAACCGAGGTTACAATTCGCACAGGCTCACCAAAATTGGACAATAGAAGATCGGAAAATTATTGTCTGGTCTGATGAGACTCGCTTTTTAGCTGTGACAGTCAAATGGTGGGGTCAGAGCTTGACGTAAACATTAAAGCATGGATCCATCTTGCCTTGTATCAATGGTTCAGGCTGGTGGTGGTGGTGTAATGGTGTAGGGGATATTTTTCTTGGCACACTTTGGGCCTCTTAGTACCAATTTTGTATTGTTTAAACACCACGGCCTACCTGAGTATTGTTGCTGGCCATGTCCATCCCTTTATGACTCCAGTGTACCCATCTTCTGATGGCTCCTTCCAGCAGGATAATGCACCATGTCACAAAGCTCAAATCATCTCACCACTGGTTTCTTGACCATAACAATGAGGTCTCTGTACTCCAATGTCCTCCACAGTCACCAGATCTCAATTCAATAGAGCACCTTTGGTTGTGGTGGAATGGGAGATTGGCATCATGGATGTGCAGCTGTCAAATCTGCAGCAACTGTGTGATGTTATCATGTCACTATGGACCAAAATCTCTGAGGAATGTTTTCAACACCTTGTTGTATCTATGCCACTAAGAATGAAGGCAAAAGGGGGTCCAACCCGGTACTAGCAAGGTGTGCCTAATAAAGTGGCCGGTGAGTGTATGGTTTTAAATAATTAAATATATTATATTCAACTTTAATCGTTTTTTTTAAGCGTTTTTGCGTTAAAAAAAATTGCAAGAAAAGCTCAAGCAAAATGCATCCCTTTAAATTCTATGTTTGTCTTCACACGGTCCATTGCTCTTCTATTGCGATGTAACGCACCTCCTCATTGAAAAAGTCACATGACCTATGAAAATCGCAGCAAAATCATGTGCGCTTTTGATGGCCATTATCGGCACCTTTTTTTCTATCAACAAAACGCTGATAACCGTAATTTCGGCCAATGTAATGGTGCATCCCTGCTATCTGTCTCTCACATGCCACAGGGACAGGGAGAGGTCAAAGAAAAGAAGAGGGTTACAAGTGTGCCTTACAAGGAGAACCACAATGCTAAAAAAAAAAAAAAATAGCATAACAGCTTTATTAGAAATGAACAAGCTCTGAAAGGGATAGAAGTACATCAATATCAACTTCCCATCTCAAAAATGACACCTGTTGTATCATAACTTGCAGATGGAAGATCCCAAATAAATGTCATGGGTGCAGGTCAGATTATCCTAAATGGGTGTCATGGATCAACGCATTTCACCATAGCTTCATCAGGCTCCAATGACCGCTGATGTAACTAAATAGAAAATAACAAAATTTTAAAAAATCATATCGCTACACAAAAACGAAAAAGCATAAACCATTTATATATTAAATATTGAAGAATAACCTCTGATTTAACCACTTAAGGACAAGCTGGCGTTGTTATACGTCGGTACTCTGGTGCTAAATACCGTCATGGCAGCAGCTAGCTGCCAAAACCCCAGTATTTTTTAAAAACGGCGGGCGGCTGGCTTTGAATAAAAGTGGTCTCAGCCTCTGATTCCAAAAAAAAGTAATTTTTTTTTTCCCCAAAAAAATTGCGCTTGTAAGACCGCTGCGCAAATACGGTGTGACAAGTATTGCAAGACTGCCGTTTTATTTATTATCCTCTAGGGCAGTGATGGTGAACCTTGGCACCCCAGATGTTTTGGAACTACATTTCCCATGATGCTCATGCACTCTGCAGTGTAGTCGAGCATCATGGGAAATGTAGTTCTAAAACATCTGGGGTGCCAAGGTTCACCATCACTGCTCTAGGGTGTCTGAAAAAAATGTATGTATAATGTTTGGGGGTTCTAACTAATTTTGTAAGGGAAAAAAATGAAATGGGCCCGGTCCTTAAGTAGTTAAGGGGAGATTTGGGGAAGTTGATATTGATGTGCTTCTATGCCATTTGGTGCTTTTAAATTTGTAATAAAGCTGATTGTTTTTCTTCTATTTTTCTAGCATTGTGGTTCTACTTGTAAGGCACACTAGTAACCCCCTTCTTTTCTTTGATCTCTCCTTGTGGCCGGGGTAATTGAGAGACAGATGGTTGCATGAAGTTGAAAATTGCCCCATTAGAAGGTCCACAGTTGTGTTTTGCTATGTATTAGTGAATTCTATTTCTGTCCAAATCATTTTAAATTTAAAGAGTAACTCTGCTTTTGTTGAGAAAAAACATTCCCCTCTGGAGGATCTGTGTACATTTCAAGGATTTTAACAAACTTTGTTGCAGATTCCTACCTTTTGTTGTTCTGAAGAAATCCCTGTGTGTTTCTCTGTGTCCATGTGGGAAAGTGAATCAAATGGGAGTGGTTTCATAATTATCAATCAGCTGCAGCACCTACAGGGCTCCAATGAGGAAAATTGCAGGGTCTACATCCCTTTAGACGTGATTTCCTATTGGGAGTATCTCACCAAAAATGTAATTTTTGTTGCAGGGGATGCTTGAAATCTAAATCGTATCTTAATGACTTCCCCTCTGGGGAAAAAGCCAATCACACAAGCAGGAAATGTTTCTAGGGGGGCGTTCTGCACACATTCTGTGTACAGAACCTCTTCAGGTAGCCATATTGCATTATACAGAAAATTACAGAGCTACAGATTAAAAAGAAAAGGTAATTTTAACATTCAAGTACAATGTGACTTGTTTTGCTATTGTATATGCTACGTTTTGTTTTTTTTTGATTTTTGTTATGATTTGCTATTTTTTTCCCATGAAGGTGGAGTTACCCTTTAACTACTTCCCACCCAGCCAATGTAAATAAACGGCCAGGTGGGCGCTCTCTCCTGAGTGGATGTTCAGGCACGTCCCTCAGAAGGAGCGGGATCGCGCGTGCAGCGGCATGATCCCGAAGCGCTCGTGTCACCTGGACACGGCGCATCTCTGATCGGCAGGGGAGCTCTGTGATCACATGACTGCCGTGTCCAATCACAGCCGTCATGTGATGTAAACACAGAGCTGGTTGCTAGGCGATCAGCTCTCCTCTCCTCACACGGAAGTTGTCGGTAAGGAGAGGGGATCGCTGCAGCCAGCTGATAATCAGTGAGTATGAGCTGTTTTTTACAGCTTTTTATTAACTGATCACCAACCTAGTGTCACCACACGTGTCCCCACACCACATGTCCCAAAATAATAAAAACACTCGTCCTCCACATATGTCCCAATGATTATCTGCACACATCTGTCCGTGATCACACAAACCAATTATTATACACTTAACGGAAGTTTTTTTTACCAAAAACATGTAGCAGAATACATTTTGGCTTAAATTTATGATAAAATTCGGTTTTATTGGATTTCTTTTAAAACGGAAAGAAGAACATTTTTTTTTTCCAAATTTCCGCTCTTTTTGCGCTTATATCGAAAAAAATTAAAAACGGAGTTGTGAATAAATACCACCAAAAGAAAGCTCTATTTGTGCAAACAAAATGATAAAAATTTTATTTAGGTACAGCGTAGCATGACTGAGTAATTGTCATTAAAAGTGGGAGAGCGCTGAAAGCTGAATATTGGTCTGGGAAGGAAGGGGACGAAAGCGCCCAGTATTGAGGTGGTTAAAATCTGCCTTGAAAGCCCCTCTGTGCTTTAGCTTTTATTTAATTCCTTTAAATAGCAATAATAAATTCCACTGTGCTTTACAGATTACAAGACCGTGTATATCAGCCTTTTGCGAACAACCTAATGTCCCCCCAAAGTTGTAGACGCACGCTCGGTCCGTTTGGGAGAGAACATAAAAATTCCAATTAGATGAGGTCTCTAGTGACAACTGAATCTTGTGCTTCAGCAATGCAAGGCAAGAGTGCTAACCACCTAAAACATTAAAGGAGTGTTCGTGTTGTCACAAGTTTTGTCTTCTATAAAATGGTCTCCATCTGGCAAGGTATAACGGCTTACCTTCTGACCATATACAGTGGATGGAAGCAGTCGATTTGTAGCTGAACTCCTTTTTGAGAACATCTTTCCTTTCTGAAAGATCAAAATCTGTTTGAAGGGTATGGAACTTTCCAATGCTGTTCGAAAACCTACCACTTTCTGGCCAGTGGTGTCCACTTTTAAGGCCACTTTCCTATATGACACGTCTTCATTTTTCAGTGAATTTCCTGATGTCAGACATGAGAAGAATGGAGATTAAAGTTGTATTAAAATTCAAAAGCAAACATTTTATTATATTGCAGCTTACCAATATGTAGATGTGATGGCTGCCTTGGTTTTCTTTGTTAGGTTTTCTTCTTTTTTTTTTTTTTTTTTCACTTGGTTATCTGGCCAGTAAGACTGTTTATCACCAGGACTTTCTGTATTGCAGATACAGCAGTTAGAGCCCTTTCACACTGGGGCGGGGGGCGGCGTCGGCGGTAAAACGCAGCTATTATTAGCGGCGTTTTACTGTCGGTATGCAGCCCCTAGCGGGGCGGTTTTACCCCCGCTAGCGGCCGAGAAAGGGTTAAATACCACCGCAAAGCGCCTCTGCAGAGGCGCTTTGCCAGCGGTATAGCCGTGCCGTCCCATTGATTTCAATGGGCAGGAGCGGTATACACACCGCTCCTTCACCGCTCCGTAGATGCTGCTGACAGGACTTTTTTACCGTCCTGCCAGCGCATCGCTCCAGTGTGAAAGCCCTCGGGGCTTTCACACTGGATACACAGCAGCGGCACTTTCGGGTCGGTTTGCAGGCGCTATTATTAGTGCAATAGCGCCTGCAAACCGCCCCAGTTTGAAAGGGCTCTTAGAGATTTGAGACAAACCACTTACCATTGACAGAGGTGTTTACAATGATCATGCACACTGGAACTCATAAATGGCAGTTGCTTGGAGTTTGGGCGTTTTTTTTTTTTTTTTTTTTTTGTTATTTTTTTTTTTTTAACAGCCCATAAACTCCACTCTGTTATTCTATGTATCCATGCACACATGGAAGTTTTTGAACTTTTAACAGCAGTGGAGTTTATAGGCTGTTTTCTGAACGCCATAAAATCGCGTTCAGGGGTCGTTTTTCTGACCACAAAAAAGCCAAACCATCATAAATGTCAATAAATGCTCAAAAACGTGGCTCAACAGCGTTTAATGTTTTTGATCCATTGCGGGAGAAAAAAAGCTAAAAAAAACCCTGAAAATTGCTAAAAGGTGCTAATAAACGCTATTGCAAAAACATTGAAAGACTCGCTACAAAGCCACTGGCGTTGTTATAACGTTATTTTAACGTCCAGTGTGCATGGAGCTTTATCCCGAAAGGAACAAACCTGTTGCTATAACCGCTTAAAGGACAAGTTCACCTTTCATAACATGTTACACACATATTCGGGGTGTAACATGTTATGAATGCACCGGGCCCCGTACCTCCCTGATACCCCGCTGTGCCAGCGAGCGGGGTATCTTCTCCATCAGCTAGCTGTCAATTTTTTTTTTTTTTGAAATGTGGCTGGGCGGGGCTCCACACACCCAGCTGACCCACCCAGCTGTGTCACTCATTCACAGCCCTCTGTGAATGGAAAACTACAAGATCTGGCAGCGGGCTTGTAGTTTTCAATGAACTACCATGGTGCTGTGAGCGTTGTGGTAGTTCATTCATCAGCGATCTGCTGATCGATGGTGCAATGCTTTACTGGCTCCTCCAACAAATAATAATGCACATTTTTTTTTTTTACCTGCAAAAAAAATGTGCATTTATTATTTTTTCTGAAAAGGTGAATTTATCCTTTAAAAAATGTGAGCTGGAGTTTTGCTTCAATTTGATAGTGTATCTAAATCTGCTAGTGCATTTAACACTCCCTTCCCCCTAAACTGACAATACTGCAATCCAAAGGTGTGTCTCTTGCTCCTTTGTGCATATTGTGACGTCACGGGCACATGCACACTGTGCTCTGAATTGACAGCACACTGAGCGTGGTGCCACGGCGTGACTTCCGCAGCAGTGACTTATTCAGGGCCTTGACACTCAAACAGCCGGAGCCTGTGAACCCGGAAGGAAAACCAGGTGCGGATGAAAGCAGGGACCGCGTGTCGCTGGAGGGCTTTGTTTAAAGGGAAGTCTGTCATAATGTGCTAGTATGCGATGCATACTAGCACATTATGGCTTAAAGGGGTTGTAAACCCTTGTGTTTTTTCATCTTAATGCAAAACTTGTGTCACTCAACAGCCCCCCTCCCCCATTTTACTCACCTGAGCCCATTCGTTCCCCCACCGTGAAGAGGCGCTCTACCTCCTTGGCCGGGGTTCTCGACTCTTGATTGGATAGATTGATAGCAGCGCAGCATTTGGCTCCCGCTGCTGTCTATCAAATCCAATAACACGGGAGCGGGGCCAGCATTCTGTGTCTATGGACGCAAATGCTGGACTCAGGAGCGCACCTGCAAGGTAACCCCCAGGGAGAGCGCCGCTTCTGCGGGGTTACCAATGCGGGGAGGAGACACGAGCGCCGCCGGGGGACCCTAGAAGACGATGATCGGGGCCACTCTGTGCAAAACGAACTGCACAAGTGGAGGCAAGTATGATATGTATGTTTGTTTAAGAAAAAAAACCCCTTTAAACCGCCCGGGATCCCACTTATTTTTATTATTCACTATCACTAGACTATCACTAGACTATTCACTAGATAGTTCACTATCTCTTTAATTCTGCTTTAATTATGGCTTGAAGAAAACTTTTTATGAGAAATACGCAGGCTTCCATTGCTAACCTCCTTCTGGCTTTTTTGGCTTAAAGAAGAACTCAAGGAATTGCCTTACTTTAAAATTAAAAAAAAAAAAATAGTCCATCGAGGTGAGTGCCTTCTCATGGGCTTATCTTTATTTACAACTGATTGTCTTTCTGACTGCTGGGGGTACAGCTAGTGCTCTATACTCCTGGCACTCTGATAGGAGTGATGCTGTAGCCCAGGGATATGCAATTAGCGGACCTCCAGCTGTTGCAGAACTACAACTCCCATGAGGCATAGCAAGACTCTGACAGCCACAAGCATGACACCCAGAGGCAGAGACATGATGGGACTTGTAGTTTTGCAATAGCTGGAGGTCCGCTAATTGTAGATCCCTGCTGTAGCCGGTCCGCCTGTCCCTCCATTAACAGAAGTATTTGTACTTTGTGAATGGGTTCATGTATTACAAAGTGTTCCGTGATTGGGTAAGGAGAAAGGAGGGGTTGGTACAGCGGTTGCACACGACTCTGCAGCTTCTGTATCATAGACCTGAAGGTCCAGCGTCGGAGCACTGGAAATACAGTAGTAGCTGCACTTCCAGCGCTCACTAAAACTGTCAAATTTAAATAAAAGTGAATGAAGTGGACTTTAAATACTTCGAGACACAGGCGCAGAACATGTATTTACTGCAATATAAATTGGAACTTCTGATCTGCAATTGTTCTTGAAAAGTATATTTGAAAACTTTGATGCCAAAGTGTTAAGAGGACATTTAGAGAACTAGACCAGGCCAGCCCTCCCTGCATTTCTCTCATAAGGTGGAGGAAGAGCAATGCGATTGCTCCACTCCATCAGGAATGTAGCGCTGTCCAAAACCATGCTCTATTTCGCGGTTATACTTGCGGTTGGATTGTTTATCAAGTGCTGGTTTACACTAGTGCAAATGTATGTTTGTTTATTTTTTTTCTTTTATTCTTTATTTAGAATTTTTTTTTAGATTTGTAAACCGCACAAAAGAAGACAGTTGTCAGGTACACGTATAAAGTCCATCATTCCAGAAAATGATAAAACAAAGTGTGTTTGCCCAGGAATTACAACATACAAGAACCACCGCCTTCATTCCCTTGGTCACACCAGAATAGCAGGAAGATCAAGGAATTACGAGAGCGTTCACCAGCTCACTCAGAATTCATTGGGAAGCATGCCCCATCTGATGCTGTGGCAGATGCATGGCCATGCAGTTTTTAACCACTTCCCTATAGAGAGGGGGGATAGAGAGAGAGAGGGGGGGGGGGGTGGAGAGAGAGAGGGGGGGGTGGAGAGAGAGAGGGGGGGGTGGAGAGAGAGAGAGGGGGAGGGAGGGAGGGAGGGAGAGAGGGAGAGAGATCCGGCCTGGTATGGAGGCTCCAACCATGATCCTGATGCCATGTTTTTAGTCCCGGCGATTTCTATTCGATGTAAAAGTAATGCTGAGTGGCTAGGCAGCTGCTGGATTACTTTTACAGGTGGCCAAAGGGGGTCCCACCCTCCTCCCACCACCATATTTACCGGGGCTCTTCTGTGCGATCGGGGAGTTCGGTAAAGATGAGACTGGCAACATTGGCTCCCCCGGACACAGTGAGAGGAACTGATGATGATCTTCCCACTGTGTCACGTCAGAAACTGGAAGCGACAAGGATTTAGTCACTTCTGGTTTCGGCTCTGTGTTTACTGGCCAATCCGACCAATCTGTGTCTGGCTGCATTGGAGGCCAGAGAGATCTGGGGTCCAATAGACCCCAAATCTCTCCTTAAAGAGTACCTGTCGCTGCCTATTGTTATAAGGGATGTTTATCCCTTGTGACAGCAATAAAAGTGTTTAACAAAAATTAAACTGTAAAAGTAAAAAAAATAACCAAAAAATTTCAAAGTGCCCCCATGCTCATGCGCAAAGTTAAATGCACGCGTTGGTCCCGCACGCATATGTAAGCAGTGCAGTATCACAGCGAATGTCTGTGCGAGAACAATCATTTTTAGCACCAGCCCTCCCGTGTAACTCTAACTTGGTAACCTTTAGGCCCCTTTCACACTGGGGGGCGGCGTCCACGGTAAAACAGCTCTATTTTTAGCGCAGCTTTACCGTAGTTTTAGCAACGGTATTCAGCCACTGGCAAGGGCGGTTTTACTCCCCTGCTAGCGGCCGAAAAAGAGTTAAAACCATCGCTAAGTGCTGCTGCAGCAGCGCTATGCCGGCGATATAGCCGCGCTGCCCCATTGATTTCAATGGGCAAGAGCAGTGTATACACCGCTCGCTCCTTCACCGCTCCAAAGATGCTGCTAGCAGGACTTTTTTACCATCCTGCCATCGCACCGCTCCAGTGTGAAAGCCCTCGGGGCTTTCAAACTGGAGACACAGCAGCGGCTCTTTCAGGGCTCTTTGCAGGCGCTATTTTTAGCGCTGTAGCGCCTGCAAAACGCCCCAGTGTGAAAGGGGTCTAAAACTACTTTCACACTGAAGTGCTTTACAGGAGCTACAGCGCTAAAAATAGCGCCTGCATAGTGCTTGTAAAGAGCGCCTCTCCTGTCTCTCCAGTGTGAAAGCCTCGAGGGCTTTCACATTGGAGCAGTGTGCTTGCAGGATGGTAAAAAAAAAGTCCTGGAAGCCTCATCTTTGCAGCACTGTAGGAGAACTGTATACACCGTTCCTAAAGCGCCCCTGCCCATTGAAAACAATGGGGCAGCGCCGGCAAAGCGACGCTTTGCGGGCGGTTTTAACCCTTTTTCGGCTTCCAGCAGGGGTTAAAACTGCCCCGCTAGCGGCCAAATAGCGCCGCTAAAATGACAATAAAGCGGCGCTAAAAATAGCACTGCTTTACCCCCGACGCCTGCCCCAGTGTGAAAGTAGCCTTAAAGTGTCCCCTGTGTAAAATGTAAAGTACAGTAGTTTGTCGCCATTTCACGGGCATGTGCAATTTTGTAACATGACATGTTTATCTATTTACTTGGCGTAATATCTTTTCTATTTTAGCAAAAGAAATGGTTTTGTGTTCACTAAAATTCATTTAAAGTGTATAAATTTTTCCCAAAAATTTGCATTCGAAAAACAACCATATGACATAAAGATTTTATTCTCTAGGACCTCTGCTTTAAAAAAAATACATGTTTGGGGGTTCTAAGTCATTTTCTAACAAAAACATTTTTACATGTGGGAGAGAAATGTCAGCATTGGCCCAGTTGGCAAGTGGTTAAATTGTGACAGCGGGTGCAGAGAGAACATCCCCCACCTGCTATCGCAATGGGGGATCAGAGGGACGCAGGCCAGGTGCTCTTTGGTAACATGTTACACCCTAAATATGGATGTAACTTGTTACTAAGGGTGAATGTAATAGCTGTCCATACACTAGTTGATTTTTGTCCTGCATGAATATTAATAAAAATATTAGTTCTAACATTCTCAGTACATTCAATGGCTTGACAAATGTAGTTCGAAAGTATGTCCAAATTTCATTTACTTTTAACATTCGATTTTTTAATATATGTAATATTATTAACAGAAAACCATATACATGGTTAGTAATTCTTTAGTTCGAGAGAAATTTTTCATTCTGCTGCTTCCAATTTTCTGTTCATGGTTAAAAACAGACATCGATTTGACCCCACGAATGGTTAAAAAAAAAAAAAAAAAAAATCGAACAAATGATATTAAAAGAAAACATTTCAAACAAAATTCTATTAATGTATGACCAGCTTTACACTCCTTTCACACTGGGGCGGGGGCGTTGTCGGCGGTGAATCGCCGCTATTGTAAGCGGGGCTTTACCGTCGGTATTCGGCTGCTAGCGGGGCAGTTTTACCCCCCTGCTAGCGGCCGATAAAGGGTTAAAACCACCGCAAAGCGCCTCTGCAGAGGCGCTTTGCCGGCGGTATAGCTGCTCCGTCCCATTGATTTCAATGGGCAGGAGCGGTATACACTCCTCTCCTTCACCGCTCCGAAGATGCTGCTAGCAGGACTTTTTTTCCCGTCCTGCCAGCGCACCGCTCCAGTGTGAAAGCCCTCGGAGCTTTCACACTGGAATCAAAGCAGCGGCACTTTCGGGACGGTTTGCAGGCACTATTATTAGCGCAATAGTGCCTGCAAACCGCCCCAGTGTGAAAGGGCCCTTAGACCCCTTTCACACTGAGGCAGTTTTTAGGTGTTTTAGTGCTAGAAATAGCGCCTGAAAACTGCCTCCTATGCTGCCCCAATGTAAAAGCCTGAGTGCTTTCACACCCGGGCGGTGCGCTTGCGGGATGTTAGAAAAAGTCCTGCAAGCAGCATCTTTGGGGCAGTTTGGCAGGATTTTTAGGGCGGTTTGGGAGCGGTGCCGCAACACGGGCGCTTTTAACCCCTTCTTTGCCCGCTAATGAGGGTTTCACACTCGGGCAGCCCCAGTGTGAAAGCCTTAATGAACCTGATGGCTCACATTCTAAGAAGGTTCCCTTTCAGCAATTTTGAAATTCGTTCTACGGTAAACGTTAATTTTTATTATTTTTTGGTCTCTTGATTTAGACAGTAACAGGTACTTTACAAAGCCTGTGTACAATCTGCAAAGATCAGAAAGACTCAGTATTTTTCACATTACCATATTTTCAGTTCACCACTGAAGAGTTTCCTGTACCTTTCTCTCTGCGTTGTGTGTGGAAAATTGCTGCTATGTTTAGTCTTCGACTGACTAAAAAAAAAAAAAAAAAAGCTTTTACTGTATGAAGAGCTGAAAGTGTCGGTTAATAATTTATATGAGGCTGTTCTTGTGTGGGAGCTCTTGATATGAGGCTGAATGTGATGTGTGAAGCAAGATAACATGGAGCTTCCATCTCCCAAGATGTCTGAGCAGATGTGTTGTTGAATCTCCATGTTTGAGATGATCGTTATCTGTCAGCATAACCTGGCCGGACCTGCTTTGATGTCTGGGTGTCCACTGCGGCGCACCGAATGGAAATTTTGGTACTGAAAATGACAGTTTTAAAAAAAATATATATATAATATAATTTTTATACATAATATAATATTTTTTAAATATAATATTTATATATAATTTTATATATATAAAAATATTGTGTGTATGTGTGTGTGTGTGTATATATGTATATGTATGTGTATATATATATATATATATATATATATATATATATATATATATATATATATATATATATATATATATATTATTTTTTTTTTTTTTTTTTTTTTTTTAATATATATATATATAAAATTGTATTATATTTGACTTATTTAATAAATTTATTGAATTTAAATTTGTCTGTTGTTATCGGCATCTTTTGTGCAAGAAAAGCTCTGCTTTTTTATTTTTTTGTTTAATGCTATGTATGTCTTCACACTGGTCCGTTTTTGCGCTTTGCTTTGCGTTGTGTTGATCTTGCTTGCCGAATTTTATGTTCAGTTAAAAAAAAGTACCTCCCTGTTGAAATACATTGAAAAAGCAACAACGCATCGGTGTTTTTGATGCAGTTTTTGAGTCATATGGCCTATGAAAAACACAAAATAAGTACAGTAAAATTGCGATACAATCGCACGTGTTTTCATCGCCATTATCTGCGCCTTTTTTTTCCTCAATCGGCAAAGTGCCAAAAACACAATTTTCGCGCCATATCTTTCAGCCACATCTCTACTGCCCACCGCTTCTTTCTTCCTTTCTCCATCTAAACACAGCAACCATCAGATTAATACATGGATATTTTTATAGCCAAAGCAATCAAGCTGGCCATAGGTGGATCACAATATGGTCGGCTCAGCAGGGACCAGACAAATTTTGAAACCTCTATGGCCATACCTGGTAAAGGGCAGACAGTCCAAGGATTGTGTTGGAGTTTTGGAAAATTTTGCTTTGGTCAGCGCTTCAGCCAATGGGCTGGTAGGTGTATTCTGCTGTCAGAGTCCCCGCTGTCAGATGACAATGACGCAGCGGAGGGGATCCACACATTCAAGGTGGATGGGAGAAATCCATTTAGATTCTAAAGTAGTCCTACATATTTCCCATTGAAAGCAATCAGTAGGCTGATCGAAAAAATATGGCCAGTTTGCGAGAGCGATTGCTTTCAGTGGTAAATATTTTGGGGTATTACTGCTGTTTGAAAATGTTTTCCTCTATTCTATGCATGTAGGTTAAAAAACTTCTGTATCCTGGTGTGTTACATTAGACAAATACCAACTTCCACTAGAAAAGCTGGCACTTTAGTCTGCCCTTGGCCTCTTGATTTTTGGGGCTCGTTCACATCAGCAGCAAGGACTGCCGCAGCTTTGAAAAGTAATCCTGGCTCGGATCACTTTTCAGAGGGGTTTGGCAGATGGTTATGATGCACCTGTTTTAACACCTTTTAAATGTCACACTACCATATCCCAACCATGTGCATTACAGTTGCAGCACAACCCTGGTCACTTGAATGGGTCTTGTTTGTGTCTGCCATGGGTTGCAGGATAGAGAATCGCTCGATTCCCCGATCAACACAGTTTGTGTCGATGGGGAAGTCCCTCCCGTGGAGCTATTGTGTTCTGTCAGGAGAAAAAAAAAGTTTGCTGTCACTGCTTATAAAATATTAGGTGAAGTTTGGCTTCAATTTGTTAGTGTGTTTAAATCTGCTAGTACATCTCACACTGACTGCTGGGCTCACAAGGCTGGAGTGAGATTTGTGAACATTGAGCTGCTCACTGTAGTTGCTAGAGAGAAAACTGTACCCAGGGTAGGGCTGGGGAAAAAATCGATTAAAATCTTGCATCGAGTTGAGAGGTCAAATAATCGATTCAAAATTTAAGCAAATCGATGTTTTCCTATTTATTTTTTTTCTCCCCACCGCGCCGGTCCCGAGGAGCTGCGGGCAGGAATTTTTAGGCAAGGCCGCGGCTTCAGCCTAGTCCATGAGACCAGATACCGCGGACTAGGCCGAAGCCGCAGCCTAGCCTGAAAACTCCTGCCCGCAGCTCCTCGGGACTGGCGCGGTGTCCACGTAGAAAAAAACTCTGTTCAAATCCTGAATCAAGTTTTTTTTTTTGTTTTTTTTTGTTTTTTTAAGAAAATCTCCCAGCCCTAACCCAGGGGCCTGCAGTGCAAGGTGTCCAGGCTTCCTGCATCTGAAGAAAGTGTAACTAAACCCAGTAATATGAAAATAGTTAAACAGCCCCCCCTCCCCCCACATTGCCCACAGCTTATAAATCATCTTTTTACATTACAATACTGCCACTATATACCTTTCGATCTGTATACCATGGTGGTTACATGAGAAACTACACAGTTTCTCCAGTGCTGAGAGTTCAGGAAGGAGAAGATTTCCACTACAGCCTGTATACACGCCCACATGTGTGATGTCTATATATTGTGACCTGGCTAGTTTTGAGAACAAGTAACTGTTCTCTCCAGCATAAAAGACACAACTGAGCATGTGCAGGTCGGCTACTCTGCCTGTGTTAGCTGGCCTTCCCCAGATAGACAGTGCAGGAGGGGGAGGATCTATGTATACAGGATAAAACAGCCTTTTTACACAATGCAGAGGATTAACCCCTTAAGTTCCACAGTGATTATAACAAGCATGCTGCACTGCATATACAGACTGATTTTACTGTTGTGGGTTTAGTAACACTTTAAGGCCCCTTTCACACAGGCTGGACCTGTTTTTCTCAGCCGGGGAGTGCCAGCGGAGCAGGCGGATGACAGGTCTGTGTCTGCTCCGCTTATGCAGTATGCTCTTTGGGCAGTCAGATGTTAACGGATTGGGTGTCCGTTTACACCTGACTGCCCTCAGATCCAACCAGACGGAGAGGAACGGATCCCCTTCCATTTGTTAATACCATATTAAGAACCATATAACTTAATATCCATGTGCTTTTGATGCAGAAACTGGACTGCATGTGGTGTGAACTGGCCCTTCAGCCTGGGTTCACACTATTGTGAACACAGACATTACATGTGATTGGCACCACGTTGCTGTGCCGATGCGATGTCTGTGCAATGTGAATTCAGCCTTATAGTGTATAGCTGACCTCGCATTGGATTCGCACGAAAAAGGTGCAAGAACCTTTTTTTTCTGCACTGGAATCTGATCCGATTCCTGTCTAAGTTCGCACTGCGATCTGCGAACCCGTTTGGGGGTGTCATTAACTATTGACACCCGCAGCAGTTTGCAGAGAGCAGTGTGAACTGCCTGCGAGGGGGATGTGGTGCGAGAGCCAGTGTTCTGCCGAGAAACTTCCCCCCGGCGGATAAGGGCTCCCCTGTACTGCGCAGGCGCAGTGCTTGCGCAGTACAAGACGCTGAAAATAGCCGAAACTGAACAGCCGAGAGTCGGCTGTACACGGCGCCTGTAACAGGGCCCCTTGCGTGCTCGCTTTGCTTGCCAAGCTTCGGGCACGGCCTCGCTTCGCTCAGCATAGTTTTATTCAAACTCTATGTCCACTTGGATGGTGGGGCTTGAACCTGGACTCAGTGCGCAGGCGCCGTGTAGAGCTGACGTTCAGCTGTTCAACTTCGGAGACTTTTGGCGGCTCCGTAGTCGTTCGTACTGTGCAAGCGCAGCGCATGCGCAGTACAGGGAGGTCCTTATCCGCCGGGGGAACTTTCTCGGCAAAACACCGGCACTGTAATCGCGCTGGTTCCTGTATCGCAATGGTGTGAACCCCAGCTAAAAGTCATCATCCTATCTTATATTCCTAACAAATAAGAATGTAAATAAATAAGAATGTAGCTAAGCCAGCATACATGTAAAAATGTGCCTGAAGGAAGACTTGTGGCATTCAGTCAGATTTTCCTGCCATCATAAAGGTAAAATCTAAGTTTGAACACTATGGGCAATACACGGCTTTTAAATTCTTTTGTATAGGACGAAATTTGTATTTCAGACCAAGGCTGTGTCTAATGTATTTATTTTTTTTTTTTTTTTTAGTGAAAGAGTTTCTAGCCAAAGCCAAAGAAGACTTTTTACGAAAATGGGAAAGTCCGCCCCAGGTGAGCATTTCTAATTTTGCATGAATTTCAGATGTTTAGGGCAAATGATGGCAACAATATAAAGTAACAACTGTTTAAAGTGATTGTAAGGGTAATTTTATTTATTTATTTTTTTTTTTTTTGTAAATAAAAAACATATCATACTTACCTCCACTGTGCAGCTTGTTTTGCAGAGTGGCCCCGAACATGCTCTTCTGGGGTCCCTCAGCGGATCTCGCGGCTCCTCCCCGCATCAGATAACCCCCTGGGTGAAGCGCTCTCCTGGGGAATTACCTTGTGGGCGCGCTCCCGAGTCCAGCCTTCAGTGTCCATAGAGGCCAAATGCAGGACTCGGCCCCGGCACCCACGTCATTTGATTTGATTGACAGCAGCAGGAGCCAATGGCTGTGCTACTATCAATCTATCCAGTCAAGAGCTGGGAGCCCGTGGCGAGAGAGACAGCTTGTTACCGCTGACTGAAGGGGTTCGGGTAAATAAAACGGGGGGGCTGGGGGACCGGTGACTGCCAGATATTTTTTCACCTTAATGCATATGATGCATTAAGGTGAAAAAACATGAACCTTTACAACCTCTTTTAAATCCACTTTCCCATTAACAAAAGAAAAAGGGGAGAGAAAAATGATAGAGGTGAGCTCATTCATGTGCTCCTTCTCCATTCACTGTCCAGTCACAGGCTGGGGGGGAGGGACAAGACCTGTAAGTGTTACTTGAAGGAAGCTGATCTTCTTCAGCTTTTAGAGAAGTTTAAATGGTTTGGACCAAGCAAGTCCAAACTAACCATTTTACTAAGGGCTTGTTCACACTTGCTCAATATACTGACACTTATCAAACGTGCCTATAGCATTAGCACACGTTAATGGGTGCGTTTGATAACCATTTAATGAGCATTAAAAATGCTTTCCCAAACACCCAATGTGCGTTTGCAGTGCAATTGACATGAGTTTTTGGCACATTAAAACCGCACCACAAATGCCTTTTATTAACTCCTAATGTACTAATGCCAGCGGGGTTGCAGCGCGTTACCGCAGACTTGAATGGAAGAAGTTGAAATGCTTCAAATCTTTCAAACTCGACATGCAAACGCTTCATATTTTTTATAATGTGAACAGCACTGTGCCCTGTTCATATTCTCAACTGCATAGGTGTTTGAGGAGTGTTAAAAATGCCGCTCACATGCCTGCTTTTAATGCCAGTGTGAACTAGGCCTAAGACATGCCGTGTTTTGTATTCTCTGAATGAAGACAAAGCTTCCTCTGACTGGCTAAGGCAAAGAGGGGGGCGGATGGCATCACAAACTTTGTCTCAGCCAGTCAGAGGAAGCTATGTCTTCATTCAGAGATTACAAAGCTTCCTATGAATGGCTGTGTAGCACTAAGCCCAATTCAGTATTGTTCTGGCAGTGGGACAGGAAGTTTGTGTCCCACTACTGGAACACAGTAGGCTACATACAGGTCATACAGAACTGAGAGGTGCTGCATGGGTTAGTGAATGAAATTGTTTGGACCAGCTTGATCCAAACAAAGTTTAACTTCATCTGATCATCTTCCCTGCCAGACAAGGCTGTGCTGTGTAAATTTTAGCACTAGGTGGACAGGAATACAAATCCCCTGGCAGGTAAACGGTGCCTTTGTTTTGTTTTATCTGTATATTTAGCTGTTTTTCTGGAGTTCAGCTTTAAATGTTGCTCTTCAAGGCTGCACATACTCGCCTTTCCTTCATCACCCAGCCCATGCTCCTCTTTGTTTGGCAGCCAAGAACAAAAAAATACCCACATTTTTGAGGATGGAGGAGCCACGTGTCTCTTCCACCCCCCACTTTCTTTTCATGGGACGGTGATGATTGACCCAGTGCTGTCATGTGGGGTTGATGAGAGAGTCTTTGGACCTGTGTATTCTCAGACTGACACAAAAGTTACACAGGGCTTCATTTCCTCATTCCTTGTGGCCAGAGATAGAGTGGGAGAACAGAAGGAAGGTATGTGCTTGCTGTGGAAAGGATAGCATTAAAGTGAATTTGTTGCTCTTTTGACAAAGTGCAGGTTCACCGTATTATTTCAGAGGTGCAGGCAGAACAGTGACAGTGTTTTTTGCACTTTTTGCCATTCAGCAGCACTAGGGTTACCGGCTTGAATCCCAATCATGGCGTTGCCTGCCTGGAGTTTGCATGTTCTTCCTGTGCCTGTGCGGGTTTCCTCCGGGTACTCCAGGTTCCTGCCAAACTCCAAAGACATGCTGGGTAGATTGGCTCCTGTTTAGTATTAATGAATGTGAGTTAGGGACTTTAGATTGTAATCTCCTTGAGGGCTGGTAATGATGTGAATGTACAACATATACAATGCCTTGAAAAAGTATTCATAACCCTTGATATTTTCCACATTTTGTCATGTTACAACCAAAAACGTAAATTTATTTTATTGGGATTTTATGTGATATAACAAAGTGACACATAATTGTGAAGTGGAAAGAAAATAAATGGTTTTCAACATTTTTTACAAATATCTGAAAAGTGTGGCGTGCATTTGTATTCAACCCCTTTTACTCTGATGCCCCTAATTAAAATCTAGTGGAAACAATTGCCTTCAGAAGTCCCCTTAGTAAATTGGGTAAGTCCACCTGTGTGTAATTTTAATCTCAGGTTATAAAAAAAAAAAATCCCAAGCTTTGAACATCTCACGGAGCACTGTTCAATCCATCATCCGAAAATGGAAAGAGTATGGCACAACTGCAAACCTACCAAGACTTGGCTGTCCACCTAAACTGACAGGCTGGGCAAGGAGAGCATTCATCAGAGAAGCAGCCAAGAGGTCCATGGTAACTCTGGAGGAGCTACAGAGCTTCACAGATCAGGTGGGAGAATCTGTCCACAGGACATTTATTAGTCGTGCACTCCACAAATCTGGTCTTTATGGAAAAGTGGCAAGAAGAAAGCCATTGTTGAAAGAAAGCTATAAGAAGTCCCGTTTGCAGTTTGTGAGAAGCCATGTGGAGGACACAGCAAACATGTGGAAGAAGGTGCTCTGGTCAGATGAGACCAAAATTTTACTTTTTGGCCAAAAAGCTATGTGTGGTGCTAAACTAACTGCACAATCACCCTGAACACCCCATCCCCCCATGAAACGTGGTGGTGGCCGCATTATGTTGTGGGGATGCTTTTCTTCAGCAGGGACAAGAAAGCTGGTCAGAGTTTAATGGGACGATAGATGGAGCCAAATACAGACAATCTTAGAAGAAAACCCGTTAGTTGGCAAAAGACTTGAGACTGGGGTGGAGGTTCACCTTCCAGCAGGATAACAAACTGAAACATACAGCCAGAGCTACAATGGAATGGTTTAGATCAAAGCATATTCATGTGTTAGAATGGCCCAGTCAAAGTCCAGACCTAAATCCAATTGAGAATCTGTGGCAAGACTTGAAAATTGCTGTTCACAGACGCTCTCCATCCAATCTGACAGAGCTTGAGCTATTTTGCAAAGAAAAATGGGCAAAAATTTCACTCTAGATGTGCAAAGCTGGTAGAGACATCCCCAAAAAGACTTGCAGCTGTAATTGCAGTGAAAGGCGGTTCTACAAAGTATTGACTCAGGGGGGCTGAATACAATGCACAGCACACTTTTCACATATTTATTTGTAAAAAAAATTAAACATTTATCTTTTTCCTTCCACTTCACAATTATGAGCCACTTTGTGTTGGTCTATCTCAATGGTTAAATCCCAATAAAATACATTTATGTTTTTGATTGTAACATGACAAAATGTGGAAAATTTCAAGGAGTATGAATACTTTTTCAAATCACTTCAATGCCATGTAAAATAATCAGCACTGTTTAAATACCTGTAATAAATAAATTACCATAGAGAATTCTTATAGTGGTTAACTCAATATTCTAAAAAAAAAAAAAAACACAGCAGGATTTTTATGACCATGCCGGTCAGCAGCAATGTAAACTGAGGCGTGCAATCTCCGCTCAGATTACATTTAGGCCCTATGCACACACAGGGCCGGATTAACATGGGGGCTATTGGAGCTGCAGCTCCAGGCCTCTCACCTTTAAGATAGGCCCATTTGCCAAAAAAAAAAAAAACAAACAAAAAAAGATCGACTTCGTGGGCCATGGCTCGGCAACCAGGGGTCACAGAGACCCCAAATTTTGGGGGTAGAATGCCGAAGACCTACCTCACCACTGATCAAAATGAGGCTCCTATCATCTATGGTTTCGGAGATATGGGGCTCCTTACGCAACCTGTCAGAAGCGGTATACAGAGCCGCCAGTTTAAATACAAGTTGACACACTCTGTTTGCAGCAGACTGAGAGGATGAGCTCACAGAGCCTCTCTTCACTTCTTGTCAGAAGCACTGAGCTCAATGGACAGCTTGGAGCCTGCAGAGTATGACGGGCAACACTGCCTTTCAAACTCTCCTATTGATTTCAATGGGGCCACTCTGCAACTGCAAGCAAAACTCACTCACAGTAGCAGCATAGTCCAACAATGTAAAACTACCATTCAGCAATGTAAAAAAAAGAGGCGACAGTAGCACCTCATGAACGCCTGTCAGCTGCTGCTATACCACTCCTTGAAAAGCAATCCACCACTGATCACTTTTCAGAGGGCAGTAAGCATTACCGCAAATGTGAAAGAAACTTGAAACACATCATCCATTTCGCACTGCCCACCAACCAGGTCACTCACCTGCCACTGCCCATGTTAGCCACCTCCCTTCAACTTATATCAAAGGTGACCATTTCCCAACCTGCAGATGACAGACCCTACTCCAAAAGATATCACTCCCAGTTACTCCCCCCACCCACTGATTGATATCCCTAGATGACCGACCTCACACCCCCTGCTGACAGACCTCTCTCCCCAGCCTGTCCCCATACACCCTCTCACCTGCTGACCTGTGGATGGGGGAATCACTCCCACAGTGTTTTTGTGTTCTGCCAGTGGGGAGCCTTCCCTACCCACACAATACAATGATCCGTTTTGCTAATTATAGCTGGCAGCACTGATTGTTTTGGGAAAAACCTGACAGGCTGGTTGTACTCAAGTCGATTAATAGATTGACTTGTGTACAACCAGCTAGCCCATACATAGATCGACTATGGCTGGTCTCTGCTTAATTGGCTTAATTTCAATCCATCTATGGCCCGCTTAACCACTACGCAGTCCCTAAACATCCTTCCTCAAACCTTTACATTTTTCCTTCCCAGATTTCTTCATCCTCCTCACCTGTTCATAGTGCCCGCTGTCATACCCTCCACACTCCTCTCCTGTACATACTGCCCTCTGTCATACCCTCCACACTCCTCTCCTGTACATACTGCCCGCTGCCATACCCTCCACACTCCTCTCCTGTACATACTGCCCGCTGCCATACCCTCCACACTCCTCTCCTATACATAGTGCCCCCTGTCATACCCCCCCCCCCACAATTCTCTCCTGTACATACTGCCCACTGTCATACACTTCTCTCCTGTACATAGTGCCTGCTGTCATACCCTCCACATTCCTCTCCTGTACATACTGCCCACTGTCATACTCTCCACACTCCTCTCCTGTACGTACTGCTCTGTCATACCCTCCACACTCCTCTCCTGTACGTACTGCTCTGTCATACCCTCCACACTCCTCTCCTGTACGTACTGCCAACTGTCTTTCTCTCCACCCTCCTCTCCTGTACATACTGCCCCCATCATACCCTCCACACTCCTGTACATAGTGCCCCTATCATACCCTCCACACTCCTCTCTGTACATACTGCCCATGGTCATACCCCTCACACTCCTCTCCTGTACATAGTGCCCACTGTTATATTCTCCACATTCCTCTCCCTCACCTGCACATACTTCCCACTTTTATACCTTCCATACTCCTCCCCTATGCCTCTTACCCACAAAACATGAGGATATCGAATATCCTCATGTTACCAGCTCTAGAATGGGCTCACTTTTGTTAGTTCAACTTAAGGAAATCTTCTCAGTCCTCCTATTTGTTCTGCCCATTATTAGTACTCATTTAATTTTGTGATTACTACTGTGATGTATAGGGGATGTCAGCTACTCTAAATATACCACTGTCCCTGAAAATATTTTTCAAATGTTGGCATCTATGCACTTGGGCGCTGCCCCATGAGAGCCTCCTTGGATCCTGTGATATTAAAGTGGTAGTAAACTTTGCTAACATTACTACTTTTTAGAGGCCCTGAGGTACAGTAGCTCACAAAAGTGAGTACACCCCTGACATTTTTGTAAATATTTTATTATACCTTTTCATTTGACAACACTGTAGAAATGACACTTTGCTACAATGTAAAGTAGTGAGTGTACAGCTTGTATAACAGTGTAAATTTGCTGTCCCCTCAAAATAACTCAACACAGAGCCAATAATGTCTAAACCGCTGGCAACAAAAATGAGTACACCCCTAAGTGAGACTGTCCAAATTTGGGCCCAATTAGCCATTTTCCCTCCCCGGTTTCATGTGACTCATTAATGTTACAAGGTCTCAGGTGTGAATGGGGAGCAAGTGTGTTAAATTTGGTGTTATCGCTCTCACTCTCTCATACTGGTCACTGGAAATTCAACATGGCACCTCATGGCGAAGAACTCTGAGGATCTGAAAAAAAGAATTGTTGCTCTACACAGTGACAGCCTAGGCCAGGGGTCTCAAACTGGCGGCCCTCCAGCTGTTGCAAAACTACAAGTCCCATGAGGCATTGCAACGCTGCCAATTACAAGCATGGCTCCCAAAGGCAGAGGCATGATGGGACTTGTAGTTTTGCAACAGCTGGAGGGCCGCCAGTTTGAGACCCCTGGCCTAGGCTATACGAAGATTGCCAAGACCCTGAAACTGAGCTGCAGCATGGTGGCCAAGACCATACAGCGGTTTAACAGGACAGGTTCCACTCGGAACAGGCCTCGCCATGGTCGACCAAAGAAGTTGAGTGCAAATGCTCAGCGTCTTATCCAGAGGTTGTCCTTGGGAAATGGATGTATGAGTGCTGCCAGCATTGCTGCAGAGGTTGAAGGGGTGGGGGATCAGCCTGTCAGTGCTCAGACCATACGCCACACACTGCATCAAATTGGTCTGCATGGCTGTCTTCCCAGAAGGAAGCCTCTTCTAAAGATGATGCACAGGATGGATTACTGGAACCATGTCCTGTGGTCTGATGAAACCAAGATAAACTTATTTGGTTCAGATGGTGTCAAGCTTGTGTGGCAGCAACCAGGTGAGGAGTACAAAGACAAGTGTGTCTTGCCTACAGTCAAGCCTGATTGTGGGGTTGTCATGGTCTGGGGCTGCATGAGTGCTGCTGGCATGATGGCCAACATGTACTGTGACATACTGAAGCAGAGCACGATCCCCTCCCTTCGGAGACTGGGCCACAGGACAGTATTCCAACATAATGAACCCAAACACGCCTCAAAGATGACCCCTGCTTTGCTAAAGAAGCTGAGGGTAAAGGTGATGGACTGGCCAAGCATTTCTCCAGACCTAAACCCTATTGAGCATCTGTGGGGCATGCTCAAACGGAAGGTGGAGGAGCGCAAGATCTCTAACATCCACCAGCTCCGTGATGTCGTCATGGAGGAGTGGAAGAGGACTCCAGTGACAACCTGTGAAGCTCTGGTGAACTCCATGCCCAAGAGGGTTAAGGCAGTGCTGGAAAATAATGGTGGCCACACAAAGTATTGACACTTTGGGCCCAATTTGGACTTGGTTGTGTACTCGCTTTTGTTGCCATTAGACATTAATGGCTACTAGTATGCACAGCATACCTGTCAGACTGAGCCCTGCAGCGATGCGATGTGATCAATCTGGTGGGTCCCAGGCGCTTCCATCTTCATCCGGTCTTCCTTCCGGGTTCTTTGCCTTTGGTCACTTGCCTTGGTCGTGCTGCATTGATGTCACTCCCACGCATCCTCTCTCGTCCCTCCTCTATCATCTTCTCTAACCTAAACCCTCACCCCTCTCTCATCCTCTTTCTCATCCCCTTTCTCTCTCTCTCTCTCTCTCTCTCTCTCTCTCTCTCTCTCATACTTCCTCTCTCTGTTTATTTAATTTCATTTGTTAGAACAAAAAATGTTTGCATTTTTATTTTAATAAAAAAGCCCCACCAAAATCCTCAACACAAGGCCCATGATGTTCTTAATCCAGCCCTGTGCACACAGGGCTTTAAAAAAAAAATGCTTTTTACAGCCGTTTTTATTTATTTTTCTCAGCCTGTAAAAGCACCTCTGTTAGTCTGTGTGTTCATGCACACATAAGTGTATATTCGAAGAGGATCCTTTACAAGCTGAAAAAAAACATCACCAGCATGTTCAGAAGAGGAGCTTTTTGTCAGGGAAAAAATGCTTGATGTGCGTAAATGTGCGCAAATACTAGACACATTTTCGTGCTTGAGTGTTTATTTCAGTGGCCAGAATAAATTAATATTTTGGCTAGTGGAATCCACAAACGCGCCTAAACACATATTCGCCATACACGGCTTTAGGCGCCTTTTTCTAAGCTGCTTTTTCCAGCCAGGTGTAAGGCATTCGGAGGAGAAAAAAGACGCCCCGGGGTGCATGAGGCCTTATGGCACCCGCTCTGTGCCGTGATAAATTGACTCTCATGCGCATGCACAGGACTGATGTAATTGTGGTCCTGCCATTCAAGCAGCCAAACAGAGTGTACCTGGAAGGAAGACTGAGAAGATGGAAGATCTCAAGCGCTGACAGCCCAGCACTGCAGGCCATCCGTTGACAGGAGTGTCTGTCATGGTTTGCTAGTATGCAGTGCACACCAGCACATTATTGGCATAAACCTGCAGGGACTGTTTCTTAACAAAAATTTTTTATTTTTTTTTCTTTTGTGGATCTTAATAGCGCTTTAAATGCAGTGTGAATGTTAAATATTTCATTTTCTTCAACCTCAGTATCAGAAAACTGCAGATGCCTATCCCTGACAACCTTCAAGGCATTAACAAACTTCCATGTGCCAGGCATTGATCTATTTTATCCTGTTTGCACGTATCAATATGTTGTGTTATAAGCAAGTATGGCAGATAAAGAAATCACTTCAATTCTGAGCTGTATAGAGTATCTTTTCAGGCAGCGTCAGTCAATACCCTATTAACAGAAGAAAATCACAAAGTACTAACGAGTTAATAATAGTACCTCCCAGGATAGCTGCCTATGTACTACAAGCTTCCCTCCTTATGTTTTGAGGGCTGGCAGATACTAGATTCTATGTTTTGCATTTGGTGGTTTTGTTGAAAGATTGGCCACTTCTAGATAAGTCTGCAGCTTGAATAAATCGGTAATGCAAATTCAGCTGCAGAGGTCTCTAATTTGCTAAACGAACCCATCCCATAAATATCCAGAAAGTTCCCGAAAATGGATATCGCACTTTTCCATGACAACTGAAATTGCCATAGCGTTCTCATGAAAGAAAGCAACCCAAGCTAGCTATACACTAGAGCTGCACGATTCTGGGCAAAATGAGAATCACGATTTTTTTGCTTAGAATAAAAAGATCACGATTCTCACAACGTAAAAACTTTCACATTCTACAAAAAAAAAAAAATGGGCCAACTTTACTGGTTAGTTTTTGTTTGTTTTTTTGTTTTTTAATTCATTAAAGTGATTTTTTCCAAAAAAATTGCATTTGAAAGACCGCTGCGCAAATACAGTGTGACATAAAATATTGAAACAACCACCATTTTATTCTCTAGGGTGTCTACTAAAAAAAAATATAAAAAAAATATGATTTTAACTTGAAAGCAATAAATGTCAGAAAAAGGTTTAGTGTTTAAGTGGACTGAAGTCTATTCCATTGACAGATTGTTACAATGTTTACACTTAGTTCAACTGATAAAGAATGTTTTGATCCTTGGCAGCCTGTCACTTTAGTCAAGATCGTGATAACGATTCTTGACGATTAGATTAATCATGCAGCTCTACTATACACTAGTACATTTTCAATGAACGTTTGTATGAATATTCATACAAAATTCTTTGTACATTCAATTGCTTCATAATTTTAGCTTGCTTTTTCATTTCCATTTTGAAATTAATGTAATTTCCCAAACAAAAACCACATACACTGTTGGAAATTCACTCATTCAAGAAAAATGTTTCCATCCCGCTCCTTCAAATTTTTCTGGTTGCTTTATTCGAAAACGAACGTAGATGTGACCCTATTAACGATTCGTGTATAGCCAGTTTTTACGCTCTTCACTTAATCACAGCAAAGTAAAAGTGGGTGATTAAAGAGAAATTTGAGACCAGCGTCTACAATGTATACTTTGTAGAAAAACATGTTTTATAGCCTGCACACGCGAGCCGAAAATTGTATGAAAAATACCACTTTCGAAGCAATGGTATGATAATCTGATTGTTAGTACACAGTTTTCGTTGGCCGATCACGACGGTACATCCAATATTATTCGGACAAGCACAAAAATTTTCTCGTACAATACAAGATTGTCCAATTAATTTTTTTTTTTTTTTTTTAAGTGATTGTAAGCCCATATAAAAAAAAAAAAAAAACCCACCCTGTAAGACAAAGGCATAATGGCTTCGCCTACTAGCTCATTATGAAATACTTATCTTAGATCGAAGCTGTTGCAGCGGTCCCCGTACACCAATGTGACCAGCACACAGAAGGTTTTATTACCTTCCTGCATAGAATGCAGGAAAAACTTCAACCTTTCTAACCACTTTAAAATGTGTTCAGTAAAAATCTAAGGAGCTCTGTTCTCCAGGGTTTGAAAATGCCGGATGGCTAGTCTGAGATTTATCTGTACAGTCCAGGAAATCCTCCATCCAGCATTTTTGAGCCCCGATGAAGACCCCTTGGAACCTCCCGAAATGAATTTTTCACTGAACGTGTTTTTAAAAAATATTCTTGACATTCATTCGAAGCTCACCTTGTATCTTTCTGCCACCCAAAATGATGGTCATCCTGGACAGCTGCTTTGAAGCTTAATGCCTTCCTCGTGTCTACCATTTTCTGTCCTTTATCTCCATTTCTGTATTTTTCTTCTCTAAATAATCACTGTGGCTGAAAGCTCAGCCTGTGGAATGTGAACGTGTGTTCAAATTAATACACTTGAAACCCTTTTTATTCTCCAGCAACGTTTTATTACATTGTGATAGCTGCAGCAGATGTTCTGCGCTCAACATCTGTACGGATTTGTATGATACTCGGGTTATAAAGTTATGTATGACAAAATTTATACTTCTGAAAACCTTAAACTATTGGAAAGTAATTTTTACACTAGTCAAGGGTTTCTGCAGGAATGAGATGGTGTTATAAGTGTGGTACAAACTTCCCACAATTTTGATTTCCCTTGAATTTTTTTTTTTCTTTGACCTTGCGCCTTCTGGTTCCATCCGTCTTCGTGGCAAGTTTATTCATGACCACCATAGATATTGTTTTCAGCCATGCTGGTGCAGAAATCTTTTGTCATTCACTCTACTTATTAGACTTTTAGACCCAAAGCTGCACACATACTTTCACCTAATAATGTAAAGCAGACCTTTTAGAATATGACACTGTCCTCCCAGTGCCTTGAAAATTATAAGAGTCCTGCATTGCCTTCACTATAGAAACCACTGGGACTTATTGAGAGCAGATGCTGGTGCAAGTGTGAATTTGGGCTTTACCTTATGCACAGGACCTGTCACCAACCTCAAAATATTGCAGATAAAAGCCCAGAAAAATCTAGTATTTTTTAGGGGTGCACCGAATTGAGCTTTTGGTACCGAAAATGCAGGATGCACTCTACCAAAAACTGAAAATGACAGTTTTTAAAAAATATTTATATTTTTATATATAATTGTATTATATGCGACTTTTTAATTAATATCATCAATTTAAATTAATATGAATTTATCGTTGGCCATTATTGGCACCTTTAGTGCAAGAAAAGCTCAAGAAAAATGCAGTCTGCAGTCTCAAACCATCTCTTGTATCATGTTCTCGGTCTCTAACCATCTCTTGTATCATGTCTGCAATCTGTTACTAAAACTTAAACACACTGCTAATGGTATTGGCAAAATTTTCCATTTGGTGCACCTATAGCAGACATGATACAAGCGATCAATGCAGCCTAGTCAGTGTGCGTGGGATTCAGCCTAGCCAGTGCGCAGAGCTAGATTTGAATTGCCTGGGCCGCAGTACCAATGTCCCGCCTCCTGTGATCACGTTAAATTGATTCAATGTCCCGACATTGGATCCGTGTGCCGTCTATCACAGGAGGAGGGACATTGTTACTACGGCCGCCCGGACAATTCAGCTCCTTGACACAGGGAGATCGCCGCTCTGCAAAGAGAAGAGGAAGAAGGGGGAGGACAGGACCTTGAGCCGCCAGGATAACACCCCGCAATGGGCAGAACCCGGCAGTGAAGCCTTTGCTACTACGCATGCGCTATTATCGGCACTTTTTTTCTTTTGGCAATATGCCGAACACGCAATTTTCAGACGATATGTTTCGGCCACTCAAATTTCGGTGCATCCCTGTTTTTAATGCTTACTTGCAGTGTTTTTCCTTTCCATCAATGATCTTTTTTATTCACTTACAATGTGCTCCTGGACTTGCTAGAAAATTTGACTACTCCAGGAAGATGAGTAACAAAAGTTTCAACAGCGCTCAAATGTAAACCATGTGAAGAAATATAAAAAAGAAATAAAGATAAACCAATTGTCTGTTATCCCCACTGCAGCTGAACAGTAACCATAACTGGAGGATATGGGTGGCAACAGGACAAAACAAAAAATGTCAGCGCTCAATGGGTAACATTAGGTGAACATAACACTGGCAGAAACCATGGATGGCAGGCAATGGGTTAGGCAAAATATTCCTTTCAAATGATGTTGATGAACCAAAACAAGTTTAATGAATAGCCATCATGACATTAAAACAAAGAATCCTCATACATATAATGTAGATGAAAAGAGGGTAAGCTTCAATTAAATGAACCTACGGTGTCACTGGAGGTTCCCGGAGCAATGAGGAGCTTACAGTAACCAACGATGAAACAGTGCAGCTTGGGGGGGCGCCAATAATCCCTCTGCACTGAGGGGTCGTGACCCGCTGGCCGGCGTGGTCTGGATGGCGTGCTGATGGAGGAAGTCGGTGATCACGTCTGTGGTCAAAGTGCCGAACCACTCTCCACAAGGCTGTTCACTGTGCAGGCTGACATGCAGGTGGGTGTGGAGGGGAAAACCGCGGACCGTTGCCAGCGGTTTAGACATTAATGGCTGTGTGAGTTATTTTGAGGGGACAGCAAATGTACACTGTTAGGCCCCTTTCACACTGGGGCGGTGGCGGTAAAACAGCGCTATTTTTAGCGCTGTTTTACCGCGGTATTCGGCCGTTAGCGGTGCGGTTTTAACCCCCCGCTGGCGGCCGAAAAAGGGTTAAAAAGCCTCGTATAGCGCGGCTATAACCGCGGTATTACCGTGGTATAGCCGCGCTCTCCCATTGATTTCAATGGGCAGGAGCGGTTTAGGAGTGGTGAATACACCGCTCCTTCACCGCTCCAAAGATGCGGCTGACAGGAGTTTTTTTCTTCTCCTGCCAGCGCACCGCTTCAGTGTGAAAGCCCTCGGGCTTTCACACTGAACAAGCAGCGGAGGCTGTTTAGGGGTGGTTTGCAGGCGCTATTTTTAGCGCAATAACGCCTGCAAACCGCCCCAGTGTGAAAGGGGCCTTATACAAGCTGTACACTCACTACTTTACATTGTAGCAAAGTGTCATTTCTTCAGTGTTGTCACATGAAAAGATAGAATAAAATATTTACAGAAAATGTGAGGGGTGTACTCACTTGTGAGATAGTGTGTGTGTGTGTGTGTGTGTGTGTGTGTGTGTGTGTATATATACAGTGGCTTGCGAAAGTATTCGGCCCCCTTGAACTTTTCAACCTTTTGCCACATTTCAGGCTTCAAACATAAAGATATAAAATTTAAATTTTTTGTGAAGAATCACCAACAAGTGGGACACAATTGTGAAGTGGAACGAAATCTATTGGATATTTTAAACTTTTTTAGCAATTAAAAAACTGAAAAGTGGGGCGTGCAAAATTATTCGGCCCCTTTACTTTCAGTGCAGCAAACTCACTCCAGAAGTTCAGCGAGGATCTCTGAATGATCCAATGTTGTCCTAAATGACTGATGGTGATAAATAGAATCCACCTGTGTGTAATCAAGTCTGTATAAATGCACCTGCCCTGTGATAGTCTCAGGGTTCTGTTGAAAGCGCAGAGAGCATCATGAAGACCAAGGAACACACCAGGCAGGTCCGTAATACTGTTGTGGAGAAGTTTAAAGCCGGATTTGGATACAAAAAGATTTCCCAAGCTTTAAACATCCCAAGGAGCACTGTGCAAGCGATCATTTTGAAATGGAAGGAGTATCAGACCACTGCAAATCTACCAAGACCTGGCTGTCCCTCTAAACTTTCAGCTCAGACAAGGAGAAGACTGATCAGAGATGCAGTCAAGAGGCCCATGATCACTCTGGATGAACTGCAGAGAACTACAGCTGAGGTGGGAGAGTCTGTCCATAGGACAACAATCAGTCATACACTGCACAAATCTGGCCTTTATGGAAGAGTGGCAAGAAGAAACCCATTTCTCAAAGATATCCATAAAAAGTCTCGTCTAAAGTTTGCCACAAGCCACCTGGGAGACACACCAAACATGTGGAAGAAGGTGCTCTGGTCCGATGAAACCAAAATCGAACTTTTTGGCCACAATGCAAAACGATATGTTTGGCGTAAAAGCAACACAGCTCATCACACTCAACACACCATCCCCACTGTCAAACATGGTGGTGGCAGCATCATGGTTTGGGCCTGCTTTTCTTCAGCAGGGACAGGGAAGATGGTTAAAATTGAGGGGAAGATGGATGCAGCCAAATACAGGACCATTCTGGATGAAAACCTGTTGGAGTCTGCAAATGACCTGAAACTGGGACGGAGATTTATCTTCCAACAAGACAATGATCCCAAACATACAGCAAAATCTACAAAGGAATGGTTCACAAATAAACGTATCCAGGTGTTAGAATGGACAAGTCAAATTCCAGACCTGAATCCAATCGAGAATCTGTGGAAAGAGCTGAAAACTGCTGTTCACAAACGCTCTCCATCCAACCTCACTGAGCTCGAGCTGTTTTGCAAGGAAGAATTGGCAAGAATTTCAGTCTCTCGATGTGCAAAACTGATAGGGACATACCCCAAGCGACTTGCAGCTGTAATCGCAGCAAAAGGTGGCTCTACAAAGTATTAACACAAGGGGGCCGAATAATTTTGCACGCCCCACTTTTCATTTTTTTTATTAGTTAAAAAAGTTTCAAAAATCCAAAAGATTTCGTTCCACTTCACAATTGTGTCCCACTTGTTGGTGATTCTTCACAAAAAATAAAAATTTTATATCTTTATGTTTGGCTCAAGGGGGCCGAATACTTTCGCAAGCCTATATATACACACACACACTGGTACTAACCAAGGGCTTAACCACTTGACGCCCGCGCTATACCCGAAAGACGGCTACAGCGTGGCCTTCAAATTCTGGGAGTGCGTACATGGACGTCCTCCCATTCTCAAACTGCCTGCCGGCTGATCACAGAGCAGGGTAAACGGCCAATCACAGCAGACCCTTTACCAAGTGATCAGCTGTCAGCCAATGACGGCTGATCATGAAATAAAAAAAAAAAGAAGCCAGTTACCAGCTTTTTTTGTTAATTTTTTTTTTTCATGCTGTCAGCATTAAGTAAAAGAATAAAGCCGTTAATGGCTTCTGTTAGGAGGACATTGGTTCCCTTACTGCCCATGAGTGCCATCTATCAGTGCCCATCAATACTGCTTATCAGTGCTACCTCTCCATGCCCAACAGTGAAGTAGAAAAATGGCCGGTTTGCAGATTTTTAAAACATAATATAAAAAACATTTTTCCTATTTTCTAAATTTTTGGACTTTTTTTTTTTTTTTTTTTGTTTAGCAGAAAAAAAACTGTGGTGATTAAGTACCACCAAAAGAAGAAAGCTCTATTTGTGTGTGAAAAAATTGATAAAAATTTCATTTAGGTACAGTGTTGCATGACCGCACAATTGTCATTCATAGTGTGAGAGCGCTGGAAATTGACCAGGGCAGGAAGGGGGGTATAAGTGCCCAGTAAGCAAGTGGTTAAATTCATTTAAAATGTGCACACTTTCATGCATTACATCATACCTATTGGTAGAGCCGTTTATACAGAGATGAAAAAAGGAAAGCTCCTATTGCATCATGGGATCTGAGTATTATTTTCCTGGTTCAGCTCCAATCAGTTATGAGATGTTGTGGAGGAGTGGCCATACACAGGAACCAAACTTCTATTCCTTCTTGTGCCAATGACAGATAAGAGGCATATGGACAAGATAAAATGTCTGTTCTAGGAAATGTAGTGATGTTTTAGGTAGCTTTTATTTTAACATTGATGTATTTTCTGTTAGCCCACGTTTGAGGTTTACTTGTAGTGATTAATGTTAGGACGTTTACATTTTACTCGCTTGGTGTTTTGTTGTTGGATTATAAAATTTTATATAAGGCTTTTGTATATTCTCTTTAGTGGTCACCTGTAGACCAAAGCATGCGAATTTGCCCTTAAAGCGTTTAACCCCCCCAAAAAAATGGATCCTGCTCCTTTAAAGCATGTTATACAGCACAGTGCTTGTGCTATGTAATTTGGCCCCCTGTATCACCTGAAATACCTGGCTGATCCTGCCAGTTTCTGCCCTCCCCTTTGTAAGCTGACCACGCTATATCAGGGCTACTGAGCCCCTACACTGTGGTCGGCTTACGTGCCTCTGTCATGAGCTATTTCTACCTGTTTTAACAGCATCTCCCAGCAATCACATGACTCCAGGCTCTCTTCTCCTCTTATCCCTGGCTGACGTTGGCAGGAGAATCTCCGCCCCACCCACTGGAGCTATCAGACAGGGAGAGCAGAGAGCCTGGAGTTAAGTGATCGCTGGGAGATGCTGTGAAAACCGGTAGAAATCGGCTTGCTTTTTTTTTTTTTTTTTTTTTTTTTTTTTTTTTTTTTTTTTTTTTTTTTAATAAAGCACAGGCACTAGGATGCAGCTTTTTATCTGTCAGAGGGGATGATATATAGATGAGATAGTGGCTTAACTACTTTAAAATAAATCTCTCTGTTGTAGGAAAGTGTCAGCCCATTCCTCCAGCAAATTATACTCACCAGTCACCGCTCTGCTCCGGGTAGGAGGGAGCGTATGACACACCCATGTAGCAGTGCTCTGGCCAAATTGTGGCCAATCATCAGGCCTGAACACTGACCTAATCCACTGGAAATTTTCCAAATCTGGAGGTTACCCACGCTGATCTCCTGCAATGTGGGAGTGGCGAGGGATCACAGATGGATGAGTGCACTTTTCTAGGGATGAGGGGCTATCAGCAGACATTGTCACTTTGCTCTCAATAGGCATACATTGATCAGCCATAACATTATGACCATGGAGAGGTAAAGTGAAAAACTTTGATTATCACGTTACAATGACGCCTGGAATTGGGTGGGATATAAAAGGCAGCACTTGAACTTGTTGTCCCTGAAGTTGATGTGTTTTAAAGCAGAAAAAATGGGCAAGAGTAAACATTTGAGTGACTGACAACTGCTGAATTGTAATGGCTAGACGATGGGGTCAGAGCAACTCCCAACACTACAGATCTTGTGGGATGTCAGAACCAGCCAAAAATGGTCCAAGGAAAGCTGGCCTGTGCAGTCTGCTCCAATAGAAGAGCTACTTCAGCTTAAATTGCTAAAAAAAAAGTTAATGCTGGTTCTGATAGGTGTCAGAACACACAGTGCATCTCAGTTTGTTGTGTATGGGGCTCTATTGTAGCTAGGGTCAGTGTGTCCATGCTGACCCGTGTCCACAGCCAAAAGCCCCAACAATTTGCATGTGAGCATCAGAACTGGACCACAGAGCAATGGAAGAAGTTGGTTTGGTTTGATGAATTCAACAATGGTTTGAGGAACACAACCACGAGTTTCAAGGTGTTGACTCCAGCGAGTTCACTCGGTTTCCTTCATTGGATCATTTTTGGTAGGTCCTGAGCACTGTAGACTGGGAGTATCCCAACGGTGTAACTAGAACCTTCAGGGCCATGGTGCAAGGAACCATGAAGGGCCCCCCTGACCTTTGGTCCCGGGGCCCTTACCAATGATTCTGGGGTCCCTTTCTAGCATTGCGGGGCCCTTGATTATGGTCCTGCAGCAGGACCCCTTCCTGACATCTTGGTAGGATTACCACCTTTTTTTCAAGCCAAACCCAAAGACTTTAGCAGCGCACAGCAAATTCCTTTTTGTAGTATACACTATACATTTATTTTGTGATTAAATAACAATTCTAATTGCATATATTTAAATCCACAGAGTTCCCCTTTACATCTGAATATGCAGAGTTTCCCATTTACATCTGACTTTGCAGAGTTCCCCTACACTGTAAGGGCCCCCCCTTACTGTGCAGACTCTGATATAAGGGAGAACTCTGGGGACTTTGATTTAAGGAAGAACAGTGAGAACTCTGATATAAGGGGGTCCTTGGTAACTGGAGCCCCCACTTACATCAATGTCCCCAGCATTCCCCTTTTAGTCAGGGTTCCCAGAGCCCCTGTTACTTAAGAGTCTGCAGAATTTCCATTTCCACCCATTGTTCTGTATGGGGAGGTGGATGTAAATGGATATGTTTACATTTACACCTGCCTGGATCTGAGCCAATGAGAACAGATGGATGGAGATCCATTCACCATCTGTCTAGTGGATTGGATGACAGTCAGACTGGCCCATAGAGAACAGTGAGCTGCGTCCCTGTCTGCTCTGTGCAAGTGGAGCATACACGGACTTGTCATCCGCCTGCTCAGTGGGGGTCAGCGGAGAGATCCCATGCTGAGCAGGCAGGTCCGCCTTTGTAAAAGGGCCCTAAGGGGGAGCTCTGTGGATTGTAATGTAAAGGGGAACTCTGATGTAAGGGGTGCTCTGGGAACCCTGATGTAGGGGGATCTCTGATCATCAAAGCCCCACTTACATCAGAGTCCCCCTTTACATTACAGTCCACAGAGCTCTCACCTACATTGGTGTGCTCAGAGGGTGGCGAGAGCAGAGAGGAAGGGAGGGACACTTCACTCAACATAAATGGAGGCTTGGGCCCTGGAGTTCTGCCAGTACTGTGGTGGTCAGCAAGCAAGGCCTACTAGCCTGTGCTATACATACACACAGGCTGGCAGAGCATGCTGAGGCTTGTAGTGCACCACACCAGGGAAACCCCAGCGGGCTGCTGTGTTGGTAGAGGGGCTCTGGAGGTGACAACACACTCTCTATTCAGTCCCCTCATTGACTGACCCACCTGTGTGCTGCTTTGTTTTCAACCACTGAGATGTTTGATTAGGAAGGAAGGAAGGCTGTCCTGGAGAGCTGTGGATCCCCTGTGGAGGTTTGCAGCATCCATGGTAAAAGCTGTCCTTCCCTCCACGATCTAGTAGCTTGCCAACTGTTGAACTTTCCATTTGAAAGGCACAGAGTTGCTGGGGATTGGAATGTGGGTGGAGCCACGGGTGCACACACACACACACGGAGGAGAAGAGCCTGCTCACTCTCTTTCCTCTCCTGTCCCTGCGAGGAGGGAGGGCGGGCTGTCAGCAAGTACAGGGTCTGTGCGCTGCAGTATGAGAGGGAACCCTGGAGCCGTATCCCGGGCTTTTGGGCCCCCCCACAGTGGCAGAACTACAGGGCCCAGTTGCAAGTGCGACTGCTGCGACCCTGATAATTCCGCCACTGGAGTATCCCACAAGAAGTTCTGGAGTTGCTCTAACCCTATTGTTTAGCTGTTACAATTTGGCAATTGTCATAGTTGCTTAAATTCCTACATGTGCCCACGTTTTCTATTTTCAACTTTAGGGACATCATGTTCATTTGCTGCCCAATATATCCCACTCACTTTCAGGTGCCATTGTAATGAAATGATCAATGTTATTCACTATATGGATCCATGGTCATAATGTTATGGCTGATCAGTGTATGTGTTAATGTTAAATGAGGAGGTCTACTAGTGGATTCATCCACCTTGAGTTTGGAAGTTGAATGGATCATTCCTGATTGTAGAACTCTGACTATACCCTGGGAAACAGGACATCATGTGCCTTAGTACCATGTTAAACACTTTTGACTATATGTGACATGCTGTGCATATGTTATATAACCTGTTGCCTATTGTGACTTGATCAGACCTCTGATCAGAACATATGTATGTAAAATCTTTAAAGTGGTTCTAAAGCAGGGTGGATTTGATTTAAATCTTGATTTAAATCACTAGTAAAAAGGCTCGATTTAAATCAACTGATTTAAATCATAATTTTTAAAGAGCAAATGTCATCTCTGTCCCGCAGTTGCTCCTCCTCTTTCTCACTGTTGACTCAGACAGTCCCATTCACTTTAATGGGACGGCTGGTGATGTGGCAGTGACACTACAAGGGGAGGGACGTGGTGGCAGCAGGTGAGTGGATGCCGCTAACAGGCGCTGCCATGATGGATCTGAAATGACAGGTGCTCTTTAAATGTAAGGACTCATTCTTGCTGGTAGTTAGACTATTTATTATTTGCGAACAAAATGAAGGTTTCCTATTTAGAATAATAAGCTGTCAGGTTAGTAAAACAGCGATATCAGAACTGATTCAATCATACAGTTTGTACTGTTCATAGATTTGCAAAACAATGGAATAAATAAATATTCCTGAATTTTGTTTTATCTCATGGTTACTCTGAAATTGTGTGAATGTTTCAATGCAGTGCATGTTATCTCAGCTTGCAGAGCTTGGATTCATTGAATAAGTTTACCAAAAATGTAAATATTGCAGAATATACAGCCTCGTGCTACATAACTAAGCTCCATTTCATGTTGAATAAACTAAATTACTAATGTATCCTAAATAGAAAACTATCTTTATATAGATTATTAATCCAAATGCATTTTGTTAAAATAAATTTGATAAAAATCAACAAAGATCCTAATAAAATTTAAAAAAAAAATCATGGATTTTTATCCACCCTGTTCCATAGGCAGTAGGTTTTTTTTATCCTAATGCATTCTATGCATTAAGATAAAACCACCTGTGTGCAGCAGCCCCCCCCCCCATACTTACCTGAGCCACATCTCGATCCAGCGATGTTGCACGAGAACCTCAACTGTCCAGAACTCTCCCTCCTGATTGGCTGAGACACAGCAGTGGGCACCATTGGCTCCTGCTGCTATCAATCGAAGTCAGTTAGCCAATGAAGGGAGAGAGGAGGCAGGGCCAAGCCATGGCTATATGTCTGAATAGACACACAGAGCAGCGGCTCTGCTCAGATGCCCCCATAGCAAGCTGCTTGCTATGGTGGCACCTGGCAGGAAGGAGGGGCGAGGAGCGCTGGGAAAGGACCAGAGAAGAGGAGGATCTGGCCTGCTCTGTGCAAAACCAACTGCACAGAGCAGGTGAGTATAACATGTTTGTTATTTTTTAACAAAAATACTTTAATTTCACTTTAAAACCATAAATATATTGCAAAAGAAAAAAAAAAAGGTGAACAAGATGGTAGAAGTGCAAATGTGCTGAAAAACCTCTAGATTTTAAATTTCGGGTTCCCTATGTAACCTTAGCCACAAGCAATTGGCTTTTTTTTGTAGTGAAGACCAATGAAGTAGAAGCCAAGCGGCTGAACCCACAACAGATTGGAATGGTGCCACACAGCAGGATGGTGCAACAGTTGGTCTGATATCTGATTAAAAGATTCAGTAATATTTTGCTTCAGTCTTGCAAATTCAGACAAATGCTTTAGCTCCGCTCTGTGCTGACTATGTTTGTTTTTTTTTTTCTTCACTTTACTTTATATGCGTTGATGCATCATTGCTAGAATTGTACAAATTTGTGAAGAAGACTTTAAGGAAAAGTACACTTCTCCTCTCCCACCTTCTCTCTTCCATCTATCAGTACCAGGGATGAGCTTAGAAGTGTTCAGATCCTAGTCCAAACCCACCTGAGCGCTGTCAGTGCGCATCGCCAATCGTACGCGGCCGAGGCATCCCCTGCAGCCGAACATATATACAAGCCGTTAACATTTATACATGTACAACCATTCACTTGTATGGGCGGCTGTATGCTCCACCTGCAGCTCCCAAAGTGTGGGAATGTGTCGAGGATTTTTGGCTAGTAGACTTTGCAGCTTCAAGATGTCCTTGTGCCTCTTGTATTTAGACAGTATTTACTTATCCTGGAGTTCAGCTTTAAAGTGATTGTAAAGTCTTGTTTTTTTGTTGTTTTTTTAAAATAACAAACATGTCATACTTGCCTCCTCTATGCAGTTGGATTTGCAGAGAGCAGCCCAGATCCTCCTCTTCTCGGCTCCCTCTTTGCTGCTCCTGGCCCCTCCCTCCTGTCGAGTGCCGCCACAGCCAGCAGCTTGCTATGGGAGCACCCGAGCCGAACTGCAGCTCCAAGTGTCCACTCAGTCACCGAGCTGCCGTTCGGCCCCGCCCCCCTTTCTTTGCCTGCAGCAAAGCACTTTAAAAAGAGAAGTTCGGGATTGAAAAAAAGAAATTTATACTCATCTAAGTGTCCCCCACCGCCTCTACACCGCGAACTGAGCGCTCAAAGACCGCTAAGTTCTCGGTCTACACTGAGCAGAGAGCCATTGACTGTCACCGCTCTCGGCTCTGCCCCCCCTCACTCACTGGAGCGCAGGGCTGTGGAGGGGTCAGGAGCGGCTGGCTCAGGCTCCCAGTGGCACACCGAGTCTGAGCCAGATGCTTCTCTAGGCATCTGGGTGTGTCCCAACATAAGTCGGGATTTCCCCAGAGCCTGGACAGCCTCTGTGACATCAGCTGACAGCAAGCTTTAGCACACTGTTGGCTGAATACAGGTCACAGCAGTGTAGAACGAAGTGCACTCCTGTGACCCACAGGAGAAGTAGGGCCAAAAGCGCTTTAGCCCTACTTTAAGTGTAGGGCCGAAACAACTAATTGATCGACAACTAATCGATTATGAAATTAATCGATTACTATTTTCATAATCAATTAATCGGCCAGTAACATAATGGGGTTAAAAAAACTAAAATGAGCCACTTATAGTACAAAAAGAGCAAATAATCGCTACTGTAAATATTACTTTCACAGTTCTACAGTAAAAAAAATGAACCCCTTACAGTAGTGATTATCTGCTTTTTTTTTTTTTTGTACTATAAAGGGCTGATTTTAATTTTTTTAACCCCATTATGTTACTAAACGTCTTTAGACCTGGTTCACATCTATGTGTTTTTTTTGGTACTTTTTGCAGAAACGCACTACAGTTCATTTATATGGTTTCCTATGGGGCACGTTCACATCTATGCTTTTTTCAGCCACTGCATATTTGGAAAGGGTCAGGGACTTTTTTGAACGCAAACCGGTGCTTTTTTGGTTCAATATACTTCAATGGAGAAGCTGCGGAAAAGCATGTAATGCGTTTTTGCAGCAATTTGTGTTTTTTAAGCTGCCCAACAACAAATTGGCCAAAAAAAATGCAAAAACACAAGTCACAGCAAAATCACGTGCGCTAAAATCAAAAGGCACAGCAAAGAGCACTGCAGAAACAGATCAAAAGCAAACTACATAGGTGTGCATCGAGCCTTATGCTGGCCACACGGATCAATTTTCAGTTGTTTGAAATTTTCACTTGTTTTTAAAATGAATGTCATTTCTGAACGAAAACTACATACACTGTCTGAAAATTCCTTTGATTATTTCCAAATTTTCCCGTCACTGTGGTTGAAAATGAACGTTGATTTGACCCCACTAACGATTAGAAAATCGAACGAACGTTCTTAAAATTACATTTTTTTTTTTTTTAATAAAAAAAATTTGATCTCTGAGTCTATTTACCAGATTCACCCTCTAATAGTATATACAGTATATATCCTCTAATAGTATATACAGTATATCTCTCCTCTAATAGTTTATACAATATTTCCCCTCTAATAGTATATACAGTATATCTCTCCTCTAATAGTATATACAGTATATCTCTCTTCTGTCTGTTATTCTCAGAGTGGATTCGATATTTTGCTCCCAACCATATAATTATTTATATTTACCACTGCATAGAGATATTTAAGAATAAATTGCCTTTTTTTAAAACTCTGCATATTGACTAAATTATACACCACATTTTTTTTTTTTTTTAAGGTTATTAACCGATTAATCAAAACAATCGGCCAACTAATTGATTATGAAAATAATCGTTAGTTGCAGCCCTATTTAAGTGTGTCAATGGGCTCTAAAGGAAACCTGCCATGACAGCATTAGGTAGGGAGCCATTTGTTGACCTTGTCTTTTGAAAATGGTAGGTGACTGGAAGTCATGTTGGTCCTCAGGTTTCAGTAACCAAAACAAGTCTGCAGACAAGTTCTAATATCACTTTTTCTAATCTGTCTACTTGTTTTGGGTCAGCAAGGTATATCCAGAGGATCTGCATGAAATTTAGCATGTTCAAAAGGATGTCTTAAGCTCTAGCCCATGTTTTTTTTCTTTTATGATGATTTACCTCAAATATGCATTGAAATATATATACACACTCACGCTATATATTTGTATTTCTTTATTTTATTATAATTGAGATTTAAAGCAAAACTTCACCCTTTGTCGTCGTCCTCTCCTCTAACATTTTTGGGGAAGTACCTAGTTTTGCTAAGTTCCTACTTCCAGTAAGGCCGTCTACCGACAACATCTTGGGACACAGCGCAGCTCACACATGCGCCTGGAACCGGAAGACCAGTAAAGAACCAATCTGGTTGAGGACAGTACTGGATCCCTGCACAGATAAGTGTCCTTTTATTAAGTCCACAGTGACAGTATTTGTATTTTCTGACTTTTAATTTTTTTGCAAACACCCTGAAGATCCTCCTTTTTAAAGAGGGGCTTCAGCCAAGTGTCCAAAACTTAAGACCCCTTTCACACTGGGGCGGTTTGCAGGCGGTATTGCGCTAAATATACCGCCTGCAAACCGCCTCTAAACAGCCTCCGCTGTTTGTTCAGTGTGAAAGCCCTCGGGCTTTCACACTGAAGCGGTGCGCAGGCAAGACGGTGAAAAAAGTCCTGCAAACCGCTTTTTTGGAGCGGTGAAGGAGCGGTATATTCACCGCTCCTTCACCGCTCCTGCCCATTGAAATCAATGGGACAGCGCGGCTATACCGCGGCTATAGCCGCGCTGTACGAGGGATTTTAACCCTTTTTCGGCCGCCAGCAGGGGTTAAAACCGCACCGCTAGCGGCCGAATACCGCTACAAGAACGACGGTACAGCAGCGCTAAAAATAGCGCTGTTGTACCGCCGACGCCCCCACCGCCCCAGTGTAAAAGGGGCCTAATTGTCAACAGCGTCAAATACTGTAACTGCTCACTTTTAATAAACAGACACTCACCTGTCCAGGCATCCAGCACTGTCCTCACCGGGACTAGTTCTTCGCTGGTCTTTGGGTACCCGCCACTGGCATATTAACTTTGGGGAGCTGGGTGTGACTCCTTGCAGCCAACTGCGCATGCTCGAACCACGCTGAACCTTGTGAATGGACACGCAGCCTCCTGGGACCTGTGACGTGTCCTAGAAGATTGCGTCCAGGGGGAGGGGCGAACATCTACTCTAATCACCTAGGTGGTCAGAGGAGGTATCTGCCCCCCCCCCCCCCCCCCAAATAAAATTGCAGATCTGGGGGGGGTTGAGAGAAGCAGAACTCCCCTTTTGGGTGCAGTACTGTTTTAAGCAGTGTAAAAGACCTGTATGTGTATAGTGGTTGTTTGTTTGGTTCTGTTTCTTTGGCATTGTGGCAGTCCTTATGCATTTGTGTATCTAGCTTGCATACACTGTTCAGTCTTCTGCTGGCACTGTTCCAGATTTGACACAAACCTGTTAGTCAGCCTGGCTTCAGGTTGAATGCACTTCATTTGTGCCAAGTGACATTTGTGTTTTTAAAGTGCAAGTTTCTTTTCACATTTTGTAAAAAAAAAATAGCATGACTGTATTTTTAATTTATATGTATGTTTACAGAGACCCAGTGAGGATAGCAATATGTGATCTGCGAACACTGACTTGTTTCTAGGTATTGGCAATGGAGACTTGATCCTCATCTTTCAAAGTGCAAGATCCTGTTTGCATATCAACCATGAAAATAAATTAGGATCACATGACTGTATTCTCAATTTAGATGTACAGTTGTGCTCATAAGTTTACATACCTTGGCAGAAGTTATGATTTCTTGGCCATTTTTCAGAGAATTTGAATGATAACACAGAAAACATTTCTTTCACTCATGGTTAGTGTTTGGCTGAAGCCATTTATTATCAATCAACTGTGTTTACTCTTTTTTTTTAAATCATAATCGCAACAAAAACTACCCAAATGACCCTGATCAAAAGTTTACATACCCTGGTGATTTTGGCCTGATAACATGCACTCAAGTTGACACAAAGGGGTTTGAACGGCTATTAAAGGTAACCATCCTCACCTGTGATCTGTTTGCTTGTAATTAGTGTGTATGTTTAAAAGGTCAATGAGTTTATGGACTCCTGACAGACCCTTGCATCTTTCATCCAGTGCTGCACTGACTTTTCTGGATACTGAGTCATGGGGAAAGCAAAAGAATTGTCAAAGGATCTGCGGGAAAAGGTAGTTGAACTGTATAAAACAGAAAAGGGATATAAAAAGATATCCAAGGAATTGATAATGCCGATCAGCAGTGTTCAAACTCTAATCAAGAAGTGGAAAATGAGGGGTTCTGTTAACCAAACCACGGTCAGGTAGACCAACTAAAAAATTTTAGCCACAACTGCCAGGGAAATTTGTTTGGAATGCAAAGAAAAACCCACAAATAACTTCAGGTAAAATACTGGAATCTCTGAAAAAGTGGTGTGGCTTTTTCAAGATGGACAATAAGGAGGCACTTGAAGAAAGATGGGCTGCATGGTCGAGTCGCCAGAAGAAAGCCATTACTACGCAAATGCCACAAAGTATCCCGCTTACAATACGCCAAACAGCACAGAGACAAGCCTCAAACCTTCTGGCTCATAGCCATTTGGAGTGATGAGTAGAGCTGAAACGATTAATCGATAAAATTAATAATGAAAATCGTTGTCGATGATTTTCATTATGGATTCGTTAGTCTGTATGCACCATCCTCCCTGCCTGTCAGTCCTGCCTCCGAGTGTTGCACAATCTCCTGTGTACAAGCCGCATTCTCAAAGTGGCGCTCATGTGACCGGGCATGTCCGCCTCTCTCCTCCTCGCTGACGTCAGTGGGGTATTCTCAGCCCCGCCCGCTTTGCTGCCTCGCGGGAACAGAGAGAGCAGGGAAGCAGCGGTGAGCGCCAAGCTGCGATAAGGTAGCAGCTTACTTTTAAAATACAGTGGCAAAACATTCAAACAATTGATTTTGCTATTTATGGGAGGACAAGTGCCCCATCATTGGTGTTCGGGGGGGGGGATGGTACCCCATCATTTAGTTTTCCTGGAAGGGGGAATAGTGCCTCCATCATTGGTGTTCCTGGTGGGGGGGGGGGGGGATAGTGCCCCATCATTGGTGTTCCTGGGGGGTTTCTTGTACTATAAACCCCATCATGACAGGATACCTGTATATGACCTGTGTAACACTCCGTTTTTGTCATTATTATTTTAAATAAACGAAAAAATTGCATATTACGTTTTTGGGGGGGGGGGTTTATGATTTTTTCCGATTAATCAATTTGTGAAAATAATCGTTAGTTGCAGCCCGAGTAATGAGACCAAAATTTAGTTTTTTGGCCACAACCATAAACACTACATTTGAAGAAGGGTCAACAAGGCCTATGATGAAAGGTACACCATTCCTACTGTGAAACACAGAGGTGGATCGCTGATGTTTTGGGGATGTGTGAGCTACAAAGGCACAGGAAATTTGGTCAAAATTGATAGCAAGATGAATGCAGTATGTTATCAGAAAATACTGGAGGAACATTTGCGTTCATCAGCCAGGAAGCTGCGCATGGGATGTACTTGGACATTCCAACATGACAATGATCCAAAACACAAGGCCAAGTCGACCTGTCATTGGCTACAGCAGAATAAAGTGAAGGTTCTGGAGTGGCCATCTCAGTCTCCTGACCTCAATATCATTGAGCCACTCCGGGGAGATCTCAAACGTGCAGTTCATGCAAAACAGCCCAAGAATTTACAGGAACTGGAGGTTTTTTGCCAAGAGTAATGGGCAGCTTTATCATCTAAGAAGATAAAGAGCCTCATCCACAAATAGCACAAAAGAGTTCAAGCTGTCATTGATGTCAAAGGGGGCAATACACGGTATTATGAACTGGGGTATGTAAACTTTTGATCAGGGTCATTTGGGTAGTTTCTGTTATGATTATGATTTAAAAAGACTAAACACAGTTGATAATAAATGGCTTCAGCCAAACACTAACCATGAGTGAAAACAGTTTTTGTGTCAATCATATTCTCTGAAAAATGGCCAAGAAATCATAAATTCTGCCAGGGTATGTAAACTTATGAGCACAACTGTATAGCTACAGAGAACCTGGAAGGATAGCATTGTGTGCTGTGCCATCGCTGGCTTGCTGACTTGTTTCTACTATTGGATCTTTTAAGAGACCGACTCCATGTCTGTCACCCAAAAGCACCTAATGAGTCAATGGGGTTGATTTACTAAAAGGCAAACAGACTTTGCAAGTTGCACTCTACAATGTGCAGTTGCTCCAAAGCTTATTAAATGAGAAGCTCTTTTGACTACCATCAAGTCAAGGGCTCTGATTTCTAATTTATTTATTAATATTTTGAGGGCTGTATATGTTTAGATTTTTTTTTTTTTAAATATGTCTTTGGGGGCGTGGCCTGGACAGCGATGTGAGCGGACGTGTCCGAGCAGAGCTCCGCTAGTGATATATACTGTAAGCGCCATCCTGTATCGTTCCGGCCGGGAAACTACCCCAAATTTGAGCTGTGTACTCCTGCCTAACATACAACATCATGTCTCCGCCGAAGAGAAGCACCGCGGCGTCGTCCTCCTTAGACAGATACCGGAGAGTGGATCGGGACCTGGAGGAGCAAGATGGCGCCTCAGTAGCACCTTCCACTGTTCAGCGTGCAGAGCACGAGGCTGCAGACACCGCAAGGGTCCTGGAGGCGATTTCCCTATGCCAATCAACATTAACCACCAAGATAGAGGAGGTGAAGGTAGACATCTCGCTGATCCACCAGGACATGACCAAAATCCGCGAACGTGTCACGGAAGCGGAGACCAGAATTAGCAGAGCTGAGGACATAATATACCCTTTACAACACTCGCAAGAGGACCTGCAGCGTCAGCTACAGCAACTGGCCCAGAAGCAAGACGACGTCGAAAATAGATCCCGCAGATCCAATATCCGATTCATTGGATTACCGGAGGGTACGGAGGGTCCTGATCCAGCCACCTTCTTAGAAAAGCTCCTCACTACTGCATATGGCAGGGAGGCCTTCTCCACCTCATTCGTAGTGGAACGGGCTCATCGAATGCCCGCACGTCGCCCTCCTGAAGGGGCACCACCACGCACCTTCATAGCGAAACTATTAAATTTCAGAGACAGAGATACTATCCTTCGTCTAGCAAGAACCAAAGGCAACATACCCTTTCAATCGTGTGATGGCGTTCCCGGACTTCTCCGCGGAGGTCCAGAAACAGCGGGCGCGTTTTGGAGTTTTGGTCAAAAGGCGACTGAGGATTCACAACTTAAAGTACGCCATGCTGTTTCCAGCCCTTCTCCGCGTGGCGGGAGAAGATCGTGCGCACTTTTTTGAGGACGCGGCGATGGCGGTGGCCTGGCTGGATCAGCTAGAAGCGGAGAGAAACCGCCCTGCCAGATAGTCTATCTATCCTACAGATCTGGGTGTCCGTAAGTTACATTTTCCCCTGATTTATTTTCCCCTTTTCTTTTTTCTTATTTTTTACACGAACTGAGACTCATTTATTACACATACAAGTACCTCCCAGCTCCAATGAGGCTACGTTGGACAATGCACACTTTACCCCCAACTACGTGGGAAGCTCAGGTACTGTAAAGCCAAACTCACTGCTTGAGAGAGGCTGAATCTCTGAGACTGAGTCATGAACAGACAGACCTGCTCACACAGAGCTCCAGATCACTGGTTTCTTATTTATATGTCCATTTTTTTTTCAGCGGGACTCCTTTCCCTCTCTCCTGGGGGGGGGGGGTTCTACTTTTATATGTCCTGTAAGAGGGGGGGGATCAACACTTGTTCTGAGGTGTTCTCCTATATCAAAAGTTCATGCAATATGTATGTATAGTTGCTAAATATCACTACGGAGTGGTCGGTTAGAGTTATATATCTGACGGCTACTGCTCGGCAATCCTGTCCTACACTTTCACTGCTGAATTTGTTACCAGCATTTGTTCGCCCCCACTGGCGGTGTTCGATCTGCTGCTATAAGCATTGATGTACCACCAGTGGGTGAATGTTAAAACAGTGCGATCATTTCTCTCAGGCATGAGTAGCAAGTTGGTTACATGCAATCGCACAAGTTTTGGGTTAAATGCCCCAGCCAAGTTTGGGAGGTGGAGGGCAGGGAGGGGGGAGGGGAAATACTACCTGGTTTTGTTAAGGAACTATGTTTATGACACGTGTCACTGCAGCAGAGGTCAATGTACAGGTTACAGATTACTAATGAATGGCTATGAGGGGCAAGCATGGTATGGAGTGCGGGTGAAGGCGCCTCAGGCCAAACTATGTGCCGTGTATTTTCATAACTTACATCAACTACAGTATGACTAATATAAAGTTCCTAACGTGGAACGTTAGAGGGCTTAGGGACAGGATTAAGCGCTCCGCTATATTTGGGTGCCTTAAAGCGTACCGGGCTGACATATCGGTCCTGGTCGAAACACATATAACCGGACAAAGAGCCTTAAAGCATCCGTGGATAGGATGGACCTACCGTGCCACCCACACTCCATACTCACGGGGGGTATCTGTCTTGATTGCCAAGTCCACTCCGTTTAGCTGCATTTCAGTACGAACTGACCCTCAGGGCAGATTTATTTTCCTGCACTGCACCCTTTCAGGCATTCAATATCTCATAATGGCGTTTTATATCCTCCCGCCATACACATCCACTCTGATTAACGAGGGTCTGCTTTTTATGGCAAAACACCCCTTGGTCCCGACCATATGGCTTGGTGATTTCAATATGGTCCTTGATCCCTCCATGGACCGGCTGCAGCTGAGTCGAGATGCTCCACACCCCAACACTACCAGGTTTGGGCGCACCTTAACCGAATTCTCACTTACAGACACATGGCGACATAAACACCCTGCAGCCCAAGCATTTTCATGTTTCTCTGCAACACACTCTTCTATGTCACGTATTGACATGATCTTGGTCTCGAACACCTTACTCCCCTTGCTTACTGACGCAGGCTATCACACTAGGTCCCTGTCCGATCATGCTCCTTGCTGGGCTTCTCTATCACTCACTCCACCAGCAGGGCCTAGGGTGTGGCGCCTTCACCCATTCTGGCTGGCGGCCCTGGGAGATCAGGAGGACATACAGGGGGAGTGGCAGTTTTTCTTTAACACCAACAGGAACACCGCCCCAGTGGATATGGTCTGGGAATCCTTTAAACTGCACGTCCGGACCATATTGACAACACGTATCAATAGAATAAAAACTTCTTCAAGAATGACATTACAAAAGGCCACTGAAAAACTAGATGAGGTCACTAACGAATATAGCACAGACCCCACCCCCGATAAGGTATCAGCACTGAAACTTCACACCCGGATAGTGGATCAATTACATTTCGAAAAAGCCAAGCAAAAATTATTCTTTACAAAGCAGAGAATATTCGAGCAGGGGGAGTGGGCAGGCAAATTGTTAGCATACCTAGCTAGGCAAGACACCAGACCTCCTGTGGTGGTTTCCCTAAAAACACCAACTGACATGCTCTTGACAGACCCTGTGCTGGTGGCGGATACATTTCGGGCATATTATGCTGACCTATATGCCTCTAAGGTACGGGTCACTGCACAGGAAACCAGTGCCTTTCTCCAGTCTGTACCCTTTCCCCAAATCTCAGAATCCCAGCTTGTGGAGCTTGAAGCGCCCATAACTGCAGATGAGATTGCGGTGGCTGTGGCATCACTAGCGCCCGCAAAAGCCCCTGGGTTAGATGGCCTGCCACTAGACTTCTACGCAGCTTATTCAGAGGAGTTGATACCTGAGCTATTGAAACTGTATAACCCCACATTTGAGTCCGAATCACTTCCCCATTCACTTAGACAAGCGGTGATCATAGTGCTCCCCAAGCCGGGCAAAGACCCCCTTCTTCCCGAGTCTTATCGCCCAGTATCGTTGCTACAGGCCGATATCAAGATCTTGGCAAAGGTCCTAGCTATCCGCCTGAACCAAATCATACTGTCCCTCATACACCCTGATCAGATGGGATTCATGCCCGGGAAAAACACAGCCATGAATCTACGTCGCCTATACATGAATATCTCAGCAGCTCATGAAGAGATAGGGAGCAGGGCAGTGGTGGCATTGGACGCCGCCAAGGCGTTTGACTCCGTGGAGTGGGGCTATCTGTGGGAATGTCTGAAGGGATTCGGATTTGGACCCAACTTTGTGAAATGGGTTAAATTACTTTATTTCCTACCAGAGGCACGTGTAACAGTGAACGGGATAACGTCGGACCCCTTTCCCCTTGAGAGAGGGACTAGACAAGGATGCCCCCTCTCCCCACTCCTCTACGCACTGGCAGGGAGCCACTCGCCATTTCTATTAGGAACAATCTGGAAATACGAGGTCTCCAGGTAGGGAGCGTGGTGGAGACTGTGAGTCTCTATGCAGACGACATGCTCCTATATTTAGAAGACACAGGCCCGTCCCTGCGAGCTGTTCTCCACACGATAGAAGAGTTCGGCGCACATTCGGGGTTGCAAATGAACTGGTCAAAATCACAAATATTGCCTATAGATATATCACCGCCCACTAGACTGTCAGCAACCCTCCCCTTGAGGAGAGTGGCATGTATTCAATATCTTGGAATACACATAACTAGGGATCCCACGGAATTTCTGGATAATAACATAGAACCGCTATTCCTATACCTCAAATCACATACACAGATATGGGCATGACTCCCACTGGGGGTAATGGGTAGGATCAACCTTATTAAAATGATCATAATGCCAAAATTCTTGTACATGTTTTGGAACTCCCCGGTGCTCATCCCCCTCAAAGTATTTAAAACAATTGACAAACTTATCAATTCGTTCATATGGGGCCCGAATAGACACAAAATAGCTTGGAATACCCTTAAAAACCCTACCTCCTCAGGGGGGGCGGCCCTCCCAGACTTTCACTCATACTATATAGCAGCACAGCTATCGCACTTTTATTACATTCATAACGTGGACAGCATCAGATACCAGACCCTTGTGTGTAATAAACCTAACAAAGACAGTTACTCTCCCCTACAAGTACTGTTTAGGGGTAGAGAGGGCAGGAGGGGTGCGGGAGATTGGGGACCTCTCCTGACACAACACCGCCGCGTTTGGGAGTTGGCATTAAAACTAACAGGGGCTGATTTTTATCATTCTCATACTCCCTTTTGGCACAACCCACAAATGAGAGAACTATTATCGGTCCCAGGGGCCGCCGGGTGGGCAGCAAGGGGGATCATATTCCTACACCAGGTGGTTACCCCACTTGGGGTGAGAGACTTCCAATCGATTTGCGAAGAGTTTCAGCTACCCACACACATGTCATTTAACTACAGGCAGCTGAAACATGCCCTACAAACACAATTTGGTGATGGCTTTCCAAACCCACAGGTACTTCCTCTGGTGGCCCTGATCACAGGGGTAGACCTGGCCAAATTAATATCAAATTTATATGGCGCCCTGCGAGCACGTACGGTTGCAGGTGTCATAGATACGGCAAAACTTAGATGGGAAGAGGACATAGGTCCAGTGGAGGACGAGGACTGGGATGAGGTTCTAGAAAACGTCAAAAAGGTGTCCCCAAGGTTACCAGAGCGTCTCACTCAGCTGTACATAATCCACAAATCATATCTAACACCAGCCAGAATAGCTAAATTTTCTCAGAACCAGAACACACAATGTCCAAGGTGTACTAGTTTATCCAGTTCATTTTTTCACCTTTTGTGGTCCTGTCCGGCTATCCAGAACTATTGGCCACAAATTATTGCTTTCCTGCATGATGAAATGGGCTCCCCTGTCCAACTGGAGCCGAGATTATGTGTGTTAGGGTTACTTCCAGATATAACTATTGATAAATTTACAGCTACTCTCCTATATGAAACACTTTTTTGTGCCAGAAAACTAGTGGCAAAACACTGGATGAGGGCCATTCCTCCCACCTTCCAGGACTGGATTAAAGCAGTGAACATATCACTACCATACAAAAAAGTAATACACAAACATAGGGGATGTCCCACGAAGTACAATAAGGTCTGGGATACGTGGCTCAATAACACGAATACATGTGATGTATAGAAATATATATGATTTGGGTAGAGGAATTAAAACTGTTTTCACATGAACATGTAAGAAAGGCCTTAATACGTGAAGGGAGTGCCCTGATTTTTCTATGTACTGTTAATTCACATTGTATACTACTGTAGGAATGTCAAAGCTTTCTGGACTAAGATGCTCAAAATGCAAGCCCATTCGTGTGCCATGCCCCTTTTCGCCTTTTCCTTTTGCCTTTTCTTTTATTGATCCAATCATCTGTGAAATGTAAACCATGTATATGTGCTTTTCTTTTTGCTTTCTGAATAAACATGTTCCTTTTAAAAAAAAAAAAAAAAAATATGTCTTTGATTTATTTGCTGTGCGGCTGCTATATAAATGTAAGGAAAGGCGTTCCTCACTTGCAGTGCTGAATTTCTGAAGCTGCTGTGAGCTGCACTGTACCCTAGCAGAATTTATAGCTAGTCTCTGACATCATACAGCTTTCTATGTTCCAGACAACATTGCATCGGTTACAGGCACTGCAGTACATGCATAGCATAAAGTTCACATAGCCGCCTGACGTATATTTAGTGGCAAGTTTCGTGCTGAGTGGAGTTCTTTTAAAATGGTTTGTCTATTTTTGTTTTTCAGAATACTGCCAGTCTAGATGACTTCGAAAGAATAAAAACGTTGGGAACTGGTTCATTTGGAAGAGTGATGCTGGTAAAGCACAAAGGAGCCGATCAGTATTATGCCATGAAGATCCTGGACAAACAGAAGGTGGGTCAATTAACTGCACGGGACTTAGACAATGCTTTAGGCAATGTGATGCTACATTTTCTGTAAGTGACTTGCAAGCAAACAAGATTTCCCAGCACACTTGCCGACCAGCCTGCAAGACAACCAAATTGGCCCTGTCTAACAGTCTCCATTTAAAACAGAGGGTTTTGTTTGCACACATTTGCAAATACATGCATAAGCCACAATGCCCACGTCACGGGACCTCTGTATACATTATACTGTGGTCCTAACTCTAAATTTCCTCTAAGTGAACTATATATACTTTTCTTTGAACATGTGTTTTCATTTATTGAAGAATTCCAGTCATAATGTATTTGCTGTATAGAATGGGGATGGTTAAGAACGTCTCTCAGGGTGTTGCAGTCCATGGCTGGATTTTAATTTTTACCCTTTTTTTTTACTGGAGTACAGTTATCGATGGGGATCAGCCGCCCTTTACCCATCACTGTTTATAAACGACAAACGGATAAATAGCCGTCAGGCGGCCGACCCACCCAGTGAGCTCAGCACACAGACACTGTACCTAGGCAATCAAGGGGGCTGGGTACCATGTGATCGATGTGATTGGTCATCACAGCAATCACACAGTACTCTTTACAGTGCTGATTGCTTTCCTTCCAACTGGGGAAGGATAGAGATGGAGTACTTTTCGATGGGGACAGAATGAATGGATCAGCAGCTACAGATTTCACAGTGACACAGAGATTTTTTATTTCCCCCCCTTAGTATCCACTGATATCCGCCACTTCAGAGAGGCTGGAGGGTCAGATCAGGTCCGTCTGAATAACTGACAGGCGGACCTAATCAGATTGCCCGTGTGAAAGGGTCCTTGCACATAATATCTCCAATGCTGTCTCTAGTGACCTGTATATTATGCCTTTCATTTCCCTTATCCTGCACATGTGAACAATAACCCCTTCCTCTCCATCCTGCCGCTTTATGTTACCATTACATTAAACCCTTCCGTTCCTCCTTCCTTGGTGTATGAGTTGTACATTAAAGGATAAGTTCACTTTTTAGGAAAAAATAATAAATGCATGTGTTTTTGCAGAAAAAATGTTCATGTGTTTTTTTTTACCACAGGAGCCTGCAAAGCATTGCACCCTCATTCAGCAGATCGAAGGTGCAATGTCAGGCTGCTGCACACCTTCCCTCCAGGTTCTGCCCATACCTCTGTACAGGCTTTCAGGTAGAAATCCAAAGGAAGTGTGAATGGGTTACAAACCGTCTGCCACAGTGAAAGATTGGGACTTGTTGATTTATTCACAGATCAATGTAAATGGTGTGGCTATGCACATCATTTATTCACATGTTACAACCTAAATAAGGGTGTAACATGTTCTAAAAGGTGAACTTTGCCTTTAAGGTATCTGGAGCACCATTCTCACTGCCGGCGACCCGCTCCCGCTGTGATTGGCTCCCGCTGTGTACTTTCAGCAGGTCCAGCAGACACTATGTCCACAGGGACCCGCCGATCGTTAACTGGAGAGGCAGAACGGCGTCTGCCTATGTAAACAAGGCAAATTGCCATTCTGGGAGAGGGAAAAAGAGAGATCTTGTGTTCCTGCCAAGCAGGAATGCTGATCTCTCTTTTTCGCCAGTCAAAAGCCCCCACAGTTAGATTACAGGGGTGAAGTTTCCGGGGCTGAAGTGGTTAATAAATACCACCTTTAAAAGAAAGCTCTGTCTCACAAAATGATATAAAACTTTGTCAAACCTTAACCCCTCCCCTCCTTAACATCAATCAGATAGTGGGATGTAGCGTGTTCAGTTACATCCATAGCCCAACCCATAGACCTGCGTCCGTTAAAGTGTTAGTGAATGCAAGCTAGAACTTTTTCATAACGCTCCCTCCCCCCCATGCTCCTACCTGTCCTGCATTTTTTTTTTTTTTAATCCGGTCCAATCATGTGATTCCACAGCTCCAGCTCCCCTGTGTAAGGGAGCGCTCAACAACGGCTGTGAATTCCCAGAGCTGTGACCTCACACGTAGGCTCCCATGGCCCATCCCCATAAAGATATGTTTTAATGAGTTTGTTGTGAAGGAACTTAAAGAGGTTGTAAACCTTCCTGTAGTCATTGTACCTATAGGTAAGCCTAGAATAAGGCTCACCTATAGGTACTGTAAATATCTCCTAAACTTCCTCCGTTTAGAAGATATTTACTGTATACTGCGCCGATGATGTAATCGGCACATGCGCTCTGAAGGGACTGCCATTCGTGCCGTTTCTTCAGAAGCCAGTGCCGTGACCGCATACGCGGGAGTGACTTCACGCGGCTCCAGCCAGTCACACAGCCGGAGTCTGCGGCCCCGGAAGGAAGATGGAAGCGGCCTCCAGCGGGGACGACGCAGGCTTCGTTTGCAGGTAAATGCAACATAATGTGCTAGTATACAATGCATACCTAGCACATTATGCCTTCACCTTGCAGGGAAGTATATATAATATATCAGAGTTTACCTCCTCTTTACAGAAAATTTGTAAGGTGAGCTTACACTGGGCCCTCTCCCCATCCCTCCCGGTCCCACTGTACCAGAATGCTGCGATCTCCCGCTGTCAGACATCAAAATGCCGCTTCACTGGTCCGGGGGTTTTGAAACCCCTGTGGCTTAATCTCGTGTCCGTATTGCTTAGCCAAACGGATTGCAGAGATTCTAATTGGTCAGCACTGTCACATGGACGGCGCTGACCAATCGGAAACCATCTTGCCCGTACTGTCAGCACTACAAGGAGAGGAGAGAAAGCTGCCGGGATTTCCACATCTGGTGAAGCAGCTTTTCAGTGTCTGACAGCAGCCTATTGTGGCAAGCTGGTACTGTGGGACCAGGTGGGATGTGTAGGGGGTCCAGTGTAAAGTTTAAGCATCCTGCACAGAGCCCTGACCTCAACCCTTTTGGGATGTATCAAAACCCAGACAGCAAACCAGTTCTCTTCCTACATCAGTACCCCATGCTCTTTTTGCTTGTTTTACATTATGATTTGTGTCTTTATGGACCTGACTTTGTGCACAGGGGCACACAAATCGCCAAAAACTCCAAAATGTTGTGGAAATTCTTGCCAGAGGAGTGGAATATTTTGTAGCCCTTAGGATGTCAACTCCATATTAACGCCTTGGGTTTTGGAATGGGATGTCCAACAAGCTCAGATAGACATGGGGGGGGGTAAGCTAACAAACATTTTGGTTATATTGTGTATGTGGTTTTTACATATAAGAGCCCCAACACAAGCACATTTGCGTAAAAGAACTATAGAACTATAGGCATTTATTTTGGATAGAGCTAGGAAGGCTTATGACCCCTGTTAGATTTGTTTTCACCTTCTGTGTCCCATTGCAGAGATTTCCCTTCACTTCCTGTCCCATAGCCAAACAGGAAGGGAGAGGAAATCACTGCAAATTAAGGGAATTCCTTGGTGACCCCCAGGCCATCAGAAATAGTGTCCCCATTGGAAGATTTCCTCTCTATTACTTTTCTGGGGATAGCCCAAAATTTGGGATTTTCTTTTACTTTCACTTTTATCGATAATGGTAAACAGGACAAATAGAGAGGGTGAATCTCCATAACGGGGATACACGCAGCAATAAAAACTGACAGGTGTTCTAATTCATCGCCACTCTATCCAAAATTGAAAAAAGTTATTTGCCTTTTTAGTTATACCTTAAAGTGATTGTAAAGGTAAAAAAAAAAAAACAAACATATACTTACCTCCACTGTGCAGCTTGTTTTGCACAGAGTGGCCCCGAACCTGCTCTTCTGGGGTCTTTTGGCGACTCTTGTGCCTCCTCCCAACATCTGATAGCCCCCTCGGAGAAGCGTTTCCCTGAGGGAATTTCCCGTGTCCAGCATTCGGCGTGCATAGAGGTTGAATGCAGGGCTAGGCCCTGCCCCCCGGTGCTCGCGTCATTGGATTTGATTGACAGCAACGGGAGCCAATGGCTGCGCTGCTATCAATCTATACAATCAAGAACCGAGAACCCTGGGCAGAGAGACAGCGCGTCCCCGTGGGTCAAGTTCAAAGGGGTCAGGTAAGTAAAACTGGGGGGGGGGGTCACTAACAGGTGTTTTTTCACCGTAATGCATTAAGGTGAAAAAACACAAACCTTTACATCCCCTTTAAACACGTACTAAGACGTATAGTTTTTTCCCATTTCTGCTCCAATGTTCAAATTGATTGTTTGCGATTTTTATGATACACACCTGCCTCTCTTGTTCCCAGGTGGTGAAGCTGAAGCAGATAGAGCACACGCTTAATGAGAAGAGGATATTACAAGCAGTCAACTTTCCTTTTCTGGTCAGGTTGGAGTATTCCTTCAAGGTAAAGCTAATAAAATGCCTGCTCAGTTAAAGCGGATCTTCACTGCATCTGAGCACCAAAAACTCTGTTTAATTTTTTTAATATTTAAAGCAAACTCCCCCATCCATCAATTCTAACCAGCCTTTTAAAGGAGAGGTCAGTTAAGGCTGCCTCCTTAGTTTCACACTACAGGTTTTCTATAAAGGTTATTCTAGCTTGTGTCGTCTCTTTAATAAAAACTTCAACTACTACTTTGCCATTTATGTAAAAAGTAAAGTTTATTTTGCCCAATTTTATTTATAAATACATTTATATGATTTAAAGAGCAAGTAAACCTGATGGGTTTTACTTTCTCTTTATTTCCTTGCAAAGTAAAAGCATAAAGGGCTAGTATGCATCGCATACTAGCCCATTATGTTGCACTTACCTGCAAACGAAGCCCGCGATGTCCCGGCTGGTGGGCGTCCATCTTCACCCCTTTTCCTTCCAGGGCTGTGGGCTCGATGACTGGCTAGAGGCGCGTGACGTCACTCCCACACATGCGTGCGGGAGCCTGCGGTCACAGCATGGGCCCTAAAGAAACTGAACGATTTTGCCCTTTCTTCAGTGCGCATGCACCGATGACGTTGGCGCAAGCGTATATGGCAAATATCCCCTAAACTGTGGTCTAGGAGATATTTCCAGTAACTACAGCTAAGCCTTATTATAGGCTTACCTGTAGGTAAAAGTGGCGTTTAAGGGTTTACAGCCACTTTTAAAAATGTTTTATATCTTCTAAAGTGCAAGTGTAGGCTTATATAGAAGAGGCCAGTTTAATTGTGTGTTTTTTTTTTTTAACCTCTTCCCACCAATGGTATGTATATATGCGGCCTCTCCGGCGGGTGGCTTCAATGCTAAGAGGCCGCATATATGTAAACGCTTTTCTGTGCTGAGAGCATGCACCCTTGCCCTCGGGAGATTTGCGATAATGTGACTACTGTGACAACCAATCACAGCGGTCACATGACCCCAGCGTCCTGCCTCAGACTCCTGGCATTTAGAAGCTGTTAAAGGCCTGGAAGCAGCTGTGGTAAGGGGTTAAGAATTCTACGCAACTCATGAAAGCAGTCAGTAAGGCCCCTTTCACACTGGAGCGGTTTTCAGGCGGTATTGCGCTAAAAATACCGCCTGAAAACCGCCCCTAAACAGCCTCCGCTGTTTGTTCAGTGTGAAAGCCCGAGGGCTTTCACACTGAAGCGGTGTGCTCGCAGGACGGTAAAAAAAGTCCTGCGAGCCGTTTCTTTGGAGCGGGGAAGGAGCGGTGTATTCACCGCTCCTAAACCGCTCCTGCCCATTGAAATCAATGGGACAGCGCGGCTATACCGCGGTAATACCGCGGCTATAGCCGCGCTGTACGAGCGGATTTAACCCTTTTTCGGCCGCCAGCGGGGGTTAAAACCGAACCGCTAGCGGCCGAATACCGCTGCAAGAATGACAGTACAGCAGCGCTAAAAATAGCGCTGTTGTACCGCCAACGCCCCCACCGCCCCAGTGTGAAAGGGGCCTTACTAATTCTATTCAGCAAACACTACAGCTGTAATCTTTGCTCATTTTAATCTGGGTAATCTGCTGTGTCAAATAGTTGCGGATACCCTCTGTGGAAATAACAGTCTGTCAGAAAACATGCTTGTAGTGCTGGACTTTCTTATTAGCATGTTTTTCAAGCGAAGTGGTTGCAAGGTTTATTTGTAAAGTAAAACACTGTCACATCGCATGTGATTCACATGGTAATCGCACCACATTCCTTAGCAAATTACATGTGATTCTGTGTGGGGCAATTTATTATTATTTAGTGTAGGGGAGGGAGCTTAGAGGGGGATAAGAACTGAGCTCGTCTATTCAGACTAAAGCTCTGCATGTACCTTTCTTCCTCTACCTATGTGGAGTTGAGGGGGGGTCCCCCTTTCCTCCAATCAGCTCTTACACAGTGTAAATACAATCTCTCCACCCTTCCCTATGTACTGCTGAAAGACGAAGAAAGATTTGTAACACAATTTGCACTTTTGAAATGGTGTAGAGTGGGGAAGACAGCAGATAAACGTAAAACCTATGTAGGAGGGTTTGTTTCTTCTCTGTATCATCTGAGGCTGTTCACTTCACTGGGTATATGTAAGGGTTTACATCCACTTTAAGGTAATCTAAATGGACTTGGTAATTTGAACAAAGTGACAAGTTTCCTGGATAACAAAAGCAAATCACTGGTGGTTTTGCTTGTGTGGCTGTCGTATCCCAAGTTGGGTATGTTTTATTCTCTGTGGTCCCTTTTGCATGTTACTGGGAATGATCTGCACAAGGCCTAAAGTGGTTGTAAACCTCAGACATGAAGTATTACCAAAGCCTATCTCTCTATAGTGTGCTCTTGTCTCAGTCCAGAGCATTGAGGGTTTTTTTTCCATCTTCTGCCTCATTCCACTGCTATCTGCATGAGTCACTCCTGACAAGTTTTCCTGACACGAAGAGAAAAAAGGTGACGGGAGGGAGCTCCAGCACAGAGCCTGTGATTGACAGCCTCAGCTATTTTTCTGTGTGCTGTGCTCCAATAAGCACTCGCTGAGCTCCGCAAAGTGTAACTTCAGCTCCCCACCCCCTGCTTTCTGAAATCTCAGACAAGCTGTATAAATTCTGCACTTTGGATGTAGAGAAGATAAACCGGTACAAATTACATGGGTGCATTTGTTTAATCTCTGTGTATCCCCTGAGGCCAGTCACTTCACTGGGTGTATGGGAGGATTTACAACCACTTTAACTGGTAGATGCAGAGCACAGAGGAGATTAAACTCTCATGCCATGTCTAAAAGGTTGGTAGACTGTGCTTCTTGATGATTGGTTCAACTTCTCAAGACCAACTAATGCTTGTTTATTTTGTCTAGGACAATTCAAATTTATACATGATTATGGAATATGTGCCGGGAGGTGAAATGTTCTCACATCTAAGAAGAATCGGCAGGTTCAGGTCAGTACTTTACCTTAATTTAAATAAAAATCAACAAAGGCGTGCTTAGCCTGAAAAATAGAAAATCAAGAAACTGTTGCAATCAAAAATCCTTGAATAGTGAGGAATAATAAATAGAAACGTAAGATGCGCTGTTAATTGAGTATCACAAAAACTAAATAATAGTAATAAATAGTAAATGGGTGTACCGATTCAAAACCACTTTGGAACAGTGAACAAAAAATGTTGAAAAAACACAAAAAACCACAAGTGGGTCCCTAAAAAAAAAAAATGCCCACAGCATGTGGGTTTAACTGCTAAAGACAGATGTGTCAATCTCGTTAATAATATACTTAAAAAATTTTACTGTTTCACGAATAATATGTTCACAAAAAGAAACTAGGTGTAATAAAAAAAGAAAAAGTCGGTGAATGCAGCTTCCCATGTGTGTTTCCAAATGATTGATCGTGCTGGGAATCCACTAATTCCACACCATGCTGAATATATAAAGTGAGCTGCTTACCATTAAAAATGAGTTTATTAAATAAAAATGCACTTGCATCCAAAAAGATGAGCTAGAGCAATGAATCATAAAATTGTACTCGGCCGCCTGCAGAGCGGTCGGCACAGATGGACGCCTTGTTGCTAGCTGTGATCCCATGCGTTTCCTCTTAGAAGACTTAGACTGAGAATGGAGGCTAGTATTATAGTACTATACCCTGTACTCGGAACGTGTATCATGTAGTGACAGACTCTTGCCATCCTAGGATACCTGCACAGAACTATACCGATCTCATCATTTCTCTTAGGGCTTGCATCGATGACATCAGAACTCAAACGGTTTTTAACTTGAATTTCTTCTGTGTCCTCTGTTCAGTTTCCAGAAGCAAATGAAAGCCAGGGTTACCTACCTCCCAAAGTAAAATTAACTGACATGACACATAAATTTTACTGAGTGGGCCAACTTTTTTACTGGCCGTTCTAAAAAATTGCCAAATTGACCTTTTTTCAGTGTGAAGGGGAATGCCGCAGACCCTGATGTGAAGGGGAACGCTGATGTAGTCAGTCTCTGCTCACCAGAGCCCCCCTCTCTCTTACATAAGAGTCTGCAGGATTTTCCCTTACAGTTCAAAGATAAACTCTGCAGACCCTGATGTAAAGGGGAATGTTGCGGACCCAGATGTAAGGGGGAGCTCTGATGTATGGGGGTCTCTGATCACCAGAGTCTCCCCCCCCCCCCCCCCCCCCCCCCCCCCCCTCCACTTACACTAGAATCCACAGAGTTCCCCCTTGCATTATTACAGCAGAGTCTGAGAGTCTGCTGGGTTTCTCCTTACAGTGCAAGGGGGACCTCTGCGAAACCTGATGTAAAGGGGAGTGCTGCGGACCCTAATGTAAGACGGAAGTCTGTATAGGGGTGTCTGGTCATCAGTCGTTACAGTGCAAGAGGGAACTCTGTGAACCCTGGTGTAAAGGGAGACCCTGATGTAAGCCCCCCTTTACATTAACATTCCAACTTGACCTCGGGGTCTGCAGAGTTCCCCTTGACCTCGGGGTCTACAGAGTTCCCCCTCACACTGTAACAGGAAATCCTGTGGACGCTTTTGTAAGGGGGGGGGCTCTGGTGATCAGAAACCCCCATACATCAGGGTCCACAGGTTTCCCCATTCAGTACCAAGTCACTGATTCAGATCAAGTATACAGATAAGGATACATTTATCTGAGTTTTTTTTTTCTGCTAGCATTTGCCAAATGAGACCACTGATGTCAACCCCCATGTTTCTCTCATCTCAGGTAGTTTAAATGCATTGGCTCAGCAAGTTGTATTGCAGTACACTTCAGTAGAAAGTTGGCAGCTTAACATGTTTGCCTTTTGTCAGTGTACACTGAGCTAAGTGGTGCCATATGCCAGGGACAGTGCTGTACAAGAAGCTTGTGTTCAGGGCTGGTGTGAGCAGACTGGCTGTTTTCCATGTGTCTCCTGTGCTTGTCTTTGTCATGTGACCTGTCACATGGCCAGTAAAAATATTACAACTGGTTTTTCAGGCTTTTCTATTGTCAATGGAGCTACATATGCCCCTAGATTTTGTAGCAGTTTGTCCACCCTTGATTTATTGCTAGTGACAGACAAAATGTTATGAAGTTTTAAAAATGTTCCCCATGAGTGCTATTTACTGCATATGTTACTATTTCTATTTGTTGAGCACTTTCATTTCTTTGCAGTGAGCCCCACGCACGGTTCTATGCAGCTCAGATAGTTTTAACATTCGAGTACCTCCATTCACTAGACCTCATCTACAGAGATCTCAAACCAGAAAATCTTTTAATCGACCAACAAGGATATATTCAGGTAAGGGAATGATTGCCTGTGTAGGTAACACCCAGCATTTTATTTCTGGTGGATCATTGCTTCAGCCAGTAAAAAGAAAAAGAAATTGTATTTTTGTGTGACCCTATCCAGAAACTTGTAGATAGCAGAACTGCCATGCAGATTTCAGTGTTGTGATGAAATAACAAAAGGCTTCATTCATGGTGGTGATGAATATTCTGGCTGCTTTTGTGATCTCTAAAGAGTTATCAGGCACTTTATAATAATCATTTAAAGTATAAGTTCACCTTTTGGAACATATTACATGTTTCACCTGTATTTAAATACTGATAATAATGGGAAACTACAAGTCCTGACAGCTTTTGTGGCTGTCGGCTTGTAGTTTCAATCAACTACCATGCCGCGGTTGAGCCTTCATTGTCTTTTCCTGTCAGGAGTCCTGCAGACTTGTCAAGAGTATCGTTCTGATTTCCGGGCTGCAAGTAAAATAAAAATACACATTTACCTGCAAAAAGATGCGCATTTATTTGTTTTTTAAAAAGGACATGTCAGGGTTAATAAAAAAAAAAAAGGATAAAGTTCCCTGGAAATAGAAGAGACCGGATGCCGGTGTCCAGTTCCGTTTTATGACCTGTACATCACCTTAGTACTTGAATGTTATGTAGGGGTCCAAGTAAGGAACTATGTTGCTAGAAACACCCCCAGAAGTGTTGAATGGAAAAAATTGTTTTGTAGAGCAGTGGTCTCCAAACTGCGGCCCTGGGGCCGGATGTGGCCCCTTGCTTGCCTTTATCCGGCCCTTGGGGCACTTTTCCTTCACTGACACCAGCAATGGAGGCATAATTCTTGCCACTGACACCAACTACGGAGTGCTATTCTTCTCATTGACACCAACAATGCAGTGCTAGTCCTCTCACTGACACCAATGATGGGGTACTATTCCTCCCACTGACATAAATGACGGGGCACAAAAAATCCCCCTAATACCAAAGATAGGACATTGTTTACTCCCACTGACACCATGACATTTTCTACCCCCACTGGCCACAGTCCAGCCCCCAACTACACCCCCCCCCCCCCCCTCGGCGCCAACAAAGGGGCACTATTCCTTCCCCCGCCGCCAACAATGGGGCACTATTCCTTCCCCCGCCGCCAACAATGGGGCATAATTTCTTCCACTGACGACAACTATTTATCTACCTAATAACAGAGATTGGGCATTGTTCACTCCCATTGGTCACGGTCCGGACCCCCTAAAGTCTGAAAAACAGTAAATTGGCCCTTTCTTTAGAAAGTTTGGAGACCCCTGTTGTAGAGCATGCAAATTCTATTATTTTGTTGGTTAATTTTTTAGTCTTTTCACACTTTGTTTTTGTTTTTTAGTTTTATTAATTCTCATTGGTTTTCATAATTCGTCACTTATTTTTACACTGAGCGCAGGAGGAGTTATTTTTATACACAGACCTAGCTAGCAGACTTGCACTTGCTCTATCTATCACAATCATGCAGCCATTACTCAGGTGGAGCAGTCTGCAGGAAGTGATGGGAGGAATAGGAGTGGTTTGCAACAAATTCTTTTTTTTTTACACATTAACACAGTTACTTAGTAGTTGAGGTTGAAAAAAGACACAAGTCCATCAAGCCCAACCTATGTGTGTGATTATATGTCAGTATTACCTTGTATATCCCTGTATGTTGTGGTTGTTCAGGTGCTTATCTAATAGTTTTTTAAACTATCAATGCTCCCCGCTGAGACCACCGCCTGTGAAAGGGAATTCCACATCCTTGATGCTCTTGCAGCCATTTAAGGTTAAACCTCTTTTCTTATTTAAGTGAGTGGCCATGTGTCTTCCGCAAAAAAGTTTTATCCCTATAGTGGGGTCACTAGTATGGTATTTGTAAATTGAAATCCTATCCCCTCTCAAGCGTCTCTTCTCCATAATAATATCAGTGCTCGCAACCTTTCCTCATAACTAATATTCTCCAGACCCTTTATTAGCTTTGTTGCCCTTCTTTGTACTCGCTCCATTTCCAGTACATCTATCCTGAGGACTGGTGCCCAGAACTGGCCAGCATACTCCAAGTGAGGCTGGACCAGAGTCTTGTAAAGTGGGAGAATTATCGCTTTATCCCTGGAATTAAGCTATATATTAAATAGAGGTGTGGAGGGCTCTTTGGAAGGCGACTCTCCATTAAACACCCCATACCCTTTCATCTCTATCCTCAACAGATTCAGCCCCTTAGTCCCACCACTCTCTTCTTTACTCCCTACCCTCTCACACATTTTACATTCTTTTTCATATTTTCTCTTCCATCTCCACTCCCTTTTCTTCTCTTCTCTTTCACTCCCCAGTTAGACTACAGGTTAAGGGAGGCAGGAAATTTCCCTACTACATCTATGGTCTCTCAGTAAACTGGGAGAGCCACGGGCCCAGATACCAAACTGAAGTCACCTACTCAGCATTAACACTTCTGTAGACCCTTGGATGACAAGTTGGGCTTGTGCCCATTATGTACTGTTTTTCTAAGAAGGTTAAGAAAATCTCTGGCCATCAACTTACGCGACTAGGTGGAACCATTCACACACAGTTTTGTTCGTAATTACATTCGTCCAGCTTGAACCAGTGTATGTAATTGTGTCCTATCTGTGGGATTGATGTGAACCTGGAACCACAATCGGTGAGCAGGCGTCCTCCTCCTGTGTTAAGTAAGCAGCAGGGCAGGCGCTCGGCACAAGACCGGGAAGCCAGTGGGATTCATTTAGTAGTATTGACTACTACAGTGATTTCCAGCATCCACAGGGATCACACTGGTATCGCACATACTTAAATTGGCCCATGCTGCACCAGTGTAACTATTTTAAAATTTGCCATACCTAAACTTCAGGTTTAACCTTTTCAATAAGACCCAGTCTTTCCTTTGGTTGGTGATTTATATGTCAGTATGTGAATATGTGCATATGGGTTTTACTTTGACAATTGTCTATACCAGTCATTCCCAACCACCATAGAACCCTAGGGTTCTCTCAAAGGAGACCAGGGGTTCCTTGATCTGTGGCTAACTGATCTCCCATGTGATGGTGCCTGCATAGTTCTTAGGTCCTACACCACTTGACAGATTCAGCAGGACGTGACTCTTAAGAGTGGCATTCTGACCACTGCTGTAAGGCTAAGTTCACACTGGCATTGAAAGCAGGTGTCTGAGGGGTGTTTTTAACGCTCCTCAAACGCCTATGCAAATGATAGTATGGACCGCACACAGTGCTGTTCACGTTATCAATACATGAGGCGTTACTTCAAAATTGAAGCCTGTCGAGTCTGAAGGTGTTTGAAACCTTTCATTGCCTTCCATTCAACTCTATGGTAACGCTCCTCAAACGAGCTGGCAGACTTATGCGTCGCGTTAAATTTAGTAAAATACAGCAATGTGTACAGAACTGTGGCATATTTTTGTCACCTTGGATTGCTTACCGCAGTGTGACTAATAGACATTCTTCTGGACATACTGGAAGCCTCAATCTGGTTCTGCTGCATGTCAACCAGGGTCTAAGAATCTCCAGCAGTGCATCAATGGAAGCGATTTGAATGCAGCCAAATAGTCATAAAACTTCTGGGGGTAGGTGCATAAATCATGATACAGGGCATGGAAGTGCCCTTTAGAATATCTGAGAGACAATTGGATGTACCTAATAGCGCCTGAATACCCTTCTCCTCTTCTCTGCTCAGCCAATTGCTCATACATCAGCATCATCTGCAGAAGGCCAAACATGAGATAAAGCTTAGTAAATGATTCCATGCTGCTGCCTTCCTTCCTAATAGAGTATGCACAGGAAACATTCACCAAGAAGCCACGTCTTAAATGTTTTAATTCCTGTAATGTCGCTTCCCTTAAAAAAATAAAGAAAGAAATAGGAATTTGTACAGCGGTTTTAATGCGCATCAAACACATCAAAGCGCATAGGGCCTTTGGGGATTGTTTTAAACTCGTCATTAACGCTTGTAAAACGCTGGTTTAACGCTCATACTAAACTGCATTATCACCAGTACTAAAGCTCATTAATGCTATAGGTGCGTTTAGTGTGTTTAAGAGTTAGAAATTTTAGTCAAGTTTGAACAAGCCCTAAGGGGAACTTTCTTCCCACTGACCTCCACCAATATAAGAGACATTTTCCCAATGACCACCAATGGACCCATCTCAGCAGGAGTTCACTGCATAATCGAAAAAGAAAAAAGTTAACCTATCCTCCGTTATAGTTTTTTGATGTTAAAGGATAAATTCGCCTTTCCAGAAAAAAAATATATGCACATCATTTTGCAGGGAAAAATATGCATTTATTATTTTTTCCTGTAGGAGCCTGGAAAGCATTGTACCCGTGATCTGCAGTTTAGGGGTGCAATGTCAGTCTTCTGCAGAAAAGCCCTGCAGTTTTTGCCCATACCTTTTATACAGTCTGCCTGTTTGAAATCTGCAGGGCTTGTGAATGAACTATGAGCGCGCTCATCAGTGTTCTCAGATCTTATTTAGAACTACAAGCTGTCAGATGCGGTGGCTGATGGTACTTGTAGTTCATTCAGAGCAAACTGTGAATGAATGATGTGGCTGTGTGGGCGGAGCCCTGCTGTTACCAAAAAGCTACTACTGTCACACTAAAGGGGGATTGGGGAAAGTGGTGGCAGGAGCTGCAACATGTTGCATGTTCCACCTCAAATACGGGTGGACGTGTAAGATGTTCCGAAAGGTGAACTTAGCCTTTAAGTGCTTGTAAGTGCTAAGTAATGTTTAAGTGTAACACTTTCGAGCTTTAATTAGAAGAGCACAGCACTCCACTTAACAATATTTTTAGCTGCCTCTTTTTCCAGAAGGACAGTATCATCTTTGCTCAGGCATTATTCAGGATCATTATCTACTGCCCTGGACTAAGAATGGTGGCTCAGAGATGGCAATTGTGTAAATCCAGTCCCTGTGCAGTTCGCTGTGTTTGCAAATGTCTGACACAGATCAGTCCCTACTGCAGCCTTACACCTTGTTACTTGATACAGCATTAGGATATACAGTCTAATTCCTGGAGAAGGGAGGATTAGGAAATGCTTCTCCTGACTGGAGGCCAAAGATGGCTTTTTAAATAAAGATGGAACTTTTTTTATATATATACTGTAGCTGTATTTTGCCACGTGTCAGGAATGTATTCAAAGATTTGTAAAATCACTGAAAGGTCCACATAATAGTGAAAACCTCAGAGTGGTTGATTTAATAAATAATTTCCAATTTTGTGGTTACCTGAAATTCTCCCATGATTCTCCTTACATATTTCCCAGTTACAAGAATAATAACATTTGTGCTCTTTTTCAGGTCACAGACTTTGGGTTTGCCAAGAGAGTAAAGGGAAGAACTTGGACGTTATGTGGGACCCCAGAGTACCTGGCACCAGAAATAATTTTGAGCAAGGTTAGTGAGCTCTACCAAGTTAGCTTGCTTTCCTAGTGTGAACAGGTGTAAAATATCAATGTGAATTTATCAAGCTGCTTTACGTCATTGGCTTTCAAATTTCACACTGTTTGATTTCCATAGATACGTGGTCACTGATACAGAAGATAAAATTAATACACGTTGCACCCCATAGCTAATGCTTTATTCCCAACTTTATTTCAGCATTTAAAGCCTAACTCTAGGCCAAACCATTTTTTTTTTTTTTATAAAGCCTGGAAGCATTTAGAGTCCTCATATAGGTGAGATTTATCTTGCTTCCTGTGCCCACTGTATTGTAATGAGGGGAGTTTTCCCCAGTGGGGTCAAAGATCCAGTGTTTGTGTCTCTGTTGAGCAGAAGGTAATAGAAGTACCTCCAAAGTTGTTCTAGTGACAGTTTACAATGTTGGCTTTACCCATACTCTGTTTCAGCGACAGTTGATACTAGTGCAATTTGGCTGAACCTACAGCCCCAATTCTAAGAAAATTTGGATGCTGTGTGAAATCTACTTAAAAACATTGCAATGCAATGATTTGCAAAACTCACAAACTCAAATTTCATTCACAATAGAAAACATATCCAATGTTTAAACTGAGAAAATGTATCATTTTGGGGAAAAAAATAAGTTAATTTTGAAATTTATGGCAGTCACACATCTCAAAAACGTTTGGGCAGGGCATAACAAAGATGGCAAAGTGGTACTAACAAGGAAGAGATGGCAGAACATTTTGCATCCAATTAGGTTAATTGGCAACGGATTAGTAACATGACTGGGTATAAAAAAAGAGCATCTTGGAGAGTCTGTGTCTCAAAAGTAAAGATGGGCTGAGGTTCAACAATCTGTGAAAAACCGAACAATTTCAGAATGTTCCTCATTGTAAAATTGCAAAGACTTTAAATATGTCATCATCTACAGTGTATATCATCATCCCAACTTTTTTGGAACTGGGGTTGTACTTGTGGGGACAGACCATAATAGAATTCTGAGAGAGGATCTAACCCTTTCCCCCTCCACATAAAACTAAAACATGAATTTGTTTTGGAGCTGGGCATTCATTTTTCTACATGTTATACGTTATCCACATTCTACTTAGCAGCAGCTGAAGTCTCAGTGAAAATTGTACTTAGTATTAGTGTTTAGTATTATGTAGTTGCATTAAGGTTCAGGAATATGGTACATGCTTAAAACCACTTGAAGACCACAATACTTTAATTGCGGATTTCAAGTGGTATACCAGGATGATGCCTGCAGCTACAGGCATCACCCCAGTATTGTTTTTTTTCTGTGGGCGCCAAGCTTTTTTGTTAAAGCCATCCTAACGGCTAAGTAGTCTCGGGATTGCTTTCACAGGCAGCAGGAGAGGTCACCCCCGACCTCCTCCCGCCGATGCCTCTGCAGGTTCTCCGTCCTGTCAGAGAACCCAGAACTGAAGCCGGCGGTTCCCCTGGCTTACCATAAAGCTTTTCAAGGACCAGAAGGTCTCCGATTAGCACTATGGTATGTCACTTCTGGTTCCCCTAGATGTAAACCACACCATTTTTAAAACAAGAAAGCATCTGCTCACACCGATCTTGGTGTGATCAAATGCTTTTAAGGGTAAAGAAGACCTCTGGGGTCTAATAGGCCCAGATTTCTCTGTAAAGAGTACCTGCTATCTGCCTATTGCTGTCACAAGGAATGTTTACAGGCAGCATGAACATTGCCAATTGAAGAGCTGTTGCTCTAATTTGGGATGATTTAGGGGTGCTTAAAGCGGTTGTATACCTGCACATCTAAAAAAAGAAAAAAAAAAAACCCCTGTAAGGCAAAGGCATAATGAGCTAGTATGCAACGCATACTAGCTCATTATGAAATACCTTAGATCGAAGCCCCCTTATCGCTGCCCGGTCCATGCCGAGGGAGCTGACATTTTGCCCTCGGCGCTTCTTCTGGGTTCACGGCTCTGGCGCCTTGAGTGGCCAGAGCTGCGATGACATCACTCCCACGCATGCGCGTAGGAGTCTTCCTCCTGGCAAGGTCCGGCAGCCGGGCATTCGGAGAGCATGCGCCGCTAACGTCAGCGGCTGCATGCAAAATTAATATCTCTTAAACGCACAGGTTTAGAAGATGTTAATTTTACCTACAAGTAAGTCTTATTATAGGCTTACCTGTAGGTAAAAATTACAAATGAGGGTATACAACCACTTTAAGCTGCTGTTGTAAACAAACCAATGGTAATACTATTGCACTTAAATAGATTCCTCCATCTATACAAACAAGGTGAATGGAGAAATCCCCCCTGCTAGGACCTGCTGCTGTCGGAATACATTGATCAATGGCTGTAGCCACTGATGAAGAAAAATCTACCTTTGTGAAAGACGTCAATTAACTTCTGTCAAGCAGAGATTGACGCACACTGATTGAAATATGGCTGGTCCCTGCTGAACCGACTAAATTTCGATTAGTGTTTGGCCACCTTTAGACTTTTAGGGTTGGTTCACGCCACAAAGACGCACTCCAGATCAGTTCCGGATGTGTTTCTGCATGCGGGTATTTGACGCGTCCCAGTACATTTTTATAAGCGTTTCCGAATGCATTCCAGGTGCTTTTTTCACTTTTTTTTTTTTTTTTTTTTTTTTTCACTATACTAGGGTCCAGTTTTGATGTGTTTAGTGCGTTTTTGATGCATTTTAATGCATTTCAGTACAGTCCAGTGCAGGAAAAATGCAGCATGTTCTACTTTTTTTTCTGGAACTGTGCCATTGGAAACCATATAACCTACTTTCCATGTGTTTTTGATGCAGAAAAAAAAAAACGCACTGTACTGCATGTAGTGTGAACTGGCGGCCCTAAAGCTTTTAACATTTTACATGCACCGTAATTGTGTTCATAACATAACCGTAATAACAGGGTGGAGTAGACTCCCTCTGGAACTAGTTCTAGCCAGCTGAGTTGATTGTTTTAAAAAAGCTGGATGCATGCCTAAATGCACAGAATATAACTGACTATTACCATTTATAAGTAATAACACCAGACATTGTTCAAATCTCCAATTGCCTTAGGGGATCAGGAATGATTTTTTTTTTTTTTTTTTCCCTGGTTAATCAATTTACTCCATGTTGTGACTTTCTCTTGGTCAACTCCGGGTTGGGTTCTTTTTATGCAGGTTTCCTATTTATCTACCTTATTCTTTTTTTCTATTGGTTGAACTTGTGGCATTTGTGTATTTTTTTTTTTTTTTTTTTCAACCAGACTAACCATGTAACAATTTAATTTTCACGGAGATGTCAAATGGGTTTTAAAATAGACCTTGCCTGAAAAAGACATAAACATTGTATCACATTGCCCACAGTAAAGTAAATTTAAAGCAGATCACCCCCACCACTTTGTATCAAATTTTTAGCAGCATGCATCTCTGCATGCTTATGTGAACTCGTCAGACCCTTACCTTTTATTTACGGTACCTTTTGTTGAGTCCTCTTCCTTATTAACCTGAAGGCACTCGGTGACAGCCCCAGCTGCACTGATGCCCCTGGGAAGTCAACATCACTAGAGGCTTCAGGGAGATCTTGTACCTAAGCTGTGAGACCTCAGTATTTTCACACTGCGCACATGCAAGATGAGGTGCATGACATCACACGCTTCTTCTCACATGCTTTGTATGACATTTTAAACTAATTTGATTTAAAAAAAAAAAAAAAACTTTCATGGTCTCGAAGGGAGGCTTTGTTTTTATTTAATAAGATGAATGTAATTAAAGAAAAGCAGTATGAAATAAGATAAGTGTTCTTGTTTATGTACACGGTGTGTTGATATTCATGCCATTTTCTGTAGAGGAGGGGTCCTCTTTGGATAAAAGTTTTACATTTTTATGTATGAGGTTTCAAATCTGACTTAAAACGTTTGTTAACCTCCCAAAAAAAACAGATTCTGTTCCTTTAAAGTGTGTTACACAAAACAGTGTTTGTGCTCTGTAATTTGGCACCCTGTAACACCTGGCTGATCCTGCCTGGCTATACCCTCCCCTCTGCAAACAGACCACGATAATCATGGCTGTGGTCTGTTTGCGCGCCTCCATCATCCGCAGCCTGCTCTTCTGTGTCTGTCTACTCTGCTCCCCCCGTGACACCTAATAACAGTGACGCCCCACCCCCCTCCTGCTGCAGGACTAACCAATATAGTAGTATACTATCCGTTCTGTATCCTAATACAGTGCCCCGCTGTGTCTGTTTTATTAAAAAAAAATACCTCCTTCACCATATCTCACGGCGATTATGTGACCGGCCGTGTCTCCTCTCTCCTCGCCTTGCGTCTCGCTGACGTCAGCTGAGAAATCTCGGCCCCACCCGCTGTTTCTGCAAGATGGCCAGAGAGGAGATGGACAGTTACATGAGCGCCGGGAGCTGCCGTGAGATACGGTGAAGGAGATATTTTTTAATGAAACACAGACAGCGGAGCACTGTTTTAAGATACAGAACGGATTATGTAAATTACTGAAAGTTGGTTAACAACCACTTTACGTTTTTTGCATCTGTCGCAAGTTATTGAGTAATATTTTTATGATCGTTCACAAATCTATTTTGTGTGCTGGTCCTATATTGTGTAAGGTCAGCAATGTCCCACCTCTGCAGAACTCTGTTTCCTGGAAGTGCCACTAGACCTCAGAGTCAATAAGGACAGCGTTAACCACTTGCCAATCACGCTATAGTCGAATAACGGCTACAGTGCGGTCGTCCAGTTTTGGGAGGGTGTCTTTTGGCATCTTCCCAGAACCATTCCCCCTGTGCACCCACACATCTGTGATTGCTGTGTCCTTGGGACCCAGCTGATTACAGGTCAGGGTAAAGAGCCAATCGCAGAGGCCTTTTACCATGTGAACAGCTGTGTCCAATCACAGCTGATCACAATGTAAACACACTTGTTGGTTATCGGCATTCCTTTCCTCACAGCATGAGGAGAGGAGAGCCGATAACTGGCCAGTGCCAAAGGGGACATCGACACTGATAATTAGGGCACTGATCATCAGTGTCCTGATGATCAGTGCAGCCCCATCAGTGACCTTTAGTGCCAACTATTATTGCCCACCAGTGCAGCCTATCAGTGCAAAAGTAAATTTTATTTTTGGTCTTTTTTTCATTTAGCAAAAAATAAAAAGCCCAGTTGTGATTAAAGCGGTAGTAAACCACTGAAAAGAATAAAACATTTAAAACCCTGCAAGACAATGGCATAATGTATGTGATGCATGCTAGCACATTATGAAATACTTACCTTAGAACGAAGCCCCCACAGCGGCACTTGGTTACTGCTGAGGGGGCTGACTTGCTCCCCCAGCGTTTCTTCCGGGTTCACAGGCTCCGGCGCTATGAGTGGCCGGAGCTCCAATGACACGCGCGGGAGCCCTCCGCTCCAGAAAGAAGCTCTGAAGTTCCAGCACTATACGGAACTGCTTGCTGGGTCAATGTCTCCTAAACTGTGCAGGTTTAGGAGATATTCATTTTCCTACAGGTAAACCTTATTATAGGCTTGCCTGTAAGTAAAAATCACCAAGCGGGGTATACAACCACTTTAAATACCACTAAAGGAAAGCTATATTTGTGTGAAAAAAAAATGATAAAATTGTCATATGGCTATAATGTAGCATGACCGTGACAGTGCTGAAAACTGGCCTTGGCCGTAAGGGGGTGAAAGGGCCTGGTAGGCAAGTGGTTAAAGGATAAGTTCACCTTTTGAAACCTATTTAGGGTTATGCATGTAACCTGTACCAGCTCCGGCAGGCAGTTCGTCACATTGCTACCTTGGTGTGACAGTGAGCGGGGGATCCTCTCCCCTCACCCGCTATCACTTTATGAATAGAGCGTGGCAGTGTGGTGTTCCACCCACATGGCCATGTCACTCAATTAGTTTCCTGTGAATGAATCAAGGACAACTACCATTGTACGGCAGAACGGCTTGTAGTTCTGAATCAGTTGTAAGGGTGCTGATGAGCGTGCTAGTAGTTCATTCACAACCCCTGCAGCTTGTACACAGTCAGCCCGTATGCAGGTAGATGTAGAAAATTGCAGGGCTTGTCTGTAAAAGCCTGATGTTGCACCCCTGATCCATGGATCAGGGGTGCAATGCTTTCCAGGCTCCTGCAGGAAAAAATTATAAATGCACTTTTTTTTTTTCTGCAAAAATGTATTTATTTTTTTTCTAAAAAAAAAGTGAAATTAGCCTTTATATAATGTAGTGAGCTCTTTTTGCTGTTTGAGGATATTCACACATGCTAATGCCATAAAGCATTCTGCACAGGAACAGCAGACAGGAACACTGGAATCTGTTAATTTAACAGATATTCTGTTGCATGGGAGTTTACTTAGAGGGGAATCAAATTAAAACTGGACATTGCAGTATTACTCCAAACCACGGCCTGCATTTTACATCTCATTCATAAAATGTACCTTTTAGGTACTATAAAAGTGATCACTTATCGGAAATATTAGAGAAACATAAACTAAATGTGAACAAAAGGGTCCACTAATAACATTTGTGATAATAAAACGACAGTGAAGAAATCAATAAAAGGTAAGGATATAAAATCCAAATAAATGAAAAAATTATAAATAAAGTGAATTAAAATAAATAGTACAGTCCATATAATGAAGTAAATAATTAATAAAAAGTATTATTGGAATATATGCGGCAGCTGGCTGAAAAAAACAGTAACAAGCTTGTTTTGACCGCGTGGGTTCCGGGCTGCTTAGAAATGGCCTGTGGTCAGCAAGTGGTGAAGCAGCGATATGACTGTAGTAGGGCCTATAGTGTTGAAATGTGGTAGTAATGTATTTAAGGAGACCCTGCCACCAATGTAAAAACATTGCAGGTAAAAAGCAGAGATTGCAAATGCTTTCTCTTCTGTGCTGGCCTAGCACCTTCCCTTGTCATTTTACTACATAAGCTTTTCTGTAGCCACTGGCAAGGAGCAAATGGAGGAATAGTATAGACCAGTGATGGTGAACCTTGGCACCCCAGATGTTTTGGAACTACATTTCCCAGGATGCTCATGCACTCTGTAGTGTAGTTGAGCATCATGGGAAATGTAGTTCCAAAACATCTAAGGTGCCAAGGTTCACCATCACTGGTATAGAGTTTCCCTTGAGTGACAGCTGTGAGTCTACTGGGGCTGCTTACTTCACTTCCAAGATGGTGACGCCCAACACCAGTTTCAGGAATTTTGGATGTCTACTCAAGGGAGGTTTTTGCCAGAAAATAACTTGCATTAAATGTGTCAAATGAACATACAATCACCGGCCACTTTATTGGGTACACCTGTTCAATTGCTTGGTAACACAAACTGCTAATCAGCCAATCACATGGCAGCAATTAAGTGCATTTAGGCATCTAGACATGTTGAAGACGACTTGCTGAAGTTTAAACCAAGCATCAGGATGGGGAAGAAAGGGGATTTAAGTGACTTTGAACATGGCATGGTTGTTGGTGCCAGACAGGCTGGTCTGAGTTTTTTTTTTTTTTTAAATTGCTGATCTACTGGGATTTTCACACACAACCATCTGTAGGGTTTACAGAGAATGTTCAGAAAAAGAGAAAATATCCAGTGAGCGGAAGTTGTGTGGACGAAAATGCCTTGATGTCAGGAGAATGGACAGACTGGTTCGAGATGATAGAAGGGCAACAGTAACTCAAATAACTTTTGGTTTAGACAAAGCACCCCAGCCATGTGAAACGCGTCACCTTTTGCCCCTGCCATTGCCATGCCATTGCTTTTTGTCTCATGAATTTATCTCCTCAATAAACTTTTCTATTTTTGCTTCAAATAGGGGAGTGCTGCCATTTCTTTTTTTGTGTATCAGTTTGTCTGAGGCAGTGACAGGGCGTGCACTCCATCTGATGTGTGCTCATTCATCAGCAGTTCAGCTATCCACGCCTGGAAAAACTTTTTGTTCAACTCAAATAACCACTCGTTGCATCCAAGGTATGCAGAATACCATCTTTATACACACAACACTTTGAACCATGAAGCAGATTGGATACAGCAGCAGAAGATCACACCAGGTGCCAGTCCTGTCAGCTAAGAACAGGAAACTGAGGCTACAATTCACACAGGCTCACCAAAATTGGACAACGGAAGATAGGAATTGCCTGGTCTGATGAGTCTCGATTTCAGCTGCAACATTTAGATGTTGGGGTCAGAATTTGGTGTAAACAACATGAAAGCATGGATCCATCCTGCCTGATATCAACGGTTCAGGCTGATGGTGATGTAATGATGTGAGGTATATTTTCTTTGCACACTTTGGGCTCCTTGGAACCAACTGAGCATTGTTTAAACACCACAACCTACCTGAGTATCGTTGCTGACCATGTCCATCCCTTTATGACTACAGTGTACCCATCTTCTGATGGCTCCTTCCAGCAGGATAATGCACCATGTCACAAAGCTCAAATCATCTCACCACTGGTTTCTTGAACATGACAATGACGTCTCTGTACTCCAATGTCCTCCACAGTCACCAAATCTCAGTCCAATAGAGCACCTTTGGGATGCGATGGAATGGGAGATTGGCATCATGGATGTGCAACCGACAAATCTGCAGCAACTGAGTGATGCTGTCATGTCAATATGGACCAAAATCTATGATTTATGTTTCCAACACCTTGTTGAATCTATGCCATGAAGAATGAAGGCAGTTCTGAAGGAATAAGGGGGTCCAACCTGGTACCAGTAAGGTGTACCTAATAAATGGCCGGGGAGAGTAGAATTTTATGGGTAGATTTTTGTTGACCACAATAATCGGTATACCATGCATTCATACTCCAGAGCTGTCACCTCAGTGATGTCATTAGCTCCTCTTGAGTCAAGACTGAATATTGCTTTATACACCATAAAATGTGTTTCTGTTGTATGATAACCATTTCTTTCTTTTTAGGGCTATAACAAAGCAGTCGATTGGTGGGCATTAGGTGTTTTAATCTATGAAATGGCAGCTGGTTATCCTCCATTTTTCGCCGATCAGCCCATTCAAATATATGAAAAAATTGTTTCAGGAAAGGTAAGTCCATGTGTAGTAGACAGGTTGCGTTTTTGTTTACCCCAATGCTGCACTGAGTATTGTTTTTTTTTTTTTTTTTACATAAGTTTTACAACAATTCCTTACAGCCAAAACATCAGAACATGGCAAAACAAAAAATTTACTGACGAAGCGCCTTTTTTTTTTTTTTTTTTCTGGCAACCTAAGAAATTACAGAACTCCTATTGAAAACTAACACAGTGAATATTTTAACAGTATAAACATGATATGGAAACACTGACAATACCCATAACAAAGTAATTTGCTTGATTTACACTTAAAAAGTCAACACAGCATGAAAGTATAAACCCAGATATTTACAGGCAGTTGTTTTTTTTCTTTTTGTTAATTAAAAATAACGCTTTCAAATGAGGAGACTTGATTGTGGTATTTCACCCGGAAGAACCCATCCAATGGAATGCCAAAACACTCTTGCTATGTAGTTAGCAAAGAGTGAGATGTAAGCAACTTACTGAAAAGTTCTGAGTTGGACAGTGCAGGATCCGTGGACCTGTTTCTTCTGAATTGAACACTGCAAAAAACCATAGAGATGGTCTTTTTAAATTGGATGCAGGAACCATGGAGTAGTAACCACTTTAGCAGGGCAGTGTCTATGGTTCCTGCAGGGTCCACTTCAGAAGTTTCCATCCTTACATCTCTTCCATTGCCGACTATCTAGCGAGAGAGTTTTCACCAACCGTTAATGTTACCTAGAGGGATCCTTCCTGGTGATATGCACTGATCAAGTCCCTCCATTGGAAATACATTTTATTTTTTAAAATGTGTTTAATCTGCACTATCCAGAGTGCTCTGTTCTGTGTTTTTTTTTTTTTTTTTTTTCTTGCATGTTTATGTGGCCTTTGGATAATTACGGTATGTCAGAGCTTCCCAATAAGTGTACATTATTGGTTTGCACGAAAGTTATAGCGTCTACAAATTATATGGTGTGTGTATATATACTGGATTTAAAAAATAATAAAAAGTTATACTAGTAATAGCAGCGATCATTATAGCGGGACTGCGATATTGCGTCAGACAGCCTGACACTTTGTGGAAACCAGTAACACTAATACAGTGATCAGTGCTGAAAATCTGCAATGTCACTGTACTAATGACACTGGCTGGGAAGGGGTTAACATCAGGAGCAATCAGAGGGTTAAATGTCTGCATAACCAGTGTTTGTGTACTGTGTGCTGCTTTCACTTAGGGATGTGCTGTGCAGGGAAAGAAAGTCCATCACATCCATTGGCCGGCACCCACTGATCGGCTTCTGCTTAGATTAATCTTGCAGGAGTGGTGCACCTACTAGGCGGCAATGCATACTGCATATACGGGATTCTGCACAGAATGGCCATCCTGTAGCAGTAAATCTGTTATAGGGCAGTTATGAACTGGTTATGGAGAAGAAACAAGGCTGCTCCTCTATAGATAAAGAATGGTAAATGAGCGTTGCCCCCTGAGAACAAAGTACTGTGTTGCTTGCAGAATCGCCAGGTGAAAAAAAAGCTGAAAGAAAACACATGCAGCCACCTCATCTAATGTCTAGTAAGCTGCAGTATATCTTCTATTTTGTTCTTGGGATTAGACACATTTTAGTGCCAAGTACAAAAGCTACACTAACAACTGCAGGAATAAATAGATTGACTGTACCGCAATGGGTTTTTTGCATTTGATTATATTGTATAAGTAACATTTTCTGAATACTTTTAAAGCATGTGTTTTGTGGAAAAAGTCACACGTTCCTTGTATAACTTTTAGAGTTCGAACAGCTAACACAGAATGTTTGTTGTCTCTGCCCAGGTACGGTTCCCATCCCATTTCAGTTCAGACCTTAAAGACTTACTAAGGAACTTGCTGCAGGTAGACCTGACTAAAAGATATGGCAATCTGAAGAACGGGGTTAACGATATTAAGAACCACAAGTGGTTTGCCACTACAGATTGGATCGCCATTTACCAGAGAAAGGTAAATTACTGTTTACATTGTGGCTTTTAATTTCCTGTTTTACTTTTTATGGGTATTTTATTGGTTGGTATAAAATGGATAGCATATAGTCACGTGCAGCAGCCAATCAGAATACATCTATCACAGATATGTCAAACTGTTGCCAGTTTTTTTTCCCACACACGTTGTTCCATTAGACCAGGGGTAGGCAACCTTTTGAGCACAGTGTGGCAAGAAATGTTTTCAAAGAAATTGAGCGTGACGATTTTATAACAAAAAAATGTCAACTTCACACACTCAATCACGAAAAGGATTTTTTAATAAGTAAATGCTGTAAACTACTTTTAGTAGTGAGAAATTACCATTCTGCACTCTCACGCCTCAGATCAGCCCCAATTCATGCACCTTCACACCTCGGGCCACTGTACCCCCTTTTACATCTGCCCCACCACTGTAAGCCCCTGCACATCTGCCTTACCACTGTAAGCCCCTGCACATCTGCCTTACCACTGTAACCCCCCTGCACATCTGCCCCACCACTGTAACCCCCCTGCACATCTGCCCCACCACTGTAACCCCCTGCACATCTGCCCCATGCTCTTCTGTCTCACCGCTGAACCATCTTCTCATATGTCCTAACACTGAACTTATCTGCTCTTTTGCCCCACCACTGTAACCATGTATTCCGCTGATGTACCTCCTTTTTTCCTCCGCACCCCTCTGCACATCTGCCCCACCGCTGTAACCCCCTGTCCCACCAATGTACCTCTTTTCTCCTCTGCCCCAACACTGAACACCCCCACCCCCACCCCGCTCATCTGTCCCACCACTGTAACCCCTTGCTCATCTGCCCTATAGCACTGCCCCCTTGCTGTATCTCCCCCTCCTGCTAATCTGTCCCACCTCTGAACCCCTCCTGCTCATCTGCTCCACCGCTGTACCCTCTTCTCATCTATGATATGCGTGATATGCAGAGTGGTGAAAGGAAGCTGAGATGAGACGCATCTACCTGTCCTGGCACATTCATCCTGCTGATCCACCTCTCGCATCCAGCCCACGTGCTTGTATGGGATGTATGTGATGTCACATACAAGCATAGGGATTGGATGCACAATGATGAGCTCAGGTCAGGGGCATTTTCTAAAAGCAGTGGGCCTGTGTGCAGGATCATAAGTTGGGGCCCCGCAGCTGAAAAAGTGCGGCACTCTGTGCCACAGGAAAAGTTGGGAGTGATTTTCATCGCGCTGAATACTGGCTGTGGCTTAAAGGGACACAAAGTGCCGGGGTTCAGTAGTAAGTGATGCAAAGGTTCAGGAATAATTTCAACAAAGTTCCCAGAAGCTCAACAGTAATTCCACAAACTGTCACCTGATTGGGGTTTTCTCAATCACAGTGAAATCCCTTCTTTCTGAGATTGGTAGTGGCAACCAAGCGAGTCATCTTCCTCCAGATGGTGGATGGGGCTAGCAGGATTGTGATTGGCTTAAGCAGTGGCCAATGACAGTCCTCCTCCTCCTGGAAACAGGGACCGCCCCCCCAGAACTGCACCCAATCTCTTCCCCATCACAAAAGCTGACAATCGCAACTACAGCAAAGTTAGAGAACCAAACAATGTTTCCCATCTTTTACAATGTGTGGGGGCGCAGTGCCTCCCCCTCAGTGCAGGTGCAGTGTGGGGAAATTCTGAAATTGGAATGCATTAGTGTCTCACTGACACTTCCCTCCGCTTGCGGCACCAGTTCCGTGGATTGCTTACCCCTGCATTAGACACAACGGGAAGTAAGAGGAAACCTCTCCAAAGTGAAGGACAGGTGTGTTTATTTCTTCACTCTTTCTGTTCTGGAGACAGCTTATTATTCTGGGTTTTCCCCCTATTATCGGTCCTGGAGACAATGATCACCAGGTCTAAGAAGATAAAATCTCCACAACAGAGACACAGACGGGTATTGTATCCCCATACCACTCTTCTAAAAACAAAATATGTATATTTATGTGTGTGTGTGTGTATATATATATATATATATATATATATATATATATATATATATATATAGAATATAGTTTTTAGTAGTAAGGGTATTTTGTTAGTCCTAAGCAACACTTCCTGCTCTGGAAACTGGGGGAGATTTATTAAAACTATTGCACACAGAATCTGGTGCCGCCGTGCTTATTAACCAATCAGCTTCTCGGTTTTTTAATCAAAGCTTAATTGAACAAGCTGAAGTTAGAAGCTGATTAGTTACTATGTACAGCCGCACAAAATTCTGTGTGCACCAGTTTTACTAGATTTCCCCCTGGGGGTCATAAGCATATTGGTGTGATCTTCATGGCTTACTACTGTAATATGGCCTAAAGTCCTTCCACTTTTAGTCCCCAGTACCAGAAACATGTAAAGATAGCGGGGTAACAAAAACTGATAGGCTCACTAATAGGCCAGAGAGTGGGGGGAGTTAGAATTACGGCAGATTTTAGATATTTATACCAAAAGGCATTTTATGGTTACATTTGAGGACATATTTATTATTTTCCAGCTTTGAATTAGAGGCGATGTTAGTTTTTAGCTTTGGATAATCTTTAAATGTTATATATATATTTATTTGCTAGTCTCTAAGCTTTGTTTTACATTTTCTGTCTATACCCACCTGCTCTGGCACTCGGTAAAGAAGCAAGTGAGCGTTCATAGAAGAAACATTGTGGTTATATAAGGAAAGTGCTTGTTTGTCTCTGTAAATTGTCTCAGCGGTGGCTGTTTTGAAATCAGGCTGGGGATCAATTAGAGCAGACATGCAGCAATTAATGGATCTCCCCATTCTTTAGCTGGTGAACCTCCTCACTGAACCCCAATTATCTCCTCCTAACTTGTGTGATCATTGAATTCCTCTTACAAGGAGTAAAACTAAAATATACAAAATTTTACATTTGCATACTGAGGCGGTTATTTAACCTTAGTCACATGACTGTATATACATAGCATACTGGTACATATGTCCTGTGGTTTTAAATGTAATTCCATGTTTTTTTTTTTTTTTTTTTTTGCTTGGCTGTCAGCCTCTGGTTTAGTTTGCTTTCTCCTTGACACCATCTCGTTTTGAGCTGCTCTAAAGCACTATTAGGGCTCAATTACACTTGAGATTGAGTCTCGCCCCTCAACCATTCTCCTCTAAGCAGCAAAAAACGCTGTTTCCGGTGTACATATGTTGCAGCAAGAATTTCAGCTGCCAAATTCAAAAGAATGGGGCTGTGTTGTAACCACCCTGCAACCACATGTACTGCACAGTAGTGCAGGCTTTTAGAGGTTTAAGCAGGTGATGTCCCTTTATTTTATTTTTTTTTAAATACCCTCTGAAAAGCAATCCACAGCTAATCCCTCTCCAGCTTACACTACACGAGTGTAAACTAGCCCTTAAAGTTATGTCTGTGCAAAGACGAAAAAGAAACCTATACAGTTGGTTGCCCAACTCCGGTATTCTGTTAAATTTACTCATGCAGTGGGTTTCCCCCATCACTACATGAGTGAAGTGCTTGTTTTTGCTAGGAGGAGAAGGAATAAGTACAAATACTCATTTTATTCCTCACTTTTGCAACCTTCCTCCTCCTCCTCCTCTTGTGACCAGTCCCCTAAAACTTTTGTTGTGCAGGCACACAGTGACATCATCAACTACAATGCAGAACGGTGCTGAAAATCCAGTGTTTTGGGGAGCAAGGGAAGAAGGTAGTTGTCCCTAACCCCCTCCTTCCTGAAACCAAACTTGCCGTACATGTGACCTGCTTCATGGATACAGTTAAAAGCCCAGAATTGGACTTTAAAAATACCAGTAGATCCTGCCAGATAATCCAGTGAGCTCTTCCTGTGGTTACAATAATTCCTCTGCTGCAATGAAATCACAAGCAGTGTTGGCAGCCCTCCTGCCCAGTTCTTTCCTTATAGAATATAGGATACCTTCCTCCTATGGAGATGAGAAGAGGAGGCAGTGGTGTCCATGCGTTTACGTGTGAATAAAAAGATGCGACTGCAGAAATGCTATTCTCTGTTTTCTGTGAGGATCAGCAGTCGTGCAGGACTTCATAATCTGATTGTGATTTCCCTCAAGATGTCCCACCTGCCAGTGTCTGCAAACATCTCCCAGATGTGAGATCTGTACAGTGTAGCCTGGTTACAGTTGTCTCATTTGCCCAACCCTTCCACATTCCACAAAGCAGGTCATGGTGCAAGAGTGACCTACTAACAGACATTTCTAAGTGAGCTGATGTGAGTTTCTCCCCATAGCCAGAAGTAAGTAGTTTCCAGGGTTGGCGCACAAGAGGCGAATGCTCTCTGAGTTTATGAACTTGGTACCTGTGTCTGCCAGCTGCCTTTGTTAATTATCCCATGCAACATGGGTTTACTTTATTATTTGAAGAACCACCCTAATCAATTTACCTGCAGGTAGTCTGCAATCAAATTTGATGAATACTAATATAGACCCTAACCGCAGTGATTATGCTTTTAGGGCTTGTTTACACATGCACACATTAAAGCGCCTACTGCTTCAACATACTTTTTTGATACTTTTTTGATACTTTTTTGATACTTTTGTGATACTTTTGTGATACTTTAATGAAGCTTGGTAAATGCCCTTGACAGGTGCCCAGTAGAACCCCAGCTCAGTAGTCCCCCTGTTCAGCAGATCCTTAGCTCAGTAGCACCCCCATTCAGCAGATCCCCGGCTCATTGGCACCTCCATTCAGCAGAACCCTAGCTCGTTAGCACCCTCGTTCAGCAGATCCCCAGCTCGTTGGCACCCCCATTCAGCAGATCTCCAGCTCGTTGGCACCCCCATTCAGCAGATCCCGGGCTCGTTGGCACCCCCATTCAGCAGATCCCGGGCTCATTGGCACCCCCGTTCAGCAGATCCCGGGCTCGTTGGCACCCCCCGTTCAGCAGATCCCGGGCTCGTTGGCACCCCCCGTTCAGCAGATCCCGGGCTCGTTGGCACCCCCGTTCAGCAGATCCCGGGCTCGCTGGCACCCCCGTTCAGCAGATCCCGGGCTCGCTGGCACCCCCGTTCAGCAGATCCCGGGCTCGTTGGCACCCCCGTTCAGCAGATCCCGGGCTCGTTGGCACCCCCGTTCAGCAGATCCCGGGCTCGTTGGCACCCCCGTTCAGCAGATCCCCAGCTCGTCGCACCCCCGTTCAGCAGATCCCCAGCTCGTCGGCACCCCCGTTCAGCAGATCCCCAGCTCATCGGCACCCCCGTTCAGCAGATCCCCAGCTCGTTGGCACCCTCGTTCAGCAGATCCCCAGCTCGTTGGCACCCTCGTTCAGCAGTGCATTCTGGGATATCTCATACCAGCAATACCTCTAAAACAAAGTAAAGCTAACTCTGAATAAAAGCCCCTCAAAAGCTGCAGGTGCTGTTAGCGAGCTTTGTCGTAGACTTCTATGGAGGCTTTGGCGTTTTATTGAAGCACTAAGAAAGCGACATGACATATATCTTGAAGAAAAGTAAACGCAACAGTGTGAGCAGGACTGTAAGGTAATAATTTTAGTTGGTGAGAGGTGCTTTGATTGGCATTCAGAGTGCTTTAAAAAAAAGTGTCAACTGCCACATTTTAAAGCGATTGTAAATGAGCCCTTAGTGAGATTTTCTTTTTTCCTATACCTCTAAACTAACCACTGCTGTCCCCAAAATCACCAGCACAACATTGCCCCCTGGTGACCACATAATGACACTTGTTGATACTGTGGAAATGCAATACAAGGCAAATTGTTTAGCACCTGTCACTTTATAGCCCAAAGTATGTGGAATGATGGAGTTCAGGTGTTTCCAGTGAAGGTTCCTGCTAATGCTACAGCATTCAAAAACATTTTAGATGATTGTGCGCTTCCAACATTGTGGCAACAGTTTGGGGAAGGTCCTGTTCTGCTCCTGCATGACTGTGCCCCTGTATACAAAGCCAACTTTATGCCCGTACACACGGTCAGAAAATCTGAAGATAAACTTTGTCCGTCCGAACGATCTGCCAGTTTTCTGATCGTTAGTATGCTGCTTTTGACAGCCGATTACGAATTTTTGGCAGACAAAAACTGGATGTGCAGGCTTGAAAATTTTTGTCTGATGTGACCACAACGTCCGATTTTTCTTTTCATTAGTACGGTTTTCTGACAAAAAAAAAAAACAAAAACCGAAGAGCAAGACTAGGCATGCTCAGAAATGAAAGAACACAAATAAAACAATTCAACGCATTACGTCACTTCTGACTTCGTGAATTCTGTCAGAAATGTTCTGATGGTCTTCACTTTCAATTTGAGACTAGCATCAAACAAAAAACTGACGAAAATTCGTCCAATAATCTGACCGTGTGTACAAGGCTTTAGTATATACATGGTCTAATAAGTTTGGTGTGGAGGAACTCAAGTGGCCTGAACAAAGCACTGGCTTCAATTCTGCTGAACACCTTTTGGATGAATTGGAACAAGATTGCAAACCAGGTCTTCTTGTCCACCATCAGTAACTGACCTCCCAAATCTTTTTTTGGCTAAATGGACAATGGTTGCTACAGATACACTTATGGAAAGCTTTCCCAGAAGAGTGGAGGCTGTTATAGCTGTAAAGGGGGGAGCCAAGTCTATATTCTATTCCATAATTTTTGAAAGGGTTGTCCATCAAGCTAATGTAGGTGTGATGATCGGGTGTCCATAAACTTTTGAGGTATATAGTGTATAACACCACACCTCACCAAAACTACAGAAAAAATATATAATTTTGCAATGTTTGTAGATTATTGCACGGTCTACAAATATATGCATTGTTGGCATAGAGTCCAGGTATTAAAATGTTACTTAAACCCACATAAAAAAAACAACTCTTAAATGGTGTATTACATGCTGTTCATACTAAGTCACTGAGATTCGTTTTCTGTATTCTGCAAAAAAAACCTGGTTGATCCTGCTGCTCTCCGTCTCCACCTTCTGTCTACTTCCACAAATTAGCTAGAGATTTTGCAGCTGTGGTGGCAACTTTGCACATGCTCCGTTTTCAGTTTCTATGCTGAGCATTTTGTCCTTATCACATCTGACCAGCCCATGTGACTATGGTCACACGTGTGGGTATATACACAGTGATAAATGACAGCCCACTCCCTCCCTCCTCCATACCCACTAACCTGCTACAAGGGGGGTGGGATATTACATGTAGATTATTGGAGACTTCACCTCCCTCTTATTCTAAGGCACAGGCTGGAGGGGCGTGACATAGCCTGTGATTGGCAGAAATCCGCCCACACCATGTTATTGCCAAAAATAATAAAGATTTGGTCTCAAATATATATTTGTTTTGACAATTTAAAACAGTTTAATGATATTTATTTTTACTCTGTATTTCAAAGGCTTTTATTTTTTATTTTGAACATGTGACCAGCAGCAGAGGACTAGAAGCTCCTCCAGCTTATGTTTCCCTGCAGACAGGCTGGGAAAGAGCTGGATCATGTGACAGATGTATATCACATAGAAAAAAAGTAGTTAGATTTTTTTTTTTTTTTTTCATTAAAATGGTGCCATCATCCATATACAGAAATAGAAGGGACAATGTAAATTAAGGAAGAGCTCCAGTCTGGGCAAAAAAATAAGTCAGCAGCTACAAAAACTTTGTCAATCAGCTTCGGGTGTGGGCGCTGGCATTGTAAGTAGGGGAAACCAGCAGTGAAGCCTTCACAGCCTGTTTCCTACTGTGCACATGCGTGAGGCGTGCTGCACTTTCTGAATGGTCCCGCCTTCCTCTGGGGGCTGGAAGTGCTCTTAGATTGCCACGGCAAACTAACCTGGAAGTGGGAGTGGGTACCTGTCAAAACCAGGTCCCCACTTCCCCCACCCTCATTCCCCAAAAAGTGCCAAATGCGGCAGTGGAGGGTGCAAACAAGCGGAGCTTCCCCTAAAATAGTTTAACACACTTAAATAGTGTGTGTTTAGTATAATTTAATTACATAGAGCGTTTCCTTCCAGGCTCAAATTGTAAATGCTTGGTTTCTTAGGCCTGGGTCATCCTTCCACCGTGTCAGCTAATTTTGCAGCACTTTCGTCTTGCTTCGTTTTAGGATCCATGTGCTTGTGTGTTTTTTGCCTTTTACTAATGTCTGTCTGTCTGTCTTCCCATTCAGGTTGAAGCTCCGTTCATACCAAAGTGCAGAGGGCCAGGCGACACCAGCAATTTCGACGACTACGAGGAGGAAGACATTCGCGTGTCCCTGACCGAAAAATGCGCAAAAGAGTTTGCTGACTTTTAAGATGTGCATTTAGAATGACACGGCATCAGGGCTCACATTTTTGGGATCTTTGCACTCTGTTTTCAGATGGGGTGGAGCTGAGACCATCTTATGTCAAAACAGTTACCTAGTTCCTTCATTCCGCAAAGCTGACTGAAGTCTAGAGCGCCATCTTCCATGCGTGCGGTTTGCACCGACCCTAGTACCCCGGCACAATGACAAAAAAGCCTTGTTTGTGCTGTAACGCAGAATACTAGACCACTGATCTTGTGTTTCTTTTTCTTTCTTTTTATTCATTTTATTTTTTTTTTCTCCATCCCGGTTCTGTTTTGCGTCTTGTATGTTTCCCAGCCACCTCGTCCTCCTCACCGTTTTTAAGTAGTATTTTACCCAACTTACACTCCCTTTTTATTTCTGATGTGTAATGAGTGTTTGTGTGTGACTGCGGGAGATGTTGCACTTAGTAAGGACTACAATTGATAATGTTGTTGCCTCCATTTTGTGCCACTTTGTAATGAATATATACATACATATATATATATAATTTTCTTTCCTGTCCAGGTTATCTTTCATCACAGCATTCAAATATAACATATTTTTTTATTTTGTCAAGCTAAACTTTGCGAGGGCCACTCATTTACATACATGGTCCTCATGGGCGAAGGTGTCCATATAAAGAATGGCATGTGTTGCATTGGCACCAATTAGCTTCTCTATTTCCTTTTTCTATGGCACATTAGAAAATGAAAGGAGAAGTTGATTGTCGAGGGTTGCTTTTCTCTGACACTTTTGGTTGCGCTTTAAGATGTTTCACCTTCAATGAAACTGACCATGGTTGGTTAGAAGCTAAAGTGGATTCTGACATTCTACTAGCTAGACCTTTGCCCTGCCTCCCCCCTCCCCTGCTGTATTTTGTCTATTGCCCACCCGTTTTTTTTGGGGCAGGATCTGTTTGTTACATGACAAGGCGATGCACGCGTCACTGAGCAGAGACATCTGGCTGGTCTTGTCCTACAAAGTGTTAAAGTATTGACTCGCATGATTTAAGTAAATGCGTGTGGTGGTAGCTCATAGCAACCAATCAGAGATCAGACTTTGTGCCCCTCCCGGACTTAGCTGCCAGAAGTCTTTCGTATCTTGCTGCGAGTTGCCTCACGCATTACTCTTCGCACTGGTATTTAATAAAGCCACTTGTGTGAAAGATGCGTTTTAATATTGCTCTGCCTGCTCTCTTAAATAAAAGCTACAATCAGTATTTTTTTTAAGGAAACATAACCACAGTTAATAAAATGTGACACTATTATGACTCCTTAACTTGTTCTGTTTTCAGAATTCATTTTTTTTTTTTTTTACCTTCGCAAGGAAGGCTAATTAAAGCTAATTCTAGCAAAAAAAAAAAAGAAAAACTTTCAACAATAAATATAGGCTGCATTGTCATTTGCTTTTGACGCCTCCTTAGACGTTGCTACTATGGTTTGATCCGGTTTACTATATTAGTAAACGGAGGATGAGGTGCTGGCTAAGATCATGTATCTGAATGAAGATTATCACGTGGTGCCACCATTTTGAACTGTAATTTTCAAAACCATTATGGGTTCCTCGCACAAAATGCGCAGCACCGTGAGGCAAGAGGCCGCACCGGTAGCATTTGGGCCTAACCTCCCCAATTGCAATCTGACCGAATAGCTCGCCATTAGCAGCATCTTTTTTTTTTTTTTTTTTTTTTTTTTACCCCCCCCATTTTAATTCCTTCTGCAGCCAATGTTTTGCTCTGTCCCCTCCACTTAGTTTTGTTGCTCGTTTGTACACATCGTATATATGTATATTTATCAGTGAACTGTCTTAAAACAGCACACTTGAAGCAGTCTCCCAATAAACATTCGTCATTTTCTGATCCATCTACATGCACAGATTTTTTTTTTTCTCTTTTTATTATGGATCGATATTGATATATATAAAATATATATATATATAGCCATCATATTGTGTGAATGCTGGGAGATTGAAGTCACTGGCGTTACTTCCTTTTAACCTATTTAAAATGCGCCTGTAGACTACACACAGCTGTGGTGGCCATCTTGTGGGCTAACGTCGTTTGACGCCAAAGTGTGTGTGTCCCGTCCCCCCCCCCCACCCCCTAAAATGACGACCTTTATTTTTACCACAGGAAAGTTGATAGTAAACTGTTTGTGAATATTTCAGTAAACAAATGGGGGGTATCCTCAGATGTGTGTACAAGACAGGTCCAGAGATGTTTTATTACCAACTTGGAGATATATAAGTCCACACTCTGTGTATGTCCTCAGGTTGGCAAACGTTTTTTGTTTGTTTTTTCCTTTTCTTTTTTCTTTTCTTTTTTTTTTTTTTTTTTTTTTTTTTGCACAGTGGTGTAATAAGGAGGCCGAGGAGAACTTCAGTCTTTGTCCACACTTACTTACATGTGTGCAAGAAAAATTTAAGATACTTTGCTGTAGCAAATTTTATGTAACAAAAAAAAATATATATATACGTCACAATAAATTTAAACAAATTCTTTGTATGAAAAAACTGTATGAAAAATCTTTTGTATTTCATTTAGACTGAGGACATGCTGTTGTATGCTGGTTGTATGCGATCAATTATACAGTAACTTTGTTGTCGTTTATGAACTTAAAAAACAAAAACAAAAAAAAGATTTTAATAAATGCTGGAGATCACAAGATTTTTACTGCTCAATACTGGAGGATGTAATTGTCCAATGTGGAGGAGAGCGGGAGATGTGGTGGGTTTTTTGGGGGTTTTTTTAATGAAAGTTTAGGATATTTTGATTTAACGTACACCTGTATTGAGGCAAGTATGGAAATGGCTGTTGGTGGACTCCTTCTGTTGCGTGGTTGTGTTTGACCTAAAGGGCACATCAAGGTTACAATTTTTTCCTTCGTTTGGCTAGTCCAGTGGTTCTCAACTCCAGTCCTCAGGACCCACCAACAGGCCAGGTTTGCAAGATAGCTGAAATACATCACAGGTGATATCACTTGCTGCTCAATGATTGCTGTATTCTAGTCTGCAACTCCCCAAGGTAATACTTAAAATCTGGCCTGTTGGTGGGTTCCTAGGACTGGAGTTGAGAACCACTGGGCTAGAACAAGGAAGAGTTAAAACCTGCGTTGGGTTTTTACCACTATGTGGTTCTCTGTCAGTTAGTTACCCTCAATTTCTGTCCTGTTGAAATTTTTTTTAAGAGACAGGACCTATTTATATTAAGAGTAGGGGATGTGTAATATTCCCCATCATATTTTTATTTCTGTCTGTGACCCGGTTGCAGATTTTTATTGGTAAAACCACTAAACAAAAAGTAAGGAGAAATCTCACTAACGTAGCTCGGAGAGTAGTGAAAACTTACCAGTGGCTCAAATTATTTCACACTCTATTCTTAAGAATAAACAAAAATAAAAAATACTTTTTTGGCTTGACATACACTACCGTTCAAAAGTTTGGGGTCACCCAAACAATTTTGTGTTTTCCATGAAAAGTCACACTTATTCACCACCATACGTTGTGAAATGAATAGAAAATAGAGTCAAGACATTGACAAGGTTAGAAATAATGATTTGTATTTGAAATAACATTGTTTTTACATCAAATTTTGCTTTCATCAAAGAATCCTCCTTTTGCAGCAATTACAGCATTGCACACCTTTGGCATTCTAGCTGTTAATTTATTGAGGTAAGCTGGAGAAATTGCACCCCACGCTTCTAGAAGCAGCTCCCACAAGTTGGATTGGTTGGATGGGCACTTCTGGCGTACCATACGGTCAAGCTGCTCCCACAACAGCTCAATGGGGTTCAGATCTGGTGACTGTGCTGGCCACTCCATTACCGATAGAATACCAGCTGCCTGCTTCTGCTGTAAATAGTTCTTGCACAATTTGGAGGTGTGTTTAGGGTCATTGTCCTGTTGTAGGATGAAATTGGCTCCAATCAAGCGCTGTCCACTGGGTATGGCATGGCGTTGCAAAATGGAGTGATAGCCTTCCTTATTCAGAATCCCTTTTACCCTGTACAAAGCTCCCACCTTACCAGCACCAAAGCAACCCCAGACCATCACATTACCTCCACCATGCTTAACAGATGGCGTCAGGCATTCTTCCAGCATCTTTTCATTTGTTCTGCGTCTCACAAACGTTCTTCTTTGTGATCCAAACACCTCAAACTTGGATTCATCCGTCCACAACACTTTTTTCCAGTCTTCCTCTGTCCATTGTCTGTGTTCTTTTGCCCATCTTAATCTTTTTCTTTTATTGGCCAGTCTCAGATATGGCTTTTTCTTTGCCACTCTGCCCTGAAGCCCAAAATCCCGCAGCCGCCTCTTCACTGTAGATGTTGACACTGGTGTTTTGCGGGTACTATTTAATGAAGATGCCAGTTGGGGACCTGTGAGGCGTCTGTTTCTCAAACTAGAGACTCTAATGTGCTTATCTTCTTGCTTAGTTGTGCAACGCGGCCTCCCACTTCTTTTTCTACTCTGGTTAGAGCCTGTTTGTGCTGTCCTCTGAAGGGAGTAGTACACACCGTTGTAGGAAATCTTCAATTTCTTTGCAATTTCTCGCATGGAATAGCCTTCATTTCTAAGAACAAGAATAGACTGTCGAGTTTCAGATGAAAGTTCTCTTTTTCTGGCCATTTTGAGCGTTTAATTGACCCCACAAATGTGATGCTCCAGAAACTCAATCTGCTCACAGGAAGGTCAGTTTTGTAGCTTCTGGAAGGAGCTAGACTGTTTTTAGATGTGTGAACATGATTGCACAAGGGTTTGCTAATCATCAATTAGCCTTCTGAGCCAATGAGCAAACACATTGTACCATTAGAACACTGGAGTGATAGTTGCTGGAAATGGGCCTCTATACACCTATGTAGATATTGCACCAAAAACTAGACATTTGCAGTTAGAATAGTCATTTACCACATTAGCAATGTATAGAGTATATTTGTTTAAAGTTAGGACTAGTTTAAAGTTAGCTTCATTTAAAAGTACAGTGCTTTTCCTTCAAAAATAAGGACATTTCAATGTGACCCCAAACTTTTGAACGGTAGTGTACATTTTAATATTTTTGATGCCTCTGGTGTTTCAAAATACCTTAAGGCTAACTTACTAAAGGAGTTGACCATGTCCACTCAAAGAGTGAAGATTGACTTCAAATATCCAATCATGTGCAGAGTAAATAAACAGGAATTTGCTGTCAGCATGATTGAATAATTGTAGGGAATCATTACTTGTGTTTTTTTTTTTTTTTTTTGACTGAACGTTCTAAATTCAGCCTCCCCATCTCTCTTCCTGGTCGGGGGTCCTTTCTTGTTGCAGCTTGGTTACTCAGAAAGAATTGAAGCCAAATCATCACCAATGATAGCAACGGCAGCCTGTATAATTCTGTCATGAATGGTGTACTTTAATATCTGCTCTATTCCTGTATGACTTGGTGCTGAATGCCAATTGCTGGTTATGAGAGAGTTGGGGTTGACCGGCACAAGTGGCATGGTAACCTACAAATAAAAAGAGGTGAGGGGCACAAACATGAACACATTTTTTGGTACCCATCCACGAAGAAAAAAAAATTGAAATATAACAAACACCTTGAAACTGACCAGTGTAATTAGTATCTATTGTGGATATTTGGATACATGCGATTTGGTAACGTGACTAATTTGCGTAAATTATCACATGCGGTAAATAAAGTCCAATTGCCCAAAAAAAAGAAAAAAAAAAAGGCAATTATGCAGTATTTACCGTAAAATGAAAAATGTGCTGGGACATATTAAAAAAAAATGCAGTACTCTGAAGTCCAATTGACAAACAGAACAAAGTAAAAAAAATGCGATATTTATCACCAGGGTTTTACTGGTGGTATCACATGCGGTATTTATCAGAAACAACCTGGGGGTCCCCCCAGTAGCTGGTTGCTAAGGAGCGGACTGGGAAGCTGGCCACCACATGACTTCTCAGCAGTTTGCCTGCTGGGGAAAAAAAAAACAGCATGGGTCCCCCCCCCCCCCCCAAGTCCATACCAGACCCTTATCGCAACATGCAGCCTGACAGGAAAGGAGGGGGTCATCCTACGGCCCCAACCACCCCCCCCCCCCCCGAACTTACCAGGCCATATGCCCTCAACATGGGGTGTGCATTGGGACTGCCCCAAACTCGCCTCAAAACACCTTGTCCCCATGTTGATTGGGACAAGGCCCTCTTGCCCACAACCCTGGGCTGTGGTTGTGGAGGTCTGCGGGCAGAGGGCTTATCTGAATCTGGAAGCCCCCTTTAACAAGATGGCACCGTCCCTTGTGACGTCACCGACTAGTTCATGCTGGGTCAGTAACATCACAAGGGGCGGGGTCACCAGTAGACTTCATTGGGTGGCCCTGCCCCGTAGCCATTTAGGAAATGTCACACAGCGGGGCAGCCAGACCGCGTGAGCCTTCGTGGTAAGTGTTTTTGTTTTTTTTTTTTGGTTCTGGCAGCATCGTGATTGAATATGGATCTACATTGGAGGACCGTTTTTCTTGTGTGTGTTGTGTTGTTTTTTTTTGTTTTTTTTTTAATAAAGGAATTGTCAAACTTATGTACTGTCTTTATTCACTTTTACACTTTTTTGGTGAATGGATAGGGGTACCCCATACTCTTTCACAATGGGGGTGTGGGGAAGAGGCCCTTGTCCCCATCAACATGGTGACAAGATGCTTTCGGGTGGGCTGCCCCAAAGCACACCCCCCTCCATGGTGAGGGCATGTGGCCTGGTATGGTTCCGGAAGGGGAGGGGGCACTCGCTCATCTCCCCCCTTTCCTGACCTGCCAGGCTGCATGCTGTGATAAGGGTCTGGTATGGACTTTGGGGGGACCCCACGCCTTTTTTTTTTTTTTTTTTTTTTTACAATTTGGTGTGGAGTTCTCCTTAAAATCCATCCCAGACCCGAAGGGCCTGGTATGCATGAGGGGGGACCTCCGCACTGTTGTTATTTCAGAATTTTTAATTGCCGGCATGTTTCTTTTACATTTAGTTGTCAGCGGGGAACCCACTGACAGCTGATGGGTTATCCGTTGTTAAGGACGTGGCGGCCGGCTTTCTGGCCTGCTCCTTAGCAACCAGCTCAATGTGGTAAATTACCACATAAGAGAATGCGGTAATTACCGCTCAATCGAACAAATACCGCATTTGTTATTTAACAGCTTCCAAACCCGGCACTTTCGCCCCTTCCTGCCCAGGACAATTTTCAGCTTTCAGCGCTGTCGCACTTTGAATGACAATTGTGCGGTCATGCAACACTGTGCCCAAACTAAATTTTTATCATTTTCTTCCCACAAATAGAGATTTCTTTTGATCACCACTGGGGTTTTTATTTTTTGCTAAAGAAACTAAAGACCGAAATTTTTGAAAAAAAACAAAAAAAACTGGGCACTGATAGGTGGCACTGATGGGCACTGATAGGTGGCACTGACGGGCAGCACTAATGGGCACTGATAGGTGGCACTGGATAGGGAGCACTGATGAGTGGCATCTGAAGGGCACTGACAGGCGTTACTGATGGGGCACTAATTGGCACTTTTATGGGCACTGACAGGCGCTCTTTATGGGGCACAGGCTGGCAGCTGATGGGCAGTGATTTGCAGCTGATGGGCTCATTTGATGGGGCTGTGCAGACCCCCCCCCCCCCGACAGGGAGAGCCGTTGATCGGCTCTCCCTGTCAGCGTGAACCGGGGAAAGCTGTTTACTGGCACTTCCTGGTTCACGCGATGATCAGCTGTGATTGGTCGCAGCTGATCACGTGGTAAAAAGCTTCTGTCAGATGCTCCATACCACAATCAGCATTGCGGCGTGTCAGACTGACACACAGCACCTCCGATCGCTGCGCTGCGTGCCGGCTTGCTATCCTGATCACATCATATGACCTCCAATCAGGATAACTAAACCACTTGGCGACGTCATATTGCTAATTGGCGGTCGGCAAATGGTTAACACAAAATTCTTAGTGAATTGCACTTTCAAAACTGATTTACCGCAAGCGATATTTTACCACATTTTATTGGCCGTTAATTAACTCTTAGTGAATTGACCCACTTGCTTTTTATTCAACAGAATATTTTCAATAAAAAAAACCTGATGAAAATGGTATGTACAAAAATTGATGGGACCTATAGAAGCAAATGAACGTTTTCGGTAGCTCTCAGTGAGACTTCTGGACCTCCCAATAGGTAGTCTGGGCCACTTTTCTTGAGCAAACTGATCTGTGCACATATAGATCTACAGATCAAGACAGCAAAGATACCAGACAGACTCATTTTTATGTAGGATTGCTGGTGATCTTTTTCTGGACTAGGGTTATTGTCTATTTATAATGATATCCAGTAACCGATTTATACATATGTGAGATGTTTGCATTACTTTTTGAATTATCTAAATTTTTTTTAAAAATCATAAGTCGTAGTAATAAAGGTAGTCTGATTCAATGTAAACATAATTCTATATGCAGACAAAAAAGGTTACAAAGAGGTTAAACAGAAATAAAGAGAAGGCTCAATGGACCACTTTTTCTGATGTCATTCAGGGGTTGATTTACTAAAAGTGGAGAGTGCAAAATCTGCTGCAGCTGTGCATGGTAGCCAATTGGCTTCTAACTTCAGCTTGTTTGATTAAGCTTTGACAAAAACCTGGAAGCTGATTGGTTTCTATGCAGAGCTGCACCAGATTTTGCTAATTCCAGTTTTGGAAAAGCAACCGCTATGTTAAAGAGAACTAATCAATAGTCATACATTTATTTTTAAAATATTTTACCTGAGCAGGCGTTATCTTAAGTGTACATTTCAGGACACGCGACCTGTATTCCTAGACAATGAGTTATATGTAGGCTACCTTCAGGTGAATGGGCACTGGCAAAAATTTGCTAGGGCTGCCCCAGTGCACAACTACTCCTTTTGACGCCAGTTTATTTTACTATTGTCCATAAGTGATGATTCTCTTCCCCTTTTAGAGAATTTTTTTTTTTTTTTTTTTACAGCCACCTGCCATTGCTGCTATGTTTATTTGCCGGACTATTACTAACTGATCATGAGGAGTCCAGGGGACCTATCTGATGACTTTGCTCTCTTCGAATAATTGTAGCCAATTGCCTTAGCCTTGTTTTTGTGTTGATGCTCAAGAGAATGTAATTTGTGAACTCTCTAGAATGTCTCTTATCTCTGTGCATATGAGCTAGATTGTGAGGTTATAGGTTTGGTCTGCTGAAGCCACTTGTAATAAGAGGCACCTTATACACATACCTTTTTCCCTGTGAACACTTATTAGGGAATTCCTTTTTAAATTCTTCAAGGAAGTCAGTGGGCAAAAGGTGCCGTTTCCCCACAAGTTAAAGCCTAAGTCTCCTACTCCTGTGGCAGCTACCTCTACTCTGTCCTCAGACATCAACCTCAAAAACCAAGGCTTAGCACTTTATTTCTTCGCAAGCCTTGGACTTCTAAGGCCGCCAATCCTGCTCAGAAGTGCTCCTTACAATGAAGGCGTGCTCCAACTCTTTGAAGGGGGGGGGGGGGGCATGTATTGGCCTTTGTGCAAGTCTGGATCCAAGATGTCATTTTATAGATGTACAATAGAATTTCTATCTCTGCCCCCCTGCTTCCTACCCTTCAGGCTGCCAGAATTCACTCAAAAATCAGCAGATTTACTGGACGCCTTGTGTCAGCTTTGGTCACAAGGAGTGGTGCTACAAGTTACTTCAGAGGAATAGTTCAGAAGATTTTCAAACCTATCAGTCCCCAAACCAAATGAGGAGCATCCGCCTCATATTGAACTTAAAATCACTAAACAGATTTCTTCATGTACCAAAATTCTGTCTGGAATCAGCAAGAACAAGCAACAACCTTGACTGCGAACATCCAAAGGACAGTTCAATTCTTTCAAACCTTCAGCTGGTTTATCAACTTTCCAGTTACACTGGAGTACTAGGGTCTAATCTTCGACACCACTCAAACCATGAAGATGTTGAGTTGAAGAGAAGCGCTGCAAAAACGAGCGGCGCTTTAACGCTAAACGGCCAGACGCTGCCAGTGTGAAAGGGGCCTTAGGCATGTTTCTGAGCTGGCAGCCCTTTCTTGTAAGGAGCTTTTTCTTGTATTGCACAAGGACATAGTGGTCTTGAAATCAAAACCTTCCTTTCTACCCAAGGTGGTGTATCCTTTCCGGCTCAGTGGTAACATTGCCCTCCTTTCCCATTGTCCTGCTCTAAAATACGTCAAGGAAACTTCCTTATACTGCTTAGGTGATGTCGGGGTTGTAACTGGAAGCCAGGGCTTCTATGCGCAAAACTGAGTCCCTTTATGTTCCTGCTGTCTCTCATAGAGGACATCCTGCCTCCCACTCCCATTGCCAGGTGCATCAGACAACTTATTTCTGGGGTCTATTACCTTAAAGTGATTGTAAATTCTCATTTTTTTTATTTATTTAAATAACAAACATGTTCTACTTACCTCCTTTATGCAGTTGGTTTTGCACAGAGCAGCCTGGATCTTCCTCTTCTCAGGTCCCTCTTTGCTGCTTCTGGCCCTTCCCTCCTATAGAGTGCCCCCCACAGTCAGCATCTTCCGCACTGGAGCTGAGTCACAGCCCCGTGTGTCTATTCAGACATGGAGCCCCGGCCCTGCCCCCTCTCCCCTGATTGGCTGACTGACTTTGAGAGCCGTGGGAGCCAATGGCGCCGCTGCTGTGTCTCAGCCAATCAGGAGTGCTGTCCCAGATGGCTTAGTACTAAGTATAAAATTGATGCGCTTTAAATAAATAGTGCACAATATGCTGCTGCGACTAAGCTTAAATCCAGGAATAAAAAATGCATACATGTGAATAAAATAAATAAATAATTATGGTGCTAATACATGTGTTAAAATTGCCAAAATAAATCTTCAAATTGGTGATGTGACGGTGAATATAAATAAAATAATAATGACACTCTGAGTACAATGTCCAGGCAGAGATAAATAGTGGGGGAAAGTAAAAATAATTAAACAGTTCCTTCCCTTAATCCAGATTGATTGACTCACTGGGTTAGATCGTTTGTATCAGGATATTTAGTTTTTCTTGCATCCCACTTTAGCCATAATACTGCTGGTGATTTGGCTCTCAGGATAAAGGTTTTATGCAAAGCAAGCAAAGAAAAAATAGATCATTGTGCAGTGAACTTAATAGATAGTACATAAGCAAAACAGGGACAAGAGATACACTCACAAACTCCCGGTCTATTAGAAGCATTCAAATATGCAGATTGCAGTCAGCCGATGTGGACGAGGTTTCCCATAGAGAAACAGCTGCTGTTAACCTTCAGGTGTATTGCAGCACTGAACGTCCTAAGCTCCTCCCACGCGTTACATCACTGACACGTGACTTTTTCAAGGAAAAAAAAAGTCAGCCTGCAGTACCAGATGTTCTGCTTTCAATAAGAACTCCGGCATCAGACTTGTGGGGGTGACCAATTACTCCCCAGACATAAAATAAAAATGTGCATGCTGTGTTTCTCACTGAAGCTAACTTTTAAGATTGGCTAAGTTAATATTTTTACAGTGACATTTAATTTTAGTAGATTTTTTTTTTTTTTTTTTAGGTTTTCGTCACATCTTTACTTTTTTATTGGGGGCTTGCTAGTTAACCACTTCAGCCCCGGAAGAATTTATCCCCTTCCTGACCAGAGCACTTTTTGCGATTCATCACTGCGTTGCTTTAACTGACAATTGCGTGGTCGTGCAACGTTGCACCCAAACAAAATTGACGTCCTTTATTTTTTCCCACAAATAGAGCTTTCTTTTGGTGGCATTTGATCGCCTCTGCGGTTTTTATTTTTTGCGCTATGAACAAAGAGCGACAATTTTGAAAAAAAAATGCATTATTTTTTACTTTTTGCTATAATAAATATCCCCCAAAAATATATAAAAAAAACTGTTTTTCCTCAGTTTAGGCCGATATGTATTCTACATATTTTTGGTTTAAAAAAATCGCAATAAGCGTATATTGATTGGTTCGCGCAAAAGTTAGTGTCTTCAAAATAGGGGATAGATTTATAGCATTTTTATTATGTTTGTTTTTTTTTTTTTACTAGTAATAGAGGTTATCTGCGATTTTTATCGTGACTGTGACATGGCGGACATATCAGACAATTTGGACACATTTTTGGAACCATTGGCATTAATACAGCGATCAGTGCGATTAAAAATGCATTGATTACTGTAAAAATGTCACTGGCAGTGAAAGGGTTAACACTAGGGGGCGGTGAAGGGGTTAACTGTGTTTCCTGGGAGGCGATTCTAACTGAAGGGGGAGGGAATAACTACAGGAAGTGACAGATTGTGGTTCCTAGCTAATAGGAACACATGATCTGCCACTCCTGTCAGAACAGAACAGGGAAGTGTGTGTTTACACATATTCGTCCGCCCGCCTGCTATCCGGACCCCGCGAGCCTTCGTATAGTTACGTGGTTTCATGCAGGGGAGCCAACCTGCCGGAGCAAAACTGCGGCGGCTGGTCCGGAAGCGGTTGATGGTGGATGGCTGCACCCCGGTGATCTTTGATCGCTTCAATGTTGTCCTGGTAGATCTCCATCTCTCAAAGGTTGCCTACCCCTGCCCTACATACTACTGCTCTCTGTACACTGCCTTACCTACTCCTGTGCCCTGGACCCTGCCCTACATACTACTTGCACTGGCCAGAAAACCGAGCAGAAAAAAAATTCTGTGTATGTCAGGACAAGTCTGATCATTGTAGGAGAGCAGGCTAAGTTACCAGCATAGCTAGAGCACTGACCATACTGTGCTCTCATCCCTAGTGTGGTCAGTTTTTAAGAGGAAAGCAGAGGGACTGGCCGGAACACCAGGAATTTCACATAAAGGGAGCAATACAAAGAGAACAGGATACTTTTTCGTACAAGTACATGGTACAGCAGGCACATATCAGGAATATGGAATGCAGGGTTTACAGAATCTTTAAAGTGGAAGTCAATGATTAAAATAAAATCCCTGCATCTATAGACATCCACGATCTAACACTAACCTATCTAGCCCTGTAAAGAAAAAATGAGTATACATACCTTTTTTGAAGGCGATCCGACCCGATCTCCAGGGGCGGAAGCTCTGCAGAGGACACGGCCGACAACGGCTGTGAAATGAATGGGAAATGACGCCACACCCATATACTTACTATGGGGCTTCTCTTGTCAGACGTGTCCTCTGCACCCGCCCACACAGCTCCGTGTGGGATCAGGTCAGATCAGCTGCAGAAAAGGTATGTATACTGATTTTTGTCTTTACAGAGCTAGATAGGTTAGTGTTAGATCGTGGGTGTCTATGGATGCAGGGATTTTAGCTTTAGCATGGACTTCCACTTTAAGCTAAGCAAAAGAGTATCAAGGACTGATCAGTGTGAAAGCAGCCTAAGCTGGGCCTATATTTAGGTTTTTGAAAAAATTTGAAAACTAAATTTGATAAATGTCATTCCTAAAGTTGGGCTCCACACAAAAGGGGAAGCTTCTCTTGTTTGCACCCTCCACTGCCGCTAGGTTCACACTATTGTGAATGATGGGGCTTGGTTTAAAGGGGTTGTAAACCCTCGTGTTTTTTTTTTTTTTTTTTTACCTTAATGCATCCTATGCATTAAGGTGAAAAAAAAACTTCTGTCACTGACCAGCCCCCGCCCCCCCCCCCCCTGCCGTTTTACTCACCTAAGCCCCGTAATTCCCACACCGGAGATGTGCTCACCCTCTCTGCCCATTGTCTCGGCTCTTGATTGGATAGATTGATAGCAGCGCAGCCATTGGCTCCTCCTCCTGTCAATCTAAATCAATGACACGAGTGCTGAGGGGCGGGGCTGAGTCTGGCATTCTGTGTCTATGGATGCAAATGCTGGACTTGGGAGCGCTTCTCCTAGGTGGTTTCCCGATGCGTGGAGGAGCCGCGAGCGCTGTTGGGGGACCCCAGAAGATAAGGATCGGGGCCACTCTGTGCAAAACTAACTGCACAGTGGAGGTACGTATATATTTATTTGTTATTTAAAAAAAAAAAAAAAAGGAGGGTTTACAACCTCTTTAAACCAAGCCCGGACACAGTAGCCCATTTATATGAACTTGCTGTACCTGCAGGACATGCAGGGGAAAAAAGTCGCTGACCTTTATTTGGAAACCCAGCAGCGAGGAGCCACATTGTGTTCTGGCACTATTATTATACAGGATATACTATGTGGTTTCATGAGGCTGGGTTCACACTTTTTTACGACAAACGCTCAGACAGTGGGAGCTCATGTCACATGACATGTGCAAATCAATGGTTCCCTATAAGAGCCGTCTTAACTGGTCTGGCACAAGTCGGTCCGACTTTGAAAACTGTTCCTCCACTACTTTGCTCCGACTTTGATCCTTCTTCAGCCTATTGAATATCATTGAAGTGGGATCATTGTCGTAACTGATCCGACTTTGGCATGCGACTTGTGCTCTGAGGATCTTGAAGGGGAACTCCATGCCAAATTTAAAAAAAAAAAAAAAAAAAAAAAAAAGGCATGGGGTTCCCCCTCCAAGACCATACTATGCAATTCGATCTGGTATGGATTTTAAGGTGAACCTCCACACCAAAAAAGGACCCCTCCCCAAAGCACCTTGTCCCCATGTTGATGAGGAAAAGAGCCTCTTCCCGAATAACCCTGGCTGTGGTTGTTGGGTTCTGCAGACGGGGGGCTTATCAGAATCTTGAAGCCCTCTTTAACAAGGGGGCCCCCAGATCCCGGCCCCCCACCCTATGTAATTGAGTATGGGCTACATTGTACCCCTTCCCATTCACCTTAAAAAAAAAAAAAAAAGTGTCAAAAATAAAAACAGTACACAGGTTTTTATTTGTCAGGTAATTTTATTAAATCGGCTTCAGCGTCTCTTCTGAGCTCTTCTCCCTCCTACCGCGATGTCTTCTCCCTCTGCCGGTTCTTCTCCTCTGTGCTGTCTTCTCCCTCTATTCTTCCTCCGATCTTCTCTCAACGTGCTCTCACGCTCTAATGCTAGGTCCGCAGTGTGCCATTACTTACATAGGCATGGGGCGGGGCCATTGAGTGATGTCATCCGGAGGCCCCGCCCCTTGTGATGTCACCACTCGGGGCATGATGGGGTGGTGACGTCACCGGGTGGCCCCGTCCCATGCCTATATAAGTAATGGCAGACCGTGGACCTAGCATTATAGCATGAGAGCGGTCAAGAGAAGATCAGAGGAAAAATAGAGGGAGAAGACAGCGCAGAGAGGAGACCCGGCAGCAGAGGGGGAAGACATCTCTGGAGGAGGAAGAGGAGCCGGAGAAGAAATTGGAAGAAACGCCAGAGCTGATTTAATAAATTAAAATGTCAACCTGTACTGTTTTTTTATTTTTGATGCTTTTTTTTTTTTTTTTTTAGCTGAATGGGTACCCTATACTCACTCATTCACGATGTGGGGGCCTCCAGATTCTGATAAGCCCCCCGACCACAGAACCTGACAACCACTGGCCAGGGTTGTCAGGCAGAGGCCTTTGTCCTCATCAACATGGGGACAAGGTGCTTTGGGGTGGGTGGCGCAGGGCCCCCCCTGCCCAAAGCACCCACACTCCCATGTTGAGGGCATGTGGTCTTGTGTGGTTCGAGAGGGGGTCGCTCGCTCGTCCCCACCCCCTTTCCTGACCTGCCGGGCTGCGCGCTCGGAAAAGAGTCGGGTATGGATTTTTTTTTTTTTTTTTTAAGCACAGGGGTTCCCCTTAAAATCCATACCAGACTGAAGGGGCCTGGTATGGTCTTGGAGGGAGAACCCCATACCGCTTTTATTTGTTTTGTTTTTTTTATTTGGCGTGGAGTTTCCCCTAATGATTCATATCAGACACAAAGTGCCTGGTATTGTCGGGATTAAAGTCGGATCCAGTGTGAACCCGGCCTGAACCTGAAAATGCTCCGGGGTGCCATTAAGCATTAATGGCACCCTCCCGCATCTGCGAAAGAGCAGCGCGTGCCTGCAGGTGTGAGAGTGCATACAATAGACACTTATTGCACCCGGTATAGTTTGAACCTAGCCTAATACTACATTGTTAAAGGGGTTGTAAACCCTCAATGTTTTTCACCTTGCCCACTGGGCACTTAAACCCCCTTCCTAACCAGACCAATTTTCAGCTTTCGGTGATCTCCCATTTTGAATGGCAGTTACTCAGTTATGCAACACTGTACCTATATGAAATTTTTGGCCTTTTTTTACACAAATAGAGCTTTCTTTTGGTGGTATTTAATCACCTCTGGGGTTTTTTTTTTTTTTTTTTTGCGCTATAAAAGGAAAAAGACTAAAAATTCTGTGAAAAAAAATGAAATTTTTCTTAGTTTCTGTTATAAAATTTTGCTAATTAGTCATTTTTCTTCATAAATTTTGGCCATAATTTATACCACTACATTTCTTTGGTAAAAATAACCCAAATCGGTGTATATTATTTGGTCTTTGTGAAAGTTATAGAGTCCACAAGCTATGGTGCAAATCTCTGAAAATTGATCTCACCTGATAGGGTCTCAAGAAATGAGATAGGCTAACAAGCCAGGAAAGTACAAATGACCCCTTTTTGGAAAGTAGACATTGCAAGGTATTTTAGTAAGAGGCATGGTGAGTTTTTTTTAAGTCATTTTTTCCCACAATTCTTTGCAAAATCAAGATTTTTTTTTTTTCACAAAATTGTTATATTAGCATATTATTTCTCACACACAGCATATGCATAGCACAAATTACACCCCAAAACACATTCTACTTCTCCTGAATACGATGATACCACATGTGTGAGACTTTTACACAACGTGGCCAAATACAGATGCCCAACATGCAGGGAGCACCATCAGGTGTTTTTGGAGCATAAATTATACATATAATTTCTTGACTACCTCTTACACTTTTGAAGGCCCTGGAGCACCAGGACAATGGAAACGCCCCAAAAATAACCCCATTTTGGAAAGAAAACAACCCAACGTATAATCTATGAGGCATATCGAGTCTTTTGAACATGTCATTTTTTTTTTTTCACACAAAGTTGTCCATTTAAACAATATCTAACACATAGCATGTACATATCAAAAATTACACCCCAAAATAGATTCTCCTACTCCTCCCAAGTACGGCGATACCACATGTGTGAGACTTTCACACAACCTGGCCACATAGAGAGGCCCAACATGCAGGGAGCACCATCAGGCTCATAAATGTCAAATCTAATTTGACTACCGATTACACTTTTGTGAGGCACTCACAAAAGTGTCATGCCATGGATGAGAACTGATGTGGCATGGATGGGGATGGCTGAGTACGGATGGGATGGCTACGTACGGCTGGGTATTGCTGAGCATGGATGAGTATTGCTGAGGATGGATGGATGGCTGGCTAAATGGCTGGAGTGGGCACAAATCAGCACTGTGGGTACTACACATCCTGCCCACAGCGCTGCAGCAGCATCCGATCTCCCCTTTCTGTACTGATCTGTACAGAGAGGGGAGAGAGGAACCGGACGTGACGCTGATTTGTCTACAAGTGATCGCTCCATCATTTGATGGAGCGATCACGTGGTAAACGCCCGCTGTCAGCGATCATTTACCGTGATCTGTGATGCGCTGGGTCCGGAGGTCACGGATGTTCCCGGGTGCGCGCAGAAGCAAGACTCTGTGAGGACGTCAATATACGCCCTCCCAGTGTTATCGAGCCGAATGACGGCTACAGAGCGGTTGTTAAGTAGTTAATGCTTTCTATGCGTCTATTTCCAGTGACGAGAACAAGCCCAGCTGCTGTTTCGGGTCCTAATTGGATGGATTGATAGCAGAAGGAGCTAATAGCTCCTGCTGCTGTCATTCAAATCCAGTGACACTGGGCGGCTGGGCAGAGTCGCGTCTGTGTCAATGGATGCAGGAGCGCACCCACATGAATGCCCCCTTGGAAAGCGGGGGAGGGGGCACTCAATGCGGGGAGGAGCCAGGAGCCCAGAAGTGGAGGATCGGGGCCGCTCTGTGCAAAACCCTTGCACAGAGCAGTGTGTATTACATGTTTGTTTTTTTTAAATAACAAAGCTTTACAATCCCCTTCATGCACAAGTAGATTTGTCAACTCTGCTCCTTACACAGATCATGATTTCTTTGTATGATTGAACGGCATGATTCTCCAGAAATCTAAAGGAATAAAAACTTCTTATTCTGCAAAAACCACACACACACGTTGGTAATTAAGGTTTATATGTAAATAAAATCGATGGGTGGGAGTTGCTCCCACCAGTATTCGGGGTTTAGCTCTCCTTTCTGTAATTTATGACTGCTACAAGGAACACCCGCTATTGTTTTTTTGTTTTGTTTTTTATTATGGAATATAATTTAGCCCTTTTGATACATGAGACCAATGTAGGAATCATTTGAAGGATTCTGCACAACCAGGCTGTGAATGATGACCTGGGATGACATTAGATAGAGAAACACTGAGAAAATCTCCATCAACTACAACTCATACAGTATTTATAATTATAAACCGCATTATTACCGCTTCATAGAAATGAGAAACCATGCAATCCTTAAAGGGAACCGCTTACATAGCACAATGTGCCAACACATTTACAGGGAAAAAAGTGTTGATTATCTCATCTTGGTCCTGCTTGATTTAGGGCAGGGGTATGCAACCTGGGGCCCTCCAGCTGTTGCAGAACTACAAGTCCCATCATGCCTCTGGGAGTAAATGTGACTGCCAGCCTTGCAATGCCTCATGGGAAATGTAGTGCCACAACAGCTGGAGGGCCCCAGGTTGCCTACCCTTGGTTTAGGGTGTGGGAAGAGGATTTTTGCACCAAGGAATAGTCAAGTATGGACTAGAAGGTGTTAACTTTGAAGTGGTTGTAAACCCTTAAATATACCCAGTGAAGGGACTATCCTCGGGTGATACACAGAGATGAAACAAATTATCCTAATAAGTTGTACCTATTTGTCTGCATTCTTCTGTACATCTGTTCAAAGTACAAAATTTATACAGCTTGTCTGAGCTGTCAAAAAAAAGCGGGTGGAGATCTGAAATGACACACTGCAGAATTCAGTGAGGAGAGCTAAAACATGTGGCTAATGCCGCGTACACACGGGCGGACTTTCGGACCGCACTGGTCCGACGGACCGAATCCGGCGGACAATCCGACCGTGTGTGGGCTGCATCGGACTTCCGACGGACTTTAGATTTGAAACTTGCTTCAAATCTTTACGTCGTAACTCCGCCGGACTCAGTTCCTGACGGAAAGCCCGTTCGTCTGTATGTTAGTCCGACGGACCAGATACGACGCAAGGACAGGGTACTGCATCTCGCGCTCGCTGCAATAAGAAAAACAAATTTTCCTATTGCGGCGAGCGTGGGACATACCAGGCCCTTAGGTTTGGTATGGATTGTAAGGGGAACCCCCCCTACGCCGAAAAAACAGCGTGGGGCCCCCCCCAAAATCCATACCAGACCCCTATCCGAGCATGCAGCTCGGCCGGTCAGGAAGGGGGTGGGGACGAGCGAACGCCCCCCCCCCTCCTGAGCCGTACCAGGCCGCATGCCCTCAACATGGGGGTGTGGGGGGCCCTGCGGGCCCCCCCACCCCAAAGCACCTTGTCTCCATGTTGATGAGGACAAGGGCCTCTTCCCGACGACCCTGGGCCGGGGTCTGTGGGCGGGCGGCTTATCGGAATCCGGGAGCCCCCTTTAATAAGGGGGCCCCCAGATCCCAGCCCCCCACCTTATGTGAATGAGTATGGGGTACATTGTACCCCTACCCATTCACCTGGGGGAAAAAGTGTCAATAAAAAAACACACTACACAAGTTTTTAAAGTAATTTATTAGACAGCTCCGGGGGTCTTCTTCCGACTTCGGGGGTCTTCTTTCGACTTCGGGGGTCTCTCCGGTCTCTTCTCCCGGTGTTTGACTTCTTCCCCCGGCTCCTCCGCTATCTTCTTCCGCTCTTTTGCTAGCGGTGGCCCGGACTTCTGCCTTCTTGTCTTTTTCCCTCTTCTCTTCTTCCGATGTTGACACGACTCTCTCTCTCCGGCTGTAATGCTCTCTGGGTGCTCCGCTATGACTTATATAGGCGGTGACCCCGCCCCCTTAAGACGTCACAGTCCCTGGGCATGCTGGGACTATGACCTTTTAATGGGGCATGGTCAATGAGAAGAGGGAAGAAGACAAGAAGGCAGAAGTCCGGGCCACCGCTAGCAAAAGTGCGGAAGAAGATAGCGGAGGAGCCGGCAGAAGAGGTCGAACACCGGGAGAAGAGACCGGAGAGACCCCCGAAGTCGAAAGAATACCCCCGAAGTCGGAAGAAGACCCCCAAAGTCGGAAGAAGACCCCCAAAGTCGGAAGAAGATCCCCGGAGCTGTCTAATAAATTACTTTAAAGACCTGTGTAATGTGTTTTTTTTATTGACACTTTTTCCCCCAGGTGAATGGGTAGGGGTACGATGTACCGCATACTCATTCACATAGGGTGGGGGGCCGGGATCTGGGGGCCCCCTTATTAAAGGGGGCTCCTGGATTACGATAAGCCCCCCGCCCGCAGACCCCGACAACTAACGGCCAGGGTTGTCAGGAAGAGGCCCTTGTCCTCATCAACATGGGGACAAGGTGCTTTGGGGTGGCAGGGCGCCCCCCCTCCCCCAAAGCACCCACCCACCCCCCCCCATGTTGAGGACATGTGGCCTGGTATGGCTCAGGAGCGGGGGGGAGGCGCTCGCTTGTCCCCACCCCCTTTCCTGACCGGCCGGGCTGCGTGCTCGGATAGGGGTCTGGTATGGATTTTGGGGGGACTCCACGCCGTTTTTTCGGCGTAGGGGGGTTCCCCTTACAATACATACCAGACCTATGGGCCTGGTATGCCCCACGACAGGGCTTGCAAGGTGTCAATCTCGCCGATAAAAGCGGCGAGATTGACTTCCTTTTCTAGTCCCGTCGTACCCGAGTCACGTTCAAAATGAATGGACTTGTCCGTGTGTGGGTAAGTCTGTTCATTCGGAAAGACCGCCGTAAGTCCGTCGGGAAGGCTGGCGGACCTAGTCTGCTGGAAAGTCCGGTCGTGTGTAGGCAAGCCCGTCCATTCAGAAAGTCTGGTGGGAAGAACGTCGGACCTAGTTTCCCAGAAAGTCTGGTCGTGTGTACGCTGCATAAGGTGTGGTTTTACTACCCTCCTGGTTGCTTGTCTAAAGTCCAAAATACAGCCAGTGGAGGCTGTTCACATCCTGCAATGCTTTGTGCCATGGCTGCAGCACATGAAACGTACATGCTGAGTTGACAGGGAGCACTGCCCATCGAACTCATCCATTCAAGTCCGTAAGGCTTAGCTCGCAGTTACAGCACATTGGCCCCTTTTATTAATTGTCGTTCAGCAAAAATAAAAACAGGCATTTAGAAAGTAGCAGGATTGCCTCCTGAAAACCCGACAACTGCTGTTTAGTTGCGTGTGAACATAGTTTAAGTGCACATTCACATCAATGTGCGCATAAAGCACAGGTGCCTGTGTGCATTGTGCATGCATGATGCAAATGGCTATGTGTTATAACAAAGGCACTTGTTTTAAATAAAGTTTTTTTTTTTTTTTTTTTTTAAATACATATCACAGAACTCTATGCGTAGTGTGGGGTTGTAATATGCTGGGTTGTGATAAAATGTATGCTTGCATAATATTATTGCAATGCACAGCAATATGTGGTACAGTGGTTTGAGGAGGCCTTATATAAAGTAGAGCTTTTTGTCTTGCATTTGGCAACACAGCCCAACAGGGTTGTTGTGAATGAGCCCTAAGACCCCTTTCACACCGAGGGCGTTTTGCAGGCGCTATAGCATTAAAAATAGCACCTGCAATCTGCCCTCAAACAGCTGCTCCATTGTTTCCAGTGTGAAAGCCTGAGGGCTTTCACACCGGAGCGGTGCGCTAGCAGGACATCAGGAAAAGTCCTGCCAGCAGCTTCTTTGGAGCGGTGTTTTTTCCGCTGCTCCCCATTGAAATCATTGGGGCAGCGCTGGGATACCGCCGGCAATACGCCGCTATTGCGGTGCATTGTGGGCAGTTTTAACCCTTTCTCGGCTGCTAGCGGGGGGTAAAAGCGCCCCACTAGCGGCCGAAATGCGCTGCAAATCCAACGGTAAAACGTCGCTAAAAATAGCAGCATTTTACCGCCGATGCTATAGGCGGCTCGGTGTGAAAGGGGTCCTAATTAGGGGTGGATGAAGGTAAAGTGAAAAATGAAAAGGTGACCTATCCCCATATATCCTGGCCACCCATAAAAACCAGCCCTGGCAATAATTTCATACCAGCCCCATAGCATTATTATACCAGCCCAACAGCACAATGTCATTATTTTCTTATTCATACAAGGGAAAACCATGCATTTTAAAGCACATTTGAAGAGTGTATATAGATAAGACAGATATGAAAGCACATAGGGCTTATATATAAGCAAATTCCGGTTAAGAGTGGAGCAAGGGGGACCCCAGAAAGTCTATGAATGTGGGGGGAGACTCTGGTGAAAGAATACACTAAGGCAGTGATGGCGAACCTTGGCACCCCAGATGTTTTGGAACTACATTTCCCATGATGCTCATCCACTCTGCAGTGTAGTTGAGCATCATGGGAAATGTAGTTTCAAAACATCTGGGGTGCCAAGGTTCACCATCACTGCACTAAGGTAAGGGCCTCAGACTGGCCTGGCGGGGCTGTCACTGACCTCCTCTCAGGTGCAAGAGATCAATGCAGCCTCACCCGTGCCCACCAAATGCAGCCTCACCCATGCCCACCAAATGCTGCCCCACCCATGCCCACCAAATGCTGCCCCACCCATGCCCACCAAATGCAGCTTATCAGTGCCCATCAAATGCAGCCTCATCAGTGTAGGGCCCGCCAAATGCAGCCCACCATTGCCTAAATCACGATCTCCCGCAATCATGGAGCTTGGATTTGAATTGCCCACCCAGGCGGCCACTGAAGAGTGTATATAGGCGGTCACTGAAGAGTGTATATAGATAAGACAGATATGAAAGCACATAGGGCTTATATATAAGCAAATTCTGGTTAAGAGTGGAGCAAGGGGGACCCCAGGAAGTCTATGAATGTGGGGGAGACTCTGGTGAAAGAATACACTAAGGTAAGGGCCTCAGACTGGCCTGGCGGGGCTGTCACTGACCTCCTCTCAGGTGCAAGAGATCAATTCAGCCTCACCCTTGCCCACCAAATGCTGCCTCACCCATGCCCACCAAATGCAGCCTACCAGTGCCCACCAAATGCAGCTTATCAGTGCCTACCAGTGCCCATTAAATGCAGCCTCATAAGTGCCCACCAAATGCAGCCTCATCAGTGTAGGGCCCGCCAAATGCAGCCCACCATTGCCTGCATCACGATCTCCCGCAATCATGGAGCTTGGATTTGAATTGGCCACCCAGGCGGCTACTGTAACAAAGTCCTGCTTCCTAGACCGTCTCCTATGATACACCTCACACTGATTACATTTCCTGGGAATTTATGAAGAAATCTGGGGTCCAAAAGACTCCAAATCTCTCCTCTACCCTTAAAAGGCAAAGATAAAAAAAAAAAAAAATTTGATCCTTTGTATAAAAAATAAAAAATGGCCTTGTTTACATGTGGCCGGAACCAGAAGTGACTTTATGACAATGCTTCGGTCCTCATAGATGGAATCTTTCTGCTATTTTCCTCGTCCATGTTACTCTCCACTTCCCTCCCCAGACCCTTACCCTTTTCCCCTAGCGACCTTACTATATTTCCCCTCCCACCTTTATATATATATATATATACACATATATATATATATATATATCCCCAAATGCAATAGTGGAATATATGAATATCCCATTTTGAATTTGATTTCTTAATCCTACTAGGTATTGTGGCAAAAAACGTTTTTTCCCTTTTTTTTTTTTTTTTTTTTTTTTTACAGTATTTCTTGGTAAAGTATACTCTTGGTAATCACTAAGTATACATTGTATCTTGAATGTATGTAACTGTTTTTTTTTTTTATAATGGAACTTTGTCTATTGTAAACTTACGCTTTGGTTTTTTTTTCTATATTAGAAATCCTAAATAAAACAACCTTAATTGAAACAAAAGATCAAAAAAATAAAAAAATAAAAATTTTTGATTCTTTGCGTAAAATAAATAAATAATAATGGCCTTCTTTACATGTTGTAATACTCCATTAAGGATGAGCTCAGGCGTGTTCACAAACAGCACGTGGAGAGCCCGCCAGGAAGTCGGCACTGCAGAGCACTACTCACAAGCAGTGAGACATCGTCCCGATGCGCGGCTGCAGAGATTCTAACAGGTTTTCTTCTAAGATTGTCCTGTATTTGGCTCCATCCAACTTCCCATCAACTTTGACCAGCTTCCCTGTCCTTACTGAAGAAAAGCATCCCCACAACATGATGCTGCCACCACCATGTTTCACGGTGGGGATGGTGTGTTCAGGGTGATGTGCAGTGTTAGTTTTTCCACCACACATAGCATTTTGCTGTTAGGCCAAAAAAATTTTGGTCTCATCTGACCAGAGCACCTTCTTCCACATATTTGCTGTGTCCTCCACATGGCTTCTCGCAAACTGCAAACAGGACTTCCTATGGCTTTCTTTCAACAAACATTCTTGCCACTCTTTCATAAAGGCCAGATTTGTGGAGAACACGACTAATATTCGTCTTGTGGACAGATTCTCCCACCTGAGCTGTAAATCTCTGCACCTCCTCCAGAGTTACCATGGGCCTCTTGGCTGCTTCTCTGATTAATGTTCTCCTTGCCCAAGCTGTCAGTTTAGGTGGATGGCCATGTCTTGGTAGGTTTGCAGTTTTGCTATACTCTTTCCATTTTCGGATGATGGATTCAACAGTGTTCCATGAGATGTTCAAAGCTTGGGATATTTTTTTTATAACCTAACCCTTCTTTAAACTTCTCCACAACTTTATTCCTGACCTGTCTGGTGTGTTTCTTGACCTTCATGATGCTGTTTGTTCACTAAGGTTCTCTAACAAACCTCTGAGGGATTCACAGAACAGTTGTATTTATACTGAGATTAAATGACACACAGGTGGACTCTATTTACTTATTAGGTGACTTCTGAAGGCAATTGGTTCCACTAGATTTTAGTTAGGGGTATCAGAGTAAAGGAGACTGAATACAAATGTACCCCACACTTTTCACATATTTATTTGTAAAAAAAATTTGAAAACGATTTATCATTTTCCTTCCACTTCAGAATTATGTGCCACTTTGTGTTGGTCTATCGCATAAAATCCCAATAAAATACATTTTTGGTTTTGGTTGTAGCAAGATAAAATGTGGAAAATTTCAAGAGGTATGAATACTTTTTCAAGGCACTATAGCTGCAGCCATAAACCCCGGTATTTAACGTCAAAGTCATGCCGTATTTTCCCAGTTAGGCAGTCCGCAAGTGGTTGAAAGTAACACAATATATTAGGAAAAATAATAGGCTATTTTAAAGCCCTCCACTGCCACATACTGTTTGCCTTAAGCCTGGTTCACACCTATGCATTTTTTAGTGCATTTTCAGTTTTGCAGAAACACACTACAGTCAATTTAACATGGTTTCCTATGGATGTAGTTCACATCTGTGCATTTTATGGAAAGAGCCAGAGACTTTTGGTTCCATAGACTTTAATGGATCAAAAGTGTGTATTGAAAAACACAAAATGCACCTGCAATATGCAAACTGCAACCTGCATAGGTGTGAATCAGGCCTAAATGCACATGTCAGATGTCTCTACGTTATGTCTCGACTGATATCGTTTTTTCACAGCCGATACCGATTTTTCCGCGCCTTTCAGGCCGATATCAGGTGCCGATATTCTGTAGATTTAAACTTTTTATTTTTACACTGTCCTTTTAAATTTTTTGTTTTTTAATTCGTTTTATTGGTGTCACAAGGCATGTACTTACACGCCTTGCACACTGGGGCGGGGGGCGGCGTCGGCGGTAAAACGCCGCTATTATTAGCGGCGTTTTACCGTCGGTATGCGGCCGCTAGCGGGGCGGTTTTACCCCCCGCTAGCGGCTGAGAAAGGGTTAAATACCACCGCAAAGCGCCTCTGCAGAGGCGCATTGCCGGCGGTATAGCCGTGCCGTCCCATTGATTTCAATGGGCAGGAGCGGTAAAGGAGCGGTATACACACCGCTCCTTCACCGCTCCGAAGATGCTGCTGGCAGGACTTTTTTTACTGTCCTGCCAGCGCATCGCTCCAGTGTGCAAGCCCTTGGGGCTTTCACACTGGGATGACAGCAGCGGCACTTTCGGGGCGGTTTGCAGGCGCTATTATTAGCGCAATAGCGCCTGCAAACCGCCCCAGTGTGCAAGGGCTCTTATAGAAAATACTTTCTATTTTTCTAAAACTGGCACCTTTAGGATGCCAGTAATCTGGAAGTGATGTCATGAAATCCCTTCTGGGTTACTAGGTCTTCGGCTTTGTTCGGGTCTTTGGCCAGCCGGAGGACGTGCCGGCTGGTCGCTCAGGCCTCCCGATGGGACGGGAGACCCAGGCGGAGGGGGGGGGGGTGCACCCGCTGTTTGTATTTACAACCGAGCAGCTGCTTAGCCGTATCGGTTGTTATTTACAAGAAAGCCGACTGTCCGCTCTAAAGAATGGTACCAGGGTGGCATCACCCCGGTACAACCCCTTGAAGCAATATAGGTAACATCGGTAGGTTTGTGACCAATACTGATGCTTCAAAAAAGGTGAATATCGTCCACACGGATAATCGGTCGACCCCTAGTCTACGTACAAAAATTACAATTTAGCTACACATTTTAAGTATACTTGCACACGCTGAAGTGAGGATAATAATTCTAGGGCCATCATTCATGGTTAACTTCAAACTGATGACCCATAAAAACTTTTAAACTGTACCCAAAAGGTTAAGTTACACTAGGGGTTTGATTTAATGTAAGGCCTCATACACATGGACATATAGCTCCTTTGGATACCACGGACGTATAGCCCCAAGGATAAAATCCTTTGCACTCTCCTGCGCCCGGGGAGCCGCAAGCGCTGTGTGCAGCCACCAATGAGAGTTTACCCACTGTGACACGTTGGGGTTTCCTAACTCTATGGTAGTGCCAAAACAGTGTGTTTACTTCATGCCAGATATCATTTTCAGGGCTTACCTGCCCACTTTCATTTAAACAAACATCAAAACTCATACAGGTATGTGTTCCCATGCGGGCTCTCTTGTGGCAGCTTTACTACTCCAAGTACCTCTTCAGGGTCCCTCCTGAACTTTAGTACCATTGTGGTCCTCTTGACCATGAAACACGTTCCAGTGTATATGCACAGACTGCACCTCGGCTCTGCGTCTTCCTTACAGCTTCCTAGCTGTTCTTTGTCCCTCATGGACCCTCTCTTAGGCTCGGACCTTTCTCTGTCCCAACCTGGACACCATGGTGCACACATGCACTTTCATTTCCCTTACAGACACTGACCCCTTCAGGAGGGTGGGGCTCTGAGCTCTATCTCTGGCTCTCATATTAACGTGGAGTTCCACCCAAAAGTGGAACTTTCACTTATACGCCCCCCCCCCTCCGGTTTGTCGTATTTGGCACCTTTCAGGGAGGGGGGGGACCTGTTTTTGACAAGTCCCCTTCCCCACTTCCGGGAGACGGGCCGCGGCACAATCTCCCGGGAAGTTCGGCCCTCTTTCCCCTCCTGCCGGGCCAATCAGAAAGTGCAGCACGTTACGCGCATGCGCAGTAGGGAACCAGCTTCTTCTCTGCCTGGTTCCCTTATCAGAAATGGGGGCGGCAGCACCCGGGAGTTGATCTGAAGATCAACTGGGGTGCCAACATTGCGGGCTCCCTGGACAGGTAAGTGCCAAATACTGTAGCTGTACTGCAGTGACTTTGTACTGATGACTTTACATTTTTTTCACCCAGACTGGACCTCCTTTTTAAGCCACCACACACCTGTGCTTATTTCCTCCAAAATCCAGCATAAACCACCATTTTACCCAGCATGCACATACAGCATATTTTCACCTCTCACCTTTACATTTGGGAAAATATGCCATATGCACAGGTAAACGGTGATGCAGAAGCAATCAGCGTTTACATGAGTAAAACTGCATTCAGCCATTCACTTTAACTGGAGGATGTGCGCGGTAAAAAACACCAAGCGTTTTACATTTGAGAACAGAGGAGCTATTAAATGTCTGTGTGCATGACGCCTAAATAGAACATTCTTTATAGATACATGCTAAAGTTTTAAAAGAATGGGAGCGCCACACACATTTGTACAAAAAGCCAATCAGCGGGTCCAGCAGACACGATGTCCGCTGGCCACCCACGATCGCTCCACAGAGAGGCAGAACGGGGATATGCCTATGTAAACAAACAGATCCCCGTTCTGACAGGGAGTACAGAGAGATCTTCTGTACCTTGTTATTATTATACAGGATTTATACAGCGCCAACAGTTTGCGCAGCGCTTAACAAAACGAAGGCAGACATTACAGTTACATTACAATTTGGTACAGGAGGAATCAGAGTGCCCTGCTCATTCGAGCTTACAATCTAAAAAGGGAGGGTCAATTGATAATAAAGGTAATAGCTGTGGAGGATGAGCTGATAGAGGAAGAAAAACAATGTATTAGTTAGAAGCAGGATAAGCTTCTTTAAAGAGAAGGGTTTTCAGGATCATCTAAAGATAAATAGATTAGGGGACAATCAGACAGATTGGGGTTGGGAGTTCCAAAGGATGGGAGAAGCTTTGGAGAACTCCTGGAGGCGAGCATGGGAGGAGGTGACAAGGGAGCCAGAGAGGGTCTTGGGAGGACTGAAGAGGCTTGGTTGGTATTTTGGGACCAGGTTAGTGATGTAGCTGGGGACAGGGTTATGGATGGCTTTGTAAATTATTGTTAGTACTTTGAATTTTATTTGTTGGGTGAGTGGAAGCCAATTGGCAGAGAGGGGTGGAGGACACTGAATGGTTGGTAAGGTGGATGAGTTCTGCAGCGGCATTCATTATGGACTGAAGGGGGGATAGTCTAAGTAAAGGTAATCCAATGGGAGGGAGTTGCAGTAATTGAGGCGAGAGATGACCAGGGAGTGAATTAGAAGCTCGGTGGTGTCATTAGTTAAAAAGGGCACAAAAAAACAAGAAAAATAGCCCTGGGACTTTAGATGAGGTGAGAGAGGTTTAGCCAATGTCCACAGTGAACACTGAGACAAAATCAATTTATTCATTTCAAAATGTTATGTAACTGAGCGGTAACAACAATGATTGTGAGTTACCAGGCATAATAGCCAATGTACACAACACAGATGAACGTAAATATACAAAGATTTATTACAAATGTTATACATCAATGAGCAACAATAAAACTTGAAAATTGCTGGGTCAGTAAGTACACATACAAAATAAGATGATAAAATGTACATACATGTGGACAGGGAAGTATGTAAACATAATGCAGACATCAATAATACCCAGCATGTACCGGCATAAAATAAGCATCAATAAAGCCCTATGCATTTCGCGAGACCCTGCTCGCTCTTCAGGGGCGGATGCATGAATGTTGTATCTGCAATGTAAGTAATAAGATCAATAAATGTATGTGGTTGGTAAATGGGGGCAGATGGAATGGTTAGCAAGAGAGGCCTGATGCAGAGACCTCATACTTACCGGAGTCTGAGATGAATCGCCAAACGCTGGATATCGAGATGGCAGCAGTGTAATGCATCCAGCTTGGGACACGAGGAGGCGGAACAAAACAAGGCCACAATAGGGGAACATCCGGAGGATCAGCACGGTCTGGATAGGGGTATTTCTCACTGCGGTCTCCACTTAGCCCCTTAACATTGTGTCTGGAAAATGTCTGCGAGGATGCATATATATCAGAGGGCATCATAACTGCAAAATGAACTTATTGTATAGGGTTCTAAGCTTTAATTTATATATACATAAAGATGTAAGTGAGTGAATTAAGGTTATAAGAGTATCTTGGTATGAACAAGCTAACTGAGATATGGAATATAGTAAATGCATGAATGCATGGTTATAAAACTGGTATGGGCAGAGAGACTACGGGGCAATGTAGAATGATATAGTATTACATGTGTATAAAAACAATGTAACAAACCCAATGGGTGTCAGGAAAGTAAAAAAGTTGTACCTCAATAGGAGTGAAAAACATCCAGTGGTTGTCAGTTTGTTCTTAGAGATGTGACCGCTCTATCCAATCGCCAAGTAATGAATCAGAATCCCAACCGTGCTGAACGTCCAAATATACCCACAAGACCCCGAAGGCTACACCCCCAGCGTCATGTACGGACGGTGACGCATGGGCGTCCAAAAGACATCCACCATCAAAGGGGGTGCACAGATGCAACAACCACCCAACCGTCCGAGATGACCCACACAGCCCACACCTGAGTTACCTCAGGGAGACGTCAGTGTATGGGCGTGAAAAACATGGCGCCGATGTGCAGGTGGCCACCCCAGTCACAGACAGGAGAGGACAGCAAGAGATCAAGAACAGAGCTCCCCTATGCACATCGCAGCCCCCGAGCTGGATGAAAACCACTGCCACAAAAGACCACCAGCGAAAGGGGAACAGCTCAGCCCAGCAAGGCCCCCTGGGAGCAGTATGCAAATATAACTGGCCAAAGAGTGATAACACACTAGATGTAATATGGACAAAGGCTAATGGTAACAACAGACCAGTGTGTGGGCTGAATGGGTGTCTTCCACCCGGGTTCAATCAAAAAAAGGAAGATTAAGGTCTGGTGTGACCCCTCTGACACCTCCATCCCTAATAGTGCACAAAAAAACAAGAAAAATAGCCCTGGGACTTTAGATGAGGTGAGAGAGGTTTAGCCAATGTCCACAGTGAACACTGAGACAAAATCAATTTATTCATTTCAAAAAGTTGTTAAAAAGGGGCGTATTCTGGAAATGTTGCGGAGGCTAAGGTGGCATGATTTGGACAGGGATTGTATGTGGGCCTGAAAGGACAGTTCAGAGTCTAAGGTTACCCCTAGAACCCTCACATGTGGGGACGGACTGATAGATGTGCCATTGATCTTGACAGAGAAGTCAGGGGAGGGAGCACGTGGGGGAGGAAATATTAAGAGCTCGATTTTAGATTCAGTTTGAGGAAGTGGTTTGACATCCAGGCTGATATGACTGTTAGTAAATCAGTGATGCGTGAGGAGATTGATGGTGTGAGCTGAGGGGCAGAGAGATAGATTTGGGTGTCATCAGCATATAAATGGTAGTAGAAGCCATGGGAGGCTATCAGCTGACCCAGGGAGGATGTGTAGATCGAGAATAGTAGAGGTCCAAGGACAGAACCTTGGGGGACCCCAACGGTAAGAGGAGTTGGAGAGGAGGAAGTGGAGTTGTAAGTGACACAGAAGGTGTGGTGAGATAGGGAAGATTCGAACCAATGGAGAGCGCAGCCATGGAGACCAAGCAAATTGAGTTTTTTGAGGAGGAGGGGGTGGTCAACTGTATCAAAGGCAGCAGAAAGGTCCAAGAGTAAGAGTACAGAATAATGACCGTTGGTTTTGGCTGTTAGTAAGTCGTTTGTGAGTTTTGGAAGGGCAGTTTCTGTGGAGTGCTGTGGGCGAAATCCCAACTGAAGGGGATCAAGAAGGACCTTGTAAGCAGGAACACGGATCTGAGTGTTCTTCCTGTCAGTCTGTCCCTCACACAGTTAGAAACACTTGCAGAGAACACAGTTAACCCTTTGATTGCCCCTGATGTTAACCCCTTCCCAGCCGGTGTCATTTATACAGTGATCAGTGCATTTTTTTCAGCACTGATCACTGTATTGGTGTCACTGGTCCCCAAAAAGTGTCAGTGTCAGATTTGTCCACCGCAATGTCGCAGTGCCACTAAAAATCGCTGAACGCTGCCATTACCAGTAAAGTTAATAAAAATGCCATAAGTCTTTTTCCTAGTTTGTAGACGCTATAACTTTTGCACAAACCAATCAATATATGCTTATTGGGATTTTTTTACCAAAATATGTAGCAGAATACATATTGGCCTAAATTGATGAAGAAATTAGATTTAAAAAAAAATGTTTTAGATATGTAATATAGCCGAAAGTAAAACATTTTTTTTTTCAAACTTGTCGGTCCTTTTTGTTTATAGCGCAAAACATAAAAAACGCAGAGGTCATCAAATACCACCAAAAGGAAGCTCTATTTGTGGGGAAAAAAAAGGACATAAGTTTTATTTGGGTACAGCGTCGCACAACTGTGCAATTGTCAGTTAAAGTAATGCAGTGCCTGTGACAGGGTGACCAAGAACCCCAGTCTGATCTGTACTAATCAGACTCTACAACCACACTGGAATGTTATGTGTGTATAATATATATATATATATATATATATATATATATATATATATATATATATATATATATATATATGTATATATATATATATATATATATATATATATATATATATATATATATATATATATAATATAGTCTAATACTATGGTGTGTTCTCTGTTTGGGGTGTGGCTGAATTCTATTGTTTGTGTCTACCTTGGGAGCAGCCTATTATGGAATATATATGTCCCTGTGGATTAGCTGTGTGAGGGGAGGGGGGGGGGTGGATTTCTTGAGCAGCCCCTCCCAAAGACAGTCTACTGAAGTTTGACTACAGCTGTGTAATTCTACTGGTGGAGGTAAAGTCTAACCCGCCTTGTTTCATTATGCAAAGAAGGGGGGCTTGTCCCCTGAGTGTATCTCTGTGTATATGTGTTTTAATAAACAGTTCATGTTCAGCAGCCAATATGAGTACTGCTTAGTTTGTGGTTGCAAGCGGTTGGAAGACCTGATATCTATATTCAAACTGGAAGGAATTGGTATATGAAGAAGGCACTAAAGCGGAGAGTGGGATGTTGCGTTACAGTGCCGTATCGTAAAAAACGGCCTGTTCATTAAGGGGTAAATCCTTCCGGGGCTGAAGTGGTTAAAACTATATGTCTAACTATATTGTAGTTTTTATGTATGTGGTTTTTAACACATTTTAAGAAACGTATTGTATTTTCTCTGTTCTCTAGTTTTTAGCCTTAAAATAAAACATTAACAGAATATATCAGTTTACTCTCTATCAAAAGGTGAAGGAAGTGCATAAACAGTGTTTTACTGAAATGGTCAAGTCAGGGGCGTTGCTATGGGGTGGCTATTGGGGCTATAGCCCCGAATCTGGAGCCCATAGCCCCGAGTCTCTTGCCGCAAGGTCCCTGCCTAACCAACGGGTTGCGGCTGCTGCGGCAGGTGGGCTGGCTTCATGAGAGAGGCGGATAAGAGGAAAGAAGCAAGCTCTTCACAGCCGGGCCTCTTCAATTTGGAAGCGAGGTGTGGCGAGCAGCAGAGAGACGACATAATCTCTGACTGCCTGCCACAGATCGGCGCTCTTCCACCCTCACAGCAGATCATTGTGGAGATCCACTTTGCAGCCAGATCCCCTTGCTTCAATGTCAGAGGTGCGGCGGCCGGCGGGGAGCAGCGAGATTACATCACCTCTCACTGCCCACTCCGCATCACCGCTCTCCTGCTCTCACTAAATGGACCAGTGCTGTCAGCCTGCCACCAATGCAGCGTCAATGCACATTTGGTGGCACTGGCTGGCATGGCAAGTGACAATCCACAACAGCTGGCAAATGACAACCCACATCTGGTGGCCGGTGACGTGACAAGTGACAATCTGCAAATGGTGGCAAGAGATGTGGCAAGTGACAATCTGCAAATGGTGGCAGGACATGTGGCAAGTGACAATCCACATCTGCTGCCAGGTGAAAGTGGCAAGTGACAATCCACCTCTGGTGGCAGGCGACATGGCAAGTGACAATCCACATCTAGTGGCAGGTGACGGTGGCAAGTAACATGCTGCATCTGGTGACAGGCGACGGTGGCAAGTGACATGCTGCATCTGGTGGCAGGAGATGTGGCAAGTGACACGCCCAGGGCTCCCACTGATTCTGCAGTATGGTGAGTTGAACCACTTCATTATATATTAGAATGTAACAATAGAAATAATGCACTTCAATCACCCTGACACCATATCAACCATTATGCCATGATGATTGATGCGCCAACACCAGCCATCGCCTGTGAAAAATTGCTTACCGCTGGTTCACCCCCCCACCCTGCGGGCATGCAAAAAAGGTTGGTGACCACTGCTATGGGCTCTAGCCCCAGATCTTTTGCAGACCTAACAACTCCCCTGGGTCAAGTGATTAACCACTTGCCTACCAGGCCAATTCTGACATTTCTCTCCTACATGTAAAAATCATAATTTTTTTGCTAGAAAATTACATAGAACCCCCAAACATTATATATGTTTTTTTAGCAAAAACCCTAGAGAATACAATGGCAGTCATTGCAACTTTTTATCTCGCACGGTATTTGCGCAGCAATTTTTCAAATGTGTTTTTTTTAAAAAAAAAACAGTTTTTATGCTTTAAAAAAAAAAAACAGTAAAGTTAGCCCAATGTTTTTGCATAATGTGAAAGATGAAGTTAAGCTGAGTAAATAGATACCTAACATGTCATGCTTTAAAATTGTGCGCACTCATGGAATGGCGCCAAACTTCGGTACTTAAAAATCTCCACAGGCAACGCTTTGAAAATTTTTACAGGTTACCAGTTTAGAGTTACAGAGGAGGTCTAGGGCTAGAATTATTGCTCCCGCTCTAACGCACATGGCGATACCTCACATGTGTGGTTTGAACGGCGTTTACATATGTGGGCAGGGCTTAAGTGTGTGTTCGCTTCTGAGCACGAGCTACCGGGGACAGGGGCGTTTTTTTTATCACTTTTATTCCTATTACAAGGAATGTAAACATCCCTTGTAATAGGAACCTATTGTGACAGGTCCTCTTTATGGAGAGATGCGGGGTCAATAAGACCCCACATCTTTCCTCCAGGCTGTAAAGCATAAGATCAGAAAAAAAAAAATTCTCCGATCTCATGCTGACAGCCGTGATCACGGCTTTGTTTACAATGCGTTATGACGTCATGCTCGGGCCTCCGACGGTCATAGAGATGACTGGTGACCATCTGGTCACCGGAAATCTCTATGTTCGTCATCTGGTGGTGGGCGATTTCGTTCTCTGGGCCCCCAATGGCACGGGAGAGCCCAGAGAAGCACCGGATGGTGGGGGGGGGCATCCCCTCCCGTTGCCTATAAGAACGATCAAGCGGCGGAAGTGCCACTATGATCGTTCTTATCGTGCACAGAATTGCCGGCTGGAAAGAATGATATCTGAATGATGCCTGTAGCTAGAGGCATCATTCAGATATCCCCCCCCCCCCCCCCCAAATTGAGGACGTCATTTTACTATGGCCCGGTAGCCAAGTGGTTAAACCACAAACTAAAGAAAATATCCTTATGTGCAATATACAATCCAGGTGCGGATGATCAGCAATCTCCAAAAATCACCCTCAGTGTCTTGCCTCCACCACATAAACTAAGTGCAAACTCACCAGAGCCACTTGCTGTCTAAATTATAGGACAGCAAAAACACATTCACTGATCACTGGTCTTCCTTTCAGAGATGCATGTGATAATAAATTGATATAGTTGAGCCTCCAGTCTCAATGGTGGGGCCATCAGGGGAACTGCTTACTCTCATTTGACCCAGAACAGAAGAATCACCAATCTTTAAGGAATATGTAAATCCAACAATTCATATTCCTGATATGTGCCTGCTGTACCATGTACTAGTATAAAAAAAAAAGTAGCCTGTTCTCTTTGTGTGAAATCCTTGGTGTTCCTGCCAGTCCCTCAGCTTTCCTATTAAATACTGACCACACTAAGCAGGAGAACACAGCATGGTCAGTTCTCCAGCTATGCTGGGGATTCATTGTGCTCTCCTCCACCCCCCCCCTCCTGCACAGCCATTCACTGGGAAGTTTAGTGTGCTGCTGTTTCTTCTCCCCTAGCCTTTATGCAGCTGAGAACAGCAGAAATATGAACAGGGGAAAAGGGCATTCATAATGTTTTTTTTTTTCTTTCTTATGTATACAAACGTTTTGCCCATCATTTCCATTTTAAACTGAATGTGCTGTTTTACAGGGTGAGGGTTTACATATACTTTAATGCAGCAGATGAAACATACATCATGCTTACTTCCCTTCGACATCGGAAGATGTCCGTCAGTGCCAGCAGCAGAGAACTGGTGGAAACCAGCGGGACCCAGGTACACCTATCTACTGTCCGAAGAAGTCTGGCCAGAAGAAGTGGTCATTATGGAAGTATTGTGGCCACAAAGCCATAACTCTAATGTGGAAACAAGGCTAAGTGACACAATTATGTATGAAAATGTAGGAACTGGGGTGCAGAAAATGGCAGTGAGTGCTCTGGGCTGAGGAGTCGAAATTTAAAATTTTGGAACAACCTACCTGCCGTGTTCCTTCAAGAACTGTGTGCAAGTGTACCTAGAAGAATTGATGCTCATTTGAAGGCAAAGGGTGGTCACACCAAATAATTGATTTTATTTGGATTTCTTTTTGTTCATTTACTTTCCATTTTGTTAATTGATAAAATTATTAATACTTTTATTTGTGAAAGAATTCTTAATTTATAGTATTTTTTCACACCTGCCTAAAACTTTTGCACAGTATTGTACATCAGACCAAATGAGGGACAACTGAGGAGGTAAGAGGTAAGGCCGGTGAGTGATTATATACAGAGCAAATGACAGATAATTTAGAACATCAGGCTGTATATCAGAGCTGAATGTGAGGTCAAACGAACATCTCATTTTCTGCACAGTTGTAGCAACTTTTAAATAAATGTTTATGAAACGTATCGTTATCTTACTTGGAGCTTCTAAATTTGATGTTTTACTGGCCCTTTAATTGCCAGCAATAGACATTATGATCATGCACACAGCTATACGACCTCTGGATGTAAGGTTTTGTGAGGCTACCTAATGGATTTCTGATAGACAGGCGATTTCCATGAACCCACCTTAGTAAGTGTTCACTATGGTCTGTTCTGTATAAGAAGAGCTCTTCTTGTTGCTAGGTAACAAGGATTATTTGATAGTCACCAATGTTCCGTGTTCTTAATATTAAGGCATTTTGGTGCTTAAAAAAAGGTGTAAGAACACAAGGAGCCATGACTGAGATCAACAGGACTGTTCATTTACACTAAAGAAGGAAATGGCGGTCATATTTATTAATTGTTCATTGTACTTCTTCCATAGCAGAACATATGACACTCTATTAGTGTGATTTATGGCAGTAATTATCTCGTTAGATGTATTCATACAGGAGATGTAATAATAATTTTATAAAATGCATGTAGTGAAGCATTGGGCAAAAGAGGCAGCTGCCTTGGGCTATATTCATACCTCTGAAGTTTTTATGCTCTGCATTATATGCATTTTCATGCATTTTATATGTTACTATTTGTCCCTGTGGAAAGTATGAGAATAAAATAAGCCCAAGGTGGTTCCTCTTCTGCTTCAGCCTGACTTGGCCGTGGATGCTACTACATAAAATCTCCCATGTAGCTCTAGCTTAGCGAGGTAACTTTCTACAAGTGAGTAGCAACAGGTTCAAATTGCTTGTGTAGCTCAGTACTCAAAACCAGTAACAATGGGTTTCTATGAGGTGTGTATTGAGGAGAACACCGCCATTGGTGGTGATAATCACATCCATTCACTGTCCAAATCTTGCTGCCTTCACCACATTCCCAAAATTCACCCCATCTTAATCGAAGACATCAGGCTACTCACTCCTTCCCTGGTTATCTCTTGCCTGGACTTTTGCATCTCCTGCCTCGTTAGCCTACTTCAACAAAGGCCATCTCCCCTTCAGTCCATCATGACTGATGCTACCAGACTTGTCCACCTTACCAAACCAATGTGTGGCTGCCATCCCTCTCTGCCAATCCATTTGCTGGCTTCCGATTGCCCAACAAATACAATTCAAAATACTAGCAACATACAAAGCCATCTACAACTCTTTTTGAAAATATCACCAAAACCGATCACTGTGCTCCTCCCAAGACCTCTCTAGCTCCCTCATCCTCTCCTCCCATCCTCTGGACCTCCCTACCCCAATCTATCTGGTCAGTCTGTCCACTTTTAGGTGATCCCTAAAAACTCATCTCTTCAGGGAAGAAAATCCTACTTCCATCTGAAAAAAAAAAAAAAATGAACTTCTACTTTCTCTATCAGATCAACCCTTAGAGCCGGTTCACACAGGGGCGACTTGTCAGGCGACCTAGCCGCCTGACAATTCGCCTTCCGTTCTGTACAATGGAACCGTTCTAATAGGAGCTATTATTGACGCAAGTCGCTCCGACTTAGAAAAAGGTTCCTGTACTACTTTGGGGGCGACTTGCATAGACTTCTATACAGAAGTCGTTTTGCAAGTCGCCGCGGAAGTCGTTTGCAGGTCGCCTCGCTGAGATTGTACAAAAACAGGGCCCTCCTAACCCTCTTGTATTGAATTGTATTGTAACTGTACTGGTTCCCTCCATTTAGTAAAGCACTGTGCAAACTATTGATACTATATAAATAATAATAAAAATAAAATAATGTCTCCTGAAATAAAAGATTGATTTGAGATAAACATTTTTTTATTATACACTCTATTAATATGTATATATATTATGTATTAAATAGATATTAACCAGTTCCAGACCACCCAATGCACATACACTGCGGCATTGTCTGCGCTCCCTGGTCTGGGACGTGCGTGTGCGTGTGCGTGTGCGCGTGCCACCGGCCACCCGCTCCAGCTGTGATTGGACACAGCGGGAGCATTTTAGCATTTCCGGCGGCCGCGATGGCCGCCAGCCACCCGCAATTGTTCACAGCAATGACAGAACGGCGGTCTGCCTTGTAAATAAAACAAGGCAGACCGTCGTTCTGTCACAGACAAAGAGAGATCTGTGATTCCTAGTAATCAGAAACACGGATCTCTGTCTAGTGTCAGCATACCCACAGAGTTAGGAAACACTCCCAGGGAACACAGTTAACCCTTTTCCTGCCAGTGTAATTTATACTGTGACAGTGCATTTTTTTTAGCACTGACCACTGTATTGGTGTCACTGGTCCCCAAAAAGTTTCACTTAGTGTTCAATTTATCCACCGAAATGTCACAGTCCCGCTAAAAATCACTGATCACCGCCATTACTAGTAAAAAAAAAAAAAAAAAAGTCCCTAAATCTATCCCATAGTTTGTAGATGCTATATATCTTTTGTGCAGACCATTCAATATATGTTACTTGGGATTTTGTTTACCAAAAATATGAAGCAAAATACAAATTGGCCTAAATTGATGAAGAAATTTGATTTTTTACATATTTTTTTGGATATGTTTTATAGCAGAAAGTAAAAAATATTTTTTTTTTTCAAAATTGTTGCTCTTTTTTTGTTTATAGCGCAAAAAATAAAAACAGCTGAGGTGATCAAATACCACCATCAGCTTCCAGGTTTTATTGTCAAAGCCTACATGAACAAGCTGAAGTTAGAAGCTGGTTGGTTACTATGCACAGCTGTACCAGATTCTGAGTCTTCCAGTTTTAGTAAATCCCCCCCATTATCACAGCCATCGTCTCTGTCTATGTAGAACAGCTACTTTCAGCTGCTTTTAGGTCCTGTTCACACCTAGGTGTAGCAGAAATGAGCCATTCTGCCAACGTGCGAAAAAACGAGCTAAAATGCCTGGCCGGTTTGCGTTGCCATTATTTCATAATAGCACCCCTAAAGCAGTTGCGCTTTTTGCCGCATGACATAAGAAACAAAAACGTGTGTCGCAAAACTCGCCTGGCTCAGTGCCAACATTTGGTACATGAGCTTATTTACGCATTTTTAGAACGTGGGAGCCCCCTTTAAAAAAACGGTGTCATTCTAAAAACATGATGTGGTAGCATCACTTAGGTGTGAACGGGGTCTAAAATCACTGATCCTTGCCATAGTGTGATACAGTATCAGTGCTTGTTACATTGTAAAAAAATTAATTAAAAAAACGAAATGTTACAATGTAGATATCTGCAGATGTCAGGTGTAGCTAATAACAATGTGATTTATTTGTATACTAGAGCAGTAACCCCAACTATAGGAAAATTCAGTTTTATATGTTAATAAGGCTTTCCTTTTTAGGCCTCACTCACATAGGTGCTGTGGCCCATACAGAGTCATTTATTTATGCGGCTGGAGGGAACCTATGTTATTTAGTATTTAGTATTTATTTAGTATTTTTTTTTTCATTCAACCCAGCTGGCTAAATGGAAAAAAAAAAAAAAGGGAGAGATCGGCGGGCTAACCCCATCCCCCTGCCAGCGCTGATCGGATGCTGGTCATAGGACTACACACAACCTAAATTTCGGCTGGTTCCTGCCGAACTGACCATTTTCGGCCTGTGTGTAGCCAGCCTTAGTCTATGGGGATGTAGTGACTGTACAAACACAGCCGCTTGTCCCAATTTGACAGGGGCAGGTGAGTGGCCCCGAAAGCAGACAGTGTGCCCTGCAAATGAGGCCTCAACCACTTGTCAACTGGGCGCTTTCAACTCATTCCTGCCCAGTGCCGCCTATCACTGGGCACTGATAGGTGGCACCGACAAGCATCACTGATGGGCACTGATTGGCAGCACTGATCATCAGGACACTGATGATCAGTGTCCTGATTATCAGTGTAGATGTCCCCGGTGTGGATTTGCCAGTTATCGGCTCTCCTCTCCTCACACGCTGTCAGAGTGAGGAGAGGACTGCTGATAACAGGCAAAATGGAAAATTGTATCAAATACTTACCGTCATTTTCCTTTCTTGATGCCAATACATGGCAGCATACATATGATATAGCTCCGCCCCTATATCCATGCACAGGACCTGTTTAGCTCTTTAAATGTCTGACTGAGAGCTACCTTCCCCATTCTCTGTAAAAAACACAAAGATCAGAGGGAGGGTTCGTATGCTGCCGTGTATTGGCGTCAGGAAAGGAAAATTACGGTAAATATTTGATACAATTTTCCATTTTCCTGACGCCAAACATGGCAGCATACATATGATACATAATGAGCTTTTGAGAGGGAGGGTTTAATGCTGCAAACTTAGTCTTTATTTGACAATAGACATAAAAGCTTGGATGGTTTTCCTCCCAAACTGTACTGTAGTAAGAGCTGCTGGATCCACCCTGTAGTGTTTTAAGAACATATGATGTGATGACCAGCTAGCCTCTTTGCAGACTGTTTTCAGAGACAATCCTGCCTGTGCCGCCCAAGAAGACGACATTGCCCTGTTTGAGTGAGCTCTAACCACCTCTGGAGGATCCTTTCCGGTTCTATATGCCCAGTGAATATTTTTTACTATCCAGGCTGAGATGGTTCTGGCAGAGACCTCTTTTCCTTTAAATTTTCATGATGAAAAAGTCTGTTAGAACGTCTTAATGTAGAAGTAGCCTGGAGATAGGCTTTGAGGACTTTTGAAATGTCCAACTCGTGCAGATCAGCATCTCATTCCGCTGGGAAGGCTGGAAGTACCCATTCACTGGAGAGATGAAATATCGATGCCACTTTTGGGACAAAATTATCCAATGGTCTCAGCACAACAATGTCTGGGAAGAACATGGAATAAGGGTCTGCTGCCCCCCAATTTTTGGAGTTCCAACACCCCTCCCTGTGAAGTTATGACTAACAGGAAAGCCATTTTTAAGGCGATATCCGATAATGAACAGTCTTCTGTCGGAGTACAAGGAAGGTTTGCTAGAAAATTGGGCACTACTGCCAGGTCCCATTGAGGGAACCTATTTCTCTTGGGAGAGCGTAGTCTAAGTAACGCTCTCATGAAGTGCTCCACCAGCAGGTTTGCTGTCCATTTCTTTTGGGTAAAAGCCAAGATGGCTGAAATTTGCACCTTAAGCAAACTGAGCCCCAAATCCAATCCGGATTGCAGGAAAGACAGGATTTGAGATACGGTCACTAGGGTCAAAATGACATCCAGCTGCAAAGCTCGTGAACCTATTCCATATTCTGGAGTATATGGCATTGGTTATCCCATTTATGGGACTCTGTAAAGTTCTAATACCCTCTGGAGAACATCCTAACTCTTGTAACCCCTGCCCTACAATCTCCAGGCCGCTAAGGCCAGTCATGATGGTTGCAGATGTAGGGTATCTCCTTCAGGACAGGAGATGAGGAGTCACCGGCAGAGTGATCGGTGTGCACACACTGAGATACATTGCCAGAGAGACCCATGGTCTGTGAGGCAGTAAGGAAATACTGTGATGACTGTCAAATTCTGTCAACCATCTCCTCAGGAATTTCAGGATTAAAGAAATTGGAGGGAACACATAGGCCAGTTGCCCAACCCAAGGATGGGTAAAGGCATCCGTTCCCTTCGCTAATGGATGAGGGTAGCGTGAGAGGAACCGGCTCACCTTGCAGAATGTTGATGAGGCAAAAATATCCATCTTGTGGACACCCCTACTAGTGGATGATCTGTTTGAATACTTTGGGGTTAAGGGACCATTCGGTGGGGTCCATGAATTGTCTGGATAGGCGATCTGCTTCCAAGTTCTGACAGCCTGGAAGATATATGGCACTTAAATCTGGAAGATATTGTTGTGCCAATGTGCATCCCGCCTTGTCACTGTATGTAGGACACTGCTGCCATGTTGTCCAGATAGAGCAGGACTGGGCGACCCTGTATGTGAGGCAGCAAGGTGGCCAACACCATGAATGCTGCTTGAAGTTCCAGAATATTGGAAACTAGGCCCTGAGTGGGAAATTCCCCTCTGCCCTGGATCTTGAGTTGTTCGCAGGTGGCGCCCCACCCTGCTGCGCTGGCATCTATGGTAACAATGATTTATGGCTGCGGCCCTAATGGACTATGCCATTTAGTGTTTGTTTCATCTACCACCGGAGACTGGCGCCTCTGAATGGTGATCCTGATAAACTCTTCCACTGCATAAGGAAGCTTTGTTGGAAAACTCTGAGTTTCCAGTGAGCCCAGGGGATCATCGGAATACATGAAGCCATCATCCCGAGAGGACTCATGCACTGGGATGCTGACATCACTGGTGCAGCCAATGCCTGTTGGAACTTCTCCCTGATTTTGGGGAGTTTGAGGTGGCAAAGAAACTGTGGCCGCCTGAGTAGTGAATTGGGCCCCTAGGTAGACCACATTCTGTGTAGGCTCCAGCTGGCTCTGGTAATGCCTGTCCCGCAAATCTGAGGAACTGCTGGTATGACTGAAGTATCAGGACATGCTGGTAGGCATATTGCAAGTCCACTGAAATCCTCCAGTCTCCTGGTTGAATAACCTGGATTATGGTATGAAGAGACTCCACCTTGAGTCTATCCGGATAAATTGATTCCGCCTCTTGAGGTAGTTCTGGAGGCTGCCGTTTGAACAGCCAATGGCCTTGTGCCAATGTGGACTGAATCCGCCGTTTTTTGGCAGTGGTCTTGCCGGAACTGGGTTACTTTGAGCCACCTGGCTCTAACTGTCTCCTGGGCGGGCCTGGCATTAAGGGCTTCTGGGTATCTTGGGGAACCGCAGGGGTCTTAGGTCTCTGTGATCTTAAGAAGGTTGACTGTGTACTCCCCCCAATGCCTTCTGAAGTCCTTGGATGGGCAAAAGCCTCCAAAATCCCAGTACCTGTTTGGCGCTCCTGAATGGTTGCCCCCTCTGGCGCCTGGACCTTCGATCTTGGGGCAGAAGACCTGATTTTCCTCCTGTAACCCTGGAGATGGCAGTCTCCAGTTTTTTTGCCAAACAGTGCCCTCCCATCAAAAGGCAGTTTACAGCAATTCTGCTTTGAGGATGAGTCAGCCACCCAGGATTTTAGCCACAGCACACTTTTGGCTGTGACTGAGCTGAGCATGGCTCTGGAGGACCATCGAATGATAGCTGCCTCACCTGTGAAGTCTGCCGAGAGTTTTATCTCAAGAGCCTTGATGATTTTTTTTTTTTTTTTGGCATCTGGATTTTGATCTCATTCTCCAAGTCCTGCACCCACACTCGCATAGCACTTGCTACGGATATTAAAGCAATGGCGGGTTTACAAGCACCACCTGCCGTGAGGTAAAACTTTCTTAAGTCCATGTCAATGCGTCAATCAAGGATATTGTGAAAGGAGGAAGAGTCTTCCATCGGAAGTGGCACATTCTTGGCCAGTCTGGTGACTGCCGAATCCACAGTTTGTGGGTTAGATAAAGGAGTCACATCCCCCTTCATTAGGGGATACAACTTCTGAAACCTATAGGTTGAGGAGGATTTTCTCGCCCCCTTTTTCCATTCCTCCTGAAACAGGCCTCTTATTTCTGTCATAAGAGGAAAGGTAGCTAACCTGTTTCTTTAGGTTTCTCCTATGGAACCCAAAGGCTTGTTCACACTTGCAGCGGGCTCTGCTATTGCACTGAAAAGCGATCTGTGCTTAGGTAACTTTTCAGAGGCATTTGATATTATTACATAGAGGGGACAAGTGTTCCTGCTATGCAATTTGTAAGCAATGTTGCAACTTGCATGGGGCGGCCCATTTACTTGGCTGCCCTACATGTGCAAAAAGAAGCCCCTGCTCCCATTTAGGGGCGACCAGTTTCGGACAATGTTTTTAAAGGCACGTGACAATCACAGCAGAATAGCTTCGCATCTGGGGTGCCCTGAAAGGATAAAGGCACCTAATGTGTGAGGTGCAGCAATTGCCACACAATTTAAAATCCGATTGTATGGTGTGTGATAAGGTTTTCTCCTTCTTTGGAGGAGGTTCCGGATCCTCCCATTCCAGTGCAGCTTTTACTGCCTTAATGAATTATGGTATTAGGGCAAAATCAAAGCCTGAACCCTCAGGATCCTCTGTTGAGGAGGAGGAGATATCTTCTCCCTGTGCCTGGAAAATCAGCCTGCCTAAGCTGCTGGGCTGGAGTCACCACTGGTACCCCTCTAGTTAGAGAGGGTTGAATGGCTTGATTTAGACCTTGTGCAGGGCCTACACTGTTCGTCCGCTTCTGTCCCTGGTTGCCCGAGGCGACCTGAAAATTCTGCCAGGGAGTTGGGGACTACTTTCTTGAGCAAGGTTGACACTTGCTGACTCTCATACTCCTGGTCTCTGGCAAGCTGCCTGAAGCAGTTGCTGCAAAATAGATTTCCTGGCATAGGGTCCCCTCCACATGACCAACATTTGCCTTGTGGGCGCTGAGCCCTCGGAGGAGAAGCTGTGTGTGTTCTCTTAACCACTTCAACGCAGGGCACTTATTCACCTTCCTGCCCAGACCAATTTTCAGCTTTTAGTGCTGTCGCAGTTTGAATGACAATAGCATGGTCATGTAACACTGTACCCAAACTAAATTTTTATCATTTTGTTCCCATAAATAGAGATTTCTTTTGGTGGTATTTGATCACCTCTGCGGTTTTTATTTTTTGCGAAACAAATGAAAAAAGACCGAAAATTTTGAAAAAAACAAAAGTTTTGCTTTTGTTTCTGTTAAAAAATTTTGTAAATAGGTAAGTTTTCTCTTTCACTGATGAGCACTGATAAGGCGGCACTGACAGGCACTGATAAGGCGGCACTGATGAGGTGGCACCAATGAGCGGGCACTGATATGTGGCACTAATGGGCACTGGTAGGCGGCACTGATGGGTGGCACTGATATGCAGCACTGATGGGCATTGATAGGCGGCACTGATGGGCACTCATGGGTGGCACTGATGGGCACTGATAGGCGACACTGATGGGCACTGAAAGGCTGCAAAGATGGGTTCTTATGGGTGGCACTGATAGGCAGCACTGCTGGGCACTGATAGGCGGCACTGATGGGAACTGATACGTGGCACTGATACGCGGCACTGATAGGCATCCCTGGTGGCACTGGCAGTGGTAGGCATTGTGAGAGGGGCACTGATTGGCAGCTGCCTGGGCATTGATTGGCAGCTGCCTGGGCACAGATTAGTATTTCCCTGGGGGTCTAGGGGGCATACCTGGTGGTCCAGTGTGGATTGCTTCCCTGGTGGTCCTGGGCGGCTTCCCTGGTGGTCCTGGGTGGGATCCGAGGGGGAGCTGTGCTGATAAACAATCAGCACAGACCCCCCCCGTCAGGAGAGCAGCCGATTGGCTCTCCTCTACTCGCGTCTGTCAGACGCGAGTGAGGAAAAGCCGATCACCGGCTCTTCCTATTTACATCGTGATCAGCCGTGATTGGACACGGATGATCACGTGGTAAAGAATCTCTGTCAGAGACTCTTTACCTTGATCGGTGTTGCGGGGTGTCAGACTGACACCCCGCAACAACGATCGCTGCGATGCGTGCCCCCGGGGGCGCGCAGCGGCTCAATATCCTGCGGACGTCATATAACGCTCAGTCAGGGTATTGAAACCACTTTGCCGCTGTCATTCTGCTATATGGCGGGCAGCAAGTGGTTAAGCATACAGTTGCTCCCTTTGTATTGGGGTCTGCTAGGACTGGAGGAGTCACTTTCTGCCCTGGAAAAATCCTGATGATCCAGAGGGCCTCTGGACCTCCTAGAGCTGGAGTGTGAGCGGCCGGCACTGCAATAGACAGGAACACACGCTTGTCAGGACAGAACGCACTCTTTTTCCCGTATCTTCTTACTTACCGAAAGTTGGCCCTTACCTGGTATTGCGGTGAAGCGAAAGGTGCAAGGACGACTGCATGGCAATAGAGAGAAATAAGGGAAGCGAGAGAGAGAAATATATATATATATATATATATATATATATATATATATATATATACCCCCCCCTTTTTTTTTGCCAAAGAGTAACAAATTTAAATAAAAGGAGAGAGAGAGAGAGAGACAGACCTGGAAAGAGTTCCATAGGAGAGAAGACATCATGCAGTCCCAGCTGCTGGATCCGGACTCCAAAGCAGTCATGCCACAAGAGGATTGTCGTCTCTGATTAGAGAACACCTTGACCCCAAAAGACCACCAGAAGGGGTTCCCCACCTTGTTGGTGCGTTTAGCAGCTTAAGATGTGAGACTGCGTGCTGGGAGAGGCTTGAACCCAGACAGACTCCAACATAGTCGGCAGGTAAGATCTTTAGCCTGAGTGTAATGGTCTGTAGGTGTTGATCTTTTGAGGACAAAAAGGAGAATGGGGGAGGAAGCTCTCAGTCAGACTTTTATAGAGCTAAACAGGTCCTGTGGGTGGATATAGGGGCTGAGCTATATCATATGTATGCTGCCATGTTTGGCGTCAGGAAATACTGTTTACACTGTGATTGGACACAACTTGTCACATGGTAAGGAGACACTGTGATTGGCTCTTTACCCTGATCTGTGATGAGCTGTGTCTTTGCTGATGCATGCCGCGGGGGGCGCGCGGGATGCACGATCATTGGTCGGACATTCATAGACGCCCTCCCAGCAATGCGAGCCCACGCTTTTCGCTATAGCGTGGGTAGGAAGTGGTTGAAGTATAACTAAAGGAAAAAAGTTTTCTTTTCCATTTTGGATAGGGTGGAGAGGAATTACAACACCTGCCAAGTTTTTATTGCTGTCTGACCCCCCCCCCCCCCCCTTTTTTGAAGTAAAAGAAAATCCCAAATTTGTGTTTGTCACCAAATGAAAAGAAAAGAAAGGAAATCTTCTAATGAGGACAATGGACTGGGAATTGCCTCATTTTGGAGGGATTTCCTTTTACTTCCTGTTTTGGTTCTGGGACAGGAAGTGATATGAAATCTCCCCAATGGGACACAGATGGTAAAAAACAAAACAAAAAAACTGACATGGTTTATAATCCTTCCTTAGACTCGGTTCACACCTAAACTGGCCGTGGATCGCATAGCAACGCTGTCTGTCCCTGTTCTCCGTTTCTGGGACGAATCAGGGCAGAATCTTTGCCTGAATTTGGCCCTGAAACTGAGGCAAAGACACGCAGCGTTTTCTATGCAGTGCGCTCCGCAGCCACCCCACAGACATGTGAACCAGCTCCATAGAGAGTCGGTCATATTCTCCTGCTATGCGAATTCCCCGCATCCAATTCGCATAGGTGTGAACCCAGCCTTACTCTTATCTATTTTTTTTTGTAAAAAAAAATGCCTTTAGTTCTGCTTTAACAGGTATATAAAGGCAAAATTTTCTTTTTGGATTGAGTAGCTGCTGGTGTCCTCCTGGGAAGATCAAACTTCCTGTACTGGAAGCACAGCAGGAAATGAGATGAAATCTGTTTAAATTTAAATATAAATGTAATTTGTTGGCCCCTTTCACAAGGCAGTCTGATCAGGTCCTCCTGTCAGTTTTATGAGGTTTTCCTGGTCGGGAGCTTCATGTTACATTCAATCACCTCCAGGTCTGCCCAGGTCTGCATCCTTTTCCGTATTTTTTGGACCTAAACATAACTGGATGTAGATGGATGAAAGCAAAAAACTGGACGGGCAGTGGCACTGATGTAAAAAAAGTAACTTCTGTTCCGTTCTGCTATGATTCAGAGAAGGATCTGTTCATAGATATTTGTAAGTTTATTTGGTGCTAGTTAAAGCAGAACTCTGGGACAAACCAGCACTATCCAAACAGAAGAGTCCTGTGTGTTCTACTTGCATCTTGGTATGGTTTTTTGTTTACCTTCCAGATCTGTGCAGTAATCCAGTATGAGACTTTCCCTCTATGCAGGAGCTTCCTGTTCCAAGACCAGTCACTGCTGCTCTCTCTCCTTGTGCAGGGTGAGTGCCTTCGAAGGGTCACTTGCCTTGGCCAGGCTGTGTTGCTGTCACTCCCACGCATGCTCATGCGCATCCTCTTTCTCTCTCTCTCATCCTCCCTTCCTTAACCCTTGTCCCTCTCTCATCCCCTTTCTCTCTATCTCATCCTCCCTCTCTCTATTTAATTTACTTTGTTATAATAAAAAATGTTTGCATTTTTAATTATTTATTTATTTATTTATTATAAAAAGCCCCACCAAAATCCTTTAGCACCAGGCCCGTGATGTTCTTAATCCGGCCCTGGGGCACAGAGGCCCCAAATCTGTAACCAGGTCCTAGGTTCCCAGAGGCTGTGTGTTTCAGGGAAATATGGACCCGAATCTGAAGCAAGACCATTCCGAGGGCCCCCCCCCCCCAGGCGTACACCTCCCAAGAATAGAGCCCCCTCAAAAGTCAGGGCCCATAGTCAGTAGGCGAGAGGCTACCTTGCAGTCCTCCAAAAATCCCTTTCCTGGTTGGGTCTGTCACAGTTATTATTTTGTTTTGGCAGCATTGTACATATTTTATATAAAGTGAAATAAAATTCAAAACTTTTTTTTTTTTCATTTTGGATAGGTCATAACCCGACAGTTTTTTTTTTTTTTTTTTTTTTGCCCCATTGGAGAGATTTCCCTTCACTTCCTGTCCCATAGCCACAACAGGAAGTGAGAGGATACCCCCATAGAACCAGTGTCCCTTTTGGAATATTTCTTCTCTCTTCCTGTTCAGGTGACAACACAAAATTTGGGATTTTCTTTCACCGTCGGTGATAACAATAAACAGGACAAATTGAGAGGGTGAATCCCCCTAATGGGGGGCACAGACAGCAGTAAAACCTGACAGGGGTTCTAATCCATCTCCACTCCAACCAAAATTAAAAAAAAGTTTTGCCTTTAGTTACACTTTAACCACTTCCCGACCAGCCGCCGTAGATATACTGCGGTAGTAAGACACGTGGCCACTCATTAAAATTAGAAGAAAAGAGGTTTAACCTTAAACTGCGTAGAGGGTTCTTTACTGTAAGAGCGGCAAGGATGTGGAATTCCCTTCCACAGGCGGTGGTCTCAGCAGGGAGCATCGATAATTTGAAGAAACTATTAGATAAGTACCTGAATGACCACAACATACAGGGATATACAATGTAATACTGACATATAATCACACACATAAGTTGGACTTGATGGACTTGTGTCTTTTTTCAACCTCACCTACTATGTAACTATGGAAGCGACATCACTTCTGGTTTACTCGGCAGCCAATGGCACCAGTTTTAAAAAAAAATTGGTATCCAAAAAGGCCGATCTTTGCGTTTTGAATACTTTCAAGTGCAGAGAAGCGGTTTGAGGTCTTTTAGACCCCAGATCTCTCCATAAAGAGTACCTGTCACTGCCTATTGTTGTCACAAAGGATGTTTACATTCCTTGTGACAGCAATAAAAGTGATCAGAAATTGTTTTTTTTTAAAGGGACAGTGTAAAAATGTAAAATAAAATAAATAATAAAATATAAAAAATGTAAACCTCCCCATCCCTCCGTGTTCATGTGCCAAAGAAACCACATACAGTACGTAAGTCACACCCACAAATGTAAACAGTGTTCAAATCCATAGCTCTTAACTGTCCCTGATTTGGAGCAAAGTCCCTCTGTCCCTCTTTCCTCCTCATTGGTCCCTCATTTTGGTCTGATCTAAATAGTTGTATATAAAATGCACTACTTATCTATCAAAAGTGTTTCCCAGTGCTAAATCTTTCATCCAGTTTCTAAATTGATGCATTTTGTCAATTTTAAAAGCAAATATAAGGAAATAATAATGTTAAACAAAAGTATTTGTGGGCATAACTAATCATTTTTCTTTCTATAATTCTCCTTTAAGGGGGCGTGGCCAGGGGTGTGCCCTATGCCAACAAACTTTTGCTAATAGGTATCCCTCGTTCTCATCTCAAAAAGTTGGGAGGTATGTTCAAATCACACATGTGAGTTATCACCGCGATCATTGGAGCGAGATCAATAATTCTAGCCCAAGACCTCCTCTGTAACACTAAACATGTATCCATTAAAAAGCATAAAAGTTTAAAGTGTCGCCTATGGAGATTTTTAGGTACCGTAGTTTGTTGCCATTCCACGACTGTGCGCAATTTTAAAGCATAATAGGTTTCTATTTACTCGGCGTACATCATCTTTCATCTCATACAAAAAACTTGGACTAACTTTACTGTTTAGTTTTTTTTAATTAATTGACGTGCATTTTTTCCAAAACAATTGTGATTGAAAGACCACTGTGCAAATACAATGTGACATAAAATATTGCAATGACCGCCATTTTATTCTCTAGGGTCTCTGCTAAAAAAAATAATATATATATAATGTTTGGGGGTTCTAATTAATTTTCTAGCAAAAAATACAGATCTTAAATTGTAAACAACAAATGACAGAAATAGGCCTAGTCTTGAAGGGGTTAAACTGCATGAACATTTACCTTTGCTAAGACCCCTTTCACACTGAAGAGCCGCTAAAACAGCACTAAAGCGCCGTTCGTTTTTACGGTGCTTTAGCTGCGTTTTTCGGGCGCTAGTGGGGCTTTTTTTTAAGGTCACGTAGAAAGATCCAAAGAACACCCATTTTGCGGCGCTTTCAAATCGCTTTTAAGGCGCTTCTGAAGCGCTGCCTATTCATTTCAATGGGCAGGGGTGTTTTTGGAGCGCTTTTTACAGCGCTCCAAACCCACCACAAAGATGCTTCTTGCAGGAATTTTTCTAACATCCCACAAGCGCACCGCCCCAGTGTGAAAACACTCATGCAAATGAATGGGAGGCAGTTTTCAGGCGATTTTCGGGTGCTTTTTCTAGCGCTAAAATGCATAAAAACTGCCTCAGTGTGAAAGGGTCTAAGTTGAGCAGTATGACTTTGAAATCACGCTACTTCAGCCCGATTTCAAAGCCGCAGATCAACGCGATTTTTACATTCCGATTTCACTGCAGCTTGTGATTTCATTTAACAGACGTCAATGCAAGTCGCAATGAAATCAGAAAAAAGAAGTGCAGAAACCTTTTTCAAAATTGCTGTGACAAGAGTCGCGGCAATTTGAATGGTTCCGTTACTGACAATAGGGTGCGACTTGTCATGCGATTTGGAACAGTCAGATCACATGACAAGTTACACCGGTGTGAACCAGAGCTTACTCCTTTAGTAATTCAACTGCATGGTGTATTTTGACAACACGGGAATAACTGGGAGACAATCCCAGAGTGTTGTCACCCTATAACAGGAAGTGCCTGAATAAGCTGTGGTTTAAAGCAGAATTAGGGCCCTTTCACACTGGGGCGGGGGCGGCGTTGGCGGTAAAGCGCCGCTATTGTAAGCGGCGCTTTACCGTCGGTATTCGGCCGCTAGCGGGGCAGTTTTACCCCCCCGCTAGCGGCTGAGAAAGGGTTAAAAACCACCGCAAAGCGCTTCTGCAGGCGCTTTGCCGGCGGTATAGCCGTGCCGTCCCATTGATTTCAATGGGCAGGAGAGGTGAAGGAGCGGTATACACTCCGCTCCTTCACCGCTCCGAAGATGCTGCTAGCAGGACTTTTTTTCCCCGTCCTGCTATCGCACCGCTCCAGTGTGAAAGCCCTCAGGGCTTTCACACTAGAGACACAGCAGCGGCTGTTTCGGGACGGTTTGCAGGCGCTATTATTAGCGCAATAGCACTTGCAAACCGCCCCAGTGTGAAAGGGCCCTTATCGCTATTTCTTAATTTAGGCCCCTTTCACACTGGGGCGGTGGGGGTGTCGGCGGTAAAACTGCGCTATTTTTAGCGCCACTTTACCGTTGTTTTAGCGGCGGTATTTGGCCGCTAGCGGTGCGGTTTTAACCCCTGCTGGCGGCCGAAAAAGGGTTAAAACCGCGGGCATAGCGCTGCTACAGCTGCGCTATGCCTGCGGTATAGCCGCGCTGCCCCATTGATTTCAATAGGCAGGAGCGGTGAATACACCGCTCCTTCACCGCTCCAAAGATGCTGTTTGCAGTTTTTTTTCGCTCCTGCCAGCGCACCGCTCCAGTTTGCAGGCACTATTTTTAGCGCAATAACGTCTGCAAACCGCCCCAGTGTGAAAGGGGCCATACTGTTCCTGATTGGACAACCAGCATTTGGTACTTTGTCTTGTCTTCGTAAGTGCCCTAAAACACTAGCTGCGATATTGAACAGGGCGCCCCCTTTTGGCTCACAGCTGCCTGACACTGCAGCTAGCAAGGAAATGCCTGCTGTGATAGCAAGCATCTGCTTCTCCTTTCACTGTCCAGTCAAAGGGTGCAATACAGACAAGATGTGTATGTGTTACTGAACTACAAAAGGCAAAAATCAGGTCTTCTGTAATAGACAGAGCTGTTCAGTGTGGCAGAGCTGTATAAATCTCAGGCCCGGATGGACAGCTATACAATTCCTTTGGTGGGTAATACAGGTCCCGTGTATGTATTTTATCTGTGTAAAAAGCTGAACTCTAGATATCCTTATATATTCAACTTGCAGTGGGCTTCTTCCATACTGCAAGGCTTAAATGCTTGTTTCATATAGGGGGTGATAATAATGTAAAAGATTTAACTTGTGCCTCGATCCTGGGGCAGCCTGTGCTCTTCTCCGCAGGGCCACTGTTGTATGTTATAAGATTGGTCAAGTGGTGGAGAGGAGCTATTTCTCCACTTGATCAGTTGAAACTTTATTTCATGTACCATGCAGTACCAGTGGTCCTACATTGTGCCTTCAGACACCGAGGGCCTGTCTAGAGCACTGGAGGGCAGAGAATAGCGCTGGCTGCCAAGGAGATAAAATTGACTTTTCCTGTTAGACCAGCCTTTCTCAACCAGGATTCCTTGGAATGTTGGGGTTCCTTGAGCAACTTCTGCCTCTCAGATGACTAACGACTGACACCAATGATCTTTTTAGTTGTCTTTAAGGGGGACTTTGTCCTGAAAGTCTTTTGCAGACTCTAACAGGTTTTCTTCTAAGATTGCCCTGTATTTGGCTCCATCCATCTTCCCATCAACTCTGACCAGCTTCCATGTCCCTGCTGAAAAAAAGCATCCCCACAACATGATGCTGCCACCACCATGTTTCACGGTGGGGATGGTATGTTCAGGGTGATATGCAGTGTTAGTTTTCCGCCACACATAGCGTTTTGCTTTTAGGCCAAAAAGTTCACTTTTTTGTCTCATCTGACCAGAGCACCTTCTTCCACATGTTTGCTGTGTCCCCCACATGGCTTCTCACAAACTGCAAATGGGACTTATGGCTTTTTTTAACAAAGTCTTTCTTTTTGTCACTCTTCTATAAAGGCCAGATTTGTGGAGTGTATGACTAATAGTCAGGGCCGGATTAGCCACAAGGCCACCGAGGCCAGGCCTCGGGGCGGCAGTGGTGTAGGGGCGGCGCCGCTCCTGCAGCGACTTCACGGCCGCCCCCCCTTTCATGCTGCCCATTAAAGTCTATTATGGGCACCAGTGCCCATAGAAAAGATGGCCGCGAGCCGACCACGCAACTGCGCATGCGCCGTTCCGAAGCCGGCCGGGCTCGGGAAAGCTCGTAAGCGCTCGGCCTGGCGGCGCATGCGCAGTAGCGTGATTGCGCCGCCCGGCGGCATTTTTAAAAAAATTGAGAGTAGCTAGTAGTGTCAGCGGTGCGGTGGCGTGGGAGAAAGATGACATCTCTCATTGCCCGCACCGCTGTTCCGCCCTCCTCCTTCTGATGGCAGGCAGCATGGCAACATTGGCAAGGGACATCCCCATCTGGTGGCAAGTGACATCCCCATCTGGTGGCAGGCAGCGTGGCAAGTGACATCCCCATCTGGTGGCAGGCAGCGTGGCAAGTGACATCCCCATCTGGTGGCAGGCAGCGTGGCAAGTGACATCCCCATCTGGTGGCAGGCAGCGTGGCAAGTGACATCCCCATCTGGTGGCAGGCAGCGTGGCAAGTGACATCCCCATCTGGTGGCAAGTGACATCCCCATCTGGTGGCAAGTGACATCCCCATCTGGTGGCAAGTGACATCCCCATCTGGTGGCAGGCATGGTGGCAAGTGACATCCCCATCTGGTGGCAAGTGACATCCCCATCTGGTGGCAAGTGACATCCCCATCTGGTGGCAAGTGACATCCCAATCTGGTGGCAGGCATAGTGGCAAGTGACAAGAGATCTTGGAAAGTGACATGCTCAGGGCTCCCAATGATTCTGCATTATGGTGAGTTGAACTATTTCAGTTTATATTACAATGTAATGATAGAAGTAATGTGTTTCAATCATCCTGACACCATAACAACCATGGTGCCGGGGATGATTGAAGCACTAACACCAGCCATTGCCTTGAAAAATTGCCTGCGAAAAATCCTTACCCCTCGCGCGCTTACCCTGAAGTATTTTTAGTCTGTAAAATTAAAGCCAGTTATTTTCAGTGTTCTCGTGTATGGAGATATGTTTTTAATTGATCTATTGTAGAAGTCATCGATAAAGGACGTGGTGTGTGTTTGTGTGTGTGTGGGGGGGGGGGGGGCGGCATTGAAAGACCCGGCCTTGGGGCGGCAAAGGGAGTAAATCCGGGCCTGCTAATAGTTGTCCTGTGGACAGATTCTCCCACCTGAGCTGTGGATCTCTGCAGCTCCTCCAGAGTTACCATGGACCTCTTGGCTGCTTCTCTGATGAATGCTCTCCCTGCCCGGCCCGTCAGTTTAGGTGGACGGCCATGTCTTGGTAGGTTTGCAGTTGTGCCATACTCGTTCCATTTTCGGAAGATGGATTGAACAGTGCTCTGTGAGATGTTCAAAGCTTGGGATATTTTTTTTATAACCTAACCCTGCTTTAATCTTCTCCACCACTTTATCCCTGACCTGTCTGGTGTGTTCCTTGGCCTTCATGATGCTGTTTGTTTACTAAGGTTCTCTAACAGACCTCTGAGGGCTTCACAGAACAGTTGTATTTATACTGAGATTAAATTACACACAGGTGGACTCTATTTACTAATTAGGGGACTTCTGAAGGCAATTGGTTCCACTAGATTTTAGTTATGGGGTATCAAAGTAAAGGGGGCTGAATACAAATGTACATCACACTTTGCAGATATTTTATTTGTAAAAAATGTTGAAAACCATTTATCATTTTCCTTCCACTTCACAATTATGTGTCACTTTGTGTTGATCTATCACATAAAATCCCCAAAAAATACATTTATGTTTTTTGGATGTAACATGACAAAATGTGTGAAATTTCAAGGGGTGTGAATACTTTTTCAAGGCACTGTATATGGCTGCAGCACTGTCCCTCGCGGGATCTACAGTAAGACTGAGAATTGCGCTATCACATGGCTGATGGTTTAGTTCTGGGGTTCGCTCTCTGCTCTGCCCCTCCAGCGCTCACTGGAGTGTTGGGCTGTGGAGGTGGGGGGGATTGGCCAGCTCAGGCTCTTGGTGGGTGCTGAGAGGCTGAGCCAACTGCTGGTCGGGCATTTGGGTGGATCCTGACATTATTGTCAGAATCCTCTCAAAGACTGGAGCAGTTCGGTGACATCAGCCCACTGATGGTTGATTCTGGGTCACAGGGGAGCAAAAGTAAGTGCACCCCAGACACCTGCATGAGAGGCATCACCTAAAAACCTTTGTCTGTACTCCTTTATAAACCATTGAGAGTCCATTTTTCTTTTCCCCGGAGTTCAGCTGTACAATATATATGAGATGTCATTGTTTGGATTTACATCTCCTTCACTATTGGTAGATTATTGTATTATTAATTCATTGGATTGTTTGTTCTTCTTATTTATGGAAATATAAACATGAGAGTGGAGAGGAGACATGAGGACAGGGGAGGGGCAGAGCGATCACAGAGGCCGATCCTCCATTGTCCCCCACCGGCACTCTGCTATACGTGTCACAGGTGAGACTGCCTGTTCTGCCGCTGAACGATCCTCTGGCTAGGAAGACAATTGTTTGCCTGGACTACATCTCCCTGCATGCTCTCTGCCTGCCGGGGCTCTCTGATTGGCGGATAGCAGCTTCTATGTGCACTGTGCATGGAAGGGAGGAAGCTCAGGCTTTGGCATGCAGCAATGAAGAGGGGTAAGAGGGGAGAAATGGTGGGGGAGGGCAGTGTGTGCCCCTGAGAATGTCCCTGGCACTGTGTCCTGCCCCTCCCCCTCCTCCTGTCACCAGGGACTGAGCATTATATAATGGCTGTCTGATCCCTACAACTACACAGTGCGGAGATCTCCTCTCCTATAGACTGTGTGCTCTCATCTCTACTCATCATTTCTTCTATATTCTATTCTGGGAGCCCCTCCAATCACTCCCCCCCCCACCCTCTTCTCCTGTCCAATTCTCATCTCTCTGCCGATCTACAGTTCTCCTCACTCCACTACTCTCCTCTCCACTCCACTACTCTCCTCTCCACTCCACTTCTCTCCTCTCCACTCCACTCCTCTCCACTTCACTACTCTCCTCTCCACTCCACTACTCTCCTCTCCACTCCACTACTCTCCTCTCCACTCCACTTCTCTCCTCTCCACTCCACTCCACTCCACTCCTCTCCTCTCCTCTCCACTCCACTAGTCTCCTCTCCACTCCACTTCTCTCCTCTCCACTCCACTCCTCTCCACTCCACTACTCTCCACTCCACTACTCTCCTCTCCACTCCACTGCTCTCCTCTCCACTCCACTACTCTCCTCTCCACTCCACTACTCTCCTCTCCACTAGTCTCCTCTCCACTCCACTACTCTCCTCTCCACTACTCTCCTCTCCACTCCACTACTCTCCTCTCCACTCCACTCCTCTCCACTCCACTACTCTCCTCTCCACTACTCTCCTCTCCACTCCACTTCTCTCCTCTCCACTCCTCTCCACTTCACTACTCTCCTCTCCACTCCACTACTCTCCTCTCCACTGCTCTCCTCTCCACTCCACTACTCTCCTCTTCACTACTCTCCTCTCCACTGCTCTCTTCTCCACTCCACTCCTCTCCACTCCACTACTCTCCACTCCACTACTCTCCACTCCACTACTCTCCTCTCCTCTCCACTCCACTAATCTCCTCTCCACTGCTCTCCTCTCCACTCCACTCCTCTGCACTCCACTACTCTCCTCTCCACTCCACTCCACTAATCTCCTCTCCACTGCTCTCCTCTCCTCTCCTCTCCACTACTCTCCTCTCCACTCCACTACTCTCCTCTCCACTCCACTACTCTCCTCTCCACTCCACTCCTCTCCACTCCACTACTCTCCTCTCCACTCCACTCCTCCCCACTCCACTACTCTCCTCTCCACTCCACTTCTCTCCACTCCACTTCTCTCCACTCCACTTCTCTCCTCTCCACTGCTCTCCTCTCCACTCCACTACTCTCCTCTCCACTCCACTACTCTCCACTCCACTCCACTACTCTCCTCTCCACTATTCTCCTCTCCACTCCACTCCACTACTCTCCTCTCCACTCCACTACTCTCCTTTCCACTCCACTACTCTCCTCTCCACTCCACTACTCTCCTTTCCACTCCACTACTCTCCTCTTCACTCCACTGCTCTCCTCTCCACTCCTTTCCTCTCCTCTCCTCTCCGCTACTCAGCTCTCCTGTCCGCTACTCTCCTCTCCACTCCTCTCCTCATCTCCCCACTCCACTGCACTCCTCTTCTTCCCACTTCACTCTACTCCTCCCCACTCCACTCCTCTCCTCTCCTCCCCATTCCACTCCTCTCCTCTCCTCTCCTCCCCATTCCACTCCTCTCCACTCCACTCCTCTCCTCTCCTCCTCATTCCACTCCTCCCCATTCCACTCCTCTCCACTCCACTCCTCTCCTCTCCTCCCCACTCCACTACTCTCCACTCCACTCCTCTCCTCTCCTCCCCACTCCACTACTCTCCTCTCCTCCCCACTCCACTCCACTCTACTCCTCTCCTCTCAATTCCACTCTACTCGACTCCTCTCCTCCCCACTCCACTCCACTACTCTCCTCTCCTCCCCACTTCTCTCCACTCCACTACCCTCCACTACTCTCCTCTCTCCTCCTTCCTTCCTCTCTTTCCTCTAGCTATTGTTTTTTTCTTTTCCTTTTCTCTCTTAATTTTCTTCATGTTTCTCTTTCCCTGTCCTCTTTCTCACACTCTCTTTCTTTATTTCTCTCTCTTTTTTTTTCTTTGGCTTTCTAGCTTTCTTCTTTACTTTCACTTGCGCTCATCTTTCTTTCTTTCTTTCTTTCTTTCTTTCTTTCTTTCTTTCTTTCTTTCTTTCTTTCTTTCTTTCTTTCCTCTCTCTTCCTGCACTCTAGTCAGTCTGATTTGTACTATTTCCTCTCTGTAAGCAGTATTGCAGATTCTCATATGCCTCCTCTCTCATTGTCAGCGCTGTCTCTGGAGGATAGTCCTGCTGTTCTCCATTTAAAGTACATTTGCAGTCTTGTCTATTTATATATCTTTTTAGATAAGGATATGTAGAAATCAGCTGCATTGAAATAATCTTTCCAATATGTGCCATTGTTTTAATTTTCTTTGTTGACGTGTAGAGTTTGTCCTTTTATATGTGGAGGCCGTCATGTTTGCTGATAATATACAAGTTCTCCTTATTGCATTGCAGTGCTACACAGTGGTTGTGCTTAGGCTGAAGGTTCTGTAATACTTTACTGATTGGGTTGACATATACTTAAAGCAAAGGCAGAAAGGTTCCATTGAGACACAGAGTGTGCCCTCTAGTGGCTAATTAGCATATTTATATTTTTTAGTACAATAAGAAAAATATGAAGAGTTTCAGTATTTCTGTGTCACACGTGTCCCAGTGATTTGTAGCTCAGAGTTTTTACATTGTAGCTAGCCACACGCCATATTTGTACCTCCATAGATATGAGCTCCATCTCCTACAGTAACCATATGGAAAGTTCAAAAGAGAAGAGATAATGGCCAGATTCAGAACAGTTCTAGATTTCTGCTGCAAAGTTGTTTTAGTCTAATTGTATTCTGTAATCAATGCTTTATTTTCTGTGTTCTGTTTTTGTTATTGTCACTGGTGTTGGGAATCATTGACACCTACACTTTAGCCGGTATGAATGGGCTGCCCTACTGGCGACAAATGTGCCAAAGTAGCTCCTTCACCTTTTTTTGCCAGTGATCCTCACGGGTTTTTTGTAATGCGCATTTTGGTGTATTTTTCGTGTGACAAAATCTGTGTCTCCAAGCCGAATTTGGGGCGTCATTAATACATAATGGCACCACAAGCACAATGCAAGCGCACATTTCTGCATGCGTTCCCAGATCACGAAAGTGTGAATGGGGCCTAATGCCGCGTACACACGGTCGGACTTTTCGTCTACAAAAGTCCGACAGCCTGTCCGACAGACTTCCGGCGGACTTTCGGCGGACTTGCAGCAGACTTTCTAACGAACGGACTTGCCTACACACGACCACACAAAAGTCCGACGGATTCGTACGTGATGACGTACACCGGACTAAAATAAGGAAGTTCATAGCCAGTAGCCAATAGCTGCCCTAGCGTGGGTTTTTGTCCGTCGGACTAGCACACAGACGAGCGGATTTCGGGGTCCGTCGTAGTTACGACGTAAAGATTTGAAGCATGTTTCAAATCTAAAGTCCGTCGGATTTGAGGCTGAAAAAGTCTGCTGAAAGTCCGGAGAAGCCCACACACGATCGGATTACCAGCCAGCTTTAGTCCGTCGGCGTCCGTTGGACTTTTGTAGACGAAAAGTCCGACCGTGTGTACGCGGCATAAGTGGTTTTCTTGTCACCTGTTAAATCGCATTTCTCTTTTTCCTTACTTTTTCTCTCCTTCTCTTTTTCCCTTTTTCCCAGTTCACACCACATGCAGTCCAGTGCGTTTTTCTTTCTGCATCAAAAACGCATGAATAGTAGGTTATATGGTTTTCAATGGCATAGTTCACACCAGTGTGGTCAGTTCCAGTTCCAGAAAAAAAAAGTAGAATGGGCTGCATGCTCTCTGCACTGAACTATACTTGAATGCGTTACCTTAAAACTCATCAAAAACACACCGGAATGCACCAAAAACGCACTGGAACACACATGTCCTTATTTACGATCGGATTGTCCACCGGATTTTGTCCATCGGAGTTTTGTAGACGAAAAGTCCGACCGTGTGTACGCGGCATTACTCTCTTTTAGTCCGGCTTTTTTATGCTCTGTGCTCTTGATCTCTTTCTACGGCCAGGGCTGTATATAGATATAAGGCCTCGTGCACATGAACAGTGAGAGGCTGACAATATGCCCAGTGTAAATTTCCCAGGCACTTTCCAATGCCCAGGGAACCGCATATGATACATTTCCCGAACGTGAAACTTACGCATTGGGGAAACATGTAACGCGCATGCGTGAATAAATGCAAATGCACACAGCTGACTGGCAGGAGCCACGATGACGTCACTCCCGCGCATGCACAGGGGAGCTGCCGTTTACGGGCACAGGACTCTGAATGAAGGAAAGGCCTTGGTGGCCGTTCCTTCAGAGCGCATGCGCTGGTGATGTCACCGTCTGCACATACAGTAAATATCTCCTAAACCGCGCTCGTTAAAAATGAAAAATTCCTTACAACCTGGGGTCAAAAAGACCCCAGGATCTCATATTTACACTAAAATGCAATAAAAAAATTGTCATTTGAAAAAAAAAAAAAAAGTCCCTTTTAAGAGCTATAGGCGGAAGTGACGTTTTGACTTTGCTTCTGCCCTGCAAGTAAGAGGCGGAGGGCACCGGAGCGCGGTGGGAGGGGGGCCTCTTCCCGATAAAAGTGATCTTGTAGCGAATCTGCCGCGGAGGCCACTTTTCACTGAAAGCCGACCGCCCGCTCTTGAAGTGGATACCGGGTTTATGGTAGCTGCTGCCATAACAACGATATTCCTCTTTAAACAGCTGATGTATAACGATGGCGGGCGGTCGGCAGGTGGTTAATGCAGAAAATGCATTAGGCTGGCTTCACACTGAGGCGGTTTTCAGGTGTTTTAGTGTTAGAAATCGCCTCTAAATAACGGATGAAAAGCGCCTCCCATTCACTTCAGTATGACTTTTCACACTATATCCCAGGAGCCAGCGGGTGGCCGGATATGATGTACCTCACGAGGCGAGGTACAGAAGAAGTGAAGCTATTTACTGACCAAAAAAGTAATATGCTTTACAAAAAAAAAAAAAAAACATTCTGAACTTGAAGGGGACAGAGGCCAATCTTCTAAAATAGGGTGGAACTCTGCCCCCTTTCACACCTATACGTCTTCAAAGTCGCGCGATTTTACGGCCGCTATTTTGCTGCGATTTTACCGCGATTTTGCCGCAGTACTACTTTGTACGACTTTGCCACAACTTTGGCATTAACCATTCTCAGCTTGTGCTTACAAAGTAGTGCTGAAATCGTGTCTATATTATTCAGGTACGATTTGCATGCTACTTGAGGGTTTAACATTGAGGTCTATGGAGTACAACTCGTATGGAAGTTGGACCAAAGTAGTGCAGGGACTACTTTGAAGTCGGCACGACTTAGGCCCCTTTCACACTTATACGACTTCAAAGTCGTATATTTTACCGCGATCTCGCGGCCGCGATTTTACCGCGATTTGGGAGCAGTACTACTTTGTACGACTTGAAAGCATACAGTAACAAATGAAAACATACAGTAGTTGGTATGAATCATAAGGGGGAACTCCACGCCAAGTTTTAAATAAAAAAACTGGCGTGGATTCCCCCCCAGGGGCATACCAGGCCCTTAGGTCTAGTATGGACTGTAAGGGGAACCCCCTACGCTGAAAAATCGGCGTGGGGGTCCCCCCAAAATCCATACCAGACCCTTATCCGAGCACGCAGCCTGGCCGGTCAGGAATGGGGGTGGGGACAAGCGAGCGCCCCCCCCCCTCCTGGACCGTACCAGGCCGCATGCCCTCAACATGGGGGGTGGGTGCTTTGGGGCATGGGGGGGCGCCCTGCGGGGCCCCCCCACCCCAAAGCACCTTGTCCCCATGTTGATGAGGACAAGGGCCTCTTCCCGACAACCCTGGCCGTTGGTTGTCGGGGTCTGCGGGCGGGGGGCTTATCGGAATCCGGGAGCCCCCTTTAATAAGGGGGCTCCCAGATCCCGGCCCCCCACCCTATGTGAATGAGTATGGGGTACATCGTACCCCTACCCATTCACCTAGGGAAAAAAGTGTCAATAAAAAACATAGTACACAGGTTTTTAAAGTAATTTATTAGGCAGCTCCGGGGTCTTCTTCCGACTTTGTGGGTCCTCTTCCGACTTCGGGGGTCTCTCCGGCGTCTTCTCCCGGTGTCCGCATCTTCTGCCGGCTCCACCGATATGTTCTGCCGCTCTTTTGCCAGCGGTGGCCCGGACTTCTGGATCGTCTTATTCCCTCTTCTCTTCCAGAGGTGTTGACACGACGCTCTCTCCAGCTGCAATGGTCTCTGAACGCTCCGCAACGGACTTATATAGGCGGTGACCCCGCCCCCTTATGCCGTCACAGTCCCTGGGCATGCTGGGACTGTGACGTTTTATGACGGCACTGTCCCAGCATGCCCCGTGACAGTGACCTCATAAGGGGACGGGGTCACCGCCTATATAAGTCCATTGCGGAGTGGTCAGAGACCATTCCAGGTGGAGAGAGCGTCGTGTCAACATTGGAAGATAAGAAGAAGGCAGAAGTCCGGGCCACTGCAAGCAATTGAGCTGCAGAAGATAGCGGAGGAGCCGGCAGAAGATCAGGACACCAGGAGGAGACGCCAGAGAGAACCCCGAAGTTGAAAGAAGACCCCCGAAGTCAGAAGAGGACCCCCGAAGTCGGAAGAAGACCCCGGAGCTGCCTAATAAATTACTTTAAAAACCCGTGTAGTGTTTTTTATTGACACTTTTTTTCCCTAGGTGAATGGGTAGGGGTACGATGTACCCCATACTCATTCACATATGGTGGGGGGCCGGGATCTGGGGCCCCCTTATTAAAGGAGGCTCCTGGATTCCGATAAGCCCCCTGCCCGTAGACTCCGACAACCAACGGCCAGGGTTGTCGGGAAGAGGCCCTTGTCCTCATCAACATGGGGACAAGGTGCTTTGGGGTGGGGGGGCCCCGCAGGGTGCCCCCCATGCCCCAAAGCACCCACCCCCCCATGTTGAGGGCATGCGGCCTGGTACAGTCCAGGAGGGGGGGAGCGCTCGCTCGTCTCCACCCCCATTCTTGACCGGTCGGGCTGCGTGCTCGGATAAGGGTCTGGTATGGAGGGGACCCCATGCCGATTTTTCGGCGTAGGGGGTTCCTTTTAGATCCATACCAGACCTAAGGGCCTGGTATGCCCCTGGGGGGGAACCCACGCCGTTTTTTTCAATTAAAACTTGGCGCGGCGTTCCCCCTCAGGATTCATACCAGACAGCTGTCAGCACTGCCTGCTGCTCATCGCGAAAGGAAAAAAAAGTTTTCCTTTCCCGATCAGCGAGCCAGGCTTGTGCTTACAAAGTCGTACTGAAATCGTGTCTATATTATTTAGGTACGATTTGCATGCTACTTGAGGGTTTAACATTGAGGTCTATGGAGAACAACTCGCATAGAAGTTGGACCAAAGTAGTGCAGGGACTACTTTGAAGTCGGCACGACTTAAAGTCGTGCCAATATGAATGGTAGTCATTGAAAATCATGGAGAATGACTTGTCATATGATTTTGCAGTATAAAATTGTGGGACAAGTCGTATTAGGCCCCTTTCACACTTATACGACTTTTCCCACGATTTTGTACTGCAAAATCATATGACAAGTCATTCTCCATGATTTTCAATGACTACCATTCATATTGGCACGACTTTAAGTCGTGCCGACTTCAAAGTAGTCCCTGCACTACTTTGGTCCAACTTCCATGCGAGTTGTACTCCATAGACCTCAATGTTAAACCCTCAAGTAGCATGCAAATCGTACCTGAATAATATAGACACGATTTCAGTACGACTTTGTAAGCACAAGCTGAGAATGGTTAATGCCAAAGTTGTGGCAAAGTCGTACAAAGTAGTACTGCTCCCAAATCGCGGCAAAATAGCGGCCTCGAAATCGCGCGACTTTGAAGTCATATAAGTGTGAAAGGGGCCTTAAAGTAGAACTAAAGGCATTTGTGTTCCATTGGGGAGATTTCTCTCAACTTCCTGTCCCATAGCCACAAAAGGAAGTGAGAGGAAGTTCTTGGTTGTCACCAGGGTTATCAGAATTAAGTGTCTGCATTCTGCATGCTGGTTCACATCACAAAAACACACTCCAGATCCGTTCCAGGTGCGTTTCTGCATGCACGGTTTTAATGCGATTTTGTCGCATTTTTGAAGCGTTTCCGGATTGTTTCCAGATGCCTTTTTAACTCTTTTTTTTTTTTTTTTCCAGTTTTTTTTAACTCTACTGGGCACTGCGTTTTTGATGCGTTCCTGTGCATTCAGGTACATTTTTGATGCACTTTACTGTGTTTCAGTACAGTCCAGTGCAGGAAAAATGCAGCATGTTCTACTTTTTTTCTGAAACTGGAACGCACTGGTGTGAACTATGCCATTGGAAACCGTATAACCTATTTTCCATGCATTTTTGGTGCAGGAAAAAAATGCACTGGACTGCATGTGGTGTGAACTGGCCCTGAAAGAGTTCTCTTCTAGTCTGGTTCTGATGATAACCTAAAACTTGTGATCTTCCTTTACTTTCGCTTTCAATGGTAAACAGGACATCTATAGAGAGTGAATCTCCCTAACGGGGGCACAGACAGCAATAAAAACCTGACAGGGGTTCTAATTCCTCTCCACTATATCCGAAACTAAAAAAAAAGCTTTGCCTTTAGTTCTACTTTAATTACTCACCCCACATCAATCCAAGGTGATTGTGGAAGCTGTACAGTGTGTAGAAGCTGCCAGCCCAATAGTCAGACTCTTTGTACCTACACCTTTCCTTTACTGCAATATTTGATGATATAATAACAGGAATACAAAGCAATCGCACAAACAATCCTCCAGGTTCCAGCACCTCCAATTAACTTTTGTGAATCTGTTGTTTTGGCATTTTACTATAATGCTGTGAATAGCATCAATAGCCTAGTCCAAGAGTCCCCAAACTTTTTAAACAAAAGGGGCGGTTTACTGTCCTTCAGACTTGAGGGGGGCCAGACTGTGGCCATCAGGAATACCAAGTGTTCCAGCTTCAGTAAACCATGCCCCATCATTGGTGTCAGTGGGAGGAATTGTGCCCCATCATTGGTGTCAGTGGGAGGAATTGTGCCCCATCATTGGTGTCAGTGGGAGGAATTGTGCCCCATCATTGGTGTCTTTGGGCCCTATTTAAATATGTAAAAGTGTGGTCCCTCGCGCTATCACGTAAATGAATCTAATATCATAAATTAAATAAATAAAAAAAATTGCAGCTAGACCTAAAGTGTATACAGTGCACAAAAATCGGTATAGATAAAAGAAGTGATCAGCCCAATTTGGTAAATAGATAAGCTATAATCCTAAATAAATCAATCCTGTATAGATAAATATCTATCTCCTGTGCAATTGAACAAATATATTACTGTACCAATGTATGAATAAACGTGCCAATGGCTAACAACACATAAAGTGCATAAACTCCTGTGCAAAATAAATCAAATTATGTAATACAAATTAATGTAGTCCAATTGTGCAAAATATATATCACACTGTGCTAATAAAGTCCCAAATGGCCCTAGTATCATGAAACTACAACAAATAAATTGTGGTGTAATGATAATAAAATAGTTCACTCTATCAATAAAGGACCAATGGATTAAGTGCTGGATATGTGCATCAAACACAATCTTCAAAAGACAAGTATATTCCGCTACAGAAAACAACATGGCTGGGGAACATCCATGGAATCCAATGATAGCAAGTGGTGTCTCTCCAACAAATGATGGCTGATAAAAAAGAATCTCCCATAGTGCAAAAACGTATGTGCTAACCAGTTTATTAAATTTCCAAATGGGCACTTACAAAGAAAAAAGTTAAAACAGCAGAAATGTGGATTAGTCGGCAAGTGCACTTTATGCACTTGGCTACAGTTGTTAGCCAATGGCACGTTTATTCATACATTGGCGTAAGGCCCATACACACGATAGGACTTTTTGACAACAAACATGCAAATTAGCTGTTTTAAGGCAACATCCGGCCGTGTGTACGCTCCATCGGACAAATTTTTTCAGTTTTCATCGGACAAATGTTGGCTGTGCAAACAGACAAACTTTCCGGCAACAAAAGTCCTATGGTGCAAAATCCTATCGTGTGTATACAAGTCCATAGGACTTTAGTCCAAAGTACAAACACGCATGCTCAGAACCAATGCAAAAGATCAGACAACAATACAGAAGTTGACCAAAGGGTGGCGGTAAAGAGCTGAAAAACCACGTGATTTGGTGAAAGTTGGCTGAAAAAGTCCTGCCGTGTGTATGCTTAATTAGTTTAGGGCCGATGCCCTTTGTACAAAAATCCACGGGAAAGTTTGTACAAAGTCCCATCGTGTGTATGGGCCTATAGTATTATATTTGTTCATTTGCACAGGAGATAGATATTTATCTATACAGGATTGATTTATTTAGGATTATAGCTTATCTATTTACCAAATTGCGCTGATCACTTCTTTTATCTATATCAATTTTTGGGTCCTATTGTTGGTGTCATTGGGAGCAATTGTGCCCCATAATTGGTGTCTTTGGGCCCTATTGTTGGTGTCAGTGGGAGAAATTATACCTCATCATTGGTGTCTTCGGGCCCCATTTTGGTGTCACTGGGAGGAATTATGTCTCATCATTGGTGTCATTAAGGCCCCATTCAGGGGCGGATCCAGAGCCTAATCTCGGGAGGGGCACTGCCAGAAAATACTTTTTTGGGGGGTAAATTTAACGGGGAAATGGCTGGTGTTAGCGCTTCAATCATCTTAGCACCATGGTTGTTATGGTGTCAGGATGATTGAAGCGCATTATTACATGGTTATAAAAAATGAAATGGTTCAACTCACCATAGAATCAGTGGGAGCCCCGAGCATGTCACTTGCCACTGTCACCTGCCACACGTTGCGGATTGTCACTTGCCATGTCACCTGTCACTAGATGCGGATTGTCACTTGCCACGTCCCATGCCACACATTGCGGATTGTCACTTGCCACGTCCCATGCCACACGTTGCAGATTGTCACTTGCCACATCCCATGCCACACGTTGCAGATTGTCACTTGCCACGTCCCATGCCATACGTTGCAGATTGTCACTTGCCACGTCCCATGCCACACGTTGCAGATTGTCACTTGCCACGTCCCATGCCACACGTTGCAGATTGTCACTTGCCACGTCCCATGCCACACGTTGCAGATTGTCACTAGCCATGTCCCATGCCACACGTTGCGGATTGTCACTAGCCATGTCCCATGCCACACGTTGCAGATTGTCACTTGCCACGTCCCATGCCACACGTTGCAGATTGTCACTTGCCATGTCCCATGCCACACGTTGCGGATTGTCACTTGCCATGTCCCATGCCACACATTGCGGATTGTCACTTGCCACGTCCCATGCCACACGTTGCAGATTGTCACTTGCCACATCCCATGCCACACGTTGCGGATTGTCACTTGCCATGTCCCATGCCACACGTTGCAGATTGTCACTTGCCACGTCCCATGCCACAGGTTGGGGATTGTCACTTGCCTGCTATAATTGTCTGCTGTGTCCCAGTCAGAGTCAGGCTTATTTAACTGGTGACCCCCCTGTCATCAGTGCTGGGCAGGGAGGAATGGGCTGGCTGCTGCCGCTGGGAGAGCGATGGGAGCAGAACGAACACAGGGCTCATCCTGAGCGGATGTGTCAGCGCTGCATCCCGCCCCAGGGGCAGCAGAGAGATGATGTAATCTCTCTGCTGCCGCGGCTTCCTGTACATTCTACAGTGAGGGCGGAACTGCAGGGATGCAGGGTGGCGCTGGGCGGTGAGAGATGATGTTATCTCTCTGCTCCCCCGCCCGCCGGCTCCCTGATTGGCCAGCAGCCGCTCACAAACTGTCACTGAGCCACACACAGCTGTTCACCAACGGAGTCGGAGCCGCCCGTGCTCTCAGCTGTGGAGCCGCCCGCTGGCTCTCGACTTTCACCCACAGCGATGCCTGCCCTGCCCACCCACTCACCCACAATCTCGGAGGGGGCAATTGCCCTGTTGCCCCCCCCCCTGGATCCGCCCCTGGCCCCATTGTTGGTTTTATTGGGAGGAACTGTGCTGTTTGCCTACCCTTAGCTTAGTTAATGTAATGTTAACTGCAATACTTTGTCTATTCACTACACATACACAGCTGAATGATTCAGAGGATAGACACACCTCCTCATATTTAAGGATGGATTCCAGACATGGTGCAGTATATTTTTACACAGTTACATTGGTCCAACTTGGACCAATGTCATTATGTACTGTATATGGCTATGCCGTAGCTGTCTGATGCCGGAAGCTGGAAATCACTGAAGTAGAACTCACTACTCAGAGTGATCTTCACTTTCTTCCGGATCCCGTGCTGAGCAGCCGGCCTGATGACTTGTGAATACGGGAGGTTGGCACCTTTTAGACCCTGTTCACAATTTCAGCTCAACGCACAGAAACGCTCAACAAGCAAAATCCCTTTCATTTTAATGGCCCCTGTTCACATCTCAGCGTTCTGTCACCTGTAGAAAACTAGCTGTCACTCCAAAAAGTACATCCGCTACTTTTCAGGCAGATTTGAGCATTTTTGTCCCCCTGAACTTCAATAGAAAACGCCTGAACAGCGAGAAGTGAGCGTTTTTTTCAGGCATTTTCAGCTCAAACAAAAATGAAAAATGCCTGAAAAAACACGTAATATATTTGCAAATGTGCTTAAAAAAAAAAAAAAAAAAAAAAAGGTCAAAAACACCTGAAAAAAATGCTTAAAAAAAATGCCTGAAAACGCTCAGCTGTGAATGTAGCCTAAGAGCATTAGTGTCAAACTTTATTTCATCGGGGGCCACATCAGCTTTATGGTTGCTCTCAAATGGCCAGTTGTATCTGTTATGCCGCGTACACACGGTTGGATTTTCCGACGGAAAATGTTCGATGGGAGCTTGTTGTCGGAAAGTCCGACTGTGTGTGGGCTCCATCGGACATTTTCCGTCGGAATTTCCGACACACAAAATTTGAGATCTGGATCTCAAATCTTCCGACAACAAAATCTGTTGTCGTAAATTCCGATCGTGTGTACACAATTCCGACGCACAAAGTTCCACGCATGCTTGGAATCAAGCAGAAGAGCCGCACTGGCTACTGAACTTCCTTTTTCTTGGCTCGTCGTACGTGTTGTACTTCACCGCGTTCTTGACGTTCGGAATTTTCGACAAGATTTGTGTGACCGTGTGTATGCAAGACAAATTTGATCCAACATCTGTCGGAAAAAATCCATGGATTTTGTTGTCGGAATGTCCGATCGTGTGTACGGGGCATTAAGGCCCATACACACGATCAGACTTTTTGACAACAAACATGCAAATTACCTGTTTTAAGGCAACATCCGGCCGTGTGTACGCTCCATTGGACCATCTTTTTCGGTTTTCATCGGACAAATGTTGGCTGTGCAAACAGACAAACTTTCCGGCAACAAAAGTCCTATGGTGCAAAATCCTATCGTGTGTATACAAGTCCATAGGACTTTAATCCAAAGTACAAACACACATGCTCAGAACCAATGCAAAAGATCGGACAACAATACAGAAGTTGACCAAAGGGTGGCGGTAAAGAGCTAAAAAAACACGTGATTTGGTGAAAGTTGGCTGAAAAAGTCCTGCCGTGTGTATGCATACCAAGTTCACGGCCAACGCCCTTTGGACAGAAATCCACGGAAAAGTTTGTCTGAAGTCCGATCGTGTGTATGAGGCTATAGACTAATGCCCTGTACAAACGATCGGATTTTCCAACAACAAATGTCGGATGTGAGCTTGTTGTCGGAAAGTCCGACTGTGTGTAGGCCCCATAGAACATTTGTTGTCGGAATTTCCGCCAACAAATGTTTTAGAGCAGGTTCTCAAATTTTCTGACAACAACACTTGTTGTCGGAAATTCTGAGCGTGTGTACATAAGTCAGACGCACAAAAGTCCACGCATGCTCGGAATCAAGCAGAAGAGCCGCACTGGCTATTGAACTTCATTTTTCTCGGCCTGTCATACGTGTTGTATGTCACTGCGTTCTTGACGTTCGGAATTTCCGACAGCATTTGTGCGACCGTGTGTATGCAAGACAAGTTTTAGCCAACATCCGTCCGGAAAAAAATCCACGGTTTTGTTGGTGGAAAATCCGATTGTGTGTACGCGGCATTAGTGTCCAGAGCACCCCACACATGAGTGGCAACACTTTCCTGAGACAAGAAACGACAAAAAGAATGCAGAGCCTGACACATCTCCCTCCCTCTGCATTCCTCTTGCCGTTGCTTGTCTCTGGAAAGTGTTCACAGCCAAAACACTCGGCCATCCCGTTCACGGCTGTTGTCGGATCGCCCGCGGCTGGAGGGGAGGGCGGCAAGTCAGAACTAGGGTTATAAAACACTTTAAAACATGGGGCTTGTATAGGGAAAGGTGATGTATGTGCCATGGATCTGGGTATTCACGAGTTTACTGATGTGCTTTATTTTCCTACACGCCAGTTGTGGTAACCAAAGAAATCACCAGCCAATCACAGGACGCGGGGAGCATGGAAAATAAGGAGAATGGCTCAGTGGATTCTAAAAAGTAAGTTCGGGTTGGTTCACATGAAACATTTTGGGGAATTAATTAAGGGTGTCTATGTCACTCTTTAGAATTCCATTGTGTCTCCATGCAACAAATGTCAGGACTTGTCTTAAATCCATATACAGTGCCTTGAAAAAGTATTCATACCCCTTAAAATTTTCCAAATTTTGTCATGTTACAACCAAAAACATAAATGTATTTTATTGGGATTTTATGTGATAGACCAACACAAAGTGGCACATAATTGTGAAGTGGAAGGAAAATGATAAATGGTTTTCAAATTTTTTTACAAATAAATATGTGAAAAGTGTGGCGTGCATTTGTATTCAGCCTCCTTTACTCCGATACCCCAAACTAAAAGCTAGTGGAACCAATTACCTTCAGAAGTCACCTAATTAGTAAATAGAGTCCACCTGTGTGTAACGTAGACCCCATACACACTATACAACTTTTGTTGTCTAATTTCCTTTAGATTTACCAAAACCATGTAGTACAAGGATGGTAAAGAAAAAACGGCGCTATTTAACTGAAGAGATTAAAGCTGCGGCTCAAAATGTTATACCACACCAAACAGAGATAAAGAAAAAAAGGGACCTGCACTAACTAAATAGTGCTATGAGGTAATAATCTTCATCCTCACAAAGTGAACAGAGGGTATGCTACAATAAGTGAAGTTAATTGAAGTGAATATAAAATAATATACCAGTGAGAAAATTTGGATATCAATAAATAATAAATTAATTGATAATGATGTGAAGTTAATACATAAATAAATGCTAGCACTCAAATAAATAGATGTTATCACCTAAATAGAGTTCAAGATGTTAAACTCTGTAAAAAACAAATTATGTGACTGAATAAATAAAAGTCCACGTGTGATAATAGTGATCCTCCAAAATCAATCGTGGATCGCAACGAGCATTAGAATAAATAACAAAAGTCCATGCAAATAAACTGGTGACTCTTCTATGGTGATACAACGCTGGACCGCCCAGAAAAAGTAACAAGTGAAAAATGCCTCCACCACAGTAAACACTGCCACTTACCGGAACACGGGGGTCCCTTATTACAGGGGACCACACTGAGCAGATGGCTGTTACCCCAACCGGGGATCTCTGTGGCACACACTGAACTCCTCAGCCTCAATAGAGATGGTCCGCAGGTAGGTCAAATCAGGTTTGTTGTAAAATCCCCATAAAACAACAAAGGCTCACATAGTGTAACCCTTTACATTTATTAAAATGATAAAAACAAATGGTCACTTATAATATTGTAGATTAAAGCAGACATCTAAATCGAGCCGGCCGGCCTCGAATACAGCCCGTGGCTTCCGGGACTAAGCATATAGCGGTGACGTCAGTACGTCGCTCCTCCTCCCAGAGGAGGAGCGACGTACTGACCTCACCGCTATATGCTCCCAGAGGAGGAGCGACGTACTGACGTCACCGCTATATGCTCCCAGAGGAGGAGCGACGTACTGACGTCACCGCTATATGCTCCCAGAGGAGGAGCGACGTACTGACATTACCGATATATGCTCCTAGAGGAGGAGCGACGTACTGACATTACCGATATATGCTCCCAGAGGAGGAGCGACGTACTGACGTCACCGCTATATGCTCCCCGAGGAGGAGTGACGTACTGACATTACCGCTATATGCTCCCAGAGGAGGAGGGACGTACTGACATTACCGCTATATGCTCCCAGAGGAGGAGCGACGTACTGACATTACCGCTATATGCTCCCAGAGGAGGAGTGACGTACTGACGACACCGCTATATGCTCCCAGAGGAGGAGCAACGTACTGACATTAACGCTATATGCTCCCAGAGGAGGAGCGACCTACTGACGTTACCGATATACGCTCCCAGAGGAGGAGCGACGTACTGACGTCACCGCTATATGCTCCCAGAGGAGGAGCGACGTACTGACGTCACCGCTATATGCTCCCAGAGGAGGAGCGACGTACTGACGTCACCGCTATATGCTCCCAGAGGAGGAGCGACGTACTGACCTCACCGCTATATGCTCCCAGAGGAGGAGCGACATACTGACGACACCGCTATATGCTCCCAGAGGAGGAGCGACGTACTGACGACACCGCTATATGCTCCCAGAGGAGGAGCGACGTACTGACGTCACCGCTATATGCTCCCAGAGGAGGAGCGACGTACTGACGTCACTGCTATACGCTTAGTCCTGGAAGCCACGGGCTGTATTCGAGGCCGGCCGGCTCGATTTAGATGTCTGTTTTTATCTACAATACTATAAGTGTCCATTTGTTTTTATCATTTTAATAAATGTAAAGGGTTACACTATGTGAGCCTTTGTTGTTTTATGGGGATTTTACAACAAACCTGATTTGACCTACCTGCGGACCATCTCTATTGCGGTTGAGGAGTTCAGTGTGTGCCACAGAGATCCCCGGTTGGGGTAGCAGCCATCTGCTCAGTGTGGTCCCCTGTAATAAGGGACCCCCGTGTTCCGGTAAGTGGCAGTGTTTACTGTGGTGGAGGCATTTTTCACTTGTTACTTTTTCTAGGCGGTCCAGCGTTGTATCACCATAGAAGAGTCACCAGTTTATTTGCATGGACTTTTGTCATTTATTCTAATGCACGTTGCGATCCACGATTGATTTTGGAGGATCACTATTATAACACATGGACTTTTATTTATTCAGTCACATAATTTGTTTTTTACAGAGTTTAACATCTTGAACTCTATTTAGGTGATAACATCTATTTATTTGAGTGCTAGCATTTATTTATTTATTAACTTCACATCATTATCTATTAATTTATTATTTATTGATATCCAAATTTTCTCACTGATATATTATTTTATATTCACTTCAATTAACTTTTTCACTTATTGTAGCATACCCTCTGTTCACTTTGTGAGGATAAAGATTATTACCTCATAGCACTATTTAGTTAGCGCAGCTCCCTTTTTTTGCTTTATCGTGTAGTGCAAGGGCCTGCCTGATTGCATACAAATTGAAACTCTAATGCCCCGTACACACGATCGGACATTCCGACAACAAAATCCTAGGATTTTTTTCCGACGGATGTTGGCTCAAACTTGTCTTGCATACACACGGTCACACAAAGTTGTCGGAAAATCCGATCGTTCCAAACGCGGTGACGTAAAACACGTACGTCGGGACTATAAACGGGGCAGTAGCCAATAGCTTTCATCTCTTTATTTATTCTGAGCATGCGTGGCACTTTGAGCATCGGATTTGTGTACACACGATCGGAATTTCCGACAACGGATTTTGTTGTCGGAAAATTTTATAGCCTGCTCTCAAACTTTGTGTGTCGGAAAATCCGATGGAAAATGTGTGATGGAGCCCACACACGGTCGGAATTTCTGACAACAAGGTCCTATCACACATTTTCCGTCAGAAAATCCGACCCTGTGTACGGGGCATTAAGGTTTGACCTCATATTATATGGTTTTGGTAAATCTGAAGCAAAAAAATCTACAGAAAATTGTATAGTGTGTATCTAGCTTTAATCTTAATATAAATACAGCTGTTCTGTGAAGCCCTCAGAGGTTTGTTCGAGAACCTTAGTGAACAAACAGCATCATGAAGGCCAAGGAACACACCAGACAGGTGAGGGATAAAGCTGTGGAGAAGTTTAAAGCCGGGTTGGGTTATAATTTTGAGGGGACAGCAAATTTACACTGTTATACAAGCTGTACACTCACTACTTTACATTGTAGAAAAGTGTCATTTCTTCAGTGTTGTCACATGAAAAGATAGAATAAAATATTTACAAAAATGTAAGGGGTGTACTCACTTTTGGGAGAAACTTTATATATAGTTTTTTTTTTTGCTTTTTTAATTTTGACATACTTGTTACCAATATAGAAAGCTTGGGGCTGGGATCTATTGTCCTGTGCAGTATCAAACTGTATTACCCTCAATGACCTCTGATTTGTTGTTGTAGTTCAGTGGAGAATGGAAGACCTCCAGATCCGGCACATTGGGCTGTGGATGATGTTGTCAGTTACTTCACGGCAAATGGATTTGAGGAACAAGCCAGCGCGTTTAAGGAACAGGTAAAATGCGCAGCCTAATGGGAACTCTGCATGTAGCCATGGACATTAGGGATGAGCTCAGGTGTGTTTGGATCCTTGTCCGAAGTGGAGTGTGTATAAAGCCCCGTACACACCATCGGACTTTTTGACAACAAACATGCAAATTAGCTGTTTTAAGGCAACATCCGACCGTGTGTACGCTCCATCGGACAAACTTTTTTCGGTTTTCATTGGACAAATGTTGGCTGTGCGAACAGACAAACTTGGTGGCAACAAAAGTCCGACGTCGGCAAGTCCGATCGTGTGTACACAAAACCATCAGACTTTAGTCCAAAGTACAAACACGCATGCACAGAACCAATGCTAAAGATCAGACAACAATACAGAAGTTGACCAAAGGGTGGCGCCGGAGAATTTAACTTCCTCTTTTGAAGTGTCGTCAGTATGTTGAAACGTCACTACGTTTGTGTTTGTTGCCTAAAAAGTCCTACCGTGTGTATGCAATGCAAGTTCATGGCCAACGCCTTTTGGACAGAAATCCACGGAAAAGTTTGTTTGAAGTCCGATCGTGTGTACGAGGCTTAAGTGTGGGTAGACATGACTTGAGACTTGGTTGTTGCCTTTGCTGACCGATATCATCCTGATAATTGTCTGATCAAAGAGTAATCAGTGAGTATCACCACACAACCTGACCAAATATTTTGGAGCAACCAAGGGTATGTGTTTTTCTTTTTTTTTTTCAGATCATATTTCCACCAAGGTAACCCCCAGGTCCGAGTTTTTTGGCTTCCCTTTACCTTGCAGAAAGCATTAACACGTACATTCTAAAGACACACTGTTTAATTGACATTGTCCCTTCTATTACGGTCATTATTTTAATTTAAAAAACACCATCTAAGTACCTTTTTCCTAATCAATGTACAGCTGTCACATGACCCAGCTCTCTCCCAGCCTGTCTGCAGGGAAACGTAAGCAGGAGGAGCTTCTAGGCCTCTGTTGCTGGTCACATGTTAAAAAAAAAAAAAAACAGCCTTTGGAATACAGAGTAAAAATAATTCATTTTAATAAACTGTTTTAAATTGTCATACAAAAGTATATTTGAAATCAAATCTTTATTATTTTTTAGCAATAACATGATGCGGGTGGATTTCTGCCAGTCGCAGGCTGTGTTACGCCCCTCCAGCCTGTGCCCTAGAATAACAGGGAGATGAGGCCTCCATTAATCAACATGTAATATCCCACCCCCCCATAATGTTTAGCTGGTTAGTGGGCATGGAGGAGGGCGGGAGTGGGCTGTCATTTAGCACTGTGTATACACCCACATGTATGAGTTTATAGTGACATGGACTGCTCGGATGTGATAGGGAGGAAATGCTCAGCACAGAAACTCACTGAAAACTGAGCATGTGCAGAGTTGCCACCACTGCTCTGCAAATTCCCTAGCTGAATTGGGGACATGAGCAGAAGGTGGAGATAGAAAGCAGCAGGATCAACCAGGTTTTTTTTGTAGAATACAGAAAACGAATCTCATAGTGTGTGAGTATGAACAGCATGTAATACACCATTTATTGATAGTTTTTTATGATGTAGTGACACTTTAACCACTAGCCAACCAGCCGTCTTTCCTGCAAATCGCTGTAGCTGTATGTCAGCCCTTTAAACAGCTATAGCAGGCACGCGCGCCGGCTGCACAGCGGGGGACCCGCTTTGGCAGGGCAGATGACCGCCGGCCACGCGTGATCGCGGGCACGAGAGCCAGAACGGGGATGTGTGTGTGTAAACACACTCATCCCTGTTCTGACAGGAGAGGAGAGACAGATCGTCTGTTCTTACTAAGTAGGAACAGCAATAGGTCTCCTCCTCTAGTCAGTCACATCCCCCCACAGTTAGAACACACCTAGGGAACACATTTAACCCCTTGATCGCCCCCTAGTGTTAACCCCTTCCCTACCAGTGACATTTACACAGTAATCAGTGCATTTTTTTTTTAGCACTGACCGCTGTATAGATGTCATTGGTCCCAAAAATGTGTCAAATGTCGCAGTCCCACAAAATAATCGCAGATCGCCGCCATTGCTAGTAAAAAAAAAAAAATAATAAAGATGCCATAAATCTATTCCCTATTTTTTAGACGCTATAACTTTTGCGCAAACCAATCAGTATACACTTATTGTGATTTTTTTTTTACCAAAAATATGTAGAAGAATATATATCGGCCTAAACTGATGAAGAAATTTCTTTTTTTACATTTTTTTGGGGGATATTTATTATAGCAAAAACTATAAAATATTATTTTTTCAAAATTGTCACTTTTTTTGTTTATAGCGCATAAAATAAAAAAAAAGAGGTGATCAAATACCACCAAAAGAAAGCTCTGTTTGTCGGAAAAAAAGGACATCAATTTCTTTTGGGTACAACATCGCACGACCGTGCAATTATCAGTTAAAGTGACGCAGTGCCGTATCGCAAAAAATGGCCTGGTCATTAAGGGGGAATATCCTTCCGGGGCTGAAGTGGTTAAATCGTATGTTCGTTTTTTCCACAATATAATGAAACATTGGTTTGGTGGGCAGATCATTCTCTCTAATAATGACCAACTTAGAACTCGAATGCGGCATTTTGCAATGTAATTATCTTTTGTACTGTGTGACACCAGATGATTGTCCCATTCACATCTGTGAGACCTAATGTGCATTGCCCAACATGCGTTAATGCGCAAGAAGAGGATTGGCATTGTTTGTTATTGGGCCAACTCACAAATGCCTGCTGCACTGCCATGTAGTGTACAAAATATTACATGTGCTTTTTTTTTTTTTTTTTTTGCATCAGTGTGTTATTTTGGACCCATAGGCTTGCTTCACACCTGCATTTTGATGTGCTGTTTATGTGTTTTTATATTATGTGTCTTTAAAAGGAATGGCAATCCTCTTGCCTCGCATTCACGCACATTAGACCGCACAAATGTGACGCACATAGACTTCAGTGGCAACACAAAAAAAAAAAAAACACATGAAATTGCAGACACCATGGGGTAAACCTAGCTGAAATACCGTTCGGGGGATTTTCAGTTTATCAAAAAAAATGAAAAATTTTGGTGCAGGCTTTATGATGTGCTGCATTTTAGCATGGACAATTTTAGTTGGGATGTCAGTGTTATCATTAGCATTATGGTAAAGTCCGTAATTTCTAGATCATAGTGGAAGAAAAGCCTAAGACTAACTATTCCTAAAAATGTTCCCTCCCCCCTTACTCCTTCTATCCTGTATAAAAAAGATCTGTGTACTTACCTACATTTACCGTATATACTCGAGTATAAGTCGTTCCGAGTATAAGTCGAGGCCCTAATTTACCACAAAAAATGGGAAAAACTTATTGACCCGAGTATAAGACGAGGGTGAGAAATGCACAGCTACTGTAAGTGGAAAAGAGGGTCAACAATGCCCATTTGCAGCCTCACTGTGCCCATTTGCATGCCTCACTGTGCCCATTTGCAGCCATAGGTCCCCCGAACTTCAAACTCTGTAGTTAAGGGTTCCTAGATGCCCCCTAGCTGCAGCCAAAATGTGGGGTCTCTGAACCCAAAGGGTCCCAAAATGACATTGCTGCAGATGGACACAGTTGACCGAATTTGGGGCCCCATATCTTGTGGCCACCTAGTGCTAACAACCCCAAATTTGGTGTGCAAACCCAGTGGAACTAGCACCATAAAATATTCAAAGCTGGGATTTCTAGCACCAAGTGGCCCCGAGATACAGGGCCCCAAAAATCGGTTCAGAAAATGTCAAGCACTTTTCTGTAGCAGAGAATGACAAAAAAATTTCAAAAAAATGTGCTGAAAAACTCGACTTATACTCCAGTATATACGGTAATCCAATCCAGTCATGGGATCCTGCAGCTCCAACTGTGTAAGAGAGAGCTTGACAACAGCTGTGAACTCAGGGAGTCGTGATGTCACCCATAGGCTCCTATGGCCCAGCTGTTGTCAGAGCTCCCTCCTCTCCCCTGCAGCAGCCACTCACTGACACGGGGAAGATGGATCATGTGATTAGAGCAGAGTAAATATAGGTAAATACACAGATCTTTTTTTTTACAGGGTAGGCCAGATAGGTAGGAGAGGAGGAAACATTTTTAAGAATAGTTAGTGTTAGGTTTTTCTTCCACTTTAAGGGTCAGGTTTAGAGGAAGGATGGGATTAAAGTTAGTTTAAGGGTAGGTTCACACCTATGCAGGTTGCAGTTGATGCGTTTCCGCTGCATTTCCATTAGAAAGTCTAGGGAACCAAAAACACAACCTGCTGTGGGCAAAAAAGTATCTGACCCTTTCCAAACAAAGCACCGGTTTAAAATAGGGATGCACCGATGCCGGATTTTATTTAGAGGTCGACCGATATATCAGCCGATATTTGGCTTTTTTTACTTAATCGGCATCAGCCGATTGTGCTGATAAAAAAAGCCGATTCAGCGGGACTTGCAAATGACTTCAGAAGTCAATTGCAAATTGTGTGAAGTTATCTTCTCTCCTCCTCTGGGCAGCCTGCCAAGTCTGATAAGAAGATACATTGTATCTCTTTCAGGTTCTTTTATCAATAGACTGAACTCCGTGGAGAAGTTTTCAGTTTAAACATTTAAAGACTAAATCTTTTCTGACACTTGTTGCTTACAAGTAAAAAGCCTGTATTTTCTGCTATAAAATCACTTAGAACCCCCAAACATTATATATATATTTTTTTTAGCAGAGACCCTAGGGAATAAAATAGCGGTTGTTGCAATATTTTATGTCACACGGTATTTGCGCAGCGGTCTTTCAAACGCAATTTAAAAAAAAAAAAAAATACACTAATGAAATAAAAAAAAAAAAAAAGCAGTAAAGTTAGCCCATTTTTTTTTCGTCCAAAAGTTTTGATTACCTGTTTTTGTGTATTTAATATTTAAGATATAGTTATTTTTTTTTTAATCTAAATTCTACATACAAGTGAACTGATTGGAGGTTTGTTTTGTTTAATAAATGTTTAAATATAAAAAATTTTCTGTATCACTTAGAGCCGGTTCACACGGGGGCGACTTGTCAGGCGACCTAGCCACCTGACAAGTCGCCTCCCGTTCTGTACAATGGAACCGTTCTAATCGGAGCGACGCAAGTCGCTCCGACTTAGAAGAAAGGTTCCTGTACTACTTTGGGGGCGACTTGCATAGACTTCTATACAGAAGTCGTCTTGCAAGTCGCCGTGGCAGTCGTGTGCAAGTCGCCTCGGTGAGGCGACCTGCAAGTCGTGCCGCTTCTAGTGTGAACCGGCTCTTAAGGCTGCTTTCACACTAGAGCGGGCAGGCGTTGACAGTAAAACGCTGTTAATTTTAGCGGCGCTTTACCATCATTTTAGCGGCGCTATTCGGCTGCTAGCGGGGCACTTATAAACCAGCTAGCGGCCGAAGAAGGGGTTAAATGCGCCCCTGAAGCGCTGCTGCCGAAACGCTTTGTAGGCGCTTCGGCAGCGGTGCGCATTCATTTCAATGGGCGTGGAGTGGTGGAGGAGGGGTATACACCGCTCTAAAGATGCCGCTTGCAGGACTTTTTTTTAACATCCTGCCAGCGCATCGCCTTAGTGTGAAAGCACTCGGCTTTCCCACAGACTGCAGGGGAGCTGTTTTACGGGCGCTATTTTTAGCCCAAAAGCGCCTGAAAAACGCCCCAGTGTGAAAGGGGTCTACCTGTTAGATTTTATGAGATGAAGGGAAAAAAAAAAAAATCGGCCTAATATATCGGCCCAAAAAAATCGGCATCATATATCAGCCATCGGCCACCGCGATTTCTAAATATTGGCTTTGGCATCGGCCAGAGAAAAACCCATATCGGTCGACCTCCAATTTTATTGGTGAGTACGAGCACCGATACTTACAGTCAAAAACTAGCCGATACCGAGTACCAATACTTTGCGGTGCGATTTGCTTCTATACAAAATGAATGCGATTTTAACAGGAATGCCTTGCGATTCCTATCAGAATCGCATGCACTTTCCCCCACCTCGCCTGTGTGTGTGAACCCAGTAAAGTAAGCGAAGGGCCATGTAGTGATGCAATAGGCAGGTTTTTTTTAAATATTATAACAACTCACAAAGTAAATATCTAGTCAAATCCATATCTGTAGTGTCCCCGTCCCGCCAATTATTATTATTATTATACAGTATTTATATAGCGCCAACAGTTTACGTAGCGCTTTACAACTTGAGGGTAGACAGTACAAGTACAATACAATTTGATACAGTAGGAATCAGAGGGCCCTGCTCCTTAGAGCTTACAATCTAAGAGGGGAGGTCAAGAGATACAAGAGGTAATAACTGTGGGTGATGTGCTGATTGAGAAGATAAATGTACAGTTGTTAGGTGGGGGCCAGATAGGCTTCTCTGAAGAGATGAGTTTTCAGGGATCGTCTGAAAGTGGATAAAGTAGGAGAAAAACGGACGGATTGGGGTAGAGCATTCCAGAGGATGGGGGAGGCTCTGGAGAAGTCCTGAAGGCGAGCATGGGATGAGGTGACAAGGGAGTTTGAGAGCAGGAGGTCTTGGGAGGAGCGAAGAGAACGATTAGGTTGGTATTTTGTGACTAGGTTAGAGATGTAGCTAGGGGCCAAGTTGTGGATGGCTTTGTAAGTTATAGTTAGTATCTTGAATTTAATTCGGTGACTGAGTGGCAGCCAATGGAGGGATTGGCAGAGGGGTGTAGCAGACGCTGAGCGGTTTGTGTGGTGGATGAGCCTGGCCGCAGCGTTCATGATGGACTGAAGTGGGGATAGCCTATTTAGAGGTAAACCAATGAGGAGGGAGTTGCAGTAGTCAAGGCGGGAGATGACCAGGGAGTGGATTAGAAGCTTTGTGGTGTCAATGGTTAGGAAGGGGCGTATCTTGGAGATGTTGCGAAGACAGAGGCGGCAAGCTTTGGATAGTGATAGAATGTGGGGTCGAAAGGTTAGTTCAGAGTCCAGGATTACACCTAGGACCTTGGCGTGGGGAGATGGGTTGATAGTTGAGCCGTTGATCTTGACAGGGAGATCAGGGGAAGTGGCACCTGAGGGAGGGAATATCATGAGCTCGGTTTTGGATAGGTTGAGTTTGAGAAAGTGATGTGACATCCAGGCTGATATGTCTGCTAATAAGTTGGTAATGCGTGAGGAGACAGATGGAGAGAGCTGGGGGGTGGAGAGATAGATTTGGGTGTCATCAGCGTAGAGATGATATTTAAAGCCGTGGGAGGCAATCAACTGACCCAAGGAGGTGGTGTAGATTGAGAAAAGGAGAGGTCCGAGAACAGAACCTTGGGGGACCCCAACGGAAAAAGGAAGAGGAGAGGAGGAAGTAGAGTTGTAAGTGACACTGAAGGAGCGGTGGGATAGGTAGGATGAGAACCAGCGAAGAGTGCAGTCACGGAGACCAAAGGAGTGGAGTTTTTCGAGGAGGAGTGGGTGGTCCACTGTGTCAAAGGCAGCAGAGAGATCCAGGAGAAGTAGTACAGAATAGTGTCCATTGGCTTTAGCCATTAGTAGGTCATTTGAGAGTTTAAGGAGAGCAGTTTCCGTGGAGTGTTGAGGGCGAAAACCGGACTGAAGGGGATCAAGAAGTTTATTCATGGTCAGATGGTCACTTAATCGGTTGTAGACCAGTCTTTCAAGAAGTTTGGAGGAGAAGGAGAGTAAGGAGATGGGACGTAAGTTGTTGAGATTGGTGGGATCCAGTGAGGGCTTTTTTAGTATGGGGGTGACTAGTGCATGTTTTAGAGAGTTTGGGAAGATGCCACAAGAGAGGGAGAGGTTGAAAATGTGAGTTAGAGAGCGTAGAATCGAGTCAGAGGGTGAGCGTAGCATTTGCGAGGGAACAGGATCCAGGGGGCAAGTGGTTAGATGAGTGCTAGATAAAAGTTTAGCAACCTCAGTAGTAGTAGCAGGGTTGAATGAGGGAAGTAATGACTGTATCTGTGGACATGGGGTGTTGCATGGGGGAGGTTTTTGCGCATTGGCGATCTCCTCATGAATTGTATCAATCTTAGTTTTGAAGTGATTGGCAATGATAGCAAACCACGGCCACTGGAGGAAAGAGATTCTGTGGACAGGTGTCTTTTATACACATAATGAGTTGTCATTAGGAGCACCTTCCTAACTTAACAGGACTAATCTGTGTACCACATGCAGAATTATTGTGGGTTGGTAGGTTGGGGATCAAATACTTATTTTACTCACTGAACTGCATCTCAACTTATAACATTTGTATCGTGTGTTCTTTCTGGATTTTTGGTTGATATTCTGCCTCTATCATTGAAAATACACCTATGATAAAAAATGATAGACCCTTCATTTCTATGTATGTGGGCAAACTTACAAAATCAGCAGGGGATCAAATAATGATTTTCCCCACTGTAGAACACAGCTATTGCTGTGCCTCTGTGCCTGCACTGCAAGGGTTAACTGCTCTTTAATCTAGAGAGATCAGCAATGGCAGCCTACATATTCTCATGTGACACATATTGTAAAATTCAGATGCTCCACCCAACATCCCCACCCATACTACAGCATAAAAATACTGGACCCTACTTTCTTTGTGTTGATTGCCTGCTATAATTTAAATTCAGCTCTAGGGGGCACTCTAAACACAGATATCTGTGATATATATATATATATATATACAGTGGGGACGGAAAGTATTCAGACCCCCTTAAATTTTTCACTCCTTGTTTTATATTTATATATATATATATATATATATATATATATATATATATATATATATATATATATATATTTAGGGTTTTTTTAGTATGAAGGGAATATTACTGGTTTTATCTCTTGTATCACTTGTTTGTGTTTAATAATGCTAAGAGTAAATTGCAAAATGAAATCACAAATAAGAGGCAAATTAAAAAAAAAAAAAAGAATCATATTCTGACTATGCTAAATTGGCAAAAGGTGACATTGCATTAGTTGCAATGGATGACAGAAAGGTGAATATTAATCTCTTACTCTTTCTCCTTCTTTCTGTTTCCATCTCCTTTTCTCTCTCCGTCTCTCTTTTTCTCATTTTCGCCCTTTTTTTTCTCTCTGTCTCTTCCTCTGCCTCCCCCATGTCTGTTCCTCGTCTTTCTACTCTTTCCCCACCTCCAAATATATCTCTCACGCTCTCATTCTTTCATTCTGTTATCTCCACCATCCTCTTTTTTTTTTTCTTTTCCTCTCCTGACAATTGGACACCCCACCTTCCTTCTCCTTCTCTGTCATAGGAAATTGATGGGAAATCTCTTCTTCTGATGACCCGAAATGATGTCTTAACGGGACTTTCCCTGAAGTTGGGTCCAGCTCTAAAAATCTATGAGTATCATGTAAAGCCCCTGCAGATGCAGCATACGAAGAACACACCTCCATAATACAAGAAAACATTGGCTTGTTTTGTGGCCACGGGACAATTGTGTTTTGTTTGACCAACAATATGGAAATCCGCCACCAAATCCAAGCCAGCAATAATATATCCTGGAGGATTCCTAACCGCGAGAGTTTACAAGTCCATAGCTCTCAACTGTCCCAAGTTATGGATCCTGGAAGAGGTGGGGCTCAGGGGAGTGGGTGTGTAAAAAAAACTTTGTAAAAAGAGGGTTGCGTTGAATATAGGGTGAGAGTTAAACTTATTATAAAATTTCAGGAGAGGTAGAAAAAATGTTTGCAAATTTTGCTAAATTTTGGTGGCTCTTATTTGAAAAATGTTCAGTAGCTGTTGTTGGTGAGCTACAAAAGAGAGCACACTCTAGAAAGCCTGTGCAATATATTTTTCCTAAGGTGTTTACCCATATTGTAGAATCAATTTTGAACTTATAGCTTTGACAATCTTTATAAAGCTGGATTTATAAAAAAAAATGTAAAGATAATAGACATACAAAGGGGAGTCTACTGCATAGTCAAGGGCACTTTTTTGATGGTCGCTGAACTTTGTTGACCCCTCTACAAGGTCATCTCTGGGAAAGTTTCGTATGATAAAAACAGAGTGCATTCCAGACAAGGTGAATCTTGGTAAGACTTGTGTTATACTCTTTTAACCATCTGCGCACCACCTACCTGCACTATACCGCCTTCATTCTGATTGGAAGGTTTTCCACAAGATTTTGGAATGTGTTTATGGGAATTTGTGCCCATTAGGCCAAAAGAGCATTTGTAAGGTCAGGATGTTGGATGCAAAGAACTAACATTCTAATTCATCCCAAAGGTGTTCAGTTGGGTTGAGGTCAGGGCTTTGTACAGACCACTTGAGTTTCTCCACACCATCAAACCATGACATCAATTCATGTCCATATGGAGCTGGCCTTGTGCACAAAAAGGGCCTTCGTCAAGCTCTTGTTTCATGGTTGGAAGAGAACAATTGTCTAAAATCTCTTTGTACACTGTAACAATAAGCGTACCTATTATTGAAAACACCTGAACTCAATAATTTGTAGGATTGTCCACATACCTTTAACATTTAGGGTATCTACCTTCTGGAAGTATTGCTTATACTGCTGTTACATGTTTTGCTTTGTCTTTGCTGGTGGCCATTGCATCTTGACCAGGAACATGCTCCACAAAAGGCTCACCTTCATTCCCATCTCCATATTGTCAGCACTTTGTCCATGGAAGAAGCCCTTGTTCAATAGGGACATTGTCATCTCCAAAATGGTCCTTGAGCCATAAAAACACAGAAATCTCTAATGCTAGCTCCTGTTGGTAGGTGATACCAGAGTAAGCCTGTTCTCCCCTGAGTTTGTGCTGCACTCAAATGCTGTGCTTTAGATGTCAAAACTGAATTAGGAACCCTGACATTAGTTCAAAGCAGTTTCCTCTGACTTCTGATGAGTTCTAAGGACCAGTTTCTTGTACACAGCAGCACAGTTGCCTAAAATTACAAAAAAACAAACTGCCACCGTGATGGAAAAAGTCACAGTTTTTTTTCAGTTAATATGAATACCTTACCCTTGCCAGACCTGAATAGTCATACCATGCACATATGACCATGTCATTGCCAGACTCTTGACATGTTCCAGTGATGTCTGATGACCCACCACTGACAAGAGTCATCTGAAGCCACCAGAAGATCAGAAATAATGTTAAGAAGTGCTGTTTTCCTGATGCATTGTGGTGAAAGATGGTGTTTGAGTGTCATCTTGTCTCATAGGCCCAAGTCTGCCAGCCGTAATATGTTTTTAGAGTATACTTATATGCGCTTAGTACAGTAATTGTTCTATTCATTAGGCCCAGCTATTCACATGTGCCTCTCATCTCCGTGTTGGCATAAGCTCTATGTGAGCTTTAAGGCTGCATGGTGGTTCAGTCCACAATGTGGCTGTCTCCTGTAGATACCACGTTTGAAAGTTTATTTTATGCATGAAAACATGCCATACAATATATTTTGTTCTCAATTCTCATTATGATGTAGTCTTACAATATTTGTAAATGTTTGTTTCATTGTATGGTTACAATTTTGCAAGGTTGTATAACTTTTTTTTTTAAGTCCATCTACAGCCAAAACTTGTATTTTTCACTTGACTAGAGTAGGGAAGGCAGACTATTTATTATGTTTGTATGAGAAATGCACAATTTTTCATTGGTCACCAGAATGGGAGAAGAGGGGAAAGATTCCAATGGGCACACCCATTGTGGGGACAATTGTCTAACATTCCTCTCACTTTGGAGAGATTTCTTCTTACTTCTTGTTAGGTCCCCAGGTCAGAAAGGGAGGGGAAATCTCTCCCACAGGACACAGAAGGCAAAAAAACTGATTGGGATTTCATACTGTATAACTTTTAGGTTTTGGCTGGAAATACTCTTTACAAAAATTGTGAAAATAGTAACACCATTACCCCAACAAGGAAACAGGAGCTATAGAAAAAGATATTTCTGATATGGTCATTATTACTCCCTCCCCCTCCCTTAATACAGATATTTATATAGCGCCATCAATTTAATCAGCGCTTTACATACTGTACATTCACATCAGTCCATGCCCTCGAGGAGCCTACAGCATTTGGTGGAAAATTCCCATATAGTTTGTTTACCCAGAAATGTACTTATACGTATATTCATCTTATGGGTCTATAAGTTTGATAGAACACAATGAGTCCTATTCAGTGTTAAACTAAAGCTTCTACTCAGAACAAATATACTTCAATCCTAACTCCAAGTTGGGCCAATAGCACCCCTCATTCTCGCCCACCTCCTTGCATATTTTTTTCTTTACTATGTTTTCTTTTAAATAATTTTAGGGTGCTCTGGCAGTGATACTGTTGACAAGTTAAGAATAAGCACCTTAGGTCACCTGCCTGCCTGTTGAATGCCGAACTTTAGCCAGCTGCCCCCTCCCCCCTTCAACTAATTGCTGAGTTTGTTTTTAAAATCGCAACCTAAATGCCCCATTTTACTTATCTAAAACACCACCTGAAGGTCACTTTATATTGCTCAAGTCCAGGATCTAGGATCCCTTCCAGAAGCACTTTGTACCCTGATGAAGGGGAAACTTTTAAGTCACCGAAATGCGTTGACTCCAGCCAAATCTGGTTTTAGTAAAACTGATTTACTTGGTAATTGACTCACCCAACACCAGCACTAAAAACCCAACAGGTGGGCTCCTTTCCTGGACATCATTAGATGCTAAATTATTTCTCCTGTGATATTAGCCCTTTAGTACTTTAGTATTAAATAAGCCTGTAATCTCTGCTTCAGTTATTCATGGACTGTGCCATGTGTTCCCTTGTATGTTTTCTTTTCTCCAAACTAAATATACTGCACCTTGTTTATTAAGGTGTCTGAAGGAAGGATTGTCTTGAACAGCCCATATTGCTTTTAGCAACTAATCAAATGGTTTCTGTCATTCTCACTGTACAGTATGGAAGACACAAATACCAATACAGACTGTCAATGGAAAAACTGCTCACTTGCTACCGAATTACTAAGGGTTGAAACAAACTCTTAAACAAAATACATTACCATTTATTTTAAATGACACCCCAGTACACCAATGCAGCTTCATTGCTGCCATAAGTTGTAGTGCACTGCGTCATAAAAAACAATGCTGCATGTGTTTTTTTGGGGGTTTTTTGGACCGTTTTTGTGCATTAGCAGCCTATTCAAAAATAATGAGCTGCCTTAAATTCTAAGTCCACCTTTTACAGAAAAATAATAGATGCACATATATTTGGATTTTTAATTTTCTTTGCATAGGAACCTGTAGAGCATTGCATCCATTTTCAGTGGTCACAGGTTTAATGCCAGGCCCCTGACGACTTCCTCCAGCTCTATGTCCATACGAGTGTTCTGTAAAAATCCATGAATCCGTCTGCCTCGGGGGCAGATGGGACTTGTAGTTCATTCTTTCACTTATTTCTGTGAATGAATGTCACAGCTTTGCTGTCAGAGCCCTGCACAGCAGCGCACTGTCCTGGTGGATCAGGTTGGGGGTGTTCCAATTTGTACCATGTTACACCCTAAAAACAGGTAGTATGTAACATGGTGCAAAAGGTAGCCTTTAATGCACATAATGGTAATGCATGACTTAACGCGTTAGGAACTGACAAAGTGGCTCGTAAGTGATGCATATTAAATAAATTAGATAACAGCAGTGCGTTTTGGACAGGCGCCTTTACAGCACTAAGAGTAAAGTGTTTTAATGGCGTCTCTTTTGAATGCATTGGCATGCTTATGAGTGTTGGTTGTCCAAAACAATGGCTTCTTCAGACACCTTGATAAATTAAATCCATGCTGTAATTCTAGACTAGAATACAGAAACTTATCTTGCTTATTATGTTTAGTTTATGGTAATGGTATAATGGTAAGTGTATGCAGTCTTCTTGAACATATTTGACCCTCTTCTGATGAAATGTGTATTTCTGGTGTCCTTTAAGCCCTATAGCTTGGACTATTCTGCTCATCAATGAGATGTTTCTAGACAGGGAACTAGAATTGCTTGTGATCTAATGAAATATATTTAAACAAAGTTTACGGTATAACTAAAGCCAAAACTTTTTTTTGTTACATTACAGTTTTGATATCCACCACGGCAGCCTTTTTTTTCTCCAAGTACGCACTCAAATGCTTACAATTTGTTGTTAAAAAAATCTGCTTGCTCCTTCCTGCTAAGCGTTGTAACCCCTAACTTCCAGTCAAGAGCGTGCACAGTAGGTGTCTTAGAAAGATCACATGACCCTGGGATTTGGGATTGAATGTCCCATCATGTCCAACATCATAAGAAAGCACATGCCAGCCCATCCTCATGGAGGTGCCAGTCAAGTGGTTTGAAATGCTGCTCTTTGGAGCAGCCAAACCATTGGCATGCAGAGTATCACCACACCAAGCTATAGCAGAAGCACATTCGTAAAGGGCAGGGGTCTTGAATTAAAATTTACGGAGGTCCAGTCAGTAAGATTTTCTTTCTGCAGAGGTACGAATCTTATATTTGCACTATAAAAAAATCACAGCCCCCCCTGTACATCTGTCTTTAGCCTACCCTTAACATCACAGTTACCCCCTTTATATCAGTGTCCTTAGTCCCCATTTACATCACAGCCCCCCCTTAAAAACAGTTCCTCATTTCCCCTTCACTTCTCAGCCCTTCTTTACGCTGGAGTGCCCCTTTACATTGCAGTGCCCTTCACAGTCACAGTGCCCCTTTATATCACAGTGCCCCTTTACATCATAGTGCCCCTTTACATCACAGTGCCCCTTTATATCACAGTTCCCCTTTACATCATAGTGCCCCTTTACATTTCTGTGCTGGTGACAACTGTAGAATGTTCCCCTCACATTATGTCTGAGTGATATGTCACCAAGACAAATAGAGAGGGGTGAATCTCTCCAATGGGGCCACAAAGGACAAGAAAAACTGACTGAAGTTCTAACCCTTCCACACTCTCACACTTTACATCACAGTTCCCCCTTACATTATAGTGCCCCTTTACATCACAGTGCCCATTTACATCATAGTGTTCCTTTACTTCATAGTGTCCCTTTATAACATAGTATCCCTTACATCACACCTCAGAGTGCCCCTTTCAATGTAAGCCTTCCCTGCGCTGTCCTACCTTTGGCAGAGTACAGGCACTTATGAGCTGTGTGAGCTCTCCCGAGTCTCCTGCCCGGCCGCCGCTGTCATCATCACAGCAGACAGCGGCGAGAGGAGCTGCAGATCTGGACGGAGAGCAGGAGCTGCCCAACTTACTATAATAACCAGCAGGTGATTACCTGCTTGTTAAATTGAAAAGTCTCCTGCTCTTCGTCCTGATCTGCTGCGCCCCCCCCACCTGCCATGAGGATGACAGCGACGGCCAGGCAGGAAACTCGGGAGAACTTACACAGCTGATAAGGACTGTCACTTGGTCCGGGTCTGGATCACGGTCCGCCATTTCATGATCCCTGGTACAGGGTGTCTATAGTGGGGCTCCAGGAAACCCTGCAAGGCAATGTAGCCACCCTGAAAACAAAAGTGACATTTTAAAGAGGGATTGGAAAGAAGTCAGAAGCTGCAAACAAGACAGATTTCAATAAATGTAAGTTCTAAAGTGTGCTAATGTATTAAGATTGAGGGTTTTTCACCAATTTTGTTTTTAACTTTGGGTTGGAGCGTGGAAGGGTTAGAACTTCAGTCGGTTTTTCTTGTCCTTTGTGTCCCCATTGGAGAGATTCACCCCTCTCTATTTGTCTTGGTGACACACCACTCCGACATAATGTGAGGGGAACATTCTACAGTTGTCACCAGCACAGAAATAAAGAGAAACATCTGATTTCACATCTTTTCAGGTGACACCTGAAAAGAGGGGATTTCTTCTTATGTCCTGTAGTGCCGCTGAGATAGGAAGTGAAGACTGATATTTCCCCCCCCCCCCCCCCATGGCACGCCAGCAACAAAAAAGTCATAAGGGGCTTTATACTGTCCCTACTTTGTCTGAAACGAAAAAAAAATGGCTTTAGATATACTTTAATGGAAACAATAGCATTGGCATAGTGAAAATATCATTTAACTTATTTTATAGATTGTTTATTAAAGAGTTACTCATATTTATGATAGATAGATAGATAGATAGATAGATAGATAGATAGATAGATAGATAGATAGATAGATAGATAGATAATATCATAATTCCTACAAATTCCTTGAAACTGTCACATATTGATATTTTTAGCAGTTCTTAAAAGTCCACTAAAAATTTGTATTTCAGATCTGGGTGGGTGCTGGTGGTAGAATCACCCTCAGGCTTCTTATATCTCAGGGACTCTAACAGCAAGATCTCAGCTCCTACATTTCTAGATCTGCTTGCTGCTTCTGTTACTTTGGTGTGTCGCACGCCGTGAATGTAGTGGGAGGAGTCTGCTGGTGTGGGTGGAGCTAATAGTTCTGCTGTGGAGATCTCATTGGAATGTGCAAGAGCTATAAGAGGACAGTAGGTGATCGAAACTGCCTAGATGCATCCATAACTGAGGAATTTATATCAAGCAGACTGACCCTTTCAGTGGGATATATTTTAACTACATGCTACCCTTTTGCTGTAAATTATTATAATAATAGAAATGAAAAAGTTATTTTATAAAATTTTGGTGACAATCAATCGAATAAAGTTGAACTTTCTAAGTGTAGGATCAGAACACAATGGTGCTTCTAAACTTGTTGGTGCTGAAACCCTCACAGGAAATATAGATGTATTTTATTAACAGAGAAGATCGCATGAAAGACGATTGCTGATGCTTGTCGGTGCTCCAAAATGTACAATAAACATTTATAACATCTGAATACGCTCTGTGTGTGATCTGTACTTATCATAATTACATAGTTGGTAAGGTTGAAAAAAGACACAAGTCCATCAAGTCCAACCTTTGTGCGTGCGCTTTTATGTCAATATTACATTGTATATCCCTGTATGTTGTGCCCATCTAAAAGTTTTTTTAAAATGATCTATTCTCCTTGCTGAAACCACTGCTTGTGAAAGAGAATTCCACATTCTAACTGCTCTTACCATAAATAACCCCATCCTCAAATGCCTTTGCAAAAATTCAGATACACTACATCTACGGGCTTTTCTTCATCTAGATGGCAGCTCACCTCCTCATAGAAGGTTAGTAGATTTGTTTGGCAAGAACGATTTTTCATGAATCCATGCTGATTACTGCTAATGATACAGTTTTCATGACTAAAATCTTGGCTATAGTCCCTTATCATCCATTCAAAGAGCTTCCATACTATTGATGTTAGGCTAACTGGTCTGTAGTTCCCAGGAATATATCTTGGTCTTTTTTTAAAATTGGTGCTACATTGGCTTTTCTCCAATCAGCTGGTACCACACCAGTCAGTAGGCTGTAAAAATTAGGAACAATGGTCTGGCAATTACTTGACTGAGTTCCTTAAGGACCCTCGGGTTATGTTAAAGCGTTTGTTAACCCCCCAAAAAATGGATCCTGCTCCTTTAAAGCGTGTTATATGAAACAGTGCTTGTCCTGTGTCATTTGGCCCCCTGTAACACCTAAAAAACCTGGCTGATCCTGCCAGTTTCTCCCCACCCCTCTGTAAATTGACCACAGTGTATCATGGCTGCTGAGACCAGACACTGTGGTCAGTTTACGTGCCTCTGTCATCAGCAGCCTGCTATCTGCTCCTGTGTCCTCCTTGTGTGTGTGTTACCCCTCCCCTCTCCTGCTGCTCTCATAACACTAACCTGTATACACCATCAGCACTGCCTCCTATTGCAGTGGCCCCTCTGTGAATGATTTATAAATATAAATGCTGTAAATACCTCATTTAAGAGCCGAGATTGCGATCACATGACCAGCCAGCTCTCTCCTCCTCACCTCCAGACCGATATCAGCAGAGGAATCTCAGCACCACCCGCTGCATCTCTCAGAGAAGAAAAGGAGAAAGTTGGCCAGTCGTGTGATCGCAATCTCGGCAGTGAAATTAGGTATTTGCAGCATTTATTTTTAAAAATGGCACACAGAGGGGGATATCACAATAGGAGGCAGTGCTGATGGTGTATACAGGTTAGAGTGGCTTCACAACCACTACGTTTTTCAAGTCTGTTTCTGATTTTATCCTCTGTTAACCACGGTGGTGCTTCCTGTGACATGTCATGAGGATAAACATTGCAGTTTTGGTTACTGAAGCCCCCCGTTTCCCTCGTGAAGACTGAGGAGAAGAATACATTCAAAATCTTCACCTTTATTTGAACCAGAATCCCTACATCATTCTTTATGGGGCCAATATGATCTGTCCTCCCTCTTTTACTATTTGTGTACTTAAAGAATTTCTTGGAATTTTTCTTACTCTCCTTCGCTATGTGCCTTTCGTGTTCTATCCTAGCCACCCCGATTACACCCTTACATTTCTTAATGCATTCTTTGTACAGTTGGAATGCTGATGATGTTCCCTCCGCTTGTATTTTTTGCAGGCCTTCTGCTTTGCTTTTATATGAATTTTTACGTTGGCATTAAGCCACCCAGGGCTTTTATTAGCTCTTTCAAATGTATTACCCTTTTGGATACACTGGCTAATACTGTTATTTAATATGCTCCTAAAAACACACCCATTTTTCCTCCGTGTTCTATGTTCGTAAGATTTTATCCTATTTAGTATCTTCTAGCAAGGAGCATAGTTTCTGGAAGTTGGATCTTTTGAAACTCAGTGTCTTTGTATTACCCTTATGCTTCCTATTTGTGTGATTTATGCTGAAACTAATTGACCTGTGATCGCTGTTTCCTAAGTGGCCCCCTTTTTTCTACATCCACGATCAAGTCTGTATTGTCAGTAATCAGTAGGTTTCTAGTAACGCTTTGTTTCTTGTTGGTGCATTTACCATCTGACCCATGTAATTGTCCTGCAAGACATTTAGGAAATGGGGAGCCTTAGATGAATGCGCGGTTCCTTCCGTCCAGTCTATGTCTGGCTAATTAAAATCCCCCATTATAATGATACTTCCCATCCTTGCCGCCATTCCAAACTGTGGAACATCTCCCCCTCCTCCCTCAGGTTAGGGGGCCTATAGCATACTCCTAGTATTACTTTCTCCTTGTTTTTCTCCCTTTGTAACTCTACCCTTCCACCTCTTCCCTTGCTGCATTAGTGATGTCATCCCTCACATTCACATGTATATAATTTTTACCCTCCCTGGCCCTGCGATATAGGGAACACCCTTAAATGGTTGCCAGCTAATCACTACTGTATCCTTATACAGTAGCAGCTCTAGTTCTCTCATCTTGTCAGCCAGGCTCCTGGCATTAGTGAACATGCCTTGTAGTTTTGTCCGGATGCATACCATCTCCTTATTGGGTGTTCTGAGGTTGCAAATAGGACTTGTTACCATACATATTAAGAATGAGCCGAACACCCCCTGGTTCAGTTTGCAGAACATGCGAACAGGCAAAAAATTAGTTTGAACACGCGAACACAAAAAATCAAAAGTGCTAATTTTAAAAGGCTTATATGCAAGTTATTGCATAAAAAGTGTTTAGGGACCCGGGTCCTACCCCAGGGGACATGTATCAATGCAAAAAAAAGTTTTAAAAACTGCAGTTTTTTTCGGGAGCAGTGATTTTAATAATGCTTAAAGTGAAACAATAAAAATGAAATATTCCTTTAAATATCTTGCCTGGGGGGTGTCTATAGTATGCCTGTAAAATGTTGCAGTTTTCCCGTGTTTAGAACAATACCACAGCAAAATGACATTTCTAAAGGAAAAAAAAGTAATTTAAACTGCTCGCGGCTGTAATGTATTGTCTGGTCCCGGCAATATAGATGAAAAGCATTGAAAAAAACAGCATGCCCCCCCCCCAGTCCATTACCAGGCCCTTTGGGTCTGATATGGATATTAAGGGGAACCCCGCACTCAAATAAAAAAAAAATGGCATGGGGGTCCCCCAGGTACTATATACTCTGAACAGCAGTATATATACTATATGGCCTGCCCTATATACTCTGCAGAAAATTGGGCCTTAGGTGTTGGTGGTACCAGATCACTGTAAGCCCTCACAGTTACTCTTGGTGAGCTCAGGAACCGGCCCTGCTGTGGAATACTATATCAAAAACTGTAATTACATGCCCCTGTTAAACGGGCAGAAAAATTGGGCCTGTGGTGGTGCCAGAACACTGTAAGCCCTCACAGTTAATCTTGTTGGGTGCAGGAATGGGCCCTGCTGTGAAGCATATCAAGATTTGGAATTACATGCCCCTGTTATTCAGGGGCAGAAAAACTGGGCCTTTGGTGGTGGTGGAGCCCTAAAATAAAAAGATTGTTGGAAGCTAGCATCATCAAGATTGAGGAGGAATAGGATAGTCAGCATAGGCAGTCTTCAAGGGATCCCACATCCATGGAAAATTCAATCAGTTACATCAGCATCAGGTGCTTGATAGCTGCTGATCCAAGGCTGAATCATTTTTATGAATGTGAGCCTATCAACGGAGTCTGTAGACAGGCGCACTCTATGATCCATTACAAACCCTCCAGCAGCACTGAATGTGCGTTCAGAAAGAATGCTGGATGCAGGACAGGCCAGTAGCTCAATTGCATATTGAGCAAGTACTGGCCAGTGGTCCAGCCTCAAGACCCAGTAACCCAGTGGATGCTCTGTTGGAAAGGTCTCCAAGTCTGCTCTTGTCCCTAGATATTCCTGCACCATGTAATGCAGATGCTGGCGATGGTTGCTTGAACCAATCAGACCTTGGTGCTGAGGACTGAAAAAGTGTTTAAAGGCATTGGTCAGCCGGCCACCTTCTCCACCGCTCTTCCTCTGACTGGACGAAGCCTCAGCAACACGTTGTCCAGCACCAGGAAATTGTAACCTCCCAGGGTCTGGAAATGCATTGCACAAACCTTTCTTCAAGGCCTCCTGAAGATGTTTCATCCTCTGCTTCCTCTGCGAAGGCAGGATGAGTTCTGCAACCCTACCCTTGTAACGTGGATCAAGAAGGGTTGCCAGCCAGTAATGATCCCTCTCCTTGATACCACGAATCCTAGGATCCTTTTGCAGGCTTTGCAGAATCAGGGAGGCCATGCAGCGTAAGTTTGCAGAGGCATTCGATTCTGAGTCCTCTGGGTCACTAAGGATCACATGATCCGTAACAAACTCCTCCCAGCCACGTACAACTCCTTGGGTTTCTGGGGACTGAAAACCATCCCTTGAAGACTGCTGCTGGGTGTTATCCTCCACGTCTATGCTAACACAATCCTCCTCCTCCTCCTCCTCCTGTGTGTTTGGCAGGCCCGCAGGAAAGCTATCTGGATAAAGGGGGCCTTGAGAGGTAAGAAGTCCTCCTCTTCCTCCCGCTGTTCTGCCTCAAGTGCCCTATCCATTATTCCACGAAGCGTGTGCTCCAACAGGAAGACTAGAGGGACAGTGTCACTGATGCATGCATTGTCGCTGCTCACCATCCTTGTGGCCTCCTCAAATGGTGACAGGACAGTGCATGCATACTTGATCACTAGCCACTGGCATGGCGAAAAGAAGCCAAGCTCCTCTGACCCTGTCCTGGTGCCATACTCGCACAGGTGCTCATTGATTGCCCTCTCCTGCTTGTGCAGCCGCTGCAGCATTGCCAATGTTGAGTTCCACCTGGTGGGCATGTCACAAATGAGGTGGTTGGTGGGCAGGTTGCATTCCCTTTGAATGTCAGCCAGCTGAGCACTGGCATTGTATGACCAGCGGAAATGACCACAGACTTTTTTGGCCTGCCTCAGGCGATCCTGTAAGCCTGTGTACCTGCTCAAGAACCGCTGCACCACCAAATTCAAGACGTGTGCCAAACATGGAACATGGGTCAAGTGTCCCTGTCGGAGGGCGGAGAGAAGGTTGGTGCCATTGTTGCATACAACCATTCCTGGCTGAAGCTGGCATGGCGTCAACACCCTTTGAGCCTGCCCCTGCAGAGCTGACAGAATCTCTGCCGCAGTGTGGCTCCTGTCCCCTCAAGCACCGCATTGCATCTTTTTGCCTGACTGCTTGCGTAGCCCCTTGACGCTTACGGAGCACCGCTGGTTCAAAGGACAAATCTGCAGAAGATGCCATAGAGGAAGAAAAAGAGGAGGGGTGGAGGAGAGAGCTGTGGCAGAATCACCATTAGCATTTTGGGGGCGTGGTGGCAGGACAAACTTCAACAATATTGAACCCTGTCCTGCATCCTTTCCAGCTGCCAGCAGAGTTACCCAGTGCGCCGTGAAGGAAAGGTAACATCCCTGCCCATGCCTGCTGGACCATGAGTCAGCAGTAATATGCACCTTACTGCTGACCACCCTGTCCAATGATGCCAAAACATTGCCTTTCACATGCCGGTAAAGAGCCGGAATGGCCTTCTGTGAAAAGAAATGGCCTTTTGGAACCTGCCACTGAGGTACAGCACATTCCACAAATTCACAAAAGGGGGCAGAGTCAGTTGTAGAGGCAGCAGTTGCAGTGCTAACAATTTGGCCAAGCTAGCATTCAGACGCTGAGCATGTGGATGGCTAGAACCAAATTTCTTTTTACGGTTCAGCAACTGGGGTAATTTTAGTAAATTTGACTGCTAAAATCAGATGGTGTACTGCTAGCAGATTGGCTGCAAGTACTTAGGACACCTATTGCTATACCTTAATTCCTCTCAGTGCAGGTTTTTTAGAGGACTGGATGTATAGTGGGGTTGGAGATCCCAGATGAGGAGCAAGGAGAAGTCTGTCTTTTTCTTTGATGTGGGTCTTTCAAGTGCTGTTGCCAACAGACTGCATGGCAGGTCGTCATATGTCTGGTCAAGCATGTGGTTCCCCAGCGGCTGCTGTTTTGGACACGCTTGATACGCTTCAGACACATGTTGCAAACAGCAACGGTGCGATCTGCTGCACACGTGTCGAAAAAGGCCCATACCAAGGAACTTTTAAAAGTCAGCAGGGAGTCAGCAGCACCCTGCACCTGCGGAGCTCTGTGGTGTGATGCAATAGGGTGGCTGCCCTTAAGCTACCCCCTAGAGGATATCCTGCCTCGTTGGAGTTGTGCCTACTCCTCCTCCTCTCAGGCACCCAAGTTGAGTCAGTTACCTCATCATCCCCTCCCTTGTCACTGGAGCAAACTTGGCAGTATGCTGCAGCTGGGGTAACATGACTGCCAGTTGTCTTTTTTGGGCACCCCCACTCTCTAGGCTCAAGTTACTCCCTTCCTCAACCTGGGAACCAACATTGGAGCCTTCAAATCGCTGCGCATCCTCCAGCAGCATGTACCCGACACTGTGGTCGAATAGTTCTGCAGACTCCTCCGTGCATGATGGTGGGGCTACTGAAGGAGTGCCTGGACAAGGAGGTGGTGGAATAGGCCACTTTGGCAGCTGCATTGGAAGGCAAACTACTCTGAGCCTGGGTGACAGAGGATGAGGAGGATAAGGACGGTTTTGTTATCCACTCCAACTCTTCTGCATGTACTGGCTCAATAACACGGCCAGCAGCAGAAAAAAAGGACAAGCGTGCCCCACAGCCACCTGCAGAGGATGCACCATGTCCACAACCAGCACTGTTGACTGTAGAAACAGAGGCTGCTTGCCCTCTTTTAGTGGCCTGTGAGTGTCTGCCTCTACTTGGTGGCCTTCCGGACATGATGTATATTTTGTTTTGCAACACCACACTACACTGTATTAGATACCGTGTACACCGCCTGCACTGTATTAGCAACTGTACTACGAATGCACTGTATTTTATACTGTGTACACCACCAGAAGTGTAGTATAAACTGTACACACTGTATTAGATACTGTGTACACCACCAGAAAAGTAGTAGAAACTGTACTACGGCTGCACTGTATTGTGTACACCACCAGAAGTGTACTAGAAACTGTACACTCTGTATTAGATACTGTGTACACCACCAGAAAAGTAGAAGAAACTGTACTACGGCTGCACTGTATTGTGTACACCACCAGAAGTGTAGTAGAAACTGTACACACTGTATTAGATACTGTGTACACCACCAGAAAAGTAGTAGAAACTGTACTACGGCTGCACTGTATTGTGTACACCACCAGAAGTGTAGTAGAAACTGTACACACTGTATTAGATACTGTGTACCCCCCCTGCACTGTATTAGGAACTGTACTACGGATGCTCTGTATTTTATACTGTGTACACCGCCGGAAGTGTAGTAGAAACAGTACACCACGGAATGCACTGTAGATATAGGCTGCACTGGATGCAGATTATTAATGTGTATATATATATATATATATATTTTTTTTTTTTTTTAATAATTTTTTATTGAGAAACAGGATGTTCACAGAAAGAAAAGAATTACATCAAAACATCATATTATATGCAGATATTTTCATTGTCAATATCGTATCATCTCAGAGGAAGGTCATCAGGGTCAATTAAGTACTTTATCTTAAGCACTATATTATCTGAGAAAAAAGCGACCTTAGTCAGAGATATTAGATCCTGTCAAATTTTTGATATATGAAAAAAAAAAGCGAAAAATAATAGAGAAAAAGGAAAGAGAAAAGAAAAAAAGAGAAAAGAGATTAGGCAGAGATGGGGACTGAGAGATCAGGGTGAGGTATGGGAATAAGGGGGAATGGGGAGGAATTGCCGTCTGCCTCAGGAGGATTCACCCTACATTATATCTCTATACCTAATGTACATCATCTAGATTCCATAATTTCCGCATATGCGGTTGTGTATTTAAAGGCGAACCAGCAGGACCACATTTTTCTCTTCGTTTCTGAATTTCTTTTATTGGAGTATGTTAGATCCTCCATATAGTATATATGGTCTACCTCCCTCAGCCATTGGCGTAGGGTGGGTATTTTAGCAGTTTTCCAGAACTTAGGGATAAGAGCTTTAGAGGCATTTAGTAAATGCGGGATAATAGACTTTCTGTATGATCCTGCTGGCTCGCCTGTACAGTGTAAAAGGACATACCAAGGGTCATTAGGGACTTCAGAACCCTGAATCTCCTTAATCCAATAAAAAATGGTAAGCCAGTAAGGCCTTATCAGGGGGCAGTACCACCAGATGTGAGCGTGCGATGCGATATCTCCGCAGCCACGCCAGCATAATGGTGATTCTTGAGGGAAGAGCTTGTGTAGAGTTGCTGGTGTGTAGTGCCATCTGGTCAACAACTTGTAATTAACCTCTGCAATTTTGGAGGCGATCGAAGTTGAGTGGGTTAAAGAGAGAATGGATGACTTCTCTTGATCCGTCAGATTTTTGTTTAAGTCCCTCTCCCAATTGTGAAGAAATGTAGGGTAGCTAGCAGGGGTGAGTGAGCCAAGTGCTTGATAGAAATAAGAAAGCGGTCTTTCTACTGGCATGTCTCCTATAAATGCTGATTCAATTGGTGATAGGTTAGTTGCATTGCGTAGAGGTTTTGGAAGGGATTGGATGAAGTCCTTCAGTTGCAAATATCTCCATTGATCCAATAGTGATGGGGATGGCGTCGAGGTGAGCAATGATAGTAGTACAATGTTCGAGGCGTCTACAACTTGGTGTAATTGAATGTTATTCCCCAAGTTCCAAGAATGGAGACCGGGATCCATATTACCTGGTGGGAAGAAGTTGTGTCCAGTCAGAGGCATAAGGGGGGAATTGTATTGCCACTTCTGAGTTCTGTGTAGCAAGTCCCAGCAAGCGAAAGTGGATTGAGTGGGGATGTGGTAGAGGGCAACGATCGAAATTTCCCAGGAATCCAGATCAGCTTGTAAAGGTCACTACCCCCTAATGCCATTTCCAGTGATACCCAGAGTTTTACTGTCTTGTTGTATTTCCAGTCTGATATTCTTGATAAGATTGTTGCCATGTAATATCGCTTAATGTCTGGCAGAGCTAAACCTCCTAACCTTTTAGGTCTAAGCAATACTGATCTAGAGATTCTAGGGTTATGTCTATTCCAAACATATTTGCTTATGATTTTCGTTACACATTTAAAGAAACTAGGCGGAATTTGGAAAGGAATCATCTGGAACAAAAATAGCAACCTGGGCAGTACGTTCATTTTGATCACACTGATCTTTCCTAGCCAAGAGTGTGCGAGCTGTGACCATTTTTGTATGTCCGATTTAAGTGTATTAAGGAGGGGTATAAAGTTAGCATGGAATAGGGATGATAGACTAGGAGTCAGATATATACCGAGATATTTCATTGCTGTTTTCTGCCAGGCGAATGGGAAAGATTTCTGAAGATTGCTAGCTGTCTCTTGGGGAACTGAAATATTTAAAATTTCAGATTTGGACATATTGATCTGAAAGTTTGAGACTTGATTATATGCGGAAAAGGCTTGCAGCAGATTGGGTAGAGTAATTATAGGTTGTTGGACATAGAATAAGATATCATCCGCATATGCGGCATATTTGTGTTCAAACTTGTCTATCACGATGCCATGGATGTTCGGGTTGTGCCGAATTGTAGATAAGAAAGGTTCGAGTGAGAGGGCAAATAAAATAGGGGAAAGAGGGCACCCCTGACGCGTACCGTTGTGAAGTGTGAATGATTCGCTTAAAGTACCATTTATTCTCAATTGTGCCGTAGGATAGTTATATAGGGCAGATATCTGACTTAGGAGAGAGGGGCTGATACCTAGGTGGGATAAGGTCGCTAGCAAGAACTCCCAGTCCACCCTGTCAAACGCTTTTTCAGCATCTGTCGAAAGTAACAGGGTGGGCTGGGAAGTGTCGCAAACATGTGCAATCAAGGAGAGAGTGCGTAGGGAGTTGTCTCGGGCTTCCCTGCCCGGGATAAAGCCAGTTTGTTCCGTAGAGACCCATTTCGGTACTAAAGGGAGAAGTCTATTTGCTATTAATTTTGCGTAAAGTTTAGCGTCCAAATTCAAAAGAGAAATGGGGCGATAGCTACCGCAAACGCTCGGATCTTTTCCTGCTTTCGGGATTATGGTAATGTGAGCATGTAGGGTTTCAGGTCTGAAGGAATCACCTGAGGTAATCGAGTTAGCGTATTTAGCCAGGTTCGGGAGCAATATATCAGCGAATGAGCGGTAGTATGTGGTTGTTAAGCCGTCCGGGCCTGGGGCCTTACCGTTGGCCATGGCCTTAAGAGCTTTACGAAACTCTTCAGTGGTAAATTCCCCGTCTAGGGTAGCTAAAATGTCTTCCGGTAACTTAGGGAGATCGGCTTGTTTTAGGTATTCCTGTATAAGACGACTACGGGGCTCCTGAACTCCCGTATGGTGATGCACATTGTATAACTGCTGGTAAAACTTTCTAAATTCCGCAGCTATGGCAGGGGTGTGATGAACTATCTCAGCGGTTTTGGTTTTAATTTTTGGTATAAAACTCGCTGCCTTTTTTTGTTGAAGGGAACGAGCCAGCAACCTGCCAGGTTTATTGCCCCATTCGTACATACGGTGAGCAATTATGCGAAATTGTTGTTTTTGTGCAACATGGAAAAGGTTTTTTAAGTCTTCCCTCTTGCTAGTTAATTCTGCCAACACAGATTTTGAGAGGTTTAGTTTGTGTTGTCGTTCAAGAGTGTTTATATCACGGATTAGTGCAAGTTGCTGACTCGTTCGTTCTTTTTTTTTCCTAGTACCCAACTCTATAAATTTCCCGCGGACAAAGGCCTTATGGGCCTCCCATATTGTGCCTGGAGATATATCTGGACTAGTATTTTCCTGAAAATAAAATTTCAGATCTTTTGCAATCATTGTCATGTCTATTTCTTCTGTCAATAAGTTATCGTTTAACTTCCAGTTTGTTCTTTTATGTGGGATAGATGGGACCTGTATTTTAAGCACAATCGGGGCATGATCAGAGAGAGTAGATGTGTCAATATGTGAGTCCATTATCAAGGGAAGGTGTTGATGACTGACAAAAAAATAATCGATACGTGAATAGGAATGATGTAAGTTAGAGAAATGTGTGTAATCTCTCATCTGAGGGTGTAGGATTCTCCAAACATCCATCAGCTGAGCATCGTGCAGACGTTTACGTATACATGTTAAGCGCGCATGTGAGATGCAGGATTTGCCCAGAGATGTGTCCAATAACGGTTCAAGGGGGACATTAAAGTCTCCCGAGAGAAGGACACAACCCTGCGCAAACTCCGTTAGCTTCTTAAGAGTGCCCGACAGGAAAGAGACCTGGTCTCGATTGGGGGCATAAAGCGTGGCTAAGGTGCATAACATACTGCCCAGGTTACCTCTTATAAATAAAAATCGTCCCAGAGGATCACTAACCATGGAGTCAAATTTAAACGGAGTATCCCTGCGGAGTCCAATGGCCACGCCTTTCGATTTATGCACGTCTGTCAGGCTATAGAACCATGTAGGGTAATTTGGAGAGAAGAGCTTGACCGAAGTGGTGTGAGTGAGGTGGGTCTCCTGCAGGAAGACGATGTCCGCCCGCAGACAATCCAGCTCTCGGTATAGATTATGTCTCTTACCTGGTGCATGGAGCCCACGGACATTAAGTGATATCAAAGTGAGCTTAGCCATTGACTACAACAGGGAGCACTCGTTCAGTGCACTCTCCACCTCTATCTGTTCCAGAGCAGACGGCAAGGGGGGATGAAGAGAGGGGGGAGAAGGGAGAAAAGGAAAGAAGAAAGACAAAAGATAAAAAAAATAGAAAGTATGTGTTAATAATCATTCTTAGCACAACCAAAAGCCACCATTGAAAAAGGTGGCCGAGGACACTCAGAAATCTATTGTGCCTAGATGGGGCAAGCCGTGGGCAGCCCCCCCACCCCCATCCCCGAAGGGAGAAGGTGTGTGAGGACGACGAGCCCCCCGGCCCCCCCGAGGGGGTCGTCTCAACGCCAGGACCGAACGACGGAGCGCGACCATATCTGCGCGCGCGTCGTCCCATCGCTCCGGGCGCGGCACCCAGTCTTACAGAAGAACAAATACGTTGTATTTACCCAGAGAGATAAAAACAAAAAGGTTTTTTAAGACGAACCAGGGAAAAAGGGAACCTGAAAAAAAAAAACAATTTGAAAAAAAAAAAGAGAAATGTATAAAGGCAACTCAAGTGAGCCTGCCAGGAGATCTCTCTCTCTCCGCTTCCTCTCCTACCTATCCTCCTCATCCACCTTCATTTCCCCCCCCCACCTATAGTACAGGTATATATGCAAAACTAAAAAGAAAAAACAGCTAAATAGGGGTGGGCCTATCATATGAGGTAGGCGATCATATTCTAGATTAGAACACCTTAGTAAACTAACTGGAAATAAAAAAAAAAAAATAAAACAATGGTTATTCCACAGTTGTGTGGAAGGTGTAAACGTAACATAATCTAGAACAGTATACTTGCAGATACAGCGTTTATGGAGAGTCTCCTGGGTAGCTTAGATAGTTACAGTCACCCAAATTGCGAAGATGCAATTTGCGAAGATGCATCCGGGGAGCCCGATCCACGCTTGTGTTGAACTTTTTGCCAGCTTGCGTCCGGAGGGACATTGAGAGAGGGGATGGATTCTTGCCAACCTGGAAGATCCGGAGGCGAGATGTTGAGGTCCGCGCAGAACTTTCCCAGGTCCTCCGGGAAGCGGAGGATAGCCGTCTTGCCGTCTCTATGGGCTATCAGAGCTGAAGGAAAGCCCCAGCGGTAATTAATAGAGGCTGAACGCAGTTGTTCGGTTAGAGGGCGCAGGGCCCTGCGTCTCTCCAATGTCTCTCTAGCAAGATCCGGAAAGAATAGCAAAGATGCGCCGTCAAAGTCCAGTGGTGTTTGTTCCCGGGCTTTCCGCATAATTCTCTCTTTTTCCTCAAAGTAGTGTAGCCTGCAGATTACGTCGCGTGGGATATCAGAGGCTAGGTTGCGAGGCCTTAAAGCCCTGTGTGCCCTGTCAATTTTCAAAGGAAAGTCTGCAGGCTGTCCAAGTAGGCCATTGAATATGCCGCGAAGGGAGGGCAACAGATCATTATCACCCGTGGCCTCCGGCAGTCCTCTGATCCGTATATTGTTCCGCCGATTGCGGTTTTCTTGATCTTCGATCTTATATAGAGCCATGCGGTGTGAGATAGAGAGGGTGCGGGTAGTCGTCTGCAGGGAGCGTATTGCAGCCGCGTGGCGATCGAGGCGCAGCTCGGACTCTTCCACCCGTTCCAACACGTGGTTTAGATCTGATCTGAGTGCTGAGAGCTCCTTTTTAATGGAGCGTTCCAGGCCGGAAAACAGAGAGGCTAGCTCCGTCTTGGTAGGAAGTTCACTAACCAGAGCCGCGACCTCCGAGTTTCTGGAAGTGCTTTCTTCCCCGTCCGAACAGGCTGATACTGCCGGAGAGTGTCTCCTGGTTGTAGGTCTATGGTGGGAGGCGGAGCTCGGGCCGCGAGGTGAGCGGCCTAGTCCGTCCATGCTGATAGAGTCCTCTGTTTCCGCGGCTAGGTACATTTTTATGGAGCCTGACGGGGTTCCTCTTTGAGGCAGGGATTTGCCCGTCCTTTTCCCCATGGTGTCCTAGGGTGATGCAGGTAGTTTCTCAGGGCAATAATAGTTATAGAGGGCGCCGCCACCGGAGCTCAGGGAAAACACGCCCTTACTGCTGCATGCCGAGACCACGCCCCCCCATATCTATATATATATCTCTCTCATATATATATATATATATATATATATATATATATATATATATATATATATCTCTCATATATATCTCTCTCTCTCTATATATATATATATCTATATCTCTCTCTCTCTCTCTCTATCTATCTATCTCTCTCTATCTCTCTATCTCTCTATCTCTCTATATACATATACATATACACACACACACACACACACACACACACACACACGTAAATATATATATATATATTTATTAATATACTGCCTGCACTGATTGAATATAGAGTAAACACTGAATTTATAGTCATGCTAAATGCAGAGTATATCTATCTCTCTAAAATACACTGCCACTAACTGAATAACCTGCCTGCTTAATCTAAATCAAGCTATATCTCCGTCCACACCAACAACACTACACAGGGCCGACATGTAGGCAGCCTTATATAGTGTGGGGCATGGACTTAGTCCCCTGAGCCATGATTGGCTCTCTTAGCAGAGGGCGCTGGGATTGGCCAAAGCATGCAGGTCATCAAATGCAGCCTCACTGTGCCCCATCAAATGCTCCCACTGTGCCCCATCAAATATTGCCAGTGTGCCCCCCGCCCACTGTCTGTACTTACCCTGTCTCGGTGGCGGTGGGACAGCTCCTCGATGTCTTCACCCGTCCTCTCTTCCCATCCTCTGCTTTGATTGGACCCCTGACAGGCGTCCAATCACAGCGCCTGTCGTTTCAGCCAATCAGGTGACGGGGTAACAGATCCAAGCACCTGATTGGTGGAGAGGTGGTTTAGTGTTAGGACAGTGAATATTCATTCACTTTTCTAACACAGCTGAGTGACCTGAGAGTGCCCTGCATGACCTATGGCTCTAACCAGGTGCTTCAAAAACACCCCCCCCCCCGCTGTAAATCTGGTGCCCGAAAAGGGTCCGGGCGCTTGAATAGGGGGTGGCAGCGGTGGCCATAGATAGATTCATGCAATGCATGAATCTATCTATTGGTGCTAGAGGGGGTGGCAGGAGAGAGGGGGCGGTGGCGCCCGTATGGACGCATCACCACTGTCTGGAACTCTCTACCTCAATCTGTCTGGCCATCTCCTACTCTGGCTGCCTTTAGGTGATCCCTGAAAACTCATCTTTTCAGGGAAGCTTATCAAACTAATCTTTTATCACTTCCATCAACTCATCCCCCCACAGTTACAACCTTTTGTACCACTTGCCCCACCCTATTAGATTGTAAGCATATGAGCTTATGAGCAGGGCCCCCTCTAACCCTTTTATATTTTATTGTGTTGTAACTGTACTGTCTCTTTATATTGTAAAGCACTGCATAAACTGTTGGCACTATATAAAGAAATACAAAAAAAATGCTTTCTTCCTAAACGAATAAAGTACAATTTAGGTGAATGCAATCATTTTAATATTTTATTTTTGTCAGTAGTAAATCACACTGGTAAGCAGACACTTCCTTTACTCCTGCAAAAATTATAGCTTTGATGGAATTCTTCTTCGGACACTGCCAGTGATATTTCCATAGGGCTTGTCTGAGGGAAGCAAGATCTGTTTAAAAAATACAATACAAAATTATTTTTTTCTGTGCAAACATTAAAATATAGAACAGCAAAAGCCTGAAAGCTACATCAAGAGAATATAATTCAGATACATGTTACCCATCTAACCACAGGAGTATTGAGATTTGAGATCATTTACCTCATCCTGGTTGGTTAGGCCAAATTTGCTCAGGTCAATATTAAAATAATGCTTGTTCGGTAAAATAACTTCAATCTCTTCAATCTGGAAAAAAAAAAAAAAAAAAAGATACTACTGTTAACCATGTACAAGTGAGGGCAAATACAAATAATGGGTTTGGCTACTTGAGATATATTGGTTCTATTGTTTTTCTAAGGAAAACAAAACATTTTAAATCAATTCTCTGCAATGTCCTTTTCTTTACAATTCTATTAATTGCTTTAAAAAAGCAGAAGTAATGGCCGCGAGGTGCTTTATATCAAAAGAGGAACCATTGGTGTTATGTTCTCTGTAACCAGGAAAACAGATTAACCACTTAAAGTGGGGTTCCACCCAAAAAAAAAAAAAAAAAAACTACATGAAAAATCCTAAAAAAAAAAAAAATACAAAAAAACATTTGGATATTTTTTTTTTTACTCACCTCTAAATGCCTGTTGCTAGGGGGTCCCTCATAGTCTGTCTCTTTCAGTGCCTGGGCTGGTGACATCACTTCCGTCTCGGCACAGGAAGGGCTCAGCTCTGCTCCCTCCCTCCTGTCCCATTACAGGTCCCAGGTGACTGAGCGGCCAATCACGGCGCTTGGCGCCGCTCGCGCATGCGCAGTGGGTGCCAGGCTGTGAAGCCACAGCCCGGCGCCCACAATTGCAATGCCGGCGCCACCAATTGGAGGGGGAGACGAGCGGGGCTTCGATCCCCCGCATCGCTGGACCCTGGGACAGGTAAGTGTCCAATTAAAAGTCAGCAGCTGCAGTATTTGTAGCTGCTGACTTTTATTTATTTTTTTTTTTTTTGACTGGCCCTTCCCTTTAAGTACCAGCTTGTAATACCACTTCATTACCAGGTCATTTATCAGTTTTCAGTGCTGTGATAGTTTGACTGACAATTATTCCATTATGCAACGCTGTACACAAATTAAGTTGATATTATTTTTTGAGACAGATAGAGCTTTGTTATTGATTTTTTTTTTTACTATATCCACTTGCCAACCAACTCACGTAGGGGTACGGCGGCGGAGTGGCTCTCCTGTGCCGGATCACGTACCTAGTACGTGACCTGGCACTTCCGGGTAGGGGGTGATTAGACACGGCGCAAGCCAATCAGCGAGTCCTGTCAGTGGGGATGTAAATCCTGCATGTCCCTTAATAAAAGCATCACCTAGTAAACACAAAAACACTGACTAGGCACACATTTAACCCTTTGATCGCCCTAGATGTTTAACCCCTTCCCAGCCAGTGTCATTAGTACAGTGACTGCGTCACTGGTTCCCACAAAGTGTCAAATGGTCAATATCGTATCGCAGTCCCGCTATGAGAGAGGGAGAGGGAAAATATATATATATATATATATATATATATATATATATATATATATATATATATATATATATATATATATATATATATATATATATATATATATATATATACATATATACACACACACACACACACACACATATACACACACACACATACATATACACACACAAGGTTGTAGTGGCTATAACTTTTGTGCAAACCAATCAATCTACACTCTTTTTTTTTTTTTTTTAACCAAAGACACGTAGCAGAATATATATTGGCCTAAATATATGAAGAAATTACCTACCTATCTACCTGAGGGCAAGTGGATATAAAGGAAAAAATTCTGTTATAAAAACATATATCAAATAAAATGTCAGGACAGTGCAAACACTCCCCCAATGACCACTAATGTTATTTAATTTTTTGTCATAATGTTTTGGAAATAAAAAAACGTGGTATTGAGGTAGTAAAAACATAGAGCTTGATACAGTGCATACATTTCACACACAGAGAAAGGTTAATGTACAGGTCCCATAGAAAGGGAGGATAGAGAAGAGGGTGTTATTGTGTTCCGGAATTTAAGGGTAGTGAAGGGGTTAATATACTGGTCAATACAGAGACAGGATATAGATAAGATGTTCAGGAGAAGAGGGGGTGAGTTGTGAGAGGAAGGGGAGGGCTCTCAAATGTAAACACAGGCAGGGTTTACATCTGTGATCGCTGTGTTGTCAAACCAATCACAAAGTACAGAGCCACTCTAATTGTCTCTGTGCATTTTTGCCTGTGATCAGTGCTGTCCAGTCAGCTTGATCATAGGCATACAATGGGCACACTGGCTGCCTCAAGGCCGAAACTAGGGTGGGGGGGCATGTGCCCCGAGCGACTAATCGAGAGGGGTGCCGCCATTCCTATGCCTCTTTGTCACAGAGCTGCGAGGTTGGTGGGGGGGGTTGGTGGGGGGGGGGGGCTCAGAGCACAGGCAGCTGAATGGAGTCTTTGCCCCGAGTGAAAGAATGTCTAGCTTCACCACTGGGCTGCCTTGCTTGTGTTTTCTGCAGCAACGTTTATAAAGTGCACTCCAGAAAACTGAGGCTACAACTCATGCACATTGGACGTTTGCCAACTCTCCTAAACTCCTCTCCTCCTGGCAGAAAAAAGCGATTGACACTTGTAAACTCATGTAGCGCATTTAGGCGCATCAAACACTTGGGCTGTAATTTATTTAATTGACCAGAACGACAATTTATTCTGCCCACTGAAATGAATAAATGATAAATGCGCCTAGTATGTAGGCGCATTTAGACCTGTTTAGGCGCGTCAAATGTTTTCTCTTCCAAAACTCTGCTGCTCCTGGACACACTGGCTGTGGATTTTGTTGCTCTCTAAACGCCCCTGACTCTAAACGCCTATGTGTGCATGGACACATAGGCCAACATTAGAGCTGCACGATTCTGAATAAACTGAGAATCACAATTTTTTTTTCTTAGAATAACGATCACGATCCTCCCACGATTCTTGTGGCGTAACATCAGCTTTCACATTATAAAATCGGGCTAACTTTACTGTTTATTTTTTTTTTTTAATTCATTGAAGTGTATTTTTGCGCAAAAAATTGCGTTTGAAAGATCGCTGCGCACATACAATGTGACATTAAATATTGCAACGACCGCCATGTTATTCTCTAGGCGCAGGGGTCTCTAAACTATGGCCCTCCACTTGTAGTTTTGCAACAGCTGAGGGGCCGTATTTTGAAGATCCCTGCTAGGGTCTCTACTAAAAACATACAATGGGGACGGAAAGTATTCAGACCCCCTTAAATTTTTCACTCTTTGTTATATTGCAGCCATTTGCTAAAATCATTTAAGTTCATTTTTTTTCCTCATTAATGTACACACAGCACCCCATATTGACAGAAAAACACAGAATTGTTGACATTTTTGCAGATTTATTAAAAAAGAAAAACTGAAATATCACATGGTCCTAAGTATTCAGACCCTTTGCTCAGTATTTAGTAGAAGCTCCCTTTTGATCTAATACAGCCATGAGTCTTTTTGGGAAAGATGCAACAAGTTTTTCACACCTGGATTTGGGGATCCTCTGCCATTCCTCCTTGCAGATCCTCTCCAGTTCTGTCAGGTTGGATGGTAAACGTTGGTGGACAGCCATTTTTAGGTCTCTCCAGAGATGCTCAGTTGGGTTTAAGTCAGGGCTCTGGCTGGGCCATTCAAGAACAGTCACAGAGTTGTTGTGAAGCCACTCCTTCGTTATTTTAGCTGTGTGCTTAGGGTCATTGTCTTGTTGGAAGGTAAACCTTCAGCCCAGTCTGAGGTCCTGAGCACTCAGGAGAAGGTTTTCGTCCAGGATATCCCTGTACTTGGCTGCATTCATCTTTCCCTCAATTGCAACCAGTCGTCCTGTCCTGCAGCTGAAAAACACCCCCACAGCATGATGCTGCCACCACCATGCTTCACTGTTGGCACTGTATTGGAAAGGTGATGAGCAGTGCCTGGTTTTCTCCACACGTACCACTTAGAATTAAGGCCAAAAAGTTCTATCTTGGTCTCATCAGACCAGAGAATCTTATTTCTCACCATCTTGGAGTCCTTCAAGTGTTTTTTAGCAAACTCCATGTGGGCTTTCATGTGTCTTGCACTGAGGAGAGGCTTCCGTCGGCCACTCTGCCATAAAGCCCCGACTGGTGGAGGGCTGCAGTGATGGTTGACTTTCTACAACTTTCTCCCATCTCCCGACTGCATCTCTGGAGCTCAGCCACAGTGATCTTTGGGTTCTTCTTTACCTCTCTCACCAAGGCTCTTCTCCCCCAATAGCTCAGTTTGGCCGGACGGCCAGCTCTAGGAAGGGTTCCGGTCGTCCCAAACATCTTCCATTTAAGGATTATGGAGGCCACTGTGCTCTTAGGAACCTTAAGTGCAGCAGAAGTTTTTTCGTAACCTTGGCCAGATCTGTGCCTTGCCACAATTCTGTCTCTGAGCTCTTCAGGCAGTTCCTCTGACCTCATGATTCTCATTTGCTCTGACATGCACTGTGAGCTGTGAGGTCTTATATAGACAGGTGTGTGGCTTTCCTAATCAAGTCCAATTAGTATAATCAAACACAGCTGGACTCAAATGAAGGTGTAAAACCATCTCAAGGATGATCAGAAGAAATGGACAGCACCTGAGTTAAATATATGAGTGTCACAGCAAAGGGTCTGAATACTTAGGACCATGTGATATTTCAGTTTTTCTTTTTTAATAAATCTGCAAAAATGTCAACAATTCTGTGTTTTTCTGTCAATATGGGGTGCTCTGTGTACATTAATGAGGAAAAAAATGAACTTAAATGATTTTAGCAAATGGCTGCAATATAACAAAGAGTGAAAAATTTAAGGGGGTCTGAATACTTTCCGTCCCCACTGTATACAATGTTTGGGGGTTCTAGGTAATTTTCTAGCAAAAAATACTGATTTTAACTTGTAAGCAACAAGTGTCAAAAAAAGTTTAGTCTTTAAGTGGTTAAACTGACCTCATTTTACAGACCGAAGTTCATTCCTTTGATCTAAAAAGAACTAAAAGATACTTTGTATCTCTTCTCTATCGTCTGATTTTTTTTTTTTTTTTGACAACTCAGCTCTGCACTGTTTACATAGAATTGCGGAAATGGCTGATTAGCAGCGTGAGGGGGGTTGAATCGAGATCGCAAATTTTTAACGATTAATTGTGCAGCTCTAGCTAACATGCAAGGCCGTTAGAGACAGGAAAAAAAAAAGAAAAAAAACGCAAATAATATTTTAATGTTAAATTATAATTTTTTTATTGCTGTCTATGACCCTGTTGCAGATACTGTGGGAGAGAGTAGGAGAGGGTTAAACAGTTGCAAGTGTTTATTTTGCCATCTGTGCCTTTACTTCCTGTCTTGGAGGCTCAACAGGAAATGAGAGAATATCTTTCCATTGTTAGAGGAAAGCTCTCTTGGGAAACTGTCACTAGACCCCATTCGAATATTTCTCCTCTATTCCTATTCTGGTGGGAAAGTTTGAATTTACCCTTACTTTCATTCCCGGTGATATTGGAGATCAGGACAATCAGAGAGGGTGCATCTCCTTAATGGATACAGAGACAGCAATAAAGACTTGAAAGTTCTAACCCTTCACCATTCTATCCAATAAAAAAAAAAAAAAAAAAAAAAAAACAATAGTAATTTGTGGAAGGAGGTGGGGGCCCAGACAGTGTCAATGAACTATGCGTTTTACTGCCCTGTCCATTTTAATATACAATATATGAGGTAAGGTGTGGTTATGAGAGGGGTGGGGCATATTTGTCACGCTTTTTAGTTCTGAAAAGTTGTCAGGGGTAAACCCCATTTTTTTTTATAGATGAAAAATACCTCTGGAATCCGGCTGAGACCCAACACTTGGATGTCATAAAGAGTCTTCTGGACGGATGGAGAGTACTCTCCTTTGTCATATGGTCCAGCAAATGTATCCATGATTATTTCTTTCATAATTTGCCTTAAGGAAAAAACATCACACAGGATTTATAAGCTAATTACATTAATTACATTGGTCATGTGATCTTTGTTGAAGGGGAGAATCAAAGATTTGAGTGGTTGACCCTGCCCTTTAGCAAAGATCATGTAATGATGTGGCCTAGAATTTTGGCAATAAAACCTGCACTTAAAGGAACATGCATCATCTATCCCAGGAGTCTATTGGAATCATCTAATACTGAAATCTCATGTGATTTCCAGAATGGAAATGACGCGATTGGGAGTTAGGCTCCACTTTGTCCTCTGGGTTGTCCTCTGATTGACAGATTTCCATAACAATGGGCCGGGAACTTCTGCCGACTCCGCCATTGCCTGTCATGAAGAAACAGCGCCGAGCAGTGGCATTACTGCACAGGCGCGAGATTGAGAGGTGCATGCTGGGTAGCCAGCTGCACTGAATCCTGGAAACATAGACAAGCGGGCTTCAGATGCCAAACAACCACGATGGACCCTGTCTGCTTCCAAGATCAGGTTAGATTTCCTTGATATAAAAAGAACAAGGAACACATTACTGACAGTATCCAAATGTTAAAGCATTAGGAGCATTTAGAAAAAAAAATTGCATTTGGGGACTGGAGCTTCGCTTTAATGAAGTAAATAAGGACCTACGAGTAACAGGGATGTTTTCCAGTTCCAATGATGTCTTTAAAGGCTTGAAGACATCATTGGAACTGGAAAACATCCCTGTTCCTGAGTCTACCATATGTAAGTCTTTGAACAGGCAGGGTGTCCATGGCAGAACATTATGGAGGATGCCGCTGCTCTCCAAAAAATAAAAAACATTCCCGTGTGCATGAAGTTTGGAGCACCTTGGCAAACAACAACACTACTGGGAAAATGTTTTGTGGACTGGTGAAACAAAAATTGAACCCAGCACTATGTATGGCACAAAAAGGGCACAGCTTACCAACATCAAAACATCATTGCGACGGTAAATTGTGAAGGAGGGAACATCATGAGTTGGGCTTGCTTTGCTGCCTCAGGGCCTGGACCACTTATCATTGAGGGGAAAATGTATTTTTTGGTCAGTTCTTTAGTCAAGCGTGAATGCAGCCTTTTTTCTATGAATTTATATTACTAAACCTCCTTTCTTCAAACCTCTGTAGGAACATTAAACATTTGCTGTGTCCTGGTCATGCAAGTCTCTTTACGCACCATTTAGAATCAAAGCTAACCCCTTGATTGGTGTTGTATCTCCACTTGCAGTTGACCACAGTGGAGAAGCAGCGGTCTCTCGCGTCTTGGAGTGTTGTGAATTTATCCTTTAAAAACCCTTCAAATCCAGACTGCGTTGTCTTCAAGACCCGAAGTTCTTTGATCCCAGAATGAATCACTGGCTGACCTACACACAAGTTGGACAAAAAAAACGAAGAAAAAGAACATAAAGAAAAATCTGTGGTTAGTAATAACAATGGTATTATTAAATATATGGCTGTATACAGTACATGATGGCTGTAAAAACAGCACTGGGTATAGTTACTGTGGCATTAGTCGTGTAATTAAAGATAAAGCCCATATATATATATATATATATATATATATATATATATATATATATATATATATATATATATATATATATATATCCCAATAAATAGATTTTTTTTTCCCTTTCATGGGGCCACCCATTCATGTGCGCTCTCAGGATCATACTATAGGGAGACGTGTGCACACTGCCTGTGCTGACATGCACAGGCAGTTGAAGAGGACGTGAGGCACAAAAGACCTACTTCTGACCCCTCCAATGGAAGTGATGCCTTTCGTATTACTTTAATGTGGTTGTAAATTTCAAAAACATTTGATATACAGCTAGAAGGTGTACCTGAATCTGGTTTGACATAAGTCCCCTGTCATCATCACAACAACAGCAAATAGCCTGGGAGAGAGGGGCAGCACTAGGACCCAATCAGGTGAACAAAGTTGGTGACTTATTAGTCTGTTTCTCTTGCATTGTCCAAGCAACAGGTGGGGGGGGGGGGGGGGGTACAGAGGTGACACCAATGTAGTCCTTACGTAGACCTTGTATCAAGTTAAATATATTTAGCTTACACCTGGATTTGGAACCAGAAAAGGTGACATCACAGTCCTTCCTGGAAAATTGAAGGCTAGACTCTAGAACAGTGTCCTTGCAACTTCTCACAAGATACATGATCCTCAGCATTCCCAGGATCTCAGCGGAAGGACTGTTACATCACTTTCACATAGGCACTGCTGGCAAAAGTAGATTTTGTAACTTTCCAAATGGATGCTTCTTTAAATGTGGAATGCAGCATTTTTACATTGGGTGGGGTGGAGGGTGGGCCACTTTTTGCATTTGGTGAAAGGTCTGTTTATACTCTTTAACAGATAAAGTGACTATACTTTACTGGCTGGCCTGGCAGAGTTATTTGAATCACAAAAGGTAGCTGGACAGACATACAAACTACAAATCCACTGACAGATAAAAACAATTCATATAGGTGGATTTTATTGTTTGCTTGATTTTGGATGGGTATGGCCAATCATCCAGTGCCAAGGGCAAAGATGCCAAATTGCACCCCCCTTCATTAAGCTTATGAGGAGGAGGGGGAGAGAGAGCACAGCCCGCACCTCTGCCCGACTCTCTCCTCCTCTCCTTCCAGCGCTGGGCTAAGAGAAGTAGTGATGGAACTGTCACTACTCCTGTCAGCCTTGCGGCACCCCCCCATCGCTACATTACACGCTGTGCCCAGGGCAGCTTCCCCTTCCGTCCACCCCTTGTCCTGGCCCTGGGTATGGCAACCATAATACTACGGCTGGCACAATTATGTCATTAAGGGGTACAGTAACTGTTAGGCCTCATGCACACAGGGCATCTGTTTAGCCCCTCTGAACGCCTTTTCTCCTGGTAGGACAAAAGCTGATTAAAAACAAGCCTAAAGCTGCGTATTGCAATTTGCACACGTATTTAAGCACGTCAAGTGTTTGAGCAGTAATGGACTACACTACCCAAAATGTTAATTTATTCTGCCCATTGGAATGCATTACCGCTCAAACTTGCCTTACCGCTTCTAGCATTTAGGCGCGTAACGTTTAGGCGTGTATTTTTTTCTGGTCCTCTCCTGAACGCTTTTGTGATCGTATTTTTTTTTTTTTCCATCCTGTAAAATGCTGTCCTTATAAGACGCCTGTAAGTGCCTATGTGTTCATGGATACATAGGTCAACATAAAGGTGCCTTTACAGGCTAAAAAAAAAAAAAAAAAGCCAAACGCCTGTAAAACGGCTGTTTTCAAACCCTGTGTGCAGGAGACAGCTGCAATATAATAACAGTCTGTGGCACTGATAAATACAATTCTCAATGCTTCCCATAATTCTTTCTAAACACATGACCTACTGTACTTCTACAGTGTAGAAGGCACCAGCTTAGTTACTATTTGTGTTATCAGGTGCTCCATTCCTGAAAGTTGTTCAAGTTCCTGGCCCTGTTACTCATTACCTCTGACCCACATTCGCTATGATGATCCCTGTGTGTTCTGTCCTCAGGGTTGTTTATTCTGATCTTTGCTGAATGAACACAATTTGGGTGAAAGGTGTAACCAGAATACACACTGTTAGCCTGTAGAATTCTAAGTACAGCTTGACAGTATTGCTGGATTATATTAGATTTGGCCTGCTATTGTCCAGACCATAGGTTAATGCCCTATACATTGGGAATTGCTTCCATTAGAGGGCTGGCAATCTGTGCAGAGGAGGGTTTTAATGCATGCTATGCTTTTCCGTGACAGATGGGTTCTCTCACTGGGGCGCCACCTGACATTTTTCTATCTCTGCCCAGAGTACCCAGAGGAAGTTGTAGCTTAGCTTAAACATCCTCAAGGTCATCCCCTAGAACAACCTCTCTCAACCAGGGTTGCACAGAATCCTAGGATTCCTCCATAAATTGCTAGGGTTCCTTGAGCAATGAGCAATGTCCTCCTCGCAGACAAGTTACCAATGACATTATTGATCTAGCCATCTGTAAAGAAGGGGATTCTTCCCAATGGCCACCAATGCAAGGGTTCTTTTGAGTCAAAAAAGGTTGGGAAAGGCTGCCTTAGAAGCATCTCCAAGGCTTGACTGTGCTTTGTATCATATATATACACTCACCAAACTGCGCTGGCCAGCCAAGAATTCCTCAACACATGGGCAGCTTGTTTCCCATGATGGAGCAGTCAATGTACCCCATGAAAGGTTCTAGAGCAAACCTGTAAATGGTTTCATCATTTATAGGATAAGAATGTTATTTACTGACTTATTGCCCTCAAACCCTTCCTGTAATGCCAAGGCACCCCCCCCCTCCCCAGGCACCTGCAAGTAAGTGAATGCCCTGTTACTGTCTGGTGAGAGACTTTAATTGGAATCTTACTAATCAATGTTATTACAATGAAATGTGCTTGAATAGAACACCTACACGGTTACAGTTATAAATCTCTTACTGAATGCTTGTAATTGGTGAGGTTTTCGTGTAAAAAATGCCCCTGCAGTGCTGATTACAGACAGCTATGTTACTTCTAACAAGGTCCTAGCAGGCCCCCTTTTATACTGTGCATGAACGCCATGGCCCCATTCATTTCTAGAAGTAAGCCTTTACCAAGGTCCTCTGGAGGCAGCCATGGGTGCAGCTACCCAAAGGAATTTAGAAATTGGAGTTACCATACACGTGCAAAGATAAAACTGTCCTTTACATTATCTCTATAGCTAAAAAATAATGTTTTTTGGAAACTGTATGGAGTTTACATCTATAATGAAGAAATCTATATTTACTATATAGATTTTTTTTTCTTTGACAATATTTCTCCACATTTAAATGCAAACCAAACAGTCCAGCAAAATTGGGGTTAGGACAGACCATATAACTGTCCGGAGTCCCAGCTACTCCTGAAAATAGCTTTGGACACATGAATGATGTACTCTGTAAAATGCTGCAGACGTTTTACCTTCATCAAAGCATAAAACAAATAAAAACAGAAATGGACACTTTTTAAAGAATGACAAAGACTTACAATGCTTTTAATCACCCACTTAAAACTCAAAAAGAAGAAGATGTGCTTGGAGATGTCAGTTCTAAGGTGCATGTGTACGTACAATGTAATATGAATCATTCTATTGTCATGGATTGTGTACTGCGATACAAAATAATTACAATTTACAGCAAGGTGCGTCAAAATAACTTCTTAAATAAGCTTACCTCCGCGCTTTTGTTCCACTTCGCAAAAATGAACACCTTCTGATGAATAGATAAATGCGTGAACATGCTGCACCCCATCCTACAACACAGCAGAGACAAGTCATGTTTTATATGACAAGCGTCGGTTCTATGGTTGTGTATAATGAGGTTGGAGAAACACAAGGAAGGATACTTATCAAGCAAATAAGTTACAGCCGGCTATATCAGGGGTTAGGCAACCTTGGAAAGGTAGAGATCTACCTGAACAACATGAAAAAGGTCAAAGATCACCGGGGGTTCGGCACCTTCTCTTAAAAAAAAAAAAAAAAAATTTATTAAAAAAACCCCAACTAGCAAGGCCCAACTAAAAATAGTAAGGGCAACTTAGGAAAATATAATAGAACAAATGTCACAGTAAAAATATAAACTTAGCCAACCTTAGCAGTGGACAGTGTCAGTCAGTAGAACAGAGGACAGTGTCAGAGCAGTGGACGATGTCAGTAGTTCTTATTCTTATACAATATTCTTAATACAATTTACAATTTTGTTTTTTTAGCAGCCCTGTTGGGGGGCTTTGGTGAAACAAAAGCACATGGGGAGGGGTCGGACAGGCAGCAGAAAAAAAAAAAAAAAAGAGAGGAACAAGGAAAGGAGGAGCAGCGAGGGAGGCATTTGGATTTTCCTCCTGCAGTAACTGAATGCTGGTGGGAGGGGGGGGGGGGGTGAGAAGCTGGTTTTCAGCTGCTGCAGGAGAAAAAATACAGAGGATCATTGGAAGACGGGCATTTTAAAAATCTGAATGCCCAGCAAGTGGCTGGGGATTCAGATTATACGCCCTACCCCCCACCTTGGCAACCTAAGCATCCCTTTGCTGGTGCCGGTCCTGCCCATAGCAGTGTCCTCTGTCCCCTTCACATCCCCCCCCATACACACACGGTGGTGTCCTCTGCCCCCCACAGCAGCATCCTCTGCCCCCCCCCCCCCCGCAGTGTCCACCGCTTTCCCCCCTTCCTTCCCCCCTATAGCAGGGTCCTCTGCCTCCCCCCCCCCATAGCAGTGTCTGCTGCCCCTTTCACAACACCTCCCACACAAGCATATGCATTCTCCTACCCATTTGTGTACACAGAGTAGAGAGTGGACAGCAGCACAGCTCAGGACGGAGGGCAGGAGCTGCCGGAAGTTAACATTTCATATTAACAAGTCCTGAGCTGTGCTTCCATAAGGATGACAGCGGTGGAGGAGGGCAGAGGCGGGGAGGACTGGCACCTAAGTGGTGGGGGTTGGCAAAGCAGGGACCTGTTCATGATCTACACGTCACCTACCCGCGGTTGACAGGTAGATCGCCATCAACAGGTTGCCGCCCCCTGGGCTATATGCACATGGGCCATTTGGCCTTTCACTGTTAAATCCTGGCATTTTCAGGCACCTTGGTGTCACAGTTGCAGAGTCCATCCCGCTGCCAGCACCCTGTCAATATCTTTGACAGGCTGAAATACGTGGTGGCTTGATGCTGTACTAAGTGGTATTCGTGACCCGGGGAATATGAGCTCAGGGGCGCATATCCTGAATGCAGAATTCCTGCATTCGAAGCACACATTCCTGAACGCAAATGGCTCTAAAAAGGTGAGTACAGATTGGTATGGCATCCAGTCACGGCAGATTTTTATCCTATCATAGAGTTTGACACGCTACTGATAGCTGGGTTGGACGCTGCAAGGTGCCCGAAAATGCTGGGATTACTACTCTTTGTGGTAGGCCCAGAACAGGTTTTATTGGAGAACCCATCTATAGGGACCTACAGTGAGGAAAATGGAAGAGTTTGGCAGCCATCCTATGGTAATGCTGGACTTGCACCGTGCATTCATGTCAGGACTGAAATTGAGGAGGTGAAGAATGCGACAACAAAAGAGCCGTTTATTAAGCATCTGCTGATTAGCAGGTGTAGTTAGCTGGCTCTGTTACCAATGTAGTGCACCTCCTAAGGGGTTGCAATTAAACTGGGATTCTCCACCCTGCACAGCCAGTCACACCATATTTGCACAGGCATTCTTGAGACAGAGAACAGTCCGTGACTTTTTTGTTTGTTATTTATTGAAGGTAATATCTTGGATAGGGATGGGAGGTTATGTGATGCCCATTGACTTCAACAACAAACTTCAGGGACAACTCTATATACAGTCTCTATATACAACTCCTCTTCCTCCAGCACACACTTGCTTGCAGAACGCTGGATCACGGTGAAGATCTGACAGTCACTCAGATTAAAGGCAATAGCTCAGGCTTAGAGCTAAAGTAAATTTTCCTATACCAACAGCTCTACACTAACCACCTAGCACACTAGATGGTCCTACACCAATATAGTCTGGTATAGGGATAGGAGTAATTGGGTGTTAGGCCCCTTTAGGAGGAAAGGTATGGAGTTAGTGTCCATATAAAATGTCAGGATGGGAGGGGCCTAGGGAACTGGGGCATGGGAGCCAAACACCCTAGAGCTTTTCGTATGCAGTCGGCTACTGCCCTAGGGAAAGACCAGGTGTAGTTGTCCTGACTATTATACTATAGATAGGAAAAACTCTAAATATGGGACTTTGAGGGCACAATAGTATTGAGCTACAAACTATATATTTAATAGAGATATTTTATTAGAAAAATATAAAAGACATTAAACACACATAAATTGTTTAAAAACACTACAAATTCAATGTAGATGCCAATGGTAATACACTGTATGGGTCCTATCCTGCCAATTTGTATAACATAGAAAAGGCTATAGACATATACATATAATGCTTAAACCAAATACGGGAGAAATACTTCCCCTGAAAATCAAACAGTAGGCAAGCACATAGCTATAGCAGAGAAGATGCAGCAGGTTTGGTAATCCACGGTGGGATATTCTCTAGTTGCAACTAGAGAATATCCCACCGTGGATTACCAAACCTGCTGCATCTTCTCTGCTATAGCTATGTGCTTGCCTACTGTTTGATTTTCAGGGGAAGTATTTCTCCCGTATTTGGTTTAAGCATTATATGTATATGTCTATAGCCTTTTCTATGTTATACAAATTGGCAGGATAGGACCCATACGGTGTATTACCATTAGCATCTACATTGAATTTGTAGTGTTTTTAAACAATTTATGTGCGTTTAATGTCTTTTATATTTTTCTAATAAAATATCTCTATTAAATATATAGTTTGTAGCTCAATACTATTGTGCCCTCAAAGTCCCATATTTAGAGTTTTTCCTATCTATAGTCTGATTTTTGGGGACGTTGGCACATATTGTTACTGAGTACCTGCAGAGTCACCCTGCTTACTGAGGTACTCCGATACTAGGTCTTTCATTTGGTCCTGACTATTATGGTTGCGTTCAGGACATGAGCGGGATGCCTGCCAGGCCAGAGACCTCTGAAGTGAATACTAGTACACCTGGAAGTGAGTGTGTCATCTGGGAAAGTGTCCAGCTGATCAGAAACATCATAGCTCGCAACTGTCCCCGATTTCGAGGGACTGTCCCTCATTTGGAACAAAGTGCCTCTGTCCCTCATTTTGGTCTGATATATATACACAGTATTCATACCCCTTGAAATTTTCCACATTTTGTCATGTTACAACCAAAAGGGTAAAATGTATTTTATTGGAATTTTACCTTAAAAGTTTGTCGTACATTTTTATTTAGCCACCGAGTCAATACTCTGTAGAACCTAACCTTGCTTTAAACTTCTCCACAACTCTATCCCTGACCTGTCTGGTGTGTTCCTTGGCCTTCATGATGCTGTTTGTTCACTAAGGTTCTCTAACAAACCTTTAAGGGCTTCACAGAACATCTGTATTTATACTGAGGTTAAATGACACACAGGTGGACTCTATTTACTAATTAGGTGACTTCTGAAGGCAAATGGTTCCACTAGATTTTAGTTAGGGGTATCAGAGTAAAGGGGGCTGAATACAAATGCACACCACACTTTTACATATTTGTAAATCATTTTGAAAACCATTTATAATTTTCCTTCCACTTCACAATTATGTGCCACTTTGTGTTGGTGTATCACATAAAATCCCATTTATCCCAAAAATACATTTACCTTTTTGGTTGTAACATGACAAAATGTGTAAAATGTGACGGGGTATGAATACTTTTTCAAGGCACTGTAGTTGTATATAAAATGCTATCAAAAAGTGTTTCCCAGAGCTAAACCTTTCATCCAATTTCTAAAATTGTTGCATTTGTTAATTTTCAAAGCCAATATAAAGGAATAGGAGTGGTTAAAAGGCACTTCTGGGTTTACCCAATAATTTTTTGTATAATTCTCATTTGAGGCGTGGCAGGGTGTGTGTGTCCTATGCCTACATACTTTTGCTAATAGGTGTCCCTCTTTCCCATCTCAAAAAGTTGTGAGGTATGCAACTATGGAAGGGACATTGAGAGAGGCTGGTGAATTAATAAAGGCACCTTAAATATACTTGGTGATACAAGGAGAAAGTTGTCCCAAATCCTGGTGCTCCCAAGGAGATGAGGTGATGAGGGAGGATGGTGTACAGATTATGTGCTGGCGTCCTGAGCAAGAATGACAACTAGAATGACAACTACTAAATGTCTACTCCTGTGTATGACGTTCTGCACCCAAGAATTCTGTTAGTACGTCAATGTGATGTTAGAAGTCATGGCCATCTCTGAGAAGTTACAGTAAAGTGCAGAATATATATTTTGTGTTTGAACATTCCTTTATTCTTGACAACTAAGGCCTCGGCCAGCAATGTCATTAGCGGTCCTATTGCCAGGAGTTTGAAACAATTTAGTAAAGAGTTTCATCTACCAGCAGGTGGGTAGCTGTCCTATCCAAGAAAATGCGGTGGGTGGGCCTTGCACAGCAACACACAGCCAATCACGAGGTATGTTGTAGGGACAATCCTTATTTCTAGAGGTGGTTCTCAGGCCTAAAGAACGTGAGTGACCAAAAATGGTGGAGTTTCTCCACATTACAGGTGAGTGTGTACCCCACCATGTCCTTGAGCAAGAGGCTAATGGATGGGGTCCTTGGCCAACATGGCTGTTGCTGGTGGCGAATTGGGGCTTGGTTTATATATTATGCAAAAAACAATATAAAAAGGTGCAAATAGCAGTGCTTTAGCAAACTAAATGTCATCCAGTTAGGGTTTACATTTGCCGTAATCTATGACATCCCTATTCCTATCCCTTTCAGTTCCTTTCTTTTGGTAACTGAATGTCTAAACATCTAATAAGTGCTGACAGCCCTTCCTTCTACAACATACTTTATTACTGAATTCTTGTTACTTCGTGATGTGACCAAATTTTAATCAAACTTGTATTTGCTCAGTAAAACTTTCATAGAGAGAATGTGAGCGTTTCCTGCCTTCTCCACAACTTTATGCACAGTTCTGTGGTTTATAAATGTGCCGCTGTTTTTTTTTTCTTCAAGCTGCAGCTGCAGGGTCCATTAAAAGCAGTGGGCTTGCCACCTGGCTTAAAAAAACAAGATAAAAAAAAAAACAGAACACAAGGCCTCCACACATTTATAAATCCCAGCAATATGCTGTACAAATATGCATTGTGCTCTGCTGGCTTAGGGAAACCAAAACTGGTAGAGCCCAATAGAAAACTAAATAAAGCCGGGACGACAAAAAAAAAATAAAAAAAAAAAAAAAAAGACAGGAGTCGGGTCACGTGACTTGTCAAATCACATGACTGTCTCTCCTCCAATCACAGAGGTCTCTCTGTTGCATCAACTTCAGAGAAGCCTGCATTTTGTAAATTGAGCATATCAATATTCACTTTCTAAAACAAAATGGCACCCATACGCACACAGTCTGAGCATATAGTGAAAAGATAATGAAGGTGTACACTGCGCTAAATTAAAAAAATATACGGTGCAGAGCAGCTACATACAGGGTGACAACAACCAAAAAATCATGTAAAAGTAAAATGTAGCGCATAAATTGTGCAAAAAGTCTTCAATCAAGAAAACAGCTGTAAAAACAAATGTCCATAAATGGTGAACACAACAATAATAAAAAAACTTATAAGTCTCTCAATGAAAAATAAGTGAAGTCCAGTGAGTGAATGAAAAACCAAATATGCGTGAATTGTCCCACTGGAAATGATGTATAGATGTGAAACGGCAAATGTTCAAACACAGGTAAATCGTCAGATCATCCCAAAGCTGTATCCCACAACTACATGTGACTGGGTAAAGATGGTGTGTAAGAAACTCTTACCAGATACATTGGACTCCCTTGTCAGCGACAGGGAGTCACTCGAGCGAGTTGCCTCTCAGGGCCTGAAAGTGGACATCACAGCTCTGCGAACCTTCTGGGTCAAACTCTGTTGTGGATCTCCCGGGGCCGCCAGATGGATCCTCCCAAAGGATGGCCAAGGTGCGAATCAGAGGGCACAGTGCGTCACGTAAAGAACTGAAGTGGATGCTGGTTTGATCTCTCAGTTGATGTGTGGAGAAAAAATAAACAGGCTCCACATAGTGCAGATGAGCAAAGTGGGATTTTTATTGCTTCACACCTCTTCAAATGGCTACTGGTAATACACTGAGATTTTTTCTCCACATATCAACTGAGAGATCAAACCAGCATCCACTTCAGTTCTTTACGTGACGCACTGTGCCCTCTGATTCGCACCTTGGCCATCCTTTGGGAGGATCCATCTGGCGGCCCCGGGAGATCCACAACAGAGTTTGACCCAGAAGGTTCGCAGAGCTGTGATGTCCACTTTCAGGCCCTGAGAGGCAACTCGCTCGAGTGACTCCCTGTCGCTGACAAGGGAGTCCAATGTATCTGGTAAGAGTTTCTTACACACCATCTTTACCCAGTCACATGTAGTTGTGGGATACAGCTTTGGGATGATCGGACGATTTACCTGTGTTTGAACATTTGCCGTTTCACATCAACACATCATTTCCAGTGGGACAATTCACGCATATTTGGTTTTTCATTCACTTACTGGACTTCACTTATTTTTCATTGAGAGACTTATACGTTTTTTTATTATTGTTGTGTTCACCATTTATGGACATTTGTTTTTACAGCTGTTTTCTTGATTGAAGACTTTTTGCACAATTTATGCGCTACATTTTACTTTTACATGAGCATATAGTGAACCTTACTTTGTTGGACTAAGCTGAAACCATTATATAATACAATTGCTAGTTAGAGTGGAGTATGTAAATTGTGCCCACATCCCTAAATGATATAGAACAACAAAGGAACCCCCTTAAGTGGGACTGTACTGAGCATGGCATGTCTGCCCAGTACATTCCCACTTAAGGGGGTTCCTTTGTTGTTCTATAAGCTGAAAGAATTTTCTAACATGGTAAGGTTCACTGTATGCTCAGTCTGTTTCGTAGGGTGCCATTTTCTTGTAGCCTTGAATGTGCCTGTTGAGCCAGTATTTAGCCCAACCAGCACCTGCAACTAGTATGGCCAGTTGGGTGGGATAATGAATCTGGGGCATCCGAATGGTATTGTTTTATTTGGTTTTGGGCTACTTAATATCAGCTTTTTGTAATGAATCATCCCAAGAATTTACACCTGATCAGTCAAATACTTAAATGAATCACCTTGCTAGCAAAAATTAAGCGGTGCTTTATGAGTAGTGACATCCGATTGGTCACATTGGGTTATAGGCCATGTGGGACCTTTTAGCAGATTACACAACTCAAGCATAGGTTATCTAGATACCTTTTCAAAGCGTCTCCAGGGAGCTTCTTCAATGTAAGTTCTTGCTTGTGTAACATGGTCAAACGACGTCAGGAAATGATTACAAAGTTCCAGAGAGAACTCCTCAATGGTTTTTATCTAAAACAAAATAAATAGATTCAGCATACCAGGAACCCATATACATTTATGCAAAGAACTAACAAACAAGGTAAGTAGTTGGCCAACATATCCCCTGCTGTAACAGATGAAAAGGGCCAAATACAGGCAAGTTATAAATCATTTGTTAAACTTCAAATGGAATGTGTAATGTTGCAAGTATACAGTATTATCTAAAATATTCTTAATTAGGTTTACTTTACACTAATTACTTCATTTTAAACATTTATGCAGTCAGTTTGAAGGATAAAGATGAATTACCCCTTTAAATTTTGCGAGAGCGTAGATGGTGTTCTTCACGGTGTCTGTTGGGATGATGTCAGAATTATCCCCATATAGATAATCCTTCTTTGACTGGAGAGTGAGTTCAACAGAGGCCTCAATTTCTTTAATAAAATGTGTATTGCCTTCTCTTTTAATCTGGAGAACTTTCACTGCGTTCTTCCCATAGCCCGTGCGTGCAAATTCCACATCTGAGTCCTAAAAGATATTAAGGTCGATGAAAACCCAGCCACTAAAATCTCATAAAAGCTTCAACATGTTACTGCAAATTCCAAAGTAAATTTGATTAGCTTTGAATTTCCACTTACAAACCAAGGCTTTTTTCTGCCACTTTTTACAATCAGCATTTTTTGCTATAAAATATCTATTGCCGCGTACACACGAGCAAACTTTCTGGCGGACTAGGTCCGACGGACTTTCTGACTAGGTCCGACAGACTTTCCGAACCAACGGACTTGGCCACACACGATAGGACTAAGTCCGTTCATAAGTTAGTTCGGTTTGAACGTGATGACGTAAACAGGACTAAAAAAGGAAGTTCAATAGCCAGTAGCCAATAGCTTCCATTGTTTCGTATTTGGTCCGTCGGACCAGCACACAGATGAACAGTTATCACAATTTTAGTCCGTCGGACAGATTTGAAACATGTTCTATTTCTAGGTCCGTCTAATTTTTATCCCGAAAAGCTATCAGATTAGCCCACTAGTCCGCCGGAAAGTCTGCTTGTGTGTACGCGGCATTAGAATTGGGGTTGCACCAATACCGGGCTTTTTTCCGGCGAGCACCAATAATTGTACACAAGTACTCGCCAATACTGAATGCCAATACCCTTGCAGTGCAATTTGAGCCCACACAAAATGAATGGGTTCAAATCGCACTGCCAAGAATCACAGGCAATTTGAACAGGAATGCAGTGTAAATGATTTGGTTTTAGATATCACAGCATTTGCACATGCAAACCTACTTAAAACTCCCCAAAATTTTTTTTTTGAAAGCAGAGGCCATAGAGAATAAATAATAAATTGGTGGGTTTTGAACATTTTTATATAATACTGTATTTGCGCAGCAGTTTTTCAAACAAATTTTATATATATATATATATATATATATATATATATATATATATATATAGAGAGAGAGAGAGATATATATATATATATATATATATATATATATATATATATATATATATATATATATATATATATATATATATATATATATATAGACACACACACACACACACACACACACACACACACACACACACTCAATTTTTTGTTAAAATATACAAGATGATGTTTTGCCAAATAGATACCAAACATGTCATACTTTAAAATTGCGCATGCCCATGCAACTCTCAACTCAAATCTCTGGTTGGAAGATCCTTTTGCTGGAGTCCATTAGATGTACAAGTCGCAAATTGTTCCTCCTATCAGCAAATTTCAGTTTTGGGTGGACCGGTCATTGTAATAATTCATTATTACCTATCAGTCTTGTACTTATCTCTTTGTTCATACCTTCAATGCTCCAGCATAGTGATGCGTCATCCTCCTTGGATGTCCAGGTACAGATATCTAACAGAGAACCAACATGTATCGGTGCCTTGTGTAATAGTTGGAGGTGTAATGTGGGCTTGTCAGGTGCCACCCAACTGTATTTTGTCCCGGAGCCCGCTGCTGTTTACTTAGCTGGCTCTTCCCATATAGCAAAACGATAGGTTAGAGCCGGTTATCATTTAACAACGTTGTTTAGACAACATTTTCAGGATTGAAAATTAACTTGTCTAGTTTCTCAATACTGATTGGCTAAGTGACCATGCTCTGATTTCTGCATTAAACAAGGAAAAACCCCAGTAAAGGTCAAACTAGTGTATTCCAGAGGAGTGGAAACCAGGATTTAAATTATACCCCCCCCAAAAAAAAAAAAAAAAAAAGTAGTAATATGTTGCAGATTACTAGTCCTCAAATGTAGCAGCTTCATTCATTTTTTTTTAAGAGTTTATTTTATTTTTATCTGGCAATACTGACAAAAAAAAAAAAAAAAAAACACTTCCTGTCCTAGAGTGACAACATTAATCATACTGTGTCATAACTAAAACAGCTCAGTACTACAGAAACCTACCCCTCTGCTCGTCTCCATAACATAGATATGGGGGCGGGTCGATAACTAACAACAATATAACTGATATGTATTAACGACCTCAGCCCTGGAAGATTTGGCTGCTCAATGACCAGGCACTGCGTCGCTTTAACTGACAATTGCGCGGTCGTGTGATGCTGTACCTAAACGAAAATTGATGTCCTTTTTTTCTCCACAAATAAAGCTTTCTTTTGGTGGTTTTTGATCGCCTCTGTGGTTTTTATTTTTTGCGCACCAAATTTTGAAAAAAAAGTCGCTGTAGATCCGAGGGGGACATGCAAGGAAAATAAAAAACAGCATTTAAGCTTGCATATGATTGGTTGATAAAATCAGCAGAGCTTCCACTCATTTCAGATCTACCCCTTAGATTTAGAGCGACTGCACTTTCAAGTGCAGTGCAAAGTGGATTTGCCTTTCGTAAATAACCCCCAAGATCTTTTAATTTTTGCTATAATAAATATCCCACATTTTTTATCAAAATAATTTTTTTCCCCCTCAGTTTAGGCCGATATGTATGTATTCTACATATTTTTGGTAAAAAAAAAAAAAAAAAATCACAATAAGTGTATACTGATTGGTTTGCGCAAAAGTTATAGAGTCTACAAAATAGGGGATAGATTTATGGCATTTTTATTATTATTTTTTTTTACTAGTAATGTCGGCAATCTGTGATTTTTATCGGTGGACAGATTGGACATATTTTTGGGTTCATTGGCAATTATATAACGATCTGTGCGGTTAAGAGAGAGAGAGAAAAGAGAGAGAGAATACATGATCTGTCTCTACTCCCCTGAGAGAACCGGGATCTGTGTGTTTACACACACAGATCCCGGTTCTTGCTTTGTTACGAGCGATCGTGGGAGCCCGGCGGTCATCGCGGGAGCCTGGAGGCGGTCACGTTGCGGGTGCGCGCCCCTAGTGGCCAAAAGATGAAGCGTCATAAGGTAACGTATTTAACCCCCCTAGCGGTATTCCAGAGACTTGGGATCGCATCGCAGGATCCATGTAGAGGTTACTTACCTTGTCTCCTGGATCCTGCGATGTCTCCCCGCTGTGATCTGCGAGCCGCCGTGTCTCGCTCGATTCACAGTGCCGAGCTCTGTTCCCTGCGAGCGTTGCGACGCACGGGGACGGAGTTCGGCGCCAAATTCAAAAAGTAAAACACACAGTACAGATACAGTATACTGTAATATTACAGAACTGTATCAAATAATTACACATCCCCTTTGTCCCTAGTGGTTTGTCCAGTGCCCTGCATGCAGTTTTATATTATAAAAACTGTTCTTTCTGCCTGGAAATTGGACATTGTCCATAGCAACCAAAACCGTTCCTTTACATCAAAAGTGGGTTTAGACCAGCTAGAAAACAGTGATAATAAATTAGAATCACTTGCAGAATTGAGTGATAGTGATTTGTGAGGAAATCCGTCAAACACTAAAAGTAACGAAAGCGACAATTCTGCAACTGAGCAAATTTCAGTGTTTTTGATTTGATTACATTATTGAATATTTTTTATTATTATTATTTGTTATAATTATTTATAGTTATTTATTATATTATCATTTTTTATTTCGTTTTTCAAACTTTATCATACCCGGGATGTCTACTAGACTCTTGTTTGGACAGATTTAAGTGAATTATTCCTAGGAATTACAGGCCTATAATATAAAACGCCAAATTTCTGTGCAAAATAATTGTACCGCTTTCAGCACTTAAAATCTGAAATAATCATACCGCCAGGGAGGTTAAAGTGCATTGTAGTTGTACTGCCTACCCTCAAGTTGTAAAGCGATGCGTAAACTGTCAACGCTATATAAATCCTGTATGATAGTAATAATAATACCACCTTATGTATGCTGGGTGTTTAGCCCAAGTGGCACTCACTTTCAGGGCCATATATACGTTCAAGGACATTTGTCAGGAATGTGTGCAAACCCCTGTTTTTAACACATACTGTTAGACAGGATAATTCGGTTGGTTGCAGGCTGGTCAGTAAGTTGAGCTGGGAATTTTCTTTGGTTGGAATACATCGCCCTTCCCCTGTGCTCCTTGCTGTAAGGGCCAGTTATAGGTGAGTGCAGTTGCCATTAGTTTGTAATGTAGAAAATGTGTCAGGAGTACAGTATAAGATTCCGAGGTGATTAAGCTCTAGTTGTGTATGCAATTTCAGGAACATGTGTCAGTCCAGACTGACTTTTAAAGGCTTGGCAGCCCACCCATTTAAAGGAAACAAAGTTCAATGAAAATAACAGCAATTTCCCTCGCAGGGGGTTCCACCATTACTGTTTAGTTCAAACCTTCAGCCTCCTGGCTTACTTACTTGCAGCACCGCTGCTTCAGACCTCAGGCCTAGGCCTTTGGGTTGCACCTCAGAGCATACGCTCATGCTGCCAGCCGCCCTCTCCTAGGGAACCTGGGTGTCCTCCTGGTGGAGCCATCTCCAAAAACGGGAGCTCTGAGCTCTAACCCTGGGAAGAATATAAACCCAGCCCACAGGTGTGCAATCAGCATGCCTGTCTTTGTAAAAAAAACAGAGGCGGGACAAGGTCAACCAGCGCCCAGGGCAAAGATGGCAAACTGCACCTCCTCCCCGTGTACTTACAGGTTCATATCTTGGTCTCTGCGGGAATGAAGGCAGCTTCTTTGCCTTCCCCGTTCTGTCATGTGAAGTGTCACATGACAGAGAGGAAACAGGAAGGAGACAGTCTGCCCTTACTTCCCAGCGGCGCCACGCTGAGACTGGGGTGTGTTGTCAGCAGGCGTCCTCTTTCTCTTGCCCACGGTAGGTATATATAGGCGATCCGTTGCCACCTGTTTTAAACCTCCCAAGATGCACTACAACTGTGTGCATTGCACAAAGTTGCAGGGAGGTTGCAGCGTGGCCCCTATTCACTTGAATGGGTTGCCTTTAGCAGACAGTGGTGCATGCTGAACGTGGCAGGGGGTATAATTCCTGCTGCAGCTGCAAATCAAATTATTGTAGCTGTGGCATCTGTACATCCCCAGCTGTAGCCTCTGTAGTTTAACCACTTGCCAACCAGCCGCTGTCTTACGGCAGCAGGTTCCCGCAAATCGCTGTAGCAGCCCTTTAAACAGCTCTAGCAAGCAATGTGCGTGGCCAGCGGCGATGTTCGCCAGCCATGAGAGCCAGAACGGGGATGTGCGTGTGTGTGTAAACACACACACACACACACACATCCTCATTCTGTCAGGAGAGGAGAGACAGAGTGTCTGTTCCTTAGTAGGAACAGACACTCTGTCTCTCCTCTAGTAAGTCACATCCCCATACAGTTAGGGCCCTTTCACAGTGGGGCGGGGGCGGCTTCGGCGGTAAAACGTCGCTATTATTAGCGGCGTTTTACCGTCGGTATTCGGCCGCTAGCGGGGGCGGTTTTACCCCCCCGCTAGCGGCCGAGAAAGGCTTTCACACTGGATACAAAGCAGCGGCACTTTCGGGTCGGTTTGCAGGCGCTATTATTAGCGCAATAGCGCCTGCAAACCGCCCCAGTGTGAAAGGGCTCTTAGAAACACCTAGCAGAAAACACATTTAACCCCTTGATCGCCCCGTAGTGTTAACCCCTTCCCTACCAGTGACATTTACACAGTAATCAGTGCGTTTTTTTAGCACTGATCACTGTATAAATGTCAATGGTCCCAAAAATGTGTCAAAAGTGTCTGATCTGTCCGCCGCAATGTCGCAGTTCCACTACCATTACTAGTAAAAAAATAAAATAAAAAGGCCATAAATCTATTCCCCATTTTGTAGACGCTGTAAATTTTGCGCAAACCAATCAATATACGCTTATTGCAAATTTTTTTTTCACCAAACAATATGTAGAAGAAAACACACCTATTTAAAGGAAACAAAGTTAAAAGAAAATAGCAACAATTTCCCTTGCAGTGGGTTCCACCATTACTGTATGGTTCAAACCTTCAGCCTCCTGACTTACTTGCAGCACCTCTGCTTTAGGGCTCACGCCTGGGCCTTTGGGTTGGTCCTCAGAGCATACACTCATGCTGCCAGCCTGCCGTCCTCTCCTAGGGAACATGAGTGTCCTCCTGACACTCATACACAGACATCGTGTCTGTAGGGCGGGGTCCTCCTGACTCTTCAGCAAAATGTCCTGTCTGCCTTGGGGGAACTGTCTCCCACAGGTGAGCAATCAGCATGCCTGTCTTTGTAAAAAATAGGCTGAAAATGCTAATATATACAGTGACACAGAATCGCCTCTCTACAAAAGGTGTTCTGCTTTCCAGGAATACACTCCTGAACACATAGGGGTTGATTTAATAAAGCTGGAGAGTGCAAAATCTGGTGCAGCTCTTCGTACAAACCAATCAGCTTCCAGATTTTTTTTGTCAAAGCTTGACTAAACAAGCTGAAATTAGAAGCTGATTGGCTACCATGCACAGCTGCACCAGATTTTGCACTCTCCAGTTTTAGTAAATCAACCCCTGTCATTGACTTTGACAACCTGAAGGCAGCAGTGCTAGACATTGCACCTGTGCCTCCCAGGCACACAAAAATGCCAGGACTGAATGGACAGGGGCTAGATGCCCAGTGTGTGTGAGGCCTAAAGCTGACGATAAATGGACTGAATTTTGACCAGTTCAGCAGGAACCAGATGATTTTCGATCCATTTGTGGGCAGGGTGGTTGTACAGAAGTCGATCTACCAACTGACTTTTGTACAACCACCCTGTCCGGTTTTTCCTGATTGATCAGTGCCGTAGGCTATAGCTGGCAGCACTGATCAGTGTATTCTGATGGTGGGGAAGTTTCCCTGCTGTCAGTATACAACAACTCAGAAACAAAATAAAGGTGTGTTGCAGTACAGTGATTGATATTAAAAAAATGCTGAAAAACAATTAATAAATAAACAGTCCAGAAAAATGTATCTCTCAAATGGACCATAATGGTCAAATGGCAAACCACATGTTTCAACTGTGGATAAGGTTATCCAATCCCTTCACCAAGTGAACACTCCACCACCACAATAGGTTGGACTCTTACCAGAGAGCCTGGGCCATTTATTACGAAGGGTCAAACAGGCTTGATGAATATGTTCCTGTAGGGGTCATCAGCAGGGAATGTACAAAGGAACCACGTCGGGAACAGCTCCAGAGCATCCAGGGGACTCCACCCAAACGACGATCATGTAGTCAGATCCAAATAAAACATAAAATGCTGGATAGTGTAAAACCTCTTAAGGGTTGCATTTAATATAAAGTATTGCACATACTCATATCCATAGTAAAAAACAGCATTGCATGGTAAAAGAGGAAGGCAGCCGCCACAGAACATCCAAACATGTAAAATGCATGATAGCAGGAACATACAGCTCAGCCCAACCGGTTTCGTTGACAAAAGGACATGCCCCGGAAGAAGTCCTTTTGTCGACGAAACCGGTCGGGCTGAGCTGTATGTTCCTGCTATCGCACATTTTACATGTTTGAATGCTCTGTGGCAGCCGTCTTCCTTTTTTTACTATGGATACGTGTAAGTGCAATACTTTTTATTACATTTTTTGTGAAATAAACAAAAAAAGACCAAAGATTTGGAAAAAAAAACCCAACATTTTCTAATTTCTGTTATAAAACATATCCAAAAAAATTAAGATAAAAATCTAATTTCTTCATAAATTGAGGCCAAAATGTATTCTGCTACATGTCTTTGGTAAAGAAAATCCCAATAGGTGTATATTAACCACTTGCTTACTGGGCACCTTAACCCCCCTCCTGCCCAGACCAATTTTCAGCTTTTAGTGCTGTCACTCTTTGAACGACAATTGCGCGGTCATACAACACTGTACCCAAATGACATTTTTATCATTTTTTTCCCACAAATAGAGCTTTCTTTTGGTAGTATTTGATCACCTCTGGGTTTTTAATTATCTGTTAAAAAAATTTAAAGGCCGATTTAAAAAAAAAAAAATACAAAATCGTTTTATATTTTGTTAATACATTTTGCAAACAGGTCATTTTTCTCTTTCATTGATGTACGCTGATGAGGCTGCACTGATGGGCACTGATAGGCTGCACTGATGGCCACCGATAGGCTGCATTGATGGGCACTGATAAGGCGGCACTGATGGGCACTAATAGGCAGCACTGGTGGGCACTGATGAGGTGGCACTAGTGGGCACTGATTGGTGGCATTGGTGGGCACTGAGAGGTGGCACTGAAAGGAATTGATAGGTGCCACTGAAAGAAACTAATAGGTGGCATTGATAGGTGGCACTGATGGGCACTGATAGGTGGCAGTGATGGGCACTGATGGGTAGCAGTGATGGGCACTGGTAGGTAACACTGATAGGCAGCAATGACAGGTGGCACTGATGAGGCACTGATTGGCACCACTGGTGGGCATTGATAGGTGGCACTCGTGGCCATTGATAGGTGTCACTGATTGCTGGCACTGTTATGGCACTGTTATGCACTGGTGAGCACTGATTCGTGGCACTGTGGGCACTGGCAGGTGGCACTGGCAGGCGGTACTGGTTGGCATAGATGAGGCGGCTTCGCCTCTTCCTCTTCAGGACCGATGTCCCTTGCGCAGAAGCTCAGAAGCCGGTGATTGGCTTTTTTTTCTCCTCATGCTGTCAGCGTGAAAAAAAAAAAAAAGACAATTACCGATCTTCTGTTTACATCATGTGATCAGCTGTCATTGGCTGACAGCTGATCACGTGGTAGGGGGCCGGGATCGACCCCTTACTCCGATCTGTGATCGCCCGAGTCTCATTGACAGCGCGCAAAGGGGAGGATGTCTATTGACGGCCTCCCGGCAAAGTAGGTCCGAGCTGTAGCCGTCATTCAGGATCTAATAACTATGGTATATATACTGGAATTTATGCAGCTATGAAGCTATACTAGTACTGGTGGTGATCAGCGACGTATAGCGGGACTGGTATGAATTTCGGGGGGGAACCCCACACCATTTAAAAAAAAAAAAATTGGCATGGGAGTCCCCTCCGAACACATACCAGACCCCAAGGGCCTGGGGGGGACCCCCACTCACAAATTTCTTTTGCCGGCAAATTTTTTTTTTTTACATTCAGCTTTCAGCGGGGAACTCCACTGACAGCTGATGACTTATTAGTTGCTAAGGATGCGGTGGCCGGCTTCCCGGCCCCCTGTTTAGCAACCAGCTATATACAGTGGTAAAATAATAACCGCAAAACACATAAAAAATCGCAACACAAACGCACCACTTGCGTTTCTGGTGCAGCTCCATTGAAATGTATTAGCTGCAAATCTTGGGAAAAAAGTCCCTGATGCTTTCCAAAAATGCACCAGCCGCAAGCCGCATAGATGTGAACTAGTACCATAGGAAACCCTGTTAAATGGACTGTAGTGTGATTTTGCAAACTGCAAAATGCTCTAAAAAACGCATAGATGTGAACGTAGGGTAACTGTTGCTTCAGTTTCTTACATGCCCAGCCAGACCATCTCTCTTTATTTAGGCTTGGCTCATTGCCTGAGCAACAGCTAGTTTTCCCAGTGCCAGGTCCCTCAGTGCTTCCTCATGTTCCTGGCTTCCTGAGAAGATTCCAAGTGACCCTTAAGCTGGATACACATTATACAATTTTCTGTACAATTTTTCCTTCAGGTTTACCAAAACCATATAATATGAGGTCAAACCTTAAGTGTTTCAATTTGTATGCAATCAGGCAGGCCCTTGCGCTACATGGTTTTGGTAAATCTGAAGACAAAAATCTGCAGAAAATCTAATAGTGTGTATGGGGTCTTAGTCTAGGTTCACACTGTTTCGATGTCAGACATCGCATGTGGTGTGCACCCGCACCGCGGTGCCAATAATGGCCGGTGTTTCGTCAGATTAGGCGACCCGTCAGAATTTGTAACGGAAGTGATGTTCCATCACCGCCATCTTGCTACGCCCCGCATTCGTCCACAGTAAGGATACAATGAGAAGGCGGCAAGCGGACATCTTGTTACACCCTCCGAAGTCATGCATTTCACACTTGTTTTTACCCATAAAAAGAGCTTATATAGTGAAATACAGTATTTAAAAATCCGTCTGTTTAGATGTTGAATTTTAAAAGCAGCAAATAAACTTGCTGATCTCACAGGTTTGCTATTCAGACAGAACACCGCTGCTTTGAAAAATCAACATCAAAACAGTTTGAGGGATTTGAAAATACTAATTTCACTATATAAGCTCAGTTTACTGTTAAAAATAAGTGTAAAATGCAAGACTCCGGTGGGTGTAACAAGATGTCCGCTTGGCGCCTTCTCACTGTATCCTTACTGTGGACGAGTGCGGGGTGTAGCAAGATGGCGACGACGGAATATCACTTCTGTTACAAATTCTGACGGGTCGTCTGATCTGACGAAACACCGGTACAAGGGGTGGGCAGGAGGGTCGACTGCCCTGGGTGGTGCCTTAATCTGAGGGGAGGGGGAGTGCACTGGTAGCTTTGGTAGCTGCTCCTGCCTCATTGACAGGAGTAACTGTGTATTCACTGCATATTTACTGATTACCGAACTCTTCCTCATCCAACGCTACCTTATCTCTGCTATTTACTGCAGCTAATAAACACTCTCTCCTCCAACAAGCCACACTCCTGTCCTCAACTTGCTCTCCTTCCTGGGTCACTTCACCTTCTTCCCTGTTACTCTCTCAATGGTCCGGTGTTCTATCGAGAAATGCCCTCTGTCGAAAAATGCCTCTGATGGGTCTGTGCATGCGCAGTACGCAACGTCACTCCAACTGATATGTTGATCAACTGGCGTGATGTCAACAAAGCGCATGGGCAGATCATCGGAGGCAGTGTCCGACGATCTGCTAAGTGCAGAGGGAGAATGTAATCGTCAGATTCTGCCTCGCTTTTGCGGGCGGGTTGTGGGTGTGTTGAACGGTGGGTTTTGTGTGTGTTTTAACCCGCCCTTAGACACAGACAAAACCAACGGTTTAACACACTCAAGCCGCCGCACAACAGACAGAAAAAATGCCATTCAATACAGCCAAAACCCGCCCCGCAACAGTGAGGCGGAATCGTACAATGTCATTCTCTCTCGGTACTTAGCAGATGGTCAGATACTGCCTCTGGACGATCTGCGCATGCGCCGTGTGGTCGTGACAGCAGTTGATCAACATATCAGCTGGAGTGACGTTGCGTACTGGGCATGCGCAGACCCATCGGAGGCATTTTTTGATGGAGGGCATTTCTCGATAGAACACCGGCTCATCTCCGCTCCACCCAGTCTACCCCTCTCTCTACCTTTCCTGCACGATCACACAGTAAGTCAGCACCGATCCTCCTTGCTCCTCTGCCTTGTTCATTTTTTTCCCTTCTCCTTCTCTTGCCTGTTGTCTCCTCCATAAGTATTCACTACACATGTAGCATGGCCCCCTAGAGGACTGCTTAGAATTACCTGCTCATCTGCATGGCCATGACCTGGTGAACCTTCCAACCCACCCGACACTCTGGGTTCAGACATCCTTGTATCACTGTTTGGCAATAATAAAACAACTCCAGGTATTTAGGTTCTACGAATATTTTACTTGGAGGTAATAAATCTGCTGAGTTCTAGGCAACAGCGCCAACTCAGCAAAAGAATTCCCCCAAAAGACACAAGACAATATTTTAGCAATGACAATACTATATACAGATATGTACTTCCTTTAGATATAATGTTACCCTCTAGACCAGGGGTGTCAAACTCAATTTGCAGTGTGGTTGCCCTCAAAGGGACGGTTGTATCTGGGTCGCACTACGTGTAATCATTAGTTTGTACAAAACAGCATATGTCCTCTCACCGTTTCCTGGAATGGCTGCCCGCAATGAGAACCAGGATGACACACATTGTGATTGACAAGAGAGCCGCGTGGTCACGCTCTAACAGGTTTCGTCATCATCAGGGCGTGAATGGTGGTTCTGAGCAGGTCCGCTTGAAAAACTGACAGACAGAACTAATCGTAAAGGCCTGGTGAAAGGAGCCCAAGTCCGTGCCCGGGGGGGGGGGGGGGGGGTGGATGGGGGGGGTGCACTTTGCCATCTTTGCCCTGGGCGCTGGACGACCTTGTCCCAACACTGGTGCCGATCACATGCGACGTCTGTGCAGTGCGAGTTCAGCCATACAGTTGTATGGCTGAACTCGCATTGGATTTGTATAAAAAAAGGCACAGGGACTTTTTTTTACCCTGCACTGGAATAGGATTGCATGGGTGTTCCTCGAATTTTCCAAATCCACAGTTTGCACTGCAATCTGCGAACTTTTGGAAAGACTCCTAGTAACTCGGATATTCCTAGTGATCCTGTAGCTGGATTTCCCCTTGTACCTACTGTGTGTTTGCAAGCATCTCCCAGTGCCTTCTAGTGTGATCTCTGTATCTCCAGTGTCCCCAATGTCTTCCAGCCTGTCCACAGTGACTTTCAGTGTGTTCCTGTCTGCAACTTGTTTCCTTGGAACTGTTGTGTCCTTTGAGCATTCCAGTATCCTTGTGCCTCTGTTTTCCTTGTGTACCTTTAGCAACCCCCTGACACCCCTAGAGGCATGGTGGCACCTCCAGAGGCAAGGGGTGGGCCAGCATTTCACACCAGGCCTGAGTCCATGGCTAAAATGGGAGATCAGAGAAAGAACATTGGGCACCATTAACTTTTACCTTTTTAAAAAATGTATTCTAGAACAGTCAAGGAGGTGAGGGTTAGGGTTCCAAATACCAAGCAGATCATTTACAGACTCTCAAGGTCTGTTTCCAGCTATACAGTGTCAGATTCTTTAACCCCTTAGCGCCAGCGCCTCCCAGCCCTTTAAGAGGTTTATGACACCGGGAGATGGGGCGGGGCTTAAGACCACGTGACCGCCGTGATTGGCTGTCACGTGATCCAAAAACTCCAGATCACAAGGAGCGATCGGGAGCATTTGGTTAGACGATGGTAACTGTGCCGGGAGCAGCGCGGGCACTCTCGGCACAGGTATATTGGAAGCAAGTCAAGAAAATATGCGGCCCCTCTGCGCTAAGGATCAGCCGCCAAGAGGCCACATATTTGCAAAAAAATATAATAAAAAGAAAAAAAAGTGCAGCGCTAAAAAGTGCCTGTGTGCTTAATACTTATGGGACGTGATTAGTGCTAGCAGTTGAATATATTAGAACTGACAATTTGTGTATGGTAGCTCGCAAGATCACCATTGTTTAGATTAGTCCACATATTTGCGTATGGTCGACGCGCAGGGGTTAAGCCAACCTGGCGACACTGTAAGCAAGTATCTCAGCTGGTTCACTGAATTTGCTCTCTCAATTTCCTAGGCTATGTGCATCCACCTCCAAATGAGGCACCAGCCTCCTTTTTGGCTTTCTCCAGCAAGGGTCATCCCCTGGCCTCCTCCTTCCCCTATCAACAGGCAGGTCATCTGGACCACTTCAGCCCTATCTCCACATTCAGCACATGTTAGGTTCCACACAGGCTATGGGGCCTAATAGCAGAGCTCAAACCAGCACCACCTCGCCATGTTTCAGCCTCGGGGAAGACATTACAATGCCGGCCCCAAATATTTATATCCTTTCCCAGCACGCACCAGTGGATTGAACCTTCTGCTGGGTTGGCTGAAGGAAATATAAATATTCATAACTCTTGTTATTAAATCTCATAACTAGGTGACACCTACTGGCAGCAGTGAGAAATCACAACCCCACTGAGCTTAGGCAAATGCCCAGAGAAAAACTATACAATCAGTCTGGGCATTAGGGTAATAGCCCCTGTTTGGGACTAGGTGCTACAATTCTTTGCAGCTTTTAGCCTTCCAGTCATCGCCGATTCTGTCACTTCCTCTGTCTACTATTTGTTAGCATCAACCTGTGTCTACAGTCTCTTTTAGTGTGTCTCAGTTTATTTCTAGTCTGATTCCTGCTCAGTGTCCCTGTGCACCTCTACTTGCTCCTAGCAGTTTGCTTCAGAGTCTCCCAGTGTATTGTCTTTTTCCTGCTTGGTGTTTCTGTGCACCTCTACTTGCTCCTGGAGATTATGGTTTATCTCTTTGCATTGCTACTCACTCCTAGTTGCCCTGTGGGCCTACATGCACCTTTTCCAAGTGTCTATGTGTTTCCATACACACCCTCAAGCTTTGGCTGTACTCCCTACTGTCCTGTGGTCCCTGTGTCTCAGTGCTGCAAGGGATTCTCACCTGTTTATCAGTCCTTAGTTCCCAGTAGCTGCCTGCTCAATGGCGTCCCTGGGGGGGGGGGGGGGGGGGGGGGCAGAGGGGGCCCTGACCCCCCAACATTATGCTGTGCCCCACCATGTGCCCCCCCAATTAAAATAAAATAATTTTTTACATTTTTTTTACAAAAAGGCAATGTCTAAGAGGGAGAACGTCCCCAGTCAGCTCCTGCGGGTGATTCCTCCCCCCTCCCTCTGCTCGCTGACACTGCATAATGTGAGCACTCACACAACCACAGCCGCCCGATCTGCTCCTTCCCCTGCATCCTCATTGGCAGGGAGAAGAGCGAGTTGCAAAAAGGACTCCACCAGGACTCTCAGTTACTGAAAAAACAGACTGATTTCTCCCGTCCTTAGAACAGGAGAACCAGCCTGTAAATTCCAAGAGATGCCAGACCAGCGCTGTCAATAGCAGGGACAGGACAGCAAGAGGAGGCTGGGGAACCCCACAGTGGCAGAACACCAGGGTCCGGTGGCAAGACAACCTTTGCAACCCTGATAGTTCTCCCACTGCTTTGGACCTTTATATTTTCTTGGTATGCTGGTGACATATATATCTTGTTTCCTGCCACCCTGGGGGGCCCCCAATACAGTAGGAAGGGAGCTCACTGCAGAACATGTGAAAGGGCCACGATAGATAGATAGATAGATAGATAGATAGATAGATAGATAGATAGATAGATAGATAGATAGATAGATAGATAGATAGATAGATAGATAGATAGATAGATAGATAATTGCATTTTATAGTTGCCCCCCTACTTTTGTCCCTGTCCCCCCATGTGCCCCCCCAAATATGAAAGCTGGAGACGCCACTGTGCCTGCTTGGGTGAGGCAGAGAACCACAACCTGGAAATGGTCTGCAGTTCAACCCATCTCCACCTTCAGGAGCTCTGGAGAAGACCAGGCAGTTCCGTAGATGCTGTTCCTCTGCCCTTCTAAGGAACCTCACCTTCGTTGTAAGTGCAGGCAGGCTGGGCTTTCCCCGTACAGTACTGCTAGGTATCCTTCCTACCCTAGACTCCTTGTCTACCCTTATTGTATTCCTGTGCATCTTCATTCTTTGAGACCCCTGTGCACCTCCATGTATTTGTATTTCATATAAATATTGTTACCTCTGTGTATCTGTAAAATGTAGCACTTACCCCTGTGGGGGGGGGGGGGGTGCTGGAAATAGCCCAGGTCTCCCTTACCTTTCCAGAGGCTGTCAGCCCAGGTACCAGCTTCAGAGCACACCGTGGCCGCTAGTGGGGGTTAAAAGCGACATGCTAGCAGCCGAAAAGCGCCACTAAAAAGGTGATTAAGCGCCGCTAAAAATAACGGTGCTTTACCGCCAACGCCCCAGTGTGAAAGGGCTATAAGGATTTTTCATTTGGTGCTCTTTTTGACCTATTACACTCAAATTGCTACAAACAATGGGCATGTTTGCCTGTGCCAGCAGCAAGTGTACGCTGTGTATCTAGAAATAAAAAATTTAAAAAAGCCACAGCAAAGTAAAATAAAATATATTCTCCTGGCACCCCACCTCTCCCAAATAAACCCACCAAAATACAGAAAAAAAAAAAACAACAACCAAGAAAAGAAGACTGCATAATGAGGGGAGGGGAACAGCTAGTCAGCTACAGTTGTTGATGACCTACCATGCCCCAGGCTTGGGCAAAGTTCATGATTTGTACGCTAGATCAGATTTGCGCTGCAAACCATCTGTGTGCATTAGCCCTTATAGTGAGAGGCTGGAACATTACAATGCCCCCATTAATGGTCCTTCGAAGTCACCACAAGTTCTAGGGCCATGTAATCGATTATGGTTACAAAGAATTTGGCCTGGCGAAATTCACCATAAATTTGTTGGGACCATTTACCTTGAACACCCAGTGTTTGCATTGAAACTATAGTCACTGCAATTCTGAACCTCGACCCTAGTGCAGATATGGATGACCTCATCAGGCTGTTTTTACACATTCACTGACCATTTGCAAGCTGGAGCAGGTCTTGGATCAGGGTTTATTGCTCAATTGTAGCGTACCCTATAAGGCAGCCTTTCTCAGCCTTTTTTAACATAGAGGAACCCTTGAAATAACTATCGGACCCCAGGGAACACATGCTAATAGTTATTATATCTACAGGTCACAGTATATTATTATAATGGTTACTGGGAGGAATGCTCCTTACATTTGTGGTCATTGGTAAGAATCCCCCCTAACAAATAGCTAAAAAAAGTTGCTCAAGGAACTCCTAGCCATTTCTGAAGGAACCCAAGGGTTAAACAGAACAGTGGGTGAGAAAGTCTGCTGTAGGGAGAACTAGGACCTAGATCGCTGTCTGGCAGGTATTTCTACATTACAAAATAACATACCTCCCAACTTTCTGAGATAGGGATGAGGGACACCTATCAGCAAAAGTATGCAGGCATAGGACACACCCCTTGTCACGCCCCCTTAAAGGAGAATTCTACAAAAAATACAAGATGGGTTAAACCCACAAGTGCTTTTTTACTACCACTATTCCTTTATATTGGCTTTTGGAATTTACAAATTCAGCAATTTAGAAATCAGATGAAAGATTTAGTGCTGGAAAACTCTTTTTGATAGATAAAAAGTGCATTTTATATACAGCTATATAGATCAGACCAAAATGAAGGACAAATGAGGAGGAATGAGGAACAGAGGGACATTGCTCCAAATCAGGGACAGTCCCTCAAAATCAGGGACAGTTGGGAGCTATGAAATAAGCTTAACAGTATGACATAAAACAATTAATATGTAAGTATTTCAACTGCGTATTTAGCTGCTTGCCTGGAGTTCAGCTTTAAACATGGGCACCGCACTGGTCACATGACTGCACTTCCTGTAGCCTTGTTGTATTAAGAACTATGAAACTTCTCCTTTTTGACAGCTTCTGAATCCACAGTGGAGAGAACATGTCACAAGTGTATCTGATTTTACTGTTAAGCTGGTCTGCCTTTTGTCTCGTCACATGTGAGATCTCCTGCCGCAATGAAGCTGGGGAACCTATTGACTGGTATGTATCAAGTAGACGCAATGCTATCTTAAATAGGATAAAGTGAAACGTAACCAACTATTGCAGGTAAGAAGAAACATTTCTAGGAGACTTCCAGCTTTGTTGTTTTTTAGATAATACAAAATGACAGGGCTCTGCAAAATATCTATCTATCTATACTATATCTACATAATTTTTATATATATATTTTATTTATATATATATCACTCTCCCCGACCTCCAGAGGCCTGGTGGTGACCCCCAGAGTCAGGGAGGGCTGACATTCCTCCTCAGGGTGCAGGTTACTAGGCATGGTGGGTGTAGTGCAAGATGGAAAGATGGACCCCAGTCACTTTTAAAAATGAACAAAGAGAGTTTTATTTCTCTTAACAGGAACAGGGGAAGAGATCGATGGGGCACAGGACACCCTTAGGCAAATGCAATAGCAACTTGGCAGACTCCTTGGACAAAAATAAAACTAGGCAGACAGCAATACAGAAAAGGGCCTTTAAGCTGAATGCAGCAATCTGTATTGTGTAGAGTAACGGAAGGTCCTACACTCCGCTTGAGTGCTTTCGTCATATACCACTTCCTCCCAGTCTGCATATAGATATCAGATATTCCAACTGCTGCTAACAACCAACAAAGCAAGACAATACTCGTTTGGTTACTGAACATGGACTGTTTATTGAAAACATAGGTACACAGGTAATACTCTGGACAATCCCCCCACCTTTGCATTCCCGAGCGGGGTAGACTGTCCAATCAGCAGTGAGAGCTGTTGGAGGAATTCGCCCCCACCAATCTCACAGCTAATCTACATGCACATCCCATAATACAGGTAATACTCTGGACAATCCCCCCACCTTTGCATGCCCGAGCGGGGTAGACTGTCCAATCAGCAGTGAGAGCTGTTGGAGGAATTCGCCCCCACCAATCTCACAGCTAATCTACATGCACATCCCATAATATCCAAGGCAGACAGACACAATAGAACACTGGAATACAGCCACACCCCAAAAAACCCTGCAAAGAGTACACAACAAAATGAGACAATATACCAACCACCCCAAGCTGGCAGAGACCATCATGGCCTTCTTAATAATGTCCTTTTGCATTACATAACAGAATATCTTCCTAAATGCTTGTAGCTCCCTCAAATGCCAGGGCCCATAGTCGGTAGGCAAGAGGCTAGCATTCAGTCCCCTCCAAAAGTCTCTGTCCCAGGAGAGTCTGTCACATGTAGTAACTGCTGTTTCCTATAGCAACACAGTATCCACTGTAGATACCTCAAGCTTTACCCACAGCTAACCACTGTACTTCTTGGATAAGTTCTCTCCTGAAGCTTTCCCATTTACTTCACAGTCCTAGGCTGATGAAGTGTCTGCACTGGTACTACTCCAGAACTCCATCCCTTTACACTTGCCTCCAGCAACAAGAGTGGTTGACCCTCTGGCAACTTTCTCACCCTTGCCTCCTGGCAAAAATCAGGCTCTCCTCAGGCTGAGCCCCTTTACAAGTGGTTAGGCCCCAGGCTACAGGTCTACACCTCTGCTCCACACACACCCACCCAGGCCACAGCCCGGGTGGAAAGAACCCCAATCAACTGACTCTCTCCAAATAAATAGACTATCCCAGCAGCCTCAGTGGCCAAAGAAACTCCCGCTGATTGTCTGAGAAAAGCATATTCACCCATAACCTGAATTCACTGAAATCTATCATTCTAATGCCAAAGGTAACAGTGCTACCTACTGACAAAAGAAAAATCACAGCTAAATCCAAGATTAGGAGAAACCCATTTGAACAAAAACTACATCATATTAGCCAGGCTAGTTACCACCTAGCACAACTAAATTTACTAACAGCCCAGTTTAGGACCAGGGTGCTATATATATATATATATATATATATATATATATATATATATATATATATATATATATATATATATATATATATATATATATATATATACAGTTGTGCTCATAAGTGTGCATGCCCTGGCAGAATTTATGATTTATTGGCCATTTTTCAGAGAATATGAAAGATAACACAAAAACATGTCTTTCACTCATGGGGTTAGTGTTTGGCTGAAGCCATTAATTAACAATCAACTGTGTTTACTCTTTTTAAATCATAATCACAACAGAAACTACCCAAATGACCCTGATCAAAAGTTTACATACCCTGGTGATTTTGGCCTGATAACATGCACACAAGTTGACACAAAGGGGTTTGAATGGCTATTAAAGGGAACCATCCTCACCTGTGATCTTTTTGCTTGTAATTAGTGGGTTTGTTTAAAAGGTCAATGCATTTCCTGACTCCTGACAGACCCTTGCATCTTTCATCCAGTGCTGCACTGACGTTTCTGGATTCTGAGTCATGGGGAAAGCAAAAGCATTGTCAAAGGATCTGCGGGAAAAGGTAGTTGAACTGTATAAAACAGGAAAGGCATATAAAAAGATATCCAAGGAATTGAGAATGCCGATCAGCAGTGTTCAAACTCTAATCAAGAAGTGGAAAATGAGGGGTTCTGTTGAAACCAAACCACGGTCAGTTAGATTAATTTCAGCCACAACTGCCAGGAAAATTGTTCGATATGCAAAGAAAAACCCACAAATAACTTCAAGTGAAATACTGGACTCTCTGAAAACATATGGTGTGGCTGTTTCAAGATGCACAATGAGGAGGCACTTGAAGAAAGATGTGCTGCATGGTCGAGTCGCCAGAAGAAAGCCATTACTATGCAAATGCCACAAAGTATCTTACTTACAATATGCCAAACAGCACAGAGACAACCCTTAAACCTTTTGGCACAAAGTCATTTGGAGTGATGAGACCAAAATTTAGCTTTTTGGCCACAACCATAAAACACTACTTTTGGAGAGGAGTCAACAAGGCCTATGATGAAAGGTACAGAGGTGGATCGCTGATGTTTTGGGGATGTGTGAGCTACAAAGGCACAGGAAATATGGTCAAAACTGATGGCAAGATAAATGCAGTATGTTATCAAAAAATACTGGAGGAACATTTGCATTCATCAGCCAGGAAGCTGCGCATGGAACGCACTTGGACATTCCAACATGACAATGATCCAAAACACAAGGCCAAGTCAACCTGTCATTGGCTACAGCAGAATAAAGTGAACATTCTGGAGTGGCCATCTCAGTCTCCTGACCTCAATATTTTGATGTTTGAGATCTCCCCAGAGCCACTCTGGGGAGATCTCAAACGTGCAGTTCATGCAAGACAGCCAAGAATTTACAGGAACTGGAGGCTTTTTGCCAAGAGGAATGGACAGCTTTACCATTGAGAAGATAAAGAGTCTCATCCACAAATACCACAAAAGACTTCAAGCTGTCATTGATGTGAAAGGGGGAAATACACGGTATTAAGAAATGGGGTATATAAACTTTTGATCAGGGTCATTTGGGTAGTTTCTGTTGTGATTATGATTTAAAAAGATTAAAAAATGATTAAACACAATTAATTGATAATAAATGGCTTCAACCAAACACTAACCATGAGAGAAAGAAAAGTTTTTGTGTTATCATTCATATTCTGTGAAAATGGCCAAGAAATCATAAATTCTGCCAGGGTATGTAAACTTATGAGCACAACTATATATATATATATATATATATATATATATATATATATATATATATATATATTTATATTTATTCTATTTGTTATTTGCTACTTTTCTAACGTTATGAAGTCACTCAGCAAGCTTCAATACTTATTTGCCAATGAACCCAAGAAAATGAACAAAGAAAAGACACTACCCCATTAAATCTGCCCACCCACAGCATGGAAATTGGACTTGGCCTCCTAATCTTTTCAAGTTGGTACTGAAAAAACCTACAGGTAAGAAACCTTTGGACAGCTCTTATCACTCTTCAACATCAGGGTGTTACATACCTGGCAGGACAGCCTGATTAGATGAGGATGGACTCTTTCTAGCCTAGGGCCCCTGATAGGGTGAACAGGTAGGGCAAGGGTGGCACACGTGCCTTGCTGGTCTGCTGGTACAGGCGAATGGGAGCCACTGGCCAGGTCTCTGAGGTATGGATGACAGGCAGGGGACCAGTCACTGGAGCAGCAAATGTGAGGACTGAATACAGGATCAGCAGATGGGTGAGAAGGCAGGTGCATAATAGGTGGAGCTAAAGGCAGGTAAGCAGAAGAGATGCAGGAGCGGGAGGTCTGGTTTGGGGAAGGCCAGGTGGTCAGATTGGTACAAAATCAGTAGCAAGTGCTTGGTCAGCACACAAAAAAGAATTGCCCAAAGGGACTTTGCGAGGAACAACCACAAATATAAATGTACAAAAATGTAATATTTAGACATAAAACAAATACTACATACACTTAAAAATATTTGTGTCACACATAGTTACAGATATATGTACATGAATAGCCATCATTACATAAATCATAACTGAAGATCCAGAGGGTAAATACTTATGTACTGAATACCTACGCATTTTACGTGACAGCACTCGCTTCCTCAGGATGGGTAAATATAGATATCTGAAATTAGAGACAAAGCTTTTTAGAAAAAAAATAAGAGGGGAGGGGAGGAGGAAAACAGGTGCTAGCAAGAGTAGGTCAAAACAAGCCAATATCAGGAAATCCATCAGGAAATAATGGACACAGGTTAATAGGTACTGTTGAAGACAAGTCAGCAAAGGCCATGTGTAGCTATCTCATTTAAATAGTCCGCTTGGTGCCAAGAATAGCAGCGTTTGCACACTCTGTCACGCACAAGCCAATCTACGCTTGCGCATGGATGCTCATACAGAAGAGCCATCTTCCATACTGGTATGGTCTTCCTGGCGCAGGAATGCAATTTTACTGCGTCTCCTTCTCATATTCTAGTCCTGCCGTAGAGAAGCCTGAGACCAGGGCAAATTCAGGTACTTAGCCCCCTTCCGCCATGTGTATCACTAAACTGGATTTTCTTCTTTCATGAGGCTGCATATATTCGTACATATGTTTGTCACAGAGAGCCCCAGGTCCCGTTCCTGATCACCTAATCGTGGTGATAGCCTCTGATTGGCTATCACAGTGATCAGGCACTGTGCAGCCCGCCACTGTGTTTTTTTTTTTCTCCTCTTGAATGAAGAGAATGATACATTGTATGTTTTTCTTCGGCTGGAGGAGAAAAATGGAAATAAAAACAAATGTGTGTAAAAAAAAAAAAAATAAAGAAAGGTAGATCAGGATTTGATCTAGATCAGTGGCAGGGATATAGTTAGGGTCATGTTGGGGGGTCAGTGTATTTTAGGTAGGATTAAAAAAAAAAAAAGTGCACAATGCGCACTATTGTTTTTGGGCCCTACCAAGGGTACAAACAACAAATAACATACACATATACGATATCACTCCAATCTTCAGAAGCAGGAGAATATATTTTTGTTTTATCTTTGGTAGGTTATGGTAATAACAAGAAATATACAATTACCGTATTTATCGGCGTATAACACGCACTGTTTTCCCCTTAAAATCAGGGGAAAAACATGGGTGCGTGTTATACGCCGATCCCCGCTGATTGTGAGCGGAGCGAGCGACGCCGATATACACATAGCCGAGTGTACTCGGCTAGGCTCGGCTCCGCTCACAGTCACGCCCAGTCCCGCCATTGGACCTGTGTTATGTGTTATATTCATCATAGGGCGGAACTGGGCGTGACTGTGAGAGGAGCCGAGCCTAGCCGAGTACACTCGGCTATGTGTATATCAGAGGCGCTCGCTCCTCTCACAATCAGTGGAGGTAGGCGGGGATCAGCGAGAGGAGCCGAGATACATAGGACATCCGGCTCTGTGTATTTCGGCGGCGCCATATTTAAACTGACAATGACACTGAGAAGGCTGCAAATGACATTGACAAGGCTGCAAATTACATTGACAAGCCTGCAATGACACTGACAAGGCTGCAATGACACTGACAAGCCTGCAAATGACACTGACAAGGCTGCAAATGACACTGACAAGGCTGCAAATGACACTGACAAGGCTGCAAATGCAGACATCCCAACCTGCAGAAACTCATTTCAGGGAGATGGCACTTCGCGCCCGCAAATACCCCCCCCCCCCCCCAACCCCCGCGGCAAAATATTGTTTAAATCACTTTTTCACAATTTTTTGCAGTGCTTCTGGGGAAGGGGGTGGGGGTGGGTGGTAAGTGGACGGTGTCAGTAGTTTTTTTTTTATTTTTAATAAATTGATTTTTTTTTACAATTTAATTTGTTTTTAATTTTTTTTTCACAATGCTTTTTGGGGCAGTGGACGGTGTTGGTAGGGCAGGGGAGAGTGGTATCAGTAGTTTTTTTATTTTATTTTTTAAACTTTTTCATTTTTTTTAGAATTTTTTTACATTTTTTAAAATATTTTTTGGGGGGCTTTGGTGAGATGTCAGGGGTCTAAACAGACCCCTGACATCTCCCCTTTGAGACAGACAAAGGGATTGAGGACACATATTCCCCAGTTACTTTCTCAGCACTAAAGATGAATGAACAGGAGACAGAGGCTCCTGTTCATTCATAAACTGAGCAGAGTAAACACAGTTTACTCTGCTCATTTATCACAGGACACAGGAGCAATCTCGCACGCTGTGTCCATTAACTAGTTTCCCCCCGCAGGCGGCTGGAGAGGAGAGGAGGGGAGCTGGCTGCAGGGGACGAGGGGGGCTGGAGGAGAACAAGGGGGGTGCGGAGAAGGACATGGAGGGGGCTGGTGGAGAACGGGGGCAGAGAAGGACACGGAGGGGGCCTGGGAGGAGCACACAGAGCAGCTGGGGATGATCGGTGCACCTGGAGGAACAGCTGTGATCACCGATCTCCCTGTATAGCTTTTTAGCTGACAGCCACAGGAGGGAGAGAAGGAGAAGCGGCTGTCAGCTAAAAATCTATACAAAAGGAGATTGGTTATCACAGCTGATCTCCGCCGCACCAATCATTCCCGGGAGATCAGAAGGTGCTCACGGGTGTGCGGGAGCCACCGCAGAAGTGCGGGAGTCTCCCACACCTTCCGGGAGACTTGAGATGTCTGCAAATGACACTGACAAGGCTGCAATGACACTGACAAGGCTGCAATGACACTGGACAAGGCTGCATTGATGGGCATTTAAATGTTTAATATTGTAATGTAATTTTTTTTCCTTAAACTTCCCTCCTAAAAGTTTTTTTCCTTAAAATTCCCTCCTAAACTTGGGGTGCATGTTATATGCCGGCGCGTGTTATACGCTGATAAATACATCTTTTTTAAATATTTTTTTCAGATTATGTGCCAGTTTCCTTTTGATAATAAGAAAATATTAGGAGATATCCATTACCATTTACCACCAAATTAAAGCCCAATTTATCCTGAAAAAAGCATCATCTGGATTTATTTCCTATCCTGGTCTGACAATGCTATTCAGCTGCTCCGCACATGGCTGATCCCCCTAGTGTTGTCGGAACCCGGGAGCAGCACCACTGTATGGAAAAGGTGCTGGGCAGTCACAGCTTTCTCCAGCGCAAATGCACCTGAATGTTTTTTTGAGCTCCAACACTGGTCATTCTTTACAGCTCCTCTTTTCTTCCCTTTAGCCCGGGTTCACACAAGCGCGATTCCAGTGCTGGTTCCCGCATTGCATCTCTCCCGCAGGCAGTTCACACTGACCTCTGCGAACCGCTGCGGGTATCAATAAAAAGTTAATGACACCCCAAGATCGGATCGCACATTGCAGTGCGAAGTGTCAATTCGGACAGGAATTGGATCGCATGGGTGTGAACACCTATGCGGTCCGATTCCAGTGCAGAGAAAAAAAAGGTTCCTGCAAAACCAATGCGAGTTCAGCCATACAATACAGCAATGCAGTGCGAATCACATGCGATATCTATGTTCGCATATGTGTGAACCCAGGCTCAATCTCGCTGCTGGTCCTGACATCAGTCCCAGGGGAAAACTCCCCTCCCCCCCCAGCTAATTCGGGAAGGGCACAGACCAAGAATATGCAATCACATGACCCCAAGTGAAAACTAAAAAGGTACTTTTTACAGTGATTGTTAACCCCTTTACACCCAACCACAGTGTCCCTTTAAGTACGTCTTAACACCCAGGGGGAGGGGCACACTTGTCGATCACGTGACCACTGTGATTGGCTTTTGCAATGGTCGCATGATTGGGATACCATCCTGCTTGCTCTCAATCATAACTAGAGACTGAGAGCTTCCTATGACAGCTCAGTCACTGTGCTGGGAGTACGCAGTGTGCATGCTCTTAGCACAGGCACCTTGGCCATCCATGGACACATATGTGTAACTTGTGGGTAGGGATGAGCTTCGAGTTCGAGTCAAACCCATGTTCGACTCGAACATCGCATGTTCGGCCGTTCGTCGAATTACGATATAGGCCGTTTGCTCCAAATTCGAGTGGCGCGTCATGGCCCATAATTCACTGCGGCATCACAGTACATTGCTGGCTGATGATTGGCCAAGCATGCACTATGACCCGCATGCTTGGCCAATCACAGCGCCGTCTGTACAGAGAGCCGTAATTGGCCAAAGCCATGGTGGCCTCGGCCAATTATGGCTCAGGGGGTTTAGTACACGCCCCACACTATATAAGGACGCCTGCACATCGTCCCTGTGTAGTGTGTTCCGGCGTTGAGAGAGAGATAGAGAGAGAGACAGTGTCATTTAAGTTAGATAGAGTAGGCAGGTGAGTCAGTTAGCTGCACTTACAGTGTATTGTGTATATATATATATATATATATATATATATATATATATATATATATATATATATATATACATATACATATACATATACACACACACACACTGTATTCAGTTTAGCTAGATCCGTTCCTGTTATTCTCTTCCTACTGACAGGCAGGCAGGTGTTTTTACAGTATTTACAGCTACCTGAAGAAAATTGGTGGTGTTCTTCTGATCCGATTAGTACCACAGGCAGCTGCAGTATTTACAAGTTAGTGTAGTGCGTCCTCTGCACAGTGTGCACCTAAAGCTACTTGAAGAAAATTGTTGGTGTTCTTCTGATCCTATTAGTGCCGCAGGCAGCTTCAGTATTTACAAGTTAGTGTAGTGCGTCCTCTGCACAGTGTGCACCTAAAGCTACCTGAAGACAATTGCTGTTGTTCTGCTCCTATTAATACCACAGGCAGGCAGCTACAGTATTTACAGTTAGTGTACTGTGTCCTCTGCACAGCGTGCACCTAAAGCTACCTGAAGACAAATGCTGGTATTCTCATACTAATAATACTACAGGCAGGCAGTTGATTCTGCTAGCTGCAGTATCAGAATATATATACTTCTCAGCTTTGTGCAGCTACATCTCACTGCAGGCCATTAGTATGTCTGGAAGGCCAACAAGAAGAGGCAGACAGTCACAAGCCAATAAAAGAGGGCAAGCAGGCTCTGTTTCTAGAGGCAACAGTGCTGGTCGTGGAGATGGTGCATCCTCATCAGCACGTGGCCGTGGGACACGTTTGTCCTTTTTTTTGGCAGCTGGCCGTGTTGAGCCACAACATGCGGAAGACTTGGTAGAGTGGATGACCAAGCCGTCCTCATCCTCCTCATCCTCTCTCACCCAGGCTCAGGGTACTTTGTCTGGCAAAGCAGCTGCCAACACGGCCTCTTCCCTCGGCTCAATGGCATCAGTCACTCCTTCCCTAGCCCCACCATGTCCTCTTGAGGAGTCCCCCGAACTGTTTGACCACAGTGTTGGGTACATTCTCCTGGAGGATGCCCAGCGTTTTGAAGGCTCAGATGATGGTACCCAGCTAGAGGAAGGCAGTAATGTGAGCCCAGAGAAAGGGGGTGCCCAAGAAGGACAGCAATCTGGCAGTCATGTTCCCCCAGCTGCAGCATACTGCCAGGTTTGCTCCAGTGATGAGGAGGGAGGGGGTGATGAGGTCACTGACTCCACGTGGGTGCCTGATAGGAGAGAGGAGGAGGGGGAGGCACATCACCAACGAGGCAGGATGCCCTCCAGGGGCCAGCTTAAGACTAGTACACTGACTGCATCACACCGCAGAGCTCCGCATGTGCAGGGCACTGCTGTCTCTTCGCGTTATTCCAAAAGTTCTTTGGTGTGGGCCTTTTTTGAGATGAGTGCATCAGATCCCATCGCTGCTATTTGCAACATATGTCTCAAGCGTATCTCGCGTGGCCAAAACATCACCCGCTTGGGCACCACATGCTTGACAAGACATATGTCAACCTGCCATGCAGTTCGTTGGCAAGCGTACCTAAAAGACCCACATCAAAGAACAAAGAGGACCTCTCCTTGCTCCTCATCAGCTGGGATCTCTAACCCAATATACCTTCAGTCCTCTCTGAGACCTGCACTGAGAGGAATGAAGGTGTAGAATTAGGTGTGTCACAGCCAAGTACTTGGGGGCAATCTGCTATCGTTACACCAATGTCAGATTGTACCAGGCAAATTTCCCTACCCCAGCTGCTGCACCGCCGAAAGAAGTTCGCTCCCAGCCAACCACATGCCCAGCGGTTGAATGCTAGCTTGGGAAGGATGCAGGACAGGGTGCAGTAGTGTTGGAGGTTGTTCCGCCACCACGCCTCCAAAATTCTACTAGTGGTGATTCTGCCACACCTCTCTCTTCTTCTTCCTCCATGGCCTCTTCCTCTGCTGATTTGTCCTTGGAACCAGCGGTGCTCCGTAGGCGTTCAAGGGGCTACACAAGCTCGCAGGCAAAAAGATGCCATGCGGTGCTTGAGCTGGTGTGCTTGGGGGACAGGAGCCACACTGGGGCAGAGATTCTGTCAGCTCTGCAGGGGCAGGTTCAGAGGTGGTTGATGCCATGCCAGCTTAAGCCAGGTATGGTGGTTTGCGACAATGGCACCAACCTCCTCTCTGCCCTCCGTCAGGGACAACTGACCCATGTGCCCTGTTTGGCTCACGTCCTTAACTTGGTGATGCAATGGTTCTTGGCCAGGTACCTGGGCTTACAGGATGTCCTGAGGAAGGCCAGGAAAGTCTGTGTGCATTTCCGCAGGTCATATAATGCCAGTGCTCGGCTGGCTGACCTCCAAAAGGAATTTAACCTGCCCAAGAACCGCCTAATCTGTGACATGCCCACCAGGTGGAACTCAATGTTGGCCATGCTGCAGCAGCTGCACACGCAGCAGAGGGCTATCAATGAGTACCTATGCGACTATGGCACCAGGACAGGGTCAGGGGACCTTGTTTTTTTTTTCCCATGCCAGTGGGCTTTGATCAGGGATGCATGCACTGTCCTTTCACCATTTAAGGAGGCCACGAGGATGGTGAGCATCGACAGTGCATGCATCAGTGACACTGTACCTCTTGTCCACCTGTTGGAGCGCACGCTGCATGGAATAATGGACAGGGCACTTGAGGCAGAACAGAGGGAGGAAGAGGTGGACTTCCTTACCTCTCAAGGCCCCCTTTATCCAGACAGTGTTCCTGCGTGCCCGCCGATCACACAGGTAGAGGAGGAGGAGGAGGAGGATTGTGTCAGCATGGAGGTGGAGCCTGGCACTCAGCATCAACAGCAGTCTTCAAGGGATCATTTACAGTCCCAAGAAACCCATGGACTTGTACGTGGCTGGGAGGAGGTGGCTGCAGATCATGTTGTCCTTAGTGACTCAGAGAACTCCGGACCGAATGCCTCAGCAAACCTACGCTGCATGGCCTCCCTAATCCTGCAAAGCCTGCGGAAGGATCCTCATATTCGTGGTATCAAGGAGAGGGATCAATACTGGCTGGCAACCCTCCTTGATCCACGTTACAAGGGTAAGGTTGCGGACCTTATCTTGCCGTCACAGAGGGAGCAGAGGATGAAACATCTTCGGGAGGTCTTGCAGAAAGATCTGTGCAATGCGTTCCCAGAGACTTGGAGGTTACAAACTCCTGTTCCTGGACAACGTGTTGCTGATTCGGTCAGTCAAAGAAGGAGCGGTGGAGAAGGTGGCCGTCTGACCGATGCGTTCAGACAATTTTTTAGTCCGCAGCCCCAAGGTATTATCGGTTCCAGCAACCATCGCCAGTGTCTGCTTTACATGGTGCCGGAATACCTAGGGGCAAGATCTGAATTGGACACCTTTCCCACCGAAAATCCTCTGGGTTACTGGGTCTTGAGGATGGATCACTGGCTAGAGCTTGCACAGTATGCAATTGAGCTACTGGCCTGTCCTGCATCCAGCGTTCTTTTGGAACGCACAGTGCTGTTGGAGGCTTTGTAACCGATCACAGGGTGCACCTGTCCACCGACTCGGTCGATCGACTGACCTTCATAAAAATGAATCAGTCTTGGATCACCACCAGCTACTAGGCACCTGATGCTGATGTAACCGAATAATTTTTTTGAAATGTCAGATCCCTTCAAGACTGCCTATGCTGATGCTGAGTGACTATCCTGTTATGCTGAGTGATTATCCTCTTCCTCCTCAATGATCATGCTGATAGCTTGTAAGAACATTTTTGGTTCTGGGCGCCGCCACCAGTGGCTAAGGCCCAATTTTTCATCCCCTGTTTAACAGGAGCGTGTAATTACAATTTTTGATGCAATATTTTGCAGGAGGGTTCATTGCTGCGCTCAACTAGAGTATCTGTGAGGGGTTGCAGTGTTGTGGCACCAGCACCAGTGCCTAAGGCCCAATTTTTCAGCCCCTGTTTAACAGGGGCATGTAATTACAATTTTTGATGCAATACTTTGCAGCAGGGTTCATTCCTGCGCTCCAACTAGAGTATCTGTGAGGGGTTACAGTGTTGTGGCACCAGTGCCCAAGGCCCAATTTTTCTGCCCCTGTTCAACAGGGACATGTAATTACAATTCTTGATCTAATATTTCACAGTAGGGCCCATTCCTGCATCCACCAAGAGTAACTGTGAGGGCTTACAGTGTTGTGGCAACACCACCACCACCACCAAAGGTCCAATTTTTCTGCCCCTGTTCAACAGGTGCATGTAATTACAATTCTTGATATAATATTTCACAGCAGGGCCCATTCCAACGCCCACCAAGAGTAACTGTGAGGGCTTACAGTGTTGTGGCAACACCACCACCACCAAAGGCCCAATTTTTCTGCCCCTGTTCAACAACGGCATGTAATTACAATTCTTGATCTAATATTTCACAGCAGAGCCCATTCCTGCGCCCACCAAGAGTAACTGTGAGGGCTTACAGTGTTGTGGCAACACCAACACCTAAGGCCCCAATTTTTGCAGAGTATATAGGGCAGGCCCCTACTTACAAACATCCAACTTACAAACGGAAAGAGACAACATGAAGTGAGATGAAATCTACCCCATAGGAAGGGAAATTCTCTCCTGTAAGAGTTAATATGAGAAAAATGTGTCTCCTCTCCACTGATGCTTTATCACCAATCCTTGTTTCACTAAAAACCCCAAATTTTCAAAAAACATTTGTCATTGGGACAGAAAGTGAGGTAAAATTATCTAAAGAGGTGCACAGATAGCAAAATAAATGTTACAGGGGTGATAACCCTTCCCTATGTTTTCCAAAAAGCTTAAAAATAGATTCTTTGGCTGGAGCTATACTTTAAAAATGTACCAGTTCAAAATTACAAACATATTCTACTTAATAACAAACCTACAGTCCCTGTCTTGTTTGCACCGCCTGTATACTGCTGTTCAGAGTATATAGGGCCTGGGGGCCCCACGCCTTTCCTTTTTTTAATTTGGGTGCGGGGTTCCCCTTAATATCCATACAAGACCCAAAGGGCCTAGTAATGGACTGGGGGGGTACCCATGCCGTTTGTCGAACTGATTTTCATCCATATTACCAGGACCCGACATTACATTAAAGCCGCAAGCATTTTTAAATGATTTTTATTCCTTTAAAAATGTAATTTTGTGCAGGGACTGTTCTAAGCACGGGAAACATACTATAGACACCCCCCAGGTACGATGTTTAAAGGAATATTTCACTTTTTTTTTCACTTTAAGCATCATTAAAATCACTGCTCCCGAAAAAACGGCCATTTTTAAAACTTTTTTTTTTGCATTGATACATGTCCCCTGGGGCAGGACCCGGGTCACCAACCCCTTTTTAGGACAATACCATGCAAATTAGCCTTTAAAATGAGCACTTTTGATTTTGAACATTCGAGTCCCATAGACTTTAATGAGGTTCTAAAGTTAGCACAAACTTTCGGTCTGTTCGCAGGTTGTGGTGCGAACCGAACCGGGGGGGGGGTGTTCGGCTCATCCCTACTTATGGGTGGTGCAACCTCTTTGCTGCTGTACATACAAAGGCAGCAGAAGGTAATACAATAACTTTTTTTTAGACAAATCAAGCAAAGCTTTATGTACCAACTCTGGTGCTATCAAGGTGGTGACTTCTTTATTTACTTTAGTCTGGGGTTAAAACTTTGTGCATTGAGCCTGTAGTATTGTAGACACTGTATATAATTCCATCTGTTAGATGTTATGTTTTACAGTTTTGTGGTTTACAAATTACCAAAGTATAGAATCAATGAGAGGAAGGGAACAGGACTGGAATATCTGTATCTTGACTCCAGGGCACAAGGATGGCAAGTCAGCAAATTCCTCATTAACATGACTCAGAGTGCTCTGGGGCAAGTGCTACAACAGCTGTATAAATCTTATAAAGTGAGCACCTGTTTTATTTACTGTGATTGGTCAGCTGCAGAAATCTGATATAACAACTTCACATTCCCAGGTTGAATCCCCACCACAATCACCTGTCACCGCAGTTACCTGTGCCATTGAGTCACAAGGCGATCTTAAGCAGGCCATACATCAGTAGATTTATGAATGAACGTTTGTACGAACATTTGTATGAAAATCCAGATCAGTGCATTCAATGACTTGATGAACATTGTTCCAAATTACTGTAAAATTGTGTTTGTTTTTAACGTTTGACTTTGGAACATAAGGACTTTCCAAATAAAAACATTCCTGAAATTGAAGTTTTTTAATACAATTCTTACAGTGTATGGCCGGCTTAACTTTCTGCCCTTGCTCACATAGGGGTTGATTTACTAAAGGCAAATAAACTGTGCAAGTGCAGTTGCTCCAGAGCTTAGTAAATGAGGTAAATCTTCACTTTGCAAAGAATACCCAATCACATGCAAGGAACATAATAAAGAAAATGCATTTTTTGCTTGTAGATGATTGGATGATGGAAATCAGCATAGCTTTTGCTCATTTATACTAAGCTCTGGAGAAACTGCATTTTGCAAAGGGAACAGTCTATTTGCCTTTAGTAAATCAACCCCATAGTATCCACAAAGCTTTTGCAAAGTTTTCAGCAAGGTTCAGGTAGATTCCTGAATCCTGTAAGCCTCTTTTATACCTGGAGCAGTCCCTAAACCAGGGCTGGTGCAAGGATTTTTGACACCCTAGGCGAAACCTCATTTTGCCGCCCTCGGCTCCACCTCTGACTCCACCCCCTTTTCCCTGCCCATGTAAGCCCCACCTTTTTAATGAAGCACCCATCAAATGCAGCCCATCAGCGCCCATCAAATGCAGCCTCACCAGCGCACATCAAATGCAGCTTCACCAGCACCCATCAATGCAGCCTCACCAGCACCCATCAATGCAGCCTCACCAGCACCCATCAATGCAGCCTCACCAGCACACATCAAATGCAGCCTCACCAGCACCTATCAATGCAGCCTCACCAGCTCCCATCAATGCAGCCTCACCAGCACCTATCAATGCAGCCTCACCAGCGCACATCAAATGCAGCCTCACCAGCACCCATCAATGCAGCCTCACCAGCACCCATCAATGCAGCCTCACCAGCACCTATCAAATGCAGCCTCACCAGCGCCCATCAAATGCAGCCTACCAGCACCCATCAAATGCAGCCTACCAGCACCCATCAAATGCAGCCTACCCGCGCCCATCAATGCAGCCCACCAGCGCCCATCAATGCAGCTTCACCAGTGCCCATCAAATGCAGCCTACCTGCGCCCATCAATGCAGCCTACCAGTGCCCATCAAATGCAGCCTCACCAACACCCATCAATGCAGCCTCACCAGTGCCCATCAAATGCAGCCCACCAGCGCCCAACAATGCAGCCTCACCAGCGCCCATTAAATGCAGCCTCACCAGCGCCCATCAAATGCAGCCTCACCAGCACCCATCAATGCAGCTTCACCAGCGCCCAACAAATGCAGCCTGCCTCACCAGCGGCCATCAAATGTAGCCTCACCAGCGCCCATCAAATGCAGCCTACCAGTGCCCATCAATGAATGTTTGCTTGCTTCCATTCATTCGGGAGTCAGGACACAGACACAGTCCTCCGCCACCGATGCACATCTGACACTATGTGCGAACGGAGCGGCGGCTGCCTGCTGATGCTGAGACTTAGCTGCTTGCTGCAGAGAGAAGAGAGTAGGAAAACCAGTGGCCGGGCACCCTAGGCAGCAAGGCGCCCTAGGCGGCTGACTAGTTTGCCTAGTGGTATCACCGGCCCTGTCCTGATCAATGGTGGGTCGGTGGGGCAGTAGACCAGAAGCTTTCAGGCATTCAGGAGGAGATTTCTGGCGGATTTTTTTTTTTTTTTTTTAGCTGAAGGTAGGATTTGCAATGAAATACCATGCCGCAACTGGGAACCAAGCATATGGCTCGTGGTTGTGGCAGCATCCTATTGATATCAAAGGGCAAGTTCAACTGGTGGTGCTGTCTTTCAAACTCTGCGTGCTAAGTTAAATTTACTGTGGCCACAAAGCAAAGCATCCCAGTCACAGCATATGTCCAAAAAACTTCATCAAAGTATGCAGGAGATGTGTAGTACATCCCGTCCTTCTGCCCCTCTGTCGCAACCCCCTCACACTTGCCCGCAATTCCCGACTGTCAAAATGACAGCCATGACAACCTTTCCCTACTCTATAAACATTAAGGAGGGGATTTACTAAAACTGAAGCACTCAGAATCTGGTGCAGCTGTGCATGGTAGCCAATCAGCTTCTAACTTCAGCTTGTTCAATTAAGCTTTGACAAAAAAAAAAAAAAAAAACCTAGAAGCTGATTGGTTTCTATGCAGAGCTGCACCAAATTTTGTACTCTCCAGTTTTAGTAAATCTCCTCTTTAGGGTCTATTTACACCACATACATATATTTTTTAAATTTTTATTTGTTTGATTCATTTTTCATTGTCACAATAAACAAGTGTACAATTTGGCAGCACAGTGGTGTAGTGGTTAGTATTTTCACCTAGCAAAAAGGGTCACTGGTTCAAATCACGACCACGACACCATCTGCCTGGAGTTTGCATGTTCTCCCTGTGCCTGCGTGGGTTTCCTCTGGGTACTCTGGTTTCCTCCCACACTTTAAAGACATGCTGGTAGGTTAATCAGAACCTGTCTAAATTGGCCCCTAGTACATGTATAAATGTGCGTAAGGGACCTTAGGTTGTAAGCTCCTTGAGGGTAGGGACTTATGTAAATGTACAATGTATATGTAAATCGCTGCATAAATTGACGGCGCTATATAAGTACCTGAAATAAAGGATTTTTCTTTTAAATGTATTTTATTTATTTCACTTATAAATGACCTTACAACACTTTGTATCAGAATCAGAATTTTAGAGTAATTTTGAATTAGAAAAATTCTAGAATAAAATAACACTTTTTTTTAAAAAACTAAACTAAATATTTTGTCTATGGATTACATAAAAAATAATATCATTTTTACAGGACAATATCGCTAGAAGAAACCTTGAAAAAAAAAAGGAAGTTATATACAGTGCCTTGAAAAACTATTCATACCCCTTGAAATTTTCTACATTTTGTCATGTTACAACCAAAACGTAAATGTATTTTATTGGTATTTTATGTGATAGACCAACACAAAGTGGCACATATTTGTGAAGTGGAAGGGAAATGATAAATGATATTTTACATTTTTTACAAATAAATATGTGAAAAGTGTGGCGTACATTTGTATGGCGCCCCCTGAGTCAATACTTTGTAGAACTGCCTTTCGCTGCAATTACAGCTGCAAGTTTTTTTGGGGATGTCTCTACCAGCTTTGCACATCTAGAGAGTGACATTTTTGCTCATTCTTCTTCGCAAAATAGCTCAAGCTCTGTCAGATTGGATGGAGAGCGTCTGTGAACAGCAATTTTCAAGTCTTGCTACAGATTCTCAATTGGACTTGGGTCTGGACTTTGACGGGACCATTCTAACACATGAATATGCTTTAATCTAAACCATTCCATTGTAGCTCTGGCTGTATGTTTAGGGTAATTGTCCTGCTGGAAGGTGAACCTCCGCCCCAGTCTCAAGTCTTTTGCAGACTCTAACAGGTTTTATTCTAAGACTGCCCTGTATTTAGCTCCATCCATCTTCTCATCAACTCTGACCAGCTTCCTTGTCCCTGCTGAAGAAAAGCATCCCCACAACATGATGCTGCCACCACCATGTTTCACAGTGGGGATGGTGTGTTCAGGGTGATGTGCGGTGTTAGTTTTCCACCACACATAGTGTTTTACTTTTTGGCCAAAAGTTCAATTTTGGTCTCATCTGACCAGAGCACCTTCTTCCACATGTTTGCTGTGTCCCCCACATGGCTTCTCGCAAACTACAAAACTGGACTTCTTATGTCTTTCTTTCAACAATGGCTTTCTTCTTGCCACTCTTCCATAAAGGCCAGATTTGTGGAGTGATTTGAATGTTATTTGTGTACTCTTTTTTTTTTGGCTTTTATGTCTTCATTGTCTTTTTTTTTTTCTGTAAAAAAAAATAAATAAAAATGCAGCTTATATAGAGCTGTTTTTGGCACAAGTGCAGAATAGTTGAAAGGAGGGGGGGCCGGAGGAGAACAAGGGGGGTGTGGAGAAGGACATGGAGGGGGCCAGAGGAGAACCGGGGTGGAGAAGGACACGGAGAGGGCTGGAGGAAAACAGGGGCAGAGAAGGACACGGAGGGGGCCCGGGAGGAGCACACAGAGCAGCTGGGGATGATCGGAGCGGCTGGAGGGACAGCTGTGATCAACAATCTCCCTGTATAGCTTTTTAGCTGACAGCCGCGGGACGGAGAGAAGGAGAAGCGGCTGTCAGCTAAAAATCTATACAAAGGAGATCGGTGATCACAGCTGATCCCCGCCGCACCGATCATTTCCAGGAGACTGGGAGGTGCTTGCGGGTGTGCGGGAGCCGCCGCAGAAGTGCGGGAGTCTCCCACAGCTTCCGGGAGACTTGAGATGTCTGCAAATGACACTGACAAGTCTGCAAATGACACCGACAAGGCTACAATGACACTGGACAAGGCTGCATTGATGCGCATTTAAATGTAAGTTTTTTTCCATAAACTTCCCTCCTAAAAGTTTTCTTCCTTAAAATTCCCTCCTAAACTTGGGGTGCGTGTTATACGCTGATAAATACGGTACTTCTTTGTTTTTTTGAGCTCCAACACTGGTCAGTCTTTACAGCTCCTCTTCTCTTCCCTTCAGCCTGGGTTCACACAACAATCGCAATTCCAGTGCTGGATCCCGCATTGCATCTCTCCCGCAGCTAGTTCACACTGCCCTCTGCGAAACGCTGCGGGTATCAATACAAAGTTAATGACACCCCCAGATCAGATCGCAGATCGCGGTGCCAAATGTCAATTCGAACAGGAATTGGATCGCATGGGTGTGAACACCTATGCGGTCCTATTCCAGTGCAGAGAAAAAAAAGGTTCCTGCACCGTTTTTGTGCGAATCCAAAGCGAGTTCAGCCATACAATACAGCAATGCAGTGCGAATCACATGCGATATCTATGTTCGCATATGTGTGAAAGCAGGCTCAATCTCACTGCTGGTCCTGACGTCGGTCCCAGGGGAAAACTCCCCCCCCCCCCCCCAGCTAATTCGGGAAGGGCACAGACCAAGAATATGCAATCACATGGCCACAAGTGAAAACTAAAAAGGTACTTTTTACAGTGATTGTTAACCCCTTTACACGCAACCACAGTGTCCCTTTAAGTACATCTTTACACCCAGGGGGAGTGGCAAACTTCTCGATCACGTGACCACTGTGATTGGCTTTTACAATGGTCACATGATTGGGATACCATCCCGCTTGCTCCCAATCATAACTAGAGACTGAGAGCTAACTGTGGCGCTATCAAGGTGGTGACTTTTTTATTTACTTTAGTCTGGGGTTAAAACTTTGTGCATTGAGCCTGTAGTATTGTAGACACTGTATATAATTCCATCAGTTACATGTTATGTTTTACAGGTTTGTGGTTTACAAATTACCAAAGTATAGAATCAATGAGACGAAGGGAACAGGACTGGAATATCTGTATCTTGACTCCAGGTCACAAGGATGGCAAGTCAGCAAATTCCTCATTAACATGACTCAGAGTGCTCTGGGGCAAGTGCTACAACAGCTGTATACATCTTATAAAGTGAGCACCTGTTTTATTTACTGTGATTGGTCAGCTGCAGAAATCTAATATAACAACTTCACATGGAAGTTCCCAGATTGAATCCCCACCACAATCACCTGTCACCGCAGTTACCTGTGCCATTGAGTCACAAGGCGATCTTAAGCAGGCCATACATCAGTAGATTTATGAATGAACGTTTGTACGAACATTTGTATGAAAATCCAGATCAGTACATTCAATGACTTGATGAACATTGTTCCAAATTACGGCAAAATTGTGTTTGCTTTAACATTTGACTTTGGAACATAAGGATTTTCCAAATAAAAACATTCCTGAAATTGAATTTTTTCAATAAAATTCTTACAGTGTATGGCCGGCTTAACTTTCTGCCCTTGCTCACATAGGGGTTGATTTACTAAAGGCAAATAAACTGTGCACTTTGCAAGTGCAGTTGCTCCAGAGTAGGGATGAGCTTCGAGTTCGAGTCAAACTCATGTTCGACTCGAACATCGGCTGTTCGCCAGTTCGCTAAACAGGTGTGGTGGGGGGCAAATTCGAAAGCCGCAGAACACTCTTTAAAAGTCTATGGGAGAAATCAAAAGTGCTAATTTTAAAGGCTTATATGCATGGTATTGTCATAAAAAGTGTTTGGGGACCTGGGTCCTGCCCCAGGGGACATGGATCAATGCAAAAAAAAAGTTTTAAAAACGGCCATATTTTCGGGAGCAGTGATTTTAATAATGCTTAAAGTGAAACAATAAAAGTGTAATATCCCTTTAAATTTTGTACCTGGGGGTGTGAGGAGGAGGAGGAGGAGGAGGAGGAGGAGGAGGAGGAGGAGGAGGAGGAGGAGAAGAAGAAGAAAGGAATTGTCAAAAACGGTCTCTTGTCATTTTTAACATTTTTGACACTTTTTTTGTGCAATGGTAAGGGTAAGTACCCCCTTACCATTTCACACAGGGGAGGGCTGGGATCTGGGGGTCCCCTAGTTAAAGGGGGCTTCCAGATTTCGATAAACCCCCCGCCCGCAGACCCCCACAACAACTGGGCAAGGGTTGTGGGGGATGAGGCCCTTGTCCCCATCAACATGGGGACAAGGTGTTTTGAGGGCTACCCCAAAGCACCCTCCCAATGTTGAGGGCATGTGGCCCGGTACAGTTCAGGAGGGGGGGTGCTCTCTCACCCCCCCCTCTTTTCCTCTTTCCCTCTTTTCCTGCAGCCTGCCAGGTTGCATGCTCGGATAAGGGTCTGGTATGGATTTTTGGGGGGACCCCACGCCAATTTTTTTTAAAATTTTGGCACGGGGTTCCCCTTTAAATCCATACCAGACCTGGAGTGTCTGGTATAGATTTTGAGGGGGACCCCCACGCCATTTGTTTACATTTTGGCCGGGGTTCCCCTTAATATCCATACCAGACCTAAAGGGCCTGGTATGGAATTTAGGGGGGACCCCCCATGTCATTTTTTTTTTTATTTTGGTTCAAGGGTCCCCTGTGGGGAATTCCCATGCAGTTTTTATCAATGAACTTTTATGTGTATTGTCAGACCGGCAATTCATTAATAGCCGCGAGTAGTTTTAAATGACTTTTTTCCTTTGAAATGTCATTTTGCTGTCAGACTGTTCTAAACACGGGAAACATGCGCCCCTTTACCAGGCATACTATAGACACCCCCCAGGTACGAAATTTAAAGGAATATTACACTTTTATTGTTTCACTTTAAGCATTATTAAAATCACTACTTCCGAAAAAACGGGCGTTTTTAAAACTTTTTTTTGCATTGATACATGTCCCCTGGGGCAGGACCCGGGTCCCCAAACACTTTTTATGACAATAACTTGCATATAAGCCTTTAAAATTAGCACTTTTGATTATTCATGTTCGTGTCCCATAGACTTTAACGGTGTTCGAACGAATTTTTTGCCTGTTCGCATGTTCTGGTGCGAACCGAACAGGGGGGTGTTCGGCTCATCCCTACTCCAGAGCTTAGTAAATGAGGTAAATCTTCACTTTGCAAAGAATACCCAATCACAAGCAAGGAACATGAAAAAGAGAATGCATTTTTGCTTGTAGATGATTGGATGATGGAAATCAGCATAGCTTTTGCTCATTTACTGAGCTCTGGAGCAACTGCATTTTGCATTTAGATATTGGTTTCCTTACCCATTATACTAAAGTTTTATGACCCCCTCTGTGACTAGCATCCCCCCTCCAGTCTATAGCTCTTCCTCTGTCTTATCTCACTAACTTTGCTGCTATATTTATTACCATTGATTTGTATGTGTTTGTTTTTTTTTTCTTGTTTTTTTCCCCTCTATCTCCTTTCCCTCAGAGATGTTTTTTTTTTTGTTTGTTTTTTTTAAATTCTGCTATAAAAATTGTGAATCAGTACTCCTTGGACCTTGAAGAAGGGGACAGACCAGGGCCGATCCTAGGGTCACCGGCGCCTGGGTGCAGAAATATTTCTGGCGAAAATACAGGAAGAGAAAACACTAATGAGACCTGGAGGGGAACCTCTCTGATGCACACAGAGAGGGCTTCTGTTAGAAAGAGTCCCCAGACATAATACAGGATACGGTCAAAGACTGCAGACATGATACAAGAGCTGGACAGAGACTGCAGACATAGTACAGGAGATGATCAGAGACTGCAGACATAGTACAGGAGATGATCAGAGACTGCAGACATAGTAGAGGACATGGTCAGAGACTGTAGACATGATACAAGAGACAGTCAGAGACTGCAGACATAGTACAGGAGATGATCAGAGACTGCAGACATGATACAGGAGATGGTCAGAGACTGCAGACATGATACAAGAGCTGGACAGAGACTGCAGACATAGTACAGGAGATGATCAGAGACTGCAGACATGATACAGGAGATGATCAGAGACTGCAGACATAGTACAGGAGATGATCAGAGACTGCAGACATGGTACAGGAGATGGTCAGAGACTGCAGTTCCTATGGACATTAGTAGATAATGGCCGATTAGCCCTCTCACCTGACCCAGCGATGGTTCCTCTGATCAGGAGTAAGCTCACTCTGAATTGCCCGTGGTGACTCCGCTGGGTAGCACCCAGATCTGTATTCTGGCAATGACTCCATTCCTTTCTCCGCCAGGGATGGCACCAGGCTGTGTGGCTTTCCCTCTGGTGGCGCAGGGCAGCGGGGTTTCCTCTCTGATGTTGTTCCCTGAGCACTGCCCTCTCCCTCTGGAGTCCTGGGTGTACTTCCCTGAAAGCTTTCCCAGGCTCCTGTATCTCTCTCTCTCTCCCATTTAGCTGAGCATGCTGCGTGGACTGCAGTTTCCGTGTTACAGTGGGGCTGCCAGTCCTCGGGACTACATGTCCCACAATCCTCTTCTCCTTTTTCTATTCTATTTTTCCCTGGCTGATATGAAGGCGGGGGAAGAAACATAGTGGGAGGCTGTGCTGGTCAGCGCCGCTCACTAGTATAGCAGTGCACGTGCGGAGGAGAGGGAGAGGGAGGGGAAGGGGCGAAAGAAGAGCCTGCAGCTGCAGTGACGTCACTAGGGTTGGTGTCACCAAGTGCGGTATAACATGGTGTCACCCTCCTTCCACCAACTTTAGTCGCCCCTCAGTACAGACCTCCCTCCACTAAGTATAGACCCCCACTAAGTATAAACCCCTCTCTCAGTACAGACCCCCCTTCATCAGTATAGACCCCCCCAGGACAAACCACCCCCCCTCCATTAGTAGACCCCCACCAGGACAACCCCCCCTCCATTAGTACAGATCCCCCCCAGGACAAAGCCCCCCTTCATTAGTACAGACCCCCCCAGGACAACCCCCCTCCATTAGTACAGACCCCCAGGACAAACCCCCTCCATTAGTACAGACCCCCTAGGAGAAACCCCCTCCATTAGTACAGACCCCCTAGGAGAACCCCCCTCCACTAGTACAGACCTCCACAGGACAAATCCCCCCTTCATTAGTACAGACCCCCCAGGACAAACCCCCCCTCCATTAGTACAGACCCCCCAGGAGAACCCCCCTCCACTAGTACAGACCCCCACAGGACAAATCCCCCCTTCATTAGTACAGACCCCCCCTCCATTAGTTCAGACCCCCCGGACAAACACCCCCCCTCCATTAGTACAGACCCCCTAGAACAACCCCCCTCCATTAGTACAGACCCCCCCAGGACAACCCCCCCATTAGTACAGACCCCCCCAGGACAACCCCCCATTAGTACAGACCCCCCAGGACAACCCCCCCATTAGTACAGACCCCCCAGGACAACCCCCCCATTAGTACAGACCCCCCAGGACAACCCCCCCATTAGTACAGACCCCCCAGGACAACCCCCCCATTAGTACAGACCGCCCCCCCAGGACAACCCCCCCATTAGTACAGACCGCCCCCCCCAGGACAACCCCCCCATTAGTACAGACCGCCCCAGGGACAAACCTCCCTCTATCAGTACAGACAGACACATTAACACCCGGGCAGCAGCTAGAGAGGACAGTGTGCAGCCGCGCCGCCCGGGTGAAGAAAAGATCGAGCGGGAGTGAGAGACAGCGGAGGAGAGAGAGAACCTGTGTCAGGCTGCAGGCACGGGCCGCCCCCCCTCCCCCCAGCAAAGTCACTGCGCGGCTGGTCTGTCTCAACACAGAGACCAGCCGCTCCGATCTCCGGCGGCTGCTCTCCTCTGACAGGAGGAGGAGGGAGGGGGGACAGGCTCGCTCTAGCAATGTAAAGCACAGCGGCGCCGGCGCGGCCGCTCCAAGGCTGTGAGCTGCTGCGGACAGAGCTACTTCTGGATACGGAGGAGGGAGGGGAGCACTCTGGCGCTTCAGCGCCCCCACCTCTCTGGCGCCTGGGTGCACTGCACCCCGTGCACCCGCCTGGGACCGGCCCTGGGACAGACCCCAAAAGCTTGTCCTGAAAAATTGTATGTTAGTGCAAATAAAAAAGTATCATGGACAGTACTCAATTTTCTCTGTCACAACTGCACTAATACGGCTACAATCACAGCAAAGTTTTCAGCAAGGTTCAGGTAGATTCCTGAATCCTGTAAGCCTCATTTATACCTGGAGCAGTCCCTAATGGTGGGTCGGTGGGGCAGTAGACCAGAAGCTTTCAGGCATTTAGGAGGAGATTTCTGGCTGATTTTTTTTTTTTTTTTTTTTTAGCTGAAGGTAGGATTTGCAATGAAATACCATGCCGCAACTGGGAACCAAGCATATGGCTCGCGGTTGTGGCAGGATCCTATTGATATCAAAGGGCAAGTTCAACTGGTGGTGCTGTCTTTCAAACTCTGCGTGCTAAGTTAAATTTACTGTGGCCACAAAGCAAAGCATCCCAGTCACAGCATATGTCCAAAAAACTTCATCAAAGTATGCAGGAGGTGTGTAGTACATCCCGTCCTTCTGCCACTCTCTCGCAACCCCCTCACACTTGCCCGCAATTCCCGACTGTCAAAATGATAGCCATGAGTGGCTGTTTAAAGAGGACCCTCCCCAACCTTTCCCTACTCTATAAACATTGAGGGGATTTACTAAAACTGAAGCACTCAGAATCTTGTGCAGCTGTGCATGGTAGCCAATCAGCTGCTAACTTCAGCTTGTTTGTACTCTCCAGGTTTTAGTAAATCTCTTTAGGGTCTATTCACACCACATACAATGGGATTGTGCTGGGCAGCTATTCCAGCACAATCCCACCGCATGACAAAGCAAAATGCCTTTTCATACTATCTGCCTGGTTCACACCACTGCTTTGCGGTGGTGTGCACAAAAAAAAAAAAAAAAAAAAAGTTTATCCTAAGTGTCCCTAATTAACACTTTCCTCTTCTCCGCTATTATTTTTCTGATGATTTTTTTTCTTCTATTTTTCTAAATTATCATTATATATTTTTTAAATTTTAATTTGTTTGATTCATTGTCACAATAAACAAGTGTATAATTTGGCAGCACAGTGATGTAGTGGTTAGTACTTTCACCTAGCAGCAAAAAGGGTCCCTGGTTCAAATGCCGACCACTACACCATCTGCCTGGAGTTTGCATGTTCTCCCTGTGCCTGCGTGGGTTTCCTCCGGGTACTCTGGTTTCCTCCCACACTCTAAAGACATGCTGGTAGGTTAATCAGATCCTGTCTAAACTGGCCCTAGTATATGTATGAATGAATGTGAGTTAGGGACCTTAGATTGTAAGCTCCTTGAGGGTAGGGACTGATGTGAATGTATATGTAAAGCTCTGCGTAAATTGATGGCGCTATATAAGTACCTGAAATAAATAAAATACATTTAAAAGAAAAATCCTTTATTTCACTTATAAATGACCTTACAACACTTTGTATCAGAATCAGAATTTTAGAGTAATTTTGAATTAGAAAAATTCTAAAATAAAATAACACTTTTTTTTATAAACTAAACTAAATATTTTGTCTATGGATTACATAAAAAATAATATTTTTGTAGAACAATATCGCTAGAAGAAACCTTGAAAAAAAAAAAAAAAAAAAAAAAAAAAGGAAGTCATTTACAGCGAATTGAAAAACTATTCATACCCCTTGAAATTTTCTACATTTTGCCATGTTACAACCAAAACGTAAATGTATTTTATTGGGATTTTATGTGATAGACCAACACAAAGTGGCACATACTTGTGAAGTAGAAGGGAAATGATAAATTATATTTTACAAATAAATATGTGAAAAGTGTGGTGTACATTTGTATTCAGCCCCCCTGAGTCAATACTTTGTAGAACCCCCTTTCGCTACAATTACAGTTGCAAGTCTTTTTGGAGATGTCTCTACCAGCTTTGTACATCTAGAGAGTGACATTTTTTGCCCATTGTTCTTCGCAAAATAGCTCAAGCTCTGTCAGATTGGATGGAGAGCGTCTGTGAACAGAAATTTTCAAATCTTGCCACAGATTCTCAATTGGATTTAGGTCTGAACTTTGACTGGGCCATTCTAACACATGAATATGCTTTGATCTAAACCATTCCATTGTAGATCTGGCTGTATGTTTAGGGTTGTTGCCCTGCTGGAAGGTGAACCTCCGCCCCAGTCTCAAGTCTTTTGCAGACTCTAACAGGTTTTCTTCTAAGATTGCCCTGTATTTGGCTCCATCCATCTTCTGATCAACTCTGACCAGCTTCCCTGTGCCTGCTGAAGAAAAGCATCCCCACAACATGATGCTGCCACCACCATGTTTCACAGTGGGGATGGTGTGTTCAGGGTGATGTGCGGTGTTAGTTTTCCATCACACATGGGGGTTGATTTACTAAAAGGCAAAAAGACTGTGCACTTTGGAAAGTGCAGTTGCACATGGCAAGAGCAGTTACTCCAGAGTTTAGAGTTTTTTTAATTTACCTTGCATGTGATTGGGTATTCTTTGCAAAGTGAAACTTTACCTCATTTACTAAGCTCTGGAGCAACTGCACTTGCAGAGTGCAATTGCACTTTCCAAGGTACACAGTCTGTTGGCCTTTAGTAAATCAACCCCATAGTGTTTTACTTTTTGGCCAAAAGTTCAATTTTGATCTCACCTGACCAGAGCACCTTCTTCCACATGTTTGCTGTGTTCCCCACATGGCTTCTCACAAACTGCAAATGGGACTTCTTATGGCTTTCTTTCAACAGTGGCTTTCTTCTTGCCACTCTTCCATAAAGGCCAGATTTGTGGAGTGATTTGAATGTTATTTGTGTACTTTTTTTTTTGTTTTTATGTCTTCATTATTTATTTTTTTTACAGAAAAAAAAAAGACAAATAAAAATGCATCTTATAGAGCTGTTTTTGGCACAGGTGCAGAATAGTTGAAAGGATCTTCCATATCCCTTATTTTGATCATTTTCATGATAACAAGTTGCTTTACATCTAATGAGTGTATCACATTCAGCATCATGTTTTTTTCTACTGACATGATATATTTCATTTCCTAGAATGACAGCACAGCCTACATGATATACAATGATTCCCCTCCAAGAACAAGCAACTTTTCCACACACTATGGTCACTCTAAGGGTGAGTTAAATCTCATTGTCTACATAAAGAATCTACAGATAGTTACACAATGTGGACATGCTATAGAAGATGGTCAGAGACTGTGGACACAGTATAGAAGACGTTCAGACACTGTGGACATGCTATAGGAGATGGTCAGACACTGTGGGCATGCTATAGGAGATGGTCAGAGACTGCTGCTATGCTATAGTAGATGGTCAGACACAGTGGGCATGCTATAGGAGATGGTCAGAGACTGCTGCTATGCTATAGTAGATGGTCAGACACAGTGGGCATGCTATAGGAGATGGTCAGAGACTGCGGGCATGCTATAGGAGATGGTCAGAGACTGCTGCTATGCTATAGGAGATGGTCAGAGACTGTAGGCATGCTATAGGAGATGGTCAGACACAGTGGGCATGCTATAGCAGATGGTCAGAGACTGCGGGCATGCTATAGGAGATGGTCAGAGACTGCTGCTATGCTATAGGAGATGGTCAGACTGTAGGCATGCTATAGGAGATGGTCAGACACAGTGGGCATGCTATAGGAGATGGTCAGAGACTGTAGGCATGCTATAGCAGATGGTCAGACACTGTGGGCATGCTATAGGAGATGGTCAGAGACTGCTGCTATGCTATAGGAGATGGTCAGAGACTGTGGGCATGCTATAGGAGATGGTCAGACACAGCAGGCATGCTATAGGAGATGGTCAGAGACTGTAGGCATGCTATAGCAGATGGTCAGAGACTGTAGGCATGCTATAGCAGATGGTCAGAGACTGCTGGCATGCTATAGGAGATGGTCAGATACTGTGAGCATGCTATAGGAGATGGTCAGACACCGTGGGCATGCCATAGGAGATGGTCAGACACCGTGGGCATGCCATAGGAGATGGTCAGAGACTGCTGATATGCTATAGGAGATGGTTAGAGACTGTGAGCATGCTATAGGAGATGGTCAGAGACTGTAGGCATGCTATAGCAGATGGTCAGACACTGTGGGCATGCTATAGGAGATGGTCAGAGACTGCTGCTATGCTATAGGAGATGGTCAGAGACTGTGGGCATGCTATAGGAGATGGTCAGACACAGCAGGCATGCTATAGGAGATGGTCAGAGACTGTAGGCATGCTATAGCAGATGGTCAGAGACTGTAGGCATGCTATAGCAGATGGTCAGAGACTGCTGGCATGCTATAGGAGATGGTCAGATACTGTGAGCATGCTATAGGAGATGGTCAGACACCGTGGGCATGCCATAGGAGATGGTCAGACACCGTGGGCATGCCATAGGAGATGGTCAGAGACTGCTGATATGCTATAGGAGATGGTTAGAGACTGTGAGCATGCTATAGGAGATGGTCAGAGACTGTGAGCATGCTATAGGAGATGGTCAGAGACTGGACATGCTATAGGACAGTGGTCGCCAACCTTTCAGACCTCACGGACCACTAATCTCACAATTTTGAATCCCGTGGACCACTAACATGAATTTTACATGCCTTATACACACACAATGCTCCAGCTCTTTGCCTCCCTGCACTCTGCATCACACAGCTGCCTTACACAGACTCATCAGTGGATCTCACCTCCTTATCCGGCCATGTGCTGGAGCTCCATGCTCCCTCCCACAGTCTGATCAGCGCTGCCAATAGAAGTTCCCTCCTTCTTCCCCTCCCACTCTCTGACCTACCCCTGGCGCCTTCCTCTGAGGTCACAGGAGCTGGAGCTACATAGGAGGCATCGGTATCAATGCGCGCTGACAGTACTGAATGTTAGCACGTATTGAGAACAACACTGGAAACAACATTGGGCAGCATACATCCACCACAATGCTGATTTGCGGCAGAACCCCTGGGGACCGCCCAAATTTTCTTGTGGACCATCAGTGGTCCACGGACCACTGGCTGGCAACCGCTGCTATAGGAGATGTTCAGAGAATGCAGGCGTGCTATAGGAGATGGCCAGAGACTATTCACATGCTATAGGGGATAGACTGCAGAAATGCTATAGGATATTGTCATGTTGTAGGAGCCGGTTAGATACTAAGGGAGAGCTACAGGTGCCATTCAGAGACTTCAGACATACCACAGTAGCCATTCAGAGACTGAATAGACAAACCACATTGTATTTTCTAAGACAGCGTGTATGCTACAAAAGACTGCAGGCATGATCAGGGCCGTCTTTAAGGCAGGGCAAAAGGGGCAGCTGCCCTGGGCCCTGTCATTGTTGTGGGGCCCAAAGCATCTGCCTCATACTTGCCAACTTTCCCAGTTTAAATTCCCTCATCCCTTGAGGTTTTAGTCTCATGCTGTGTCCTAATATCTCAGTGTGAAGTTCTGTTATTAATGCTGCCCAGCTCTGTCTTGTTGTTGTGTACAGATGACTCACCTGCAGACCCTGTGTTTACATATAAATACCGGCATTGTTATGTAAATAGCAGCGGCATTTATATGTAAATAGTGGCAGACCGGCAGGATTCTATGGAAACAGGTGGTATTAATATGTATATCATGTCCCCCTGAGGTTATATCCACCATCACCTTACTGAATGCTACCCACTGGGGAGATAAAGGGGCATGCTTGAAAGTCCTGCCTACAACTTTGGTCATTAAGCCTATTATCAGCCTGTTCTGCAAAGGTAAGAAAATTAGTGGGGGAAGGTAGAGTGTGGTGTGCAGAGGAAGGCAGAGAAGGAATTGCAGTTTGGGGTGCACAGGTGAACAAGGTTCAGTCCATGGTGTGCAGCCAGTGAGGAGATGATGTGCTGTAACCTCTAGCAACCAATCAGTAAGCAGTAATGATGTGCAGTAACCAATCAGTGAGCAGTATTGATGTACAGTAATCTCTAGCAACCAATCAACAAGCAGAAATCATGTGCTGTAACCTCTAGCAACTAATCAGTGAGCTGAAATGTTTGCTGTAACCTCTAGCAACCAGTCATTGAGCGGTAATGATACACTGTAACCTCTGGCAACCAATCGCAATCACTGTCTGATCTGATTCAGTAAACTGATTTTGAGTCTAGCTGCTATTTATTGTATGTCACAGAGCAGGTGCAGTGCAAAACTGCATGGGGGGCCCCCCCAAGAAAATTTTTGCCCAGGGTCGAATCAATATTAAAGACGGCCCTGGGCATGATACAGAAACCGGTTGGAATATTCAGACAGGAGATATACTATAAGAATCTGTCAAAGATTAGGGACATCCTACAGGAGACTGCCTGAGATCACTGCCACTATAGCCATTTATAGACGGAGGCACTCACATTTGTACTTTTACAGCCTCCTCAAAAATAATGTTCTGCACATTTGATCTTCCACATAGCAAGATTCATAATGAAAAAAAAAGATTAACAAAAATGCATGATTTCTTTTATTTTATTATGGACCCTGTTGTAGGGTACATCCAATGTGAGAAGATTCATTGTTAAGGGGACTGTTGGGAGCACAAATGTGGGTTTGATGTGATCTCAGTCTTTATAGCAGTCTCATCCACTATATGCCTACAGCCTCTCACTGACTCTTTTGGCATGTCTGTACTCTCTCCTTATGTCCTTTGGCATGTCCATAGTTTCTCATGTCTGCGTTCTCTGTATTCTGAAGTATCCATGTAATCCCTATGTCCTGTAGCATGTATGCAGTCTTTATCTCTTGTAGTATTTCTAATCTTTGACGGTCTCTTGTGGCATACCCACAGTCTCTGTATGTCTCCTGCAGTATGTACAGTCCCCCATCATGTTCTCCAGCATGGTCTCCCATCATCTCCTGTAGTTTGGCTGTATTCTCTGATTGTCTCCTGCAGTATGCAATTTCTGACTGTCTCTTCTAGCATGTCCACAGTCTCTGAATGTCTCCTTTAGTATGCTCAAAGTCTCTGACTGTCTTCTGTAGTATTTCTGCAATCTCTAGTTGTCTCTTGTAGTATACTCACAGTCTGTTTCCTTGAGGATGTCTACAACCGCTGACTGTCTCCTGCAATATGTAACAAGACACTGGTCACCGCCCACACCCATAACTGGCCTTCACAGTAAGGAGCACATGGAGGGCATATACATACAAGAAATATTGTATATTTGGGTCGGGGACACACTGGACGCCTCTGCTGCTTTTGCTGGGTGTCCAGTGTGTGTCCTGTCCCTTTAAGGGGGCTAGGGCGGCCTCCTGGCTCACCTGTCTCACACCTATCCATTCAATGCATGTGCTTCCACTGTGGAGACACTTATAAATTTAGTGTTAGGACTGCAAGTAATACAGGGTGCCTTGACGAGGCCTTGCAGCTTTCACATGCGTTTGCAAATGTGTGCTAACTAAACCCCTGCCTTTAACATACGGTTAGACAGGTAAATTTGGTTGGTCAGCAGACTGGTTGGTGAGTTGAGCTATGGAATTGTCTTTTTCTTGTATGTATATGCCCTCCATGTGCTCCTTACTGTGAAGGCCAGTTATGGGTGTGGGCGGTGACCAGTGTCTTGTTACAGTTTGTATATTTGGGTCGGGGACACACTGGACGCCTCTGCTGCTTTTGCTGGGTGTCCAGTGTGTGTCCTGTCCCTTTAAGGGGGCTAGGGCGGCCTCCTGGCTCACCTGTCTCACACCTATCCATTCAATGCATGTGCTTCCACTGTGGAGACACTTATAAATTTAGTGTTAGGACTGCAAGTAATACAGGGTGCCTTGACGAGGCCTTGCAGCTTTCACATGCGTTTGCAAATGTGTGCTAACTAAACCCCTGCCTTTAACATACGGTTAGACAGGTAAATTTGGTTGGTCAGCAGACTGGTTGGTGAGTTGAGCTATGGAATTGTCTTTTTCTTGTGTGTCTCCTGCAATATGCCTGCTATGTAAGTGCCTTATGCAGTTTGATTGTCTCTGACCATTTCCCCTACAAATTCTGAACATAACACGCGGCACTTTGGTGATGTCAAGGGCCACACTAAAGGGCCTACCTTATACAGTAGGTTACACACAACCAATATTGATAAATAATAAATGAGGCATAATACAAAAGTCATAAAATATAAATTTTATGTACAAGGATTTGACACATAAATGTACAAAGTACATATAAAAAATGTTGTCATCTCAAGCCAATGGGTTACACATAACAGTATATAATGTACATCAAGCTGGTACATTTTCAAGTACTGTACAGGCATACCTCGTTTTTACGTACCCTCACTTTATGTACACTCGCGAGTACGGACATACCCGCGAGTGTATGTAAAGTGCCTAGCAAGTTTGGACACATTGGCGTCTATGGGAAATCTTGGTCAGCTTGACATGGCACTGCTCCTGAACCATAAGTGACAGGGACACCAAACTTAGGGAGCACAGAGAGGGGATCCAGGACTACAACATATCCGATTTTGGGGTTGGCCAGCTTACCTAGGTAATCTACGATGTCATAAAATGGGGGTGTTCATGTGGATACCACTATTGCAATGTGTCATCACCTGACAGTTGTATTGTGTGATAAATGACAGATGTAATGGTATATGTGTGTATACATCTGGAGTCAGAACTCATATTTTAACTCTATTTCCATTTTTTTAATTCGATTTTGTCTAATAAAGATTTTATTAAAAACAAAAACATCTTGATTGAAATATTTAGCTGCTAAAAAAAACCCTTTGGGGAATCATCCCATTTTGCAACTTTCTGGGGTGTGCAGCCTTGCAAACTCTCTGATATGCGTTTTTCTATTCATCTACCATGTCATAGTCCTGGGTCCCCCTAACGTGCTCCCCAAGTTTGCAGTGCCATGTCAATTTACATACATTGAAAAGTGAAAAAAGGTATTGCTTCACTTTAAGTACATTTTCGTTTTTCATACATGCTCTGGTCCCATTGTGTACTTAAAGGGGAGTTCCACTAGTTTTTCTGTTTATTAAAAGTCAGCAGCTACAAAAAGTGTAGCTGCTGACTTTTATTGAACAGCCACTCGCCTGTCCCACGGTCCAGACCGAAGCCTTGCTTCTCTCCTCCGCCTCTCTCCGGTGCCAGGATCACTAATGTGGGCACCTGGATGTGACAGCTTGCGGCTTCACGGCCTGGTGCAGACTGCGCATGCACGAGTCGCTCTGTGCGTCCCTGAGCAATCTTCTGGGACCTGTGACGAGTCACAGAAGATTGCAGGGAGGGAGGCGGAGAGGAGGAGTCACCTAGGCGACAGGAAGCGGGAGCTGGGTACCTGTCAAAACTAGGTACCCACTCCCCCCCCTCCCAAAAAAAATGACATGCCAAATGTGACATGTCAGGGGGGTTAGGAGTCCTTGAAGCGGAAATTCCACTTTTGGGTGAAACGCCGCTTTAAAAGTGGGGTATGCCTGTGCATGCTTTACCTAATCAACACTTTTTGTGAATACTTTCACTTCTTTAGTGATGATTCTCCAACCAAACAGATCATGAAAAAAATCTTTTCCATTGAGATCATGATCTATTTGGTTGGAGAATCATCGCTCACCTTTGCAAACATTGGGTTGGCTTTTGGTACTTTGATACTCTTGTGCCATTTCATTGGTTTTGCCATTGGGTGTCTTGGTCCCTTTCCACTACTCCCGTGTTAGACACTGAGCAGCGGTCACCATTTGGAGGTGCTATGTTTTATCAAGTTCCAAGCTGGTTTTATAAAGATCTGTTGTTGGAGGCATCTACTCCTAAAGAAGGCAAAGTATTCACGAAAAGCATTACAAGATGCATTTCTCTCCTATATTGCAATCATCTTGGTTATGTAAAATATACCAGCTTGATGTACATTATATATTGTTACGTGTAACCCATTGGCTTGATATGCCAAACATTTTTTGTGTGTACTTTATACATTTTTGTGTCACATCCTTGTGCAATATATTGATATTTCATGACTTTCGTATAATGCCTCATTTAAAGTCCCATGGGCGAATATTGGTTGTGTGTATGTTATATATTGGGATGGAGACATGATACATTAGGCACCTGGTCACAGTTACTTTCTACAATTATTCAGTAAGTTGACCATCATTGGGTTTTGACTGTCATTTTTAATGATCAGGGGGTCTCCAAACCTTCTAAACAAGGGGGCAGTGTACAGTCCCTCAGGGTTTAGAAGGGGTGGACTGTGGCCAGTGGTAGTAGAAAATGTCCCGGCATCAGGGGGAGTAAACAATGCCTCAGGCTTGGTGGTCATTGGGAGAAGAAAAACTACATATCATTTGTGGTCGGTAGGAGGAGGAATAGTGCCCCATCATTGGTGTAAGCGACAGGAAATATTCCCCTGGTGTCAGTGAGAGGAATAGCGCTCCAAGGGCCAGATAAAGGCTAGCAAAGGGGTTCACCCAGGCCTGCAGGCCGCAGTTTGGAGACTACTGTACTAGACATATGTAACAATGCAGCCAAAGAAATCTGTGCTCAATGGGACAGTGTAATATGGCTTGAAGGGGTGTATTCATTAAAAGCTGTATGTCCTCTCACCTTTTCAGCACAGCCATCTGTTTTTTTTGTTTTTTGTTTGAAAAAACAAGAATGACTACGTGGTATTTGTCAGGAAGCTTCTATCTGCACCTTCCCCAGTTAATGAAAATTTTGATGTTTTTACACTGGTTCCTTCAGAAGGTCAAAGCAGGACGATGACCTGAAGTTTCTAACCTCACACATAGCTTCTGTGGATTAATATCAATTAGTCAGTTAAAAATTAGCTTTTTTTCATTCAACTTTCAGTACTGTTATACGACCTAAACCTAAAACCACTATATGTTGTATTTAAAGAGGAAAGTAGAGGTTTCTGCAATAGTTAACTAACTGGTATGGGCAAACATCTCCGACCGTACTTTGAACACAGTGCTTACCATGCAAAAATTATTATTAGCTTTAATAGACTGGTAAACTGAAATTGCCAAAAAAAAAAAAAAAAAAAACACGTGCATTAAAGTCAGTCCATAAAAGCCAACTGGACCTCAGTTCACATTAGCTGAATACATTTCACGTTAAGGTTGCCATTTGTTCGAGATTGAAAGGGACAGCCTCTGTTTTGAATGGTATATTCCCGGGACACAAACATCCCCAGTGAGTGCAAGGTTAAAAAATGTCAATATGGCACGATGGGAGCAGCCTGGGCTGGGACAAACTACATTGATGGAAAGTACAGTGTGGTCCAGATCCTCAGGATAAATCCTTTGGCTTTAGGAACCACTGAAGAATCCAATCCAGCAAACCTAATGTAGCATTTCTGAGAGACTGAAGAGATCTCTAAGCAGCAAACAGACAAAATATCAAAGTGCTCAGACTAGGTGTAGTGGGTGTGTAAACATTTATTAAAGGAAGACAATTAGCAACTCACAAAAAGTAGGAAAAATTATACTTATCATGGTTCTCAAAAGAATTCCCAGCTGGGGAGGACATCAAGGGGACTGTCACAGTGGATACACTGGATATGGTCTGAATGGCACCTGCAATAGCTAAGAGAGACAGCAATGGGGCACCAATCTAACTGCAGCAAGGTGGATACAGCACACAATAATTGGCAACTCACAGTTTGTGGATGATCTCATGCGTTACAGTCATTGGTGCATCTGCAGCTGGGAGGAGGTGGCATCCTGGATCCCAAGATGGAGCTGCTGCTGCAAAGAGTGGAATGTGGTACCCAGGGTGACCAGGTAGTCTCAGGACAGGAAGCAGCACATGTGGATTGATGGAGCACATGCAAGGACAGGAAATGATGAAACAGGAAGTGATGTCAGGTGAAACCATGTTTCGAAGCCGACGTCTTTTTCAAGACAGTGAGTGGACCAGGTCCCCACACTACAGGAACCCAATTTTTTTTCCTTCAATATGTGAATTATGCAGGTTTTGGGACCTGGGGCACTCATCTGCGGAACAGTAGATGCAATGCATTGGCAAGGTCTGGTGAGTACAATTCAGGGAGGGAGGGGGTATTTTGTGCTGGAGGTGGCTTTGTCTTGGTGAGTGGGGGATTGTATTAGAAAGAGTGGGTGATTTTTGCTAGGGAGGCACTACTTACTCCTGACTCTATGCAGTAAGTACTCCTGACCTATACACTCTATGTTACACATTTCTGACCCTTGCATTTTGTGTTTTACTCATTCATGACCCTTGCACTCTGTGTGTCATGCATTCCTTAACCCTGCACTCTTTGACCCAGAGCAGCATAGGCTCAGGTTTTATTTACCCCTACCTCTTTAAGCCCCTCCCAATGTTAGCACAATGCATACGTACATACTTTGCTCAGAGTGCCCAAGGGAGGTCTAGGTCTTTTGCAATCCTAGCAATGCCCCAATAAGAATTGCAGGTGATACCCCAATATGACGCTTATGGAGCTAGTCAAGGATGCGTTACAATCGTCTCTTGAGCTGGCTTACACTCTAATGTCCTTGAAACAGTCACACTTATTCTTGTGGTGGTTAGTATTCTAATTACATGTTGCACAAGGGATGATGTTAGTCTCATACGGTGATTGGAACTGGGGATGCATCCAGTGATTTCACACAGACGGTTTTCATACTACAGATGCCTACAGTTTACATGTCTGCTTTGGAGCTGTTGCTTGGTGAATCTGTCCTATGGATTGCGCGCAATGTCGACTTTCATATTTCTCCTTGATTCTATGACAGCTATGATGTCCCAATCAATTAGCATGGTGCATAAAAAGTGTCTCTCTCTCTCTCTCTCATATATTTCAGAATGGAGATATTGTCCCTCCAACAATTTTGTTGGAAGGACAAAGAAACAAATGCAACCACCACATTAAGGCTCGATTCACACCTATGCATGTTGCTTTCGAGCGTTTTTGGAGTTTTTTTCACGCTTGCCAAGTTTTTGAGCAGCGTTTTTGTACCGTTTTTGCCGCGTTTTGCGTTTTTTTTTTTACAGTTTTTTTAGACTGTATACAGTTTTAAAAAAACACTGCAAAAACAGTGCACCTGCATTTTTGATGCTGGTCCATTGAATTCTATTACATGCAAAACGCTGCATTTTGCATCAAAAAAAGTCCCTGACCCTTTCCAAAAATGCAGAGGTACAAAAAGGCATTGATGTGAACATGTTCCATAGGAACCCATGTTAAAAAATTCCCATGCATTTCTGCAAAAAGCAAAATGCATCAAAAAACACGCTAGTGTGAATGGAGCCTTAGGCCTGGTTCACACCTATGCATTTTTAGCGCATTTTCAGTTTTGCAGAAACACACTACAGCCCATTTAACATGGTTTCTTATGGGCCATGTTCACATCTGTGCGTTGTGGAAAGGGCCAGGGATTTTTTTTTTCTGGTTTTTGGTTCCACAGACTAATGGATCAAAAATGTGTATTGAAAAACACAAAATGCACCTGGAATATGCAAACTGCAACCTGCATAGGTAAGAATCAGACCTAAGGCTCGATTCACACCTATGCATGTTGCTTTTGAGCGTTTTTGGAGGTTTTTTTTTCATGCTTGCCACGTTTTTGAGCCGCGTTTTTGCCGCGTTTTTGCGGCGTTTTTGCCGTGATTTGCGTTTTGCGTTTTTTTTTTTCATTTTTTTTTTACAGTCTTAAAAAAAATTACAAAAAAAATAATAAAAAAAAGGCAAAAACGCATCAAAAACGCATCAAAAACGCATCAAAAACGCATCAAAAACGCATCAAAAACGCATCAAAAACGCATCAAAAACGCATCAAAAACGCATCAAAAACGCATCAAAAACGCATCAAAAACGCATCAAAAACGCTGCAAAAACGCTGCAAAAACGCATCAAAAACGCTGCAAAAACGCTGCAAAAACGCTGCAAAAACGCTGCAAAAACGCTGCACTTGCGTTGTTGATGCTTGTCCATTGAAAACCATTACATGCAAAACGCTGCTTTTTGCATGCAAAAAAGTCCCCGACCCTTTCCAAAAACGCTGAGATACAAAAAAGCATTGATGTGAACATGTTCCATAGGAACCCATGTTAAAAAATTCCCGTGCATTTCTGCAAAATGCAAAATGCATCAAAAAACGCGCTAGTGTGAATGGGGCCTAAGGCTCGATTCACACCTATGCATGTTGCTTTTGAGCGTTTTTGGAGGTTTTTTTTTCATGCTTGGCACGTTTTTGAGCAGCGTTTTTGTAGCGTTTTTGCCGCGTTTTGCGTTTTTTTTTTTTTTCTTTTTTTTCATTTTTTTTACAGTCTTAAAAAAAAATTACAAAAAAAAAAAAATAAAAAAAAAAAACGGCAAAAACGGTGCAAAAACGGTGCAAAAACGGTGCACTTGCGTTTTTGATGCTTGTCCATTGAAATCTATTACATGCAAAACGCTGCTTTTTGCATGAAAAAAAAGTCCCCGACCCTTTCCAAAAATGCAGAGGTACAAAAAGGCATTGATGTGAACATGTTCCATAGGAACCCATGTTAAAAAATTCCCATGCATTTCTGCAAAAAGCAAAATGCATCAAAAAACACGCTAGTGTGAATGGAGCCTTAGGCCTGGTTCACACCTATGCATTTTTAGCGCATTTTCAGTTTTGCAGAAACACACTACAGCCCATTTAACATGGTTTCTTATGGGCCATGTTCACATCTGTGCGTTGTGGAAAGGGCCAGGGATTTTTTTTTTCTGGTTTTTGGTTCCACAGACTAATGGATCAAAAATGTGTATTGAAAAACACAAAATGCACCTGGAATATGCAAACTGCAACCTGCATAGGTAAGAATCGGACCTAAGGCTCGATTCACACCTATGCATGTTGCTTTTGAGCGTTTTTGGAGGTTTTTTTTTCATGCTTGCCACGTTTTTGAGCCGCGTTTTTGCCGCGTTTTTGCGGCGTTTTTGCCGCGATTTGCGTTTTGCGTTTTTTTTTTCATTTTTTTTTTACAGTCTTAAAAAAAAATTACAAAAAAAAAAAACGGCAAAAACGGTGCAAAAACGGTGCACTTGCGTTTTTGATGCTTGTCCATTGAAATCTATTACATGCAAAACGCTGCTTTTTGCATGAAAAAAAAGTCCCCGACCCTTTCCAAAAACGCAGAGATACAAAAAAGCATTGATGTGAACATGTTCCATAGGAACCCATGTTAAAAAATTCCCATGCATTTCTGCAAAATGCAAAATGCATCAAAAAACGCGCTAGTGTGAATGGAGCCTTAGGCTGGATTCACACCTATGCAGTTTTAGTGCTTTTTGCATTTTGCAGATCTGCACTACAGTCCATTTAATATGGTTTCCTATGGAACACATTCTGTAGTGCAAATCTGCAAAATGCAAAAAGCAGTAAAACTGCATAGGTGTGAATGCATCCTGAGGTTCGATTCAAACTAATGCGTTTTTTGATGCATTTTGCAGAAATGCAGAGAATTTTAACATAGGTTCCTATGGAACATGTTCACATCGATATATTTTTGTGCCTCTGCGTTTTTGGAAAGGGTTGGGGACCTTTTTTCCTGCAAAATGCAGTGTTTTGCATGTAATAAACTTCAATGGACCCGCATCCAAAATGCAAGTACCGTGTTTTTACCGCGATATTACAGCGATTTTGCAGTGATTTACATTTTGCAGGTTTTTTTTACACTGTATATAGCTGGTTGCTAAGGCGAGGGCCCGGAAGCCGATCGCCGCGTCCTTAACATCCAATCAGTCATCAGCTGTCAGCGGGCTTCCCCGCTGACAGCTGAATGTAAAAAAAAAAAAAACAGAGTGGGGTCCCCCCCCCAGGTCCATACCAGGCCCTTGGGTCTAGTATGGATTCAAAGGGGATAATTTCCCCCCCACACCCATTTTTTTTAAATGACGTGGGGTCCCCCACAAAATCCATACCAGACCCTTATCCGAGTATGCAGCACAGCAGGTCAGGAAAGAGGGGACGAGCGAGCGCCCCCCCTAACCATTCCAGATCACATGCCCTCAACATGGGACACCCATGTGCGTCCCCCACCGCAAAGCACCTTGCCCCATGTTGATGGGGACAAGGGCCTCTTCCCAACAACCCTAGCTGGTGGTTGTCGGGGCCTGCGTGCCCAGATCCCAGCCTCCCCCCTATGTGAATGAGTATGAGATACATTGTACCCCTACCCATTCACCAAAAAAAAGTAGTGTAGTATGACAAAAGACAATACAAGACAGTTTTGACAAGTCCTTTATTAAAATTATCTTCTTCTACCTCCGGGCTTCTCCTTCTCCCGCTTCTTCCTCTGGTCTTCTTTCTCCGGTCTTCTTTGTCCGGCGTTCTTCCTCCGCTGCCGCTCTCGCTGACGACCCTCCTCCCATGCTGCGCTCGCTGATCTGTCCACGCCGATGTTAAGTATTTCTTAGATAACTATGGGGCATGGCCATCGGATGACGTCATATGGAGGCCCCTCCTCCTTGTGACTTCACCGCCCGGGGCATTATGGGTCCATGAGGTCACGAGGGGGCGTGGTCTCCAGATGATGTCACCCAATGGCCATGTGCCATAGTTATCTAAGAAATGCTTGACATCGGTGCGGACAGATCAGCAGGACACAGCATCGGAGAAGGGTCGTCGGCAGGAGCGGTGGGGGAGGAGGAACACCGGACAAAGAAGACCGGAAAAAGAGGAACGGAAGAAGATGTGGGAGAAGGAGAAGCCTGGAGGAGGAAGAAGCCGGAAAAGGAGAAGCCCGTAGGAGAAAGAAGCGGGGAAGAAGACATTTTTAATAAAAGTCAATTGTCTTTTGTCACACTACACTACTATTTTTTGGAGAATGGGTAGGGGTACAATGTACCCCATACTCAATCACACCGGGGAGGGGGGAGGCCGGGATCTGGGGGCCCACTTGTTAAAGGGGGCTTCTGGATTCTGATAAGCCTCCCGCCCGCAGGCCCTGACAACCACCAGCTAGGGTTGTCGGGAAGAGGCCCTAGTCCCCATCAACATGGGGGCAAGGTGCTTTGGGGTGTTTTTTTAAATGATGGCATGGTGAGGGGGGGGGGGGGGGTTCTCTGAATCCATACTAGACCCAAGGGCCTGGTATGGAGGGGGGGGGGATCCCATGCTGTTTTTTTTAATGATTTTTTTTTTAGCCGGCAATTCTTTTTTTTTACATTCAGCTGTCAGCAGGAAAGAGACTGATGACTCATCGGTTGTTAAGGACGTGGCGGCCGGCTTCCTGGCCCCCTCCTTAGCAACCAGCTATACACAGTGTAAGAAAAAACGCAAATCGCTGCAAAATCACTGTAAAATCGTGGTTACAAAACCGTTAAAAGCACTGCAGAAACGCTTAAAGGCAACATGCATAGATGTGTATCACGCCTAAAGGATTGGTAAACTGCAATATATTGCATTATTTGTGTTTGGATACGCTTTAAGGCTCCATTCACACTAGCACGTTTGATGCATTTTGCATTTAGCAGAAATGCATGGGAATTTTTTAACATGGGTTCCTATGGAACATGTTCACATCAATGCCTTTTTGTACCTCTGCATTTTTGGAAAGGGTCAGGGACTTTTTTTTTATGCAAAATGCAGCGTTTTGCATGTAATAGATTTCAATGGGCCAGCATCAAAAACGCAAGTGCAGCGTTTTTTAAAATTTTTTAGACTGTATACAGTCAAAAAAAAAAAAAAGCAAAACGCATCAACGCTGTAAAAACGCTACAAAAACGCTGCTCAAAAACGTGGCAAGCATCACAAAAAAAAAACTCCAAAAACGCTCATAAGCAACAAGCATAGATGTGAATCGAGCCTAAGGCCTGATTCACACTTATGCATTTTGCAGATTTGCAGTACAGTCCATTCAACATGGTTTCCTATGGAACACTTTCTGTAGTGCAAATCTGCAAAAAGCACTAAAAATGCATAGGTGTGAATCAGGCCTTAGTTCCATGTGATTCTGAACTGGTAAGAATACAATTGAACCTAGGAAGGAACAAGAAGGTCACATGAGATAGCAGAAGTTACATGGTCTGTGTTGGAGCCCTTGTATTTGGTAATATTTGTTTCACTTATCAGGTCTGGCAGAGCTGTGCAATTTAAAACACGTCAGTTCTAGCAATGGTTAGTCGGCATCCGCCGAATTACACTGAGAAAAGCCGTAAAATGATTGCTTATAGGTAGACAAGAAAAAAAAAAAAAAAAAAAAAAGCTTAGTAGATTTGTTTTACTTACTTTATGAGTCCTGTTCTTATTGTACTCCCGCTAAAGAATATGTCTTTGTATCTTTTCAGGAACTCTATTTTTTGACCAGCACCAGGGATTCTGGCTAATCCACAGTATACCTCACTTCCCCCCATTCCCAGAGGATGGCTTTGGCTATCCTGATACTGGTAAATTGTTTGGCCAGACAGCCATCTGTGTGACCTACAAATATTTTCAGTTTAAACAAATTGGTAAGTATGCTTTGAAAGGATTGCTTTTCATTGAAAACTGCACTCACCATCACTTTTTTAGCAACACTGAATTTTCTAACCAGCCAATCATGTAGCAGCTGCAGCACAAAGCATGGACTAATGCATGTACAGGTCAGGAACTTAAGTTAAAAATGAACTCAAGGTATGATTTTAATTGCTTTACTTACAATGGTCCAGCTTGGCACAATGTAAGTAGTTGGTGCTACTACAGTGATCACTGCTATCTTCTGGGTCCTGTGTGACTGCCATTCAGAGAACACTTTGTTTTTTTTTTTTCAATTATTATAAGGCGTTCTCTGATTGGATGAGGCGGAGAGGAGGGATGGTGATGTCAAAATCTCCACCTCATCATCAGCTTTCACAGGTTCCCTCATGTACGAGATATGCAAACTTACATTGGACCAAGCTTGACCAATGTAAGTGTGCAATACCTGGTGTACTGCTTAATGTTTCCATCAAACACCAGCATGGGAGAAAATGTCATCTCAATGATTTTGACCAAAGCATGATTGTTGTGGCAGACTAACTGATTTGAATATTTTTTTATAACTGCTGGTCTTGGATTTTCACACATAAGTTTCCAAACTACGCTTTACAACTGTGGTGAGCAGAAAAACATCTCAGAATGCACGAATGTCCTACAACAGCAGAAGTCCATGCAGGTTCTACTCCTGTCAGTCAAAAACAGAAAGCTGAAGTTGCATAGGACCAGGCTCACCAAAACAGGAAAAACGTAGCCTGTCCACACAGATGGTAGGCCATTCACCAAATCTGAAAATAATAGAACACCTTTGGGATGTGGTAGAACACAGGACTAGAGTACACCCCTCACATTTTTGTACATATTTTTTTATATCTTTTCATGTGACAACACTGAAGAAATTACACAAAGTGTCAATATTGTGTGTGGCCACCATTATTTTCCAGCACTGCCTTAACCCTCTTGGGCATGGAGTTCACCAGAGCTTCACAGGTTGCCACTGGAGTCCTCTTCCACTCCTCCATGACGACATCACGGAGCTGGTGGATGTTAGCGACCTTGCGCTCCTCCACCTTCCGTTTGAGGATGCCCCACAGATGCTCAATAGGGTTTAGGTCTGGAGACTGGCCAGTCCATCACCTTTACCTTCAGCTTCTTTAGCAAGGCAGTGGTCATCTTGGAGGTGTGTTTGGGGTCCTTATGTTGGAATACTGCCCTGCAGCCCAGTCTCTGAAGAGAGGGGATCATGCTCTGCTTCAGTATGTCACAGTACATGTTGGCATTCATGGTTCCCTCAATGAACTGTAGCTCCCCAGTGCCGGCAGCACTCATGCAGCCCCAGACCATGACACTCCCACCACCTTCCTTGAATGTAGGCAAGACACACTTGTCTTTGTACTTCTCACCTGGTTGCCACCACACACGCTTGACACCATCTGAACCAAAAAAGTTCATCAGGACATGGTTCCAATAATCCATGTCCTTAGTCTGCTTGTCTTCAGCAAACTGTTTGCAGGCTTTCTTGAACATAATCTTTAGAAGAGGCCTCATTCTGGGACGACAGCCATGTAGACCAATTTGACCCAGTGTGCGGCATATGGTCTGAGCACTGACAGGCTGACCCCCCCCCCCACACCCCACCCCTTTGACCTCTGCAGCAAAGCTGGCAGCACTCATACACCTATTTCCCAAAGACTTCTTATAGCCTAGGCCTTCTTTATGTAGAGCAAGTATTCTTTTTTTTCAGATTCTCAAAGAGTTCTTTGCAATGAGGTGCCATGTTGAACTTCCAGTGACCAGTATGAGAGAGAGAGAGAGCGATGACACCAAATTTAAGACACCTGCTCCCCATTCACAGCTGAGACCTTGTAACACTAGCGAGTCACATGACATCGGGGAGGAAAAATGGCTAATTGGGCCCAATTTGGACATTTTCACTTAGGGGTGTAATCACTTTGGTTGCCAGCGGTTTAGACATTAATGGCTGCGTGTTGAGTTATATTGAGGGGACAGCAAATTTACACTGTTATACAAGCTGTACACTCACTACTTTACATTGTAACAAAATGTAATTTCTACAGTGTTGTCACATGAAAAGATATAATAAAATAGTTACAAAAATGTGAGGGGTGTACTCACTTTTGTGAGATACTGTATGTCACCGACAAATCATCAGAAATTGGCTGATGCAATCATTCAACGTTGACTAGAGTCTTAAGTTAAAATTTGTGGAAAGTTTAGTCCATGCCACGAAAAACTGTGAGGCTGTTTTGAGAGCAAAGGGTGGTCTCTACCCAGTATTAGTATAGTGTTCCTAAGATGTTTGATAAGTGTAAAAAATATAAAAACATTTTTTAAAACTTACCAAAATCTGTTCAGTTCAAGAAAAATGAGTACCACCTATTCTGTTTTAAAGGTACCTACGGACATGGGTCATGTCATGGACATGGCCAGTCATGCGAAAAAATATGCTTAGATGATCTCATATTTATCAGAAGCCTGATCATAATCTAGAGTAGGGGTCCTCAACCTTTCTAAACAAAGGGCCAGTTCATTGTTCTTAGGAGTTTAGGGGCGACAGAATGTGGGCGGTGGGAGTAAAAAGCAAAAAAATGCCCCACAGTAAAAAATGCTCTAGCACCTGGGGTCAGTGGGGAGAGCAATAGTGCCCCATCATTGGTATCAGTGGGAAGAATAGTGCCCCATCAATGGTGTCAGTGGGAGGAATAGTGCCCCATCAATGGTGTCAGTGGGAGGAATAGTGCCCCATCAATGGTGTCAGTGGGAGGAATAGTGCCCCATCAATGGTGTCAGTGGGAGGAATAGTGCCCCATCAATGGTGTCAGTGGGAGGAATAGTGCCCCATCAATGGTGTCAGTGGGAGGAATAGTGCCCCATCAATGGTGTCAGTGGGAGGAATAGTTCCCCATCACTTGTGTCAGAGGGAGAAATAGTGCCCCATTGTTAGATTGTTTAGTTGGCCTATGAGTGCCACATCCCTAGTTCAAAATAATAAAAGTTCAAAAAGGGTTTGAACCCCCCTAAGTATGGTTGGATATTAGTGGCACAAGTCCATATATAGTTAAAATATAAAGTTTATTAAAAAAAAAAAAAAAAAAAAAAACACACATTTTTCTAAAAGACAACACACATTTTCATTAAAAAATTGTTTTCGTCAGCACATAGACCTTTTACAATCAGCCAAGTTAAAGTATACAAAAATAAAAACCGCAGAGGTGACCAAATACCACCAAAAGGAAGCTCTATTTGTGGAGAAAAGCAATTTTGTTTGGGTATAGCGTCGCGCGACTGCGCAGTTGTCAGTTAAAGCGACGCAGTGCCACATCGCAAAAAATGGCCTGGTCATTAAGGGGGAAAATCTTCCGATCCTTAAGTGGTTAAGCTTTGATAAAAAATAAAACCTGGAAGCTATTTGGTTTCTATACTATGCTGCACCGTATTTTGCACTCTAGTTTCAGTTGTGTTAACCCAAATATTAAAGCAAATACTCAAGGTTCTTTAAAGCTATTCTATACAAGCCAACCAAAAACAAAATTTGAAAAAATGTATAAAATGAATACTAATGAACATGATTTCTTTTTCCTGCATTTGTCACTGGATCACTGAACAGCTACCCAACTTCTCTACTACAACCCAAATGTTTATAACTGCTCCATCCCTGACCTATACCAAGAAGATCTATTGGATCTGTGTACCATATGTCACGGCAAGCGGTTTCCTTGGGTAGATGAAACAAGGATTGCTGTGCTGAGATCAGCGGAAGGAGAATTATTTTTGAATTTTGCTAAATCCAAGTACTTTGTGGATGGTAAGTAAATAAGGAGATTGTTTAGTAATATTGAGCCACCATTGAAGACTATTGTCTCCATGCGCCTGTGATCCCTTTTGTGAAGGTACATTATTTTAGGGGTCCACGTACCTCTAACAGCCTGCCACAACATTGAATTGAGAATTATTCAAAAAAACAAAACGAGTGTGGGACTTTAAATGAGGCAGGCTCAAAAACAATGTAGGAGTAGAAATATTATTATACATAAATGTCGAAGAGCGTTTATATGCGACAAATAATTGTTCAATACATTGTAACCTGGGGGACAGGTAGCAGGTACAAAGCTCTCTGGGATGAGCAGTCTTTCAGGCACAGATACCAAATCCAGTGAAATAGTGACAAACAGTGCGGTGTTTATTTGTGATATATACAAGTCTATATACAGGTGCTGTACAGTGTTCCAAAAAAAACAAATAGGAACAAAATAGCCAAAACAGAACCTAGCCGTGTCTCGGCACTAACTAAACAATATTCACAGATCCTAACTACCAGGCTGAGCAAGCCTACAGCTTGTCAGCTTCCACATACCTTTTTGCTCTCCTACACAGAAGTTGTCTGAGTATCCCAGGCCAAGAGCAAAGGCTGTCTGCTCAGGTGAGCTTAAATTAGCCTGGGGGAGAGGACCAAGACCTGAACTGGACCATGTATCAGAGATCCCTGAACGTGTATGAGAGGAGCCTGGGAGATGTATAAACCCCGAACAGGACTTTTCCTGGCTCTCTCTGGGACGCTCTGCTACATATCCTCCCCCCTTGTTTCAACCCCAGGGTTGGAACACCTGTAGCCCAACAGGAGTGAACACGAGACGGGGCATCTACATTCCCCATCTCAACACCTGGCCTGTGTTTTACAGTGAATGAGTAATCCTGTAGAGCCAAAAACCACCGGTTCACCCATCTATTAGTCTCCTTCTTTTGGGCCATCCATTTCAGAGGAGCATGGTCAGTTATTAACTCAAACTGGCGTCCTAACAAATAGTACCTGAGTGCGTCCACAGCCCACTTTATGGCTAAACACTCCTTTTCAATGACTGCATACCTTTGCTCATGGTCATTGAGCTTTCTGCTTAGGTACACCACAGGGTGTTCTTCCCCATTGTGTACCTGTGATAGTACTGCCCCGATACCAACATCAGACGCATCCGTCTGAACCAAAAAATCTTTGGAGAAATCGGGGGAGTACAGTACTGGTTGTGCACAAAGAGCCTTCTTCAGGACTTGGAAAGATTCCTCTGCTACTGAGGACCATTTCACCATTACAGAGTCTTTCCCTTTCGTAAGGTCTGTTAGTGGGGCAGCTATAGTTGCAAAATTTGGGATAAATCTTCTATAATACCCCGCAATGCCAAGAAAGGCCCTGACCTGCTTCTTGTTTGCAGGACGTGGCCATTCCTGGATGGCTTCTATTTTATTCACTTGAGGTTTTATGACACCACGCCCAATAGTGTAGCCCAAATACTTGGCTTCCTCTAGACCAGTGTTTCTCAACTCCAGTCCTCAAGGCGCACCAACAGGTCATGTTTTCAGGATTTCCCTCAGATGAAACAGCTGTGGTAATTACTAAGGCAGTAATACTGATCAAATCACCTGTGCAAAATAGTGGAAATCCTGAAAACATGACCTGTTGGTGTGCCCTGAGGACTGGAGTTGAGAAACACTGCTCTAGACCAATGGCACATTTTTTTGGATTTGCTGTAAAACCTTCTTTGAAGAGGGAATCAAGGACAGCCTGGACACGGGGCAAGTGAGACTCCCAGTCAGTGCTATGTACCACTATGTCATCTAGATATGCTGCTGCATATTGTCGGTGGGGTCTTAGAGTCCTGTCCATGGCCCTCTGAAATGTTGCGGGGGCATTTTGCAACCCAAAAGGCATTTTTTTATATTGAAAGGAACCCTCCGGGGTCACAAATGCAGTCTTCTCTTTGGCGCTACCAGTCAGGGGTATTTGCCAATAACCTTTTGTCAAGTCCAAAGTGGTCAGATAGCGAGTCTTGCCAAGTCGGTCTATAAGTTCGTCCACTCTGGGCATTGGGTACGTGTCAAACTTTGTCACTGCATTAAGCTTCATGAAGTCATTACAGAACCTCCAAGTGCCATCCGGTTTTGGGACTAACACAATGGGGCTAGACCAGTCACTATTGGTTTCCTCAATGACATCTAGCTCCAACATTCTTTTAACTTCCTCGCTGATGTCCTTTCTCCTCGCTTCAGGAATTCGGTATGGTTTGAGCTTGACACGGACCCCAGGTTCAGTAACAATATCATGCTGAACTGCTGAAGTCATGCCAGGTAACTCTGAAAATTTCTCTCTATTTCTTATCAGGAATTCTCTAGTTTCCTGCTTTTGGGAATATGACAGGGTGTCTGGAATCGTGACCTCAGAGATCAGAGGGGACTCAGTACCCTTAGGCGTTACCGGGAGGGACCTCGCAGTTAACGCCAGTCTATCCTTCCAGGGCTTTAACAGGTTTATGTGGTAAATCTGTTCGGGCTTCCTTTTTCATGGTTGATATATTTTGTAATTGACCTCCCCAACTCTTTCAATTACTTCAAAGGGACCCTGCCACTTAGCCAGGAACTTGCTCTCAACAGTGGGAACTAACACCAGGACCCTATCACCAGGTGAGAAAACACGGAGTTGGGCCCCCCTGTTGTATATCCTCTGTTGGGCTGCTTGGGCCTGCAGTAAGTGTTCTTTTACCATCGGCATGATTGCTGCAATCCTGTCCTGCATTTGAGCGATATGCTCAATGACACTTTTATGGGGTGTCTGCTCCCCCTCCCAAGAGTCCCCAAGGGTGTCTCCCATAAAGCAACTCAAATGGAGAGTACCCCGTGGAGGACTGGGGAACCTCCCTGATGGCAAACATCAAGTATGGTATCAGGAAGTCCCAGTTTTTCCCATCCTTGTCAACAACCTTTTTTAACATGCTCTTTAATGTTTTATTGAAGCGTTCCACCAAGCCATTCGTTTGAGGATGGTACACCGAGGTTTGCAATTGCGACACCTTAAATAACTTGCACAGCTCTCTAGTTATTCGTGACATAAATGGGGTGCCCTGGTCTGTAAGGACTTCTTTAGGGATTCCAACACGACTGAACACCATAAACAGCTCTTTGGCAATGTTTTTAGCAGATGCGGTGCATAAGGGAATGGCCTTGGGGTAACGGGTAGGATAATCCATGATTACAAGGATATGCTGATGACCTCGGGCAGACTTGGGGAGTGGACCCACAAGGTCCATGGCAATCCTCTCAAAGGGCACTTCAATAGTGGGCAAGGGCACTAAAGGACTTCGGAAGTGTTGTAGTGGGGCTGACATCTGACACACAGGACAGGATTGACAATAATTCTCAATATCCTTCTGTATCCCGGGCCAATAAAACCTGTGCAACACCCTTTCAGTAGTTTTCTCAACCCCTAAATGACCTCCTAGCAAGTGCTCATGGGCAAGTTCCAACACACCCGTCTGTATGGCTTAGGGACCACCAACTGTTCAACCACTTCATCATTTTTTTTACATACACGATACAGTAAATCCTCATTGCTGCTAAAATAAGGAAAACAGAGCCTGTCCCCTGATTCGACAGGTACATCATTAATCACCATTACATTTTCCCAGGCCCTGGCAAGGGTTGGGTCTTTTTTCTGCTCGGTACCAAAATTTTCCTTGTGTACATTAAGGTCAGCAAACTCCAACGTAGGCTCAGATTCAGCAGATGGCTGTCTAGCTCCACTGGTTGTGGGGACCTCCTCAGGCTCCTCCAGCTCTCCTGCCATAACTGAGAAAGGAAAACCCAGGGAGCCCTGAGAAGAGTCCCCTGAACCCACATTGTCAGTAGCGGCCAGGAGTTCTGGCTCTGTCACTGAGTCAGCTACTGCGACCGCGTTCGGGATGATCCCACAGTTCCCAAAACTTAGGGAAGTCCCTACCAATGATGGCCTCGTGCACCAAGTGGGGCACAAGTCCGACCGGATGGGTCACCGTACCTAAGCCAGTTTTAAACTGAACAGTGGCTATAGGATACTCGCGGGTATCCCCATGTACACAGATCACAGCAACTTTTTTAGCATGCAAATTCACAGTTTCAACCATCTCAGCTGTAACCAAAGTCACTAGACTTCCAGAGTCCAGCAAGGCCGTAATAGGCTTATTATTAACAGTCATTTGGCACATGTGTTTTCCCATACTTGGTGCTGCAGCGCATGAAACAGCAGCAAACATAGACTGCCTTCTAATAGATAGATCACACTGTATTGGTTCATCTGTCAATGGACAGTTTGCTGCAACATGTCCCAGTTCTTGGCAACGAAAACACCTGATGTTTCCCCAGTTTGGTTTGCTGACAGGCAGTAGCTTCCCTTGTTTGGGACGCCAAACTTCAGTCCTGGCACCAAAAATCCTCCCCCCTATTTCCTTGCCATGCTTACCACCCACTTCCCCTGGAACAGTCTTACCGGTTGCCTGGGGAGACCGTGGCTTTGGGCGGAAAGTCCGTGCGGCTGTAGGGGTGGTGACCAGGTTCTCTGCAGCAAAGTACCATTCAACAAGTTCCACGAGGTTATCCGCCGAGTTGGGGTCTCCTTGACTCACCCACTTCTGCAGGGGAACTGGTAGTGACCTCAGGAACCGGTCCATGACCACACGCTCCACTATTTGTGGCCCAGACAGGGACTCCGGCTGTAGCCATTTTCTCACCAAGTGAATTAGGTCGAACATCTGCGATCTTGGGGGCCTCTCGTCTTGGAAGAACCAGCTGTGGACCCGCTGTGCTCGAACTGCCAAGGTGACACCAAGTCGCGCCAGGATTTCCCGCTTGACGTTTTCATAGTCTCCTGCTTCTGCTGACTCCAAATCATAGTAGGCCTTCTGCGATTCTCCAGACAGCAAGGGGGCGACCAGTCCTGCCCACTGGGTTTTGGGCCAACCTTCCCTCTCAGCGGTCCGTCCAAATGTTTAAGAAAAAGGCCTCTGGATCATCATCTGCAGTCATCTTAGAAAGAAAGCGACCCACATGGATGGCTGAGGGCTTGTCTCCAACAACATTAACTTTAGCAGGAGACCACTGTGCTAGCGTCTCCACAACCGCAGCCAGGGTTTTCCTATCCTCTTTTGCATCAGTGGCTAGCTGTTCAAACAACCTCTGCGATAGCTCCTGTACAGCACCAATCTGTTGGCACAGCGCCTTGGTTTGCTCCTGTGCGATAGCGTTTGTTTGCTGCTGTGTAGCGTTTGCTTGATGCAGTGCAGCGTTTGCTTGTTGCTGTGTAGCATTGGATTGTTGCTGTGCAGGGTTGGATATCACCAATTGTTTTAGGATTTCCTCCATGTTTAGTCACTCTAGGTACTGGCCTTTTAAGTAGTAACTTACTACAGCTGGTCGCAGTCTCCACCATATGTAACCTGGGGGACAGGTAGCAGGTACAAAGCAGTCTTTCAGGCACAGATACCAAATCCAGTGAAATAGTGACAAACAGTGCGGTGTTTATTTTTTGTGATATATACAAGTCTATATACAGGTGCTGTACAGTGTTCCAAAAAAAACAAATAGGAACAAAATAGCCAAAACAAAACCTAGCCGTGTCTCGGCACTAACTAAACAATATTTACAGATCCTAACTACCAGGCTGAGCAAGCCTACAGCTTGTCAGCCTCCACATACCTTTTTGCTCTCCTACACAGAAGTTGTCTGAGTATCCCAGGCCAAGAGCAAAGGCTGTCTTGCTCAGGTGAGCTTAAATTAGCCTGGGGGAGAGGACCAAGACCTGAACTGGACCATGTATCAGAGATCCCTGAACGTGTATGAGAGGAGCCTGGGAGATGTATAAACCCCGAACAGGACTTTTCCTGGCTCTCTCTGGGACGCTCTGCTACAACATGTACAGACATAACATCCGAGTAGACATGATATACAACTTGATTCTCATAACATGGAAAAAAATTTATACAGATTTAATAAATATAATACAGTAATGATGTACAATAAATTTCATAAGCGTGTTGTAAAAACTGATGGAAATGTGAGGGGTTGTGTCCTTAAAAGCTTGACGCGTTTCGTCGATAAACCGACTCATCAGGAGCGAATATATTGTCTGTAAATAATAACAGATGTTTTAAATTTAAAAGCCCATGGTGTGAGAAATACTATACATAATGGATTTATATAGAAAAAAGAGGATCAAGTTCACAAAAACTTACACCCCATTGGAATGCCAAGCTCGAGTTATCCTGCTGTGCATAAGTCGCCACATCAAGCCTCCCCCGGGAGCTGAGGTGCAAACAGTCCACCCAGAGCATCAGGCCCACAATGAACAGCCCCCAGCCAATAGACAAATAGAGTAAATGCAGTATTATGCCAGTATTGGCAAGTAGAATCTATAAGATAAATAGAAGGTATTTTATGATAAAACCCGGTAGCACTGCCAAGCACCAAAGGAATGAAGTACATGAACAAAGGAGAGTGAGCGAGAGTGACGTGATGGTGCAAAGATGGAGCAGATAGAACAACCGACTGAAAAATGTGCAAAGAAGATTGCGTGAAAGTAAAACAATACTAGGGGAAAAAAGAAAGTATATATAGACCAAGGGAAGTGAAAGATAAACCAAGTGACCATATGAGAATCATGTTAAATGATGATCATGAAAAGTCATTATGAATATGAAGTGGAATAATGACGGAGATAGAAACATATGAAGAGACCATAGTGTATGAAGGTACCCCTAAATAACGGGAATCAAGTATATACGTGATATGGGGCAGGCAGTGCGAACCGGTCATCAAGTCAGCTGTAGATGGGGACGCCCAAGCCGGCCAGTCAAGTAGGACCCTAGAGAATAAAATGGCAGTCGTTGCAATACTTTCTGTCACACCGTATTTGCGCAGCGGTCTTACAAGCGCACTTTTTTTGGAAAAAATACACTTTTTTTAATTAAAACATAAGACAACAGTAAAGTTAGCCCATTTTTTTTTTATACTGTAAAAGATAATGTTACGCCGAGTAAATTGATACCCAACATGTCATGCTTTAAAATTGCGCCCGCTCGTGGAATGGCGACAAACTTTTACCCTTAAAAATCTCCATAGGCGACGTTTAAAAAATTCTACAGGTTACATGTTTTGAGTTACAGAGGAGGTCTAGGGCTAGAATTATTGCTCTCACTCTACCGATCACGGCAATACCTCACACGTGTGGTTTTCATATGCGGGTGCTACTCACATATGCATTCACTTCTGCACGTGAGCTCGGTGGGACAGGGCGCATTTAACTTTTTTTTTTTCTTATTTATTTTACCTTTTATTTTTTATTTTTACACTGTTCTTTAAAAAAAAAAATTGTGTCACTTTTATTCCTATTACAAGGAATGTAAACATCCCTTGTAATAGAAAAAAGCATGACAGGACCTCTTAAATAAGAGACCTGGGGTTAAAAAGACCTCAGATCTCATATTTACACTAAAATGCAATAAAAGAAAAAAAAAATGTTGTCATTTAAAAAAAAAAAAGGTCCGTTAAGACCTATGGGCGGAAGTGACGTTTTGACGTCGCTTCCACCCTGCAATGATATGGAGATGGATGGGGGCCTCACTCGTCTCCATACCAGCCAGGAGAAGGATCCGATTGACTCCGCCGCAACCGATGGCTCCGGTAAGCGGCAGAGGGCACCGGAGCGCGGCGGGAGGGCCTCTCTCGCTGCAGATAAAAGTGATCTTGCGGCGAATCCTCCACAGAGACCACTTTTATCTGAAAGCGGACCGCTCACTGAAGAAGATACCGGGGTTATGGCAGCTAGCTGCTGCCATAACAACAATATTCCTCTTCAAAGTACCGACGTAAAACTGCGGCAGGTGGTCCATAAGTGGTTAAATTCAGACACACTGCTTGCATTAAAATTACATTTAAATTAAAACTAAAAGGCAAAACTTTTTTTTGTTTTAGTTTTAGATGGAGTGGAGAGGGATTAGAATGTCTGCCAGGTTTGTATTGCTTTCTCTGTTGTCACCAGAACAGGTTATTAAGGAGAAATCTTTCAGTGGGGACACCAGTTTCAGTGACGCTGTACCAACAAGAAATTGTTTCAATCAACAATTGTTTCAATCAACAATGTGACACAGATAGAGAAAAAATAAAACATAAACAAAACAAAATCAAACTGGAAGGGGATTATATTCTCCCTTACTCAAATAAAAAAAAAATGCCTTTAGATCTACTTTAACCCTAAGCTCAATTTTGCAATTTTGACATGTGTTAGTAAACTGTACATTTCACCACAATTACTTTGTGTATCCTAGTTTTTTCGGGACAAATTGGGTTTTCTTTTGGTGGTAAATGGTAATGGATATCTCCTGATTTTTTTTTTTTTCAATCAAAGGAAAACAGGCTCAAAATAGTAAAAAGTAGCTGTATATTTCTTGATATTATCATAATTTACCACCAAAGAAAAACCCAAATAATTCTCCTGCTCCTGACAATTGCAGTGATACCACATACAGTGGGGACGGAAAGTATTCAGACTCCCTTAAATTTTTCACTCTTTGTTATATTGCAGCCATTTGCTAAAATCATTTAAGTTCATTTTTTTCCTCATTAATGTACACACAGCACCCCATATTGACAAAAAAACACAGAATTGTTGACATTTTTGCAGATTTATTAAAAAAGAAAAACTGACATATCACATGGTCCTAAGTATTCAGACCCTTTGCTCAGTATTTAGTAGAAGTACCCTTTTGATCTAATACAGCCATGAGTCTTTTTGATGCAACAAGTTTTTCACACCTGGATTTGGGGATCCTCTGCCATTCCTCCTTGCAGATCCTCTCCAGTTCTGTCAGGTTGGATGGTAAATGTTGGTGGACAGCCATTTTTAGGTCTCTCCAGAGATGCTCAATTGGGTTTTAGTCAGGGCTCTGGCTGGGCCATTCAAGAACAGTCACGGAGTTTTGTGAAGCCACTCCTTCATTATTTTAGCTGTGTGCTTAGGGTCATTGTCTTGTTGGAAGGTAAACCTTCAGCCCAGTCTGAGGCCCTAAACACTCTGGAGAAGGTTTTCGTCCAGGATATCCCTGTACTTGGCCGCATTCATCTTTCCCTCGATTGCAACCAGTCGTCCTGTCCCTGCAGCTGAAAAACACCCCCACAGCATGATGCTGCCACCACCATGCTTCACTGTTGGGACTGTATTGGACAGGTGATGAGCAGTGCCTGGTTTTCTCCACACATACCGCTTAGAATTAAGGCCAAAAAGTTCTATCTTGGTCTCATCAGACCAGAGAATCTTATTTCTCACCATCTTGGAGTCCTTCAGGTGTTTTTTAGCAAACTCCATGCGGGCTTTCATGTGTCTTGCAGTGAGGAGAGGTTTCCGTCGGGCCACTCTGCCATAACGCCCCGACTGGTGGAGGGCTGCAGTGATGGTGTACTCACTTTTGTTGCTAGCGGTTTAGACATTAATGGCTGTGTGTTGAGTTATTTTGAGGGGACAGCAAATTTACACTGTTATACAAGCTGTACACTCACTACTTTACATTAGCAAAGTGTCATCTTTTCAGTGTTGTCACATGAAAAGATAGAATAAAATATTTACAAAAATGTGAGGGGTGTACTCACTTTTGTGAGATACTGTATGTATAACCTAATAAAAAGAATAAAAAAAAGTTTACTATCATTTTAAATTTAAAAGGTTTAGAGTCAGTTAGGATTTGCCTTTACTTCCATTTTATTAATAAATAAAAAACAAAGTCATCCTGCTATTTAGTGATGTAGTGATCCATTGTCATTGTTCCTTCTTGTTGTTGGAGAAACTAACTGTACATAGAAGTGCAGAGGAGAGGTTTGGATTAGGCCACCTAGAGTGGTATGAACTGCTACATAAGGGTTTCCTGAAATAATAGGAATTATAATAATACACAGTACATGGGGGGGGGGGGGGGGGGCGGGATTGAGGACCCCACAGACCCTTCATGGGAAACTTGTCATAAAAGTTGCAAACCATGTGTGTATATATATATATATATATATATATATATATATATACACCACACAAGTATATAAATCCTAATAGTCCCCAATTTTATAGTGTAGTATTTAAAGTAGAAAAAAGGTCAACAATATCCAAAGCAGAGCAAACTGGGTGAAGGTACTGTAGATGTGAATTGTATAACAAAAAAAATATTAAATTGCAACTAAAAGCAAGTTTTTTAATTTTGGATAGAGTAAGGGAGGATTAGAACTCCTGTCAGTTTTTTTTTCCATCTGTCACCCATAGGGCAGGTTTTCCTTTGCTTTGTGTCCCATATCCACAATAGGAAGTGAGGGGAAATCCATGGCAGTAGGATCACTGGAACTAGTTTCCACGATGGAAGATTCCAGTTCTATTCCTCTTCTGGTGAGCACTCAAATGTTGGATTTTCACTTTCAGTGATAACAATCACCAAGACAAATAGGGAGGGTGAACCACCCTAATGGGGACACGGACTGCAATAAAACCTGAGAGTTTCTACTTCCTCCCTATTCTCTCTAAAAATAAAAAATGTTTTGCCTATACTTTAGGGCAAAAAGTATACTAACCATTGCAACAATCAAAATTAATTTGTCTCCAGGCTTGCTACAGTGCGCTGTTATATTGTTGGAACTGGATACATACTGTACATAAGTATGTTTTTCCTTACTATTTTTATTCCATCAGTAATGTCTACAAACTCTCAATAAAAAATGACACAACATAAAATCAGATTGGTTGTTATGGGTTACTAATAGACATGTGCGGTTCGTTTTGGTCCGAATTAAAATTTGGACGAATTTTCATTATTTGGAAATTCCAATGCATCCGAATTTCTGAATTAGAACAGTACCGAATTTAACCACTTAAGCCCCGGACCATTTTGCGATTCGGCACTGCGTCGCTTTAACTGACAATTGTGCGGTCGTGCGACATGGCTCGTAAACAAATTTGACGTCTTTTTTTCCCCACAAATAGAGCTTTCTTTTGGTGGTATTTGATCACCTCTGCAGTTTTTATTGTTTGCGTTTTAAACAAAAAAATAGCGACAATTTTGAACAAAACGCATTATTTTTTACTTTTTTGCCATAATAAATATCCCCAAAAAATATATAAAAAAACATTTTTCTTCCTCAGTTTAGGCCGATACGTATTCTTCTACATATTTTTGGTAAAAAAAGAAAAAAAAAACGCAATATGCATTTATTGATTGGTTTGTGCAAAAGTTATAGCGTCTACACCAGTGTTTCTCAACTCCAGTCCTCAAGGCGCACCAACAGGTCATGTTTTCAGGATTTCCCTCAGATCAAACAGCTAGAGAGTGATTCTAACTGTAGGGGGGCGTGGCCATGTGTGACACGACACTGATCACCGCTCCCGATTACAGAGAGCTGTGATCAGTGTCCTGTCACTAGGCAGAACGGGGAAATGCTTGTTTACATCTCCCCGTTCTTCCTCTCCGTGAGACGATCGCGGGTATCCCCGCGGACATCGCGCCCGCAAACCGCTTCTTAAACGGCAACAGGTACATTAATCTGCCTGTACGTTAGGGCTGCTGAAATTAATCGCAGCATCGATGCATCGCGATTCGGGTGTCCCCGATGCGGCATCGATGCATGCGACCTGAAAAATCGATGTCTGGCCCCGCCCTCTCCCGGGAGAGCGCTCCGTACGGAAAGCTGTTACTAGTGTGTGTATTTTCCGCTCATGTGACTCTCGGCCGCGCCTCCCTCCTCTGAGTCCCCTGATTTCAGCCCCGCCCACTGACTGGAGCTATCAGGTCAGAAGAGAGGCGGGCGGGGCTGACATCAGGAGAGACGTGAGAGGAGGGAGGCGCGGCCGAGAGTCACATGAGCGGAAAATACACACACTAGTAAAAGCTTTACGTACGGAGCGCTCTCCCGGGAGAATTCCCTGCTCAGGAAAGATGTGACAACCGACGGAACACCGGCGGCTGGAGTGGAGATCGGGGGGAGATGGTGAGCAGGCAGATCGCCCTGCTCATTACAGGTTGCCACCAGCACCGGCGGAGCAGCATGTAAGTACAGAGGGGGAGGGGGGGCGCTGTGACACAAGTCCATATCATACAATTGTCTTCTATGTGCATTCATCACACCACAACTCTGCATTATTGTCCCCAGTCTGTGACCATCTTCTGTACCATGTGCCCAGTCTGTGACCATCTCCTGTGCCATGTCCCCAGTCTGTGACCAACTCCTGTGCCATGTCCCCAGTCTGTGACCATCTCCTGTGCCATGTCCCCAGTCTGTGACCATCTCCTGTGCCATGTCCCCAGTCTGTGACCATCTCCTGTGCCATGTCCCCAGTCTGTGACCATCTCCTGTGCCATGTCCCCAGTCTGTGACCATCTCCTGTGCCATGTCCCCAGTCTGTGACCATCTCCTGTGCCATGTCCCCAGTCTGTGACATCTCCTGTGCCATGTCCCCAGTCTGTGACCATCTCCTGTGCCATGTCCCCAGTCTGTGACCATCTCCTGTGCCATGTCCCCAGTCTGTGACCATCTCCTGTGCCATGTCCCCAGTCTGTGACCATCTCCTGTGCCATGTCCCCAGTCTCTGACCATCTCCTGTAGCATGTCCGCAGTCTCTGACCATCTCCTGTAGCATGTCCGCAGTCTCTGACCATCTCCTGTAGCATGTCCGCAGTCTCTGATCATCTCCTGTAGCATGTCCGCAGTCTCTGACCATCTCCTGTAGCATGTCCGCAGTCTCTGACCATCTCCTGTAGCATGTCCGCAGTCTCTGACCATCTCCTGTAGCATGTCTGCAGTCTCTGATCATCTCCTGTAGTCATTTGGGGGCAGTCTGGAGCTCCTCTTTAAGTTGTCTGCACTGTTTACACTTTGCTACATGCAAGGAGTGTTGTCTTTTTTTTAAGAACAGATAAAATTAAAAAAATGGAGTTCTTCTGACTACTTAAATTTTTTGGATGAAAACCGCGCGCAGTAATCGTGATGCATCGTTAATCGTGGACCTGATAATCGTAATCGAATCGAATCGTGAGGCCAGTGAAGATGCGCACCCCTACTGTACGTGCCCTTCTGCTGACGTATATCGGCGTGAGCCGGTCGGCAAGCAGTTAAACGAATCCGAAATAACGAAATTCGAATTGGGATGACATTGGAATAGCTTTCGAATACTTTTCGAATAGTTTTCAAATTCGAAAACTTTAAAATAAATATTTCTATTCCTCTATTTTCTATTGTATTTTAATTTTTTTGGAAATTGAAAAACATTTCGAATTCGAAAACTATTCGAAGACTTTTCGAAAATGTTTCGAATCGATTCAAAAACGAATAAGCAAAACAAATCCGGAAAACAAATGAAATGAATTTAACTAAACAAATTTATGTAAATAACGAATCGAAACTAAACAAATGTTTTCGTTCTGCACATGTCTAGTTTACTAATTTTTTTTTTTTCAATGATGGGTAAATGATTTGTCTTGTATATGTTACATACTGGCTCCTCTTTCACTGTGTGGTTCCTTTCACAATGCTTGTCTAATAGATATCTTCACAGCCTGGATGGCCCAAGTTCTGGATTCAGACTTACTGACAGAAACATGGCAGCCCAAGGGGAAAGAGCTTCCATCGAACTGCTCCTTGCGATGGCACGTCTACACCATACGGAGGATCGCCCTGCCAAACCTTTCCTTCTACTCTCATAACGATCATTCTAAGTGGTGTGTTTCCAGGGCGTACAATGGGAGCTGGATATGCATTGGAGACCTCAATCGCTATCCTGAGCAGAGATGGAGAAGTGGAGGCTTCATTTGCACCCAGAAGGAGCTCATATTCAAAGCATTTTGGAGAATGGTCGCCTACTACACTGAATGTAAATAGAATGTTCATTTACAGGTTTAACTTTTGGACTTTGAAAAAAAAAAATACTTATTTCTTCCAAATGCAAATGAGAATAAAAGTCTGTTTAAGATTTTCTAACTTCTGGCCCAACACTTCCCCCACTCCTGAACACTGTTATAAAATAAAAATTGCATTTTGATAAATATATGCTGCTAAAAAATGTAGTTTTGTTTTATTTATGAATTTTTTTTTTTTTATTTCATGTGCCTTGGTCCTTTTTATTTCCAAGACTTCAACATATAGGCGTTTCAAGGCCTTTTATGCATGACATTAGCGTGACAATAAACAGTGAATTCTACTTCACAGCATATCTAAACCCCAAAACAAATGGTTAATGTATTGCAGTTTTATAGTCCTTACATGAAGTGGCTGTATTCGGTTTTAATTTTCTGGCTAAAAATATTTTCAAAAAGTACAAAAAACACACTGTATAAACAGGAAGAGATAGCCCGGCCGCCGCACACCTCCCCAGGCCCGAGTGATTAGCAGGTAAAAGCAGCCTTTAGCTTGATTTATCCAGACCACACCCCAGGGGTTGCCGAGCTGAAGCTGCTTTTATTTGCTAAGCACTCGGGCCGGGGGAGGTGTGCGGCGGCCAGGCTATCTCTTCCTATTTCTACAGTGTGTTTTGGGTCTGAATAAACTTTCCCCAGCCTGCATTATCACTGGTCAGTGGCATCCAACTCATCGAACCTTGACAGCCTGAGCGGGGACCCTTAAAGAGGAACTGCAGTTTGCTCACATAATCTGTAATAATGACATATTTGCCATTCTGAAGCTTCCCTCCAACCACTTTGCATATTATTTTATATATACTGTTATTCTGTACTTGCCAAATATGCTGCAGAAATCTCCCTCCTCTGAGTCTGGCTGCAACCATTTTAACTGAGGGCAGCTGAAGCTGCTGCCTGTTCACTTCCTGGATTTACACAGAGGCACACCTCCAGCTCTGCAGCTCTCATTGGCCCTCTTATGACTCTTCCCCCCTCTCTTCCTGGCAAACTCTCACAAGAGAGAGAGTTGTGCATGATGTCATAAGCCTAGGCTTTTTACCAGACAAGAAACAGGAAGTGTGCTGTATAAGGTATTTACTGGCAGAAATAAAATGTTTTACTATCCAAAGTTAAAACCACAAGGGCAGAAGATTTAATAGATGGAAAGATGAAAAAAAATTACTGAAGGTCCGCTTTAAGCATTCATCGCGGGTCACAGTAAGTACAGAAAATACCTATTTATCTTGCCAAAACTGAAATTGCCCCTATCACACGTAGCAAAAACAAATATGATCTGATGAAATGGCTGTAGTTTTTTTTTTCATTTTTTAGTTTAAACTTTCAATACATTTTTATCAAAGCTGTCAATTTATTGGTCAGTTTCAACTTCACAATTGTCTGAGACCGGTTCACACATGTCCAGGGCAGCCGCGGTGCGGTTTTGAAAAGGGTCCTCTGTGTTTTTGGGTCCAGTTCAGACACTTATTCAGGCAAAAACTCACACCTGAACTGGTGAACAGAAATGTACCAGACTCCAGACTGCAAACCGCAGCCGGACATCTGTGAACCCAGCCTGAATTCTGGTGGTCGATCAAACACATAGTTCATTTGTTTCAGGTGATTGTTTGCAATCATATGTGTTTTTTCCTGTGTGGAAGGAAAGTGGTTGAAATTCTCAAAAAATTGGCTTGTGTAAGGCCAGCTTTCTTGATATACTATACAAGACTGTAGTTTTCAATTTCTCCCACAAGATGGCAGTATGATGACAGTGAACTATAAATATTCAGTACACTGTCATTACTATTCTGTGAATATCTGGGGTTTCTTTCTAGCTAAGGTGTAGGAGTTTACTGCATGGATGGGGTGAATCGGCATTAATCAAACTACATTATGCTGCTACAGGCCCAAATCTTTGTATCACATTACTATTCCTTCCAAACAGTTCATCAAAGCCCTGGAGAGGGTTCAAATATCTACAGTGGGGCAAAAAAAGTATTTAGTCAGCCACCAATTGTGCAAGTTCTCCCACTTAAAAAGATGAGAGAGGTCTGTAATTGTCATCATAGGTATACCTCCACTATGAGAGACAAAATGTGGAAACAAATCCAGACAATCACATTGTCTGATTTTTGAAAGAATTTATTTGCAAATTATGGTGGAAAACAAGTATTTTGTCAATATCAAAAGTTCATCTCAATACTTTGTTATATATCCTTTGTTGGCAATGACAGAGGTCAAACGTTTTCTGTAAGTCTTCACAAGGTTGTCACACATTGTTGCTGGTATGTTGGCCCATTCCTCCATGCAGATCTCCTCTAGAGCAGTGATGTTTTGGGGCTGTCGCTGGGCAACACGGACTTTCAGCTCCCTCCTATGGGGTTGAGATCTGGAGACTGGCTAGGCCACTCCAGGACCTTGAAATGCTTCTTACGAAGCCACTCCTTCGTTGCCCGGGCGGTGAGTTTGGGATCATTGTCATGCTGAAAGACCCAGCCACGTTTCTTCTTCAATGTCCTTGCTGATGGGAGGAGGTTTGCACTCAAAATCTCACGATACATGGCCTCATTCATTCTTTCATGTACACAGATCAGTCGTCCTATATATCCACTGTCCTATATATATATATCTCTATATACTATATCCCCCCATATATACCCAGATATAGAGATGTGACCTGTGTACTCTCTGTATATACTATATATCCACTGTCCTATATATGTCTCCATATACTATATCCCCCATATATACCAAGATATAGAGGTGTGACCTGTGTACTCTCTGTATATACTATATATCCACTGTCCTATATATATCTCTATATACTGTATCCCCCGTATATACCCAGATATAGAGGTGTGACCTGTGTACTCTCTGTATATACTATATATCCACTGTCCTATATATATCTCTATATACTATATATACCCAGATATAGAGGTGTGATGTGTGTACTTTCTGTATATACTAAATATCCACTGTCCTATATATATCTCTATATACTATATCCCCTGTATATGCCCAGATATAGAGGTGTGATGTGTGTACTCTCGGTATATACTATATATCCACTGTCCTATATATATCACTATATATCCACTGTCCTATATATCTCTATATACTATATCCACCGTATATACCCAGATATAGAGGTGTGATGTGTGTACTAGGCATGTGCAATTCGTTTCGTTCCGAATTCGTTTTTTAACGAATTTCGACAAATTCCTTAATTCGGGAATATCCGAATTAACGAAAACTTGTTTAACGAATTTTTTCCGAATATTCGTAAATTCGATAAAATTGGACATTCGTAAATTCGGGCATTCGTACATTAGTAAATTAGTGAATTCGTAAATTTGTAAATTCGAAAATACGGAAATCTGAAATAATAGTTAACTAATAATAACTTAACTATTAGTAATTACTAGTAACTTTTAAATTATAGGTATTGTAATTTCCTTTAAAATTTGGCTGTTAGTGAACGTAACACATACAAATTTATCCAAAGTTATGAATGATCCGAAAAAATGGAATGGAACGTAATGAATTAATAATAATAAATAACAATAATAATAACAACGTTTTATTATTATTATTATTATTTATTATTCATTTGTTCCGTTCCATTTGTTTAGATTCAGCATTCGTTTTGGATAATTCGTAACTTCGGATAAATTCGTATTTGTTACGTTCACTGACAGTCAAATTTGAAAGGAAATTACAATACCTATAATTTAATAGTTAGTTACTATTTCAGATTTTTGAATTTTCGGGTTTTTGGATTTTCAAACTTTGAATTTACAAATTTCCGAATTTTCTAATTTACAAATGTACGACTTTACGAATTTACGAATGTACGAATTTACAAATGAACAAATGTAAAAATGTACGTATGAACGAATGTACGAATGAACGAATGTTCGAATTTACGAATGTACGAATGAATGCATTTACGAATTTACGAATGAACGAATTTACGAATCGCGATCATAACGAATGACCCGAAAAACGGAAAAAAAAATAAACGAAAATGAACAAATTTTTTGGCTGTGCACATGTCTAGTGTGTACTCTCTGTATATACTATATATCCCCTGTCCTATGTATATCTCTATATACTATATATCCACTGTCCTATATACCTCTATATACTATATCCACCATATATACCCAGATATAGAGGTGTGATGTGTGTGCTCTCTGTATATACTATACATCTACTGTCCTATATATATATATACCGTATATACCCAGATATAGAGGTCTGATGTGTGTACTCTCCGTATATACTATATATCCACTGTCCTATATATATATCTATATACTATATCCTCTGTATATACCCAGATATAGAGGTCTGATGTGTGTACTCTCTGTATATACTATATATCCACTGTCCTATATATATATCTATATACTATATCCTCTGTATATACCCAGATATAGAGGTCTGATGTGTGTACTCTCTGTATATACTATATATCCACTGTCCTATATATATATCTATATACTATATCCCCCATATATACCCAGATATAGAGATGTGACCTGTGTACTCTCTGTATATGTACACTCCAATGTCCCCAGTACAGTCTATGACTGAGCCCAGGAGCTGACACTCCAATGTCCCCACTATAGTCTATGGCTGAGCCCAGGAGCTGACACTCTAATGTCCCCACTATAGTCTATGACTGAGCCCAGGAGCTGACACTCCAATGTCCCTTATAGTCTATGACTGAGCCCAGGAGCTGACACTCCAATGTCCCCTATAGTCTATGACTGAGCCCAGGAGCTGACACTCTAATGTCCCCAGTGCAGTCTATGACTGAGCCCAGGAGCTGACACTCTAATGTCCCCAGTACAGTCTATGGCTGAGCTCAGGAGCTGACACTATGATGCCCCCACTATAGACTATGACTGAGCCCAGGAGCTGACACTCTGATGTCCCCACTATAGTCTATGACTGAGCCCAGGAGCTGACACTCCAATGTCCCATATAGTCTATGACTGAGCCCAGGAGCTGACACTCCAATGTCCCCTATAGTCTATGACTGAGCCCAGGAGCTGACACTCTAATGTCCCCAGTGCAGTCTATGACTGAGCCCAGGAGCTGACACTCTAATGTCCCCAGTACAGTCTATGGCTGAGCCCAGGAGCTGACACTCTAATGTCCCCACTATAGTCTATGACTGAGCCCAGGAGCTGACACTCCAATGTCCCATATAGTCTATGACTGAGCCCAGGAGCTGACACTCCAATGTCCCCTATAGTCTATGACTGAGCCCAGGAGCTGACACTCTAATGTCCCCAGTGCAGTCTATGACTGAGCCCAGGAGCTGACACTCTAATGTCCCCAGTACAGTCTATGGCTGAGCTCAGGAGCTGACACTATGATGCCCCCACTATAGACTATGACTGAGCCCAGGAGCTGACACTCTGATGTCCCCACTATAGTCTATGACTGAGCCCAGGAGCTGACACTCCAATGTCCCATATAGTCTATGACTGAGCCCAGGAGCTGACACTCCAATGTCCCCTATAGTCTATGACTGAGCCCAGGAGCTGACACTCTAATGTCCCCAGTGCAGTCTATGACTGAGCCCAGGAGCTGACACTCTAATGTCCCCAGTACAGTCTATGGCTGAGCTCAGGAGCTGACACTATGATGCCCCCACTATAGACTATGACTGAGCCCAGGAGCTGACACTCTGATGTCCCCACTATAGTCTATGACTGAGCCCAGGAGCTGACACTCTAATGTCCCCACTATAGTCTATAACTGAGCCCAGGAGGTGACACTCTAATGTCCTCACTATAGTCTATGACTGAGCCCAGGAGCTGACACTCTAATGTCCCCACTATAGTCTGACTGAGCCCAGGAGCTCACACTCTAATGTCCCCACTATAGTCTATGGCTGAGCCCAGGAGCTGACACTCCAATGTCCCCACTATAGCCTATGACTGAGCCCAGGAGCTGGCACTCTAATGTCCCCAGTACAGTCTATGGCCGAGCCCAGAAGCTGACACTCTAATGTCCCCAGTGCAGTCTATGACTGAACCTCTAATCTTTATCTTTTTGAACCTTTGCCAGGAAATACGGTGTTGTCGGAGTGTGGGGAGTCATGCCATGCTCCAGTGAGATTTCGGCAGACCTTCGGAGAAAGGTGGCTGAAGCCTATCAGTCTGGACAGGGTTACACCGCCTTTTCCAAGGCCCTGGACCTCAATCGGACTACGGTCAGAGCCATTCTCACCAAGTGGAAGAAGTTTGGAACGGTGGTGAATCTACCTAGGAGTGGTCATCCTGCGAAAATCTCTCCCCAGGCCAGAAGGATCATCAACAGTGAAGTCAAGAAGAACCCTTCTGCCTCGTCCCGGGAACTGCAGGCCTCTCTGGCCTCGGCTCAGGTGAATGTTCATGACTCAACCATTAGAAAGACTCTGTGCAAAAACGGGAGAGTGGTGAGCCGGAAACCTCTCTTCCCTAAAAGGAACATGGCGGCTTGTCAGGAGTGCAGCGGATATCTCCAGAATATCTCTCCTCATCTCTGGAAGGGTGTTCTGTGCCACGAAGAATCAAAAGTCCACTGTGTTCAGAAAAGGTATATGATGTTCCAGAGTTCGTGTGGGACTAATACTATTCTATGGAATCAGAATAAAGAATTCACTCACCACCAGTGTAAGGAGGTACTACCATGACCACCAGTGTAAGGAGGTACTACCATGACCACCAGTGTAAGGAGGTGCTGCCATGACCACCAGTGTAAGGAGGTGCTACCATGGTCACCAGTGTAAGGAGGTCCTACCATGACCACCAGTGTAAGGAGGTACTGTCATGACCACCAGTGTAAGGAGGTACTGCCATGGCCATCAGTGTAAGGAGGTGCTAGTACCATGACCACCAGTGTAAGGAGGTACTGCCATGGCCACCAGTGTAAGGAGGTGCTAGTACCATGACCACCAGTGTAAGGAGGTACTGCCATGGCCACCAGTGTAAGGCGGAACTGCCATGGCCACCAGTGTAAGGCGGAACTGCCATGGCCACCAGTGTAAGGTGGAACTGCCATGGCCACCAGTGTAAGGAGGTACTGCCATGACCACCAGTGTAAGGAGGTACTGCCATGACCACCAGTGTAAGGAGGTACTGCCATGACCACCAGTGTAAGGAGATACTGCCATGACCACCAGTGTAAAGAGGGGATGTATCTCTGAGGTGTGTCTCTGGGGGTGTGTCTCTTGGGTGTATACCTGGGGGTGTGTCTCTGGGGTGTATCCCTGGGGTGTGTCTCTGGGGTGTGTCTCTGGGGTTTTCTCTGGAGTGTATCTTTGGGGGGGTGTCTCTGGGTTGTGTCTCTGGAGTGTGTCTCTGGGGTGTATCCCTGGGGGTGTATCCCTGGGGGTGTATCTCTTGGGGTGTGTCTCTGGGGGTGTGTCTCTGGGTCATTGGCACAACTGGAAATGGTTTCACATCCATATAAATTGTATATTTATTGTGAATAATAATGATATATAGGAAATAATATCGATTTCCTTCCTGATGTGGTTTTGTATTTCCCCCCCTTTCACGCAGTGTCTCCGGCCCCCCAGAAGGTGAAGGACTTCCTCTTCTGGAGGTTCAGCTCTCTGATTCTGCAGATTTGTGACCACCAGAAGCAGATGGAATCCATTGTGTTCTTTTTTGGTCAGCGTCACCTGAGGCTGTCTGATTTATCATGGAGCCTGACAAGTATGGATGGGGGGGATACCAGGGGACATCACTGAATCTCTGGGGGGGAAACCAGGGGACATCGCTGAATCTCTGGGGGGGGGGTACCAGGGGACATTGCTTAATCTCTGGGGGGATTCCAGGGGACATTGCTGAATCTCTGGGGGGGGGATACCAGGGGACATTGCTGAATGTCTGGGGGGGGATACCAGGGGACATTGCTGAATCTCTGGGGGGGGGGGGGGTACCAGGGGACATTGCTGAATCTCTGGGGGGGATACCAGGGACATTGCTGAATCTCTGGGGGGGATACCAGGGGACATCGCTGAATCTCTGGGGGGGGGGGGTACCAGGGGACATTGCTTAATCTCTGGGGGGATTCCAGGGGACATTGCTGAATCTCTGGGGGGGGGATACCAGGGGACATTGCTGAATGTCTGGGGGGGGATACCAGGGGACATTGCTGAATCTCTGGGGGGGGGGTACCAGGGGACATTGCTGAATCTCTGGGGGGGATACCAGGGACATTGCTGAATCTCTGGGGGGGATACCAGGGGACATCGCTGAATCTCTGGGCGGGGGGGGTTCCAGGGGACATTGCTGAATCTTTGGGGGGGGGAATACCAGGGGACATCGCTGAATCTCTGGGGGGGGGGGGGGGGATACCAGGGGACATTGCTTAATCTCTGGGGGGGATTCCAGGGGACATTGCTGAATCTCTGGGGGGATACCAGGGGACATTGCTGAATCTCTGGGGGGGGATACCAGGGGACATCACTGAATCTCTGGGGGGATACCAGAGGACATCACTGAATCTCTGGGGGTGTACCAGGGGACATCGCTGAATCTCTGGGGGGGATACCGGGGGACATCGCTGAATCTTTGGGGGGTACCAGGGGACATGGCTGAATCTCTGGTTGGGGAGATACCAGGGGACATGGCTGAATCTCTGGGGGGGATACCAGGGGACATCGCTGAATCTCGGGGGGGGATACCAGGGGACATTGCTGAATCTTTGGGGGGATACCAGGGGACATTGCTGAATCTTTGGGGGGGATACCAGGGGACATTGCTGAATCTCTGGGGGGGGGAGGTTACCAGGGGACATCGCTGAATCTCTGGGGGGGGGATACCAGGGGACATCGCTGAATCTCTGGGGGGGGGATACTAGGGGACATAGCTGAATCTCTGGGGGGGGTACCAGGGGACATCGCTGAATCTCTGGGGGGGAGGGATACCAGGGGACATCGCTGAATCTCATGATAGTTAAGTCTCTTTCCTATGTGGAGGACTGCTGGGACTGCTGAGCAGGAATTATAAGAAGGAAATGGGTGTGGCTCTGCTTATTTTTAGTGGTGTGTGTCTCTTTAAATGCATCTTAGTTTGCTGTGCTTATAAACAAACGTTATATTGTGCAAATGAGCAAAGAGAAAAAATAATAAATTAAAATAAAATATGTAAACAATCCTTTGATAAATGTGTGGTATTAATTCCTAATGTATAAATCATAAAACCTTCTAAATATGAAACAAGCACCATAAACAATTAATGTGCGATGAAGTGACTGTGCTGTGCGATAATTCGTTGACATCCGTGAAAAAAGTGATAATACAATATAAATGTCAATAAAGTGACGTGCTGAAAAATAAAAAATGAGTCGATATTTGGGTTCACAAGTCTGTGATGTATTGGTGGTTTCCCCTCCTCCACCCTTCTAGGGGTGAAGCACTATGTGGCTGAGCACATTATCCGGGTACAGAACTTCCTCGGCTCCTCCAGCGGGTTCCTCTCTCTCCAGATTCCTCACATGCAGAAACAACAACAACACGCGGGCCCCCGAGTGTAATTCAGTAAAAAAACATTTATTGCAATAATCAGAAACGCACTTACAGTATCTGACAAAAGTAAGTACACCCCTCAGTCACATTTCTGTAAATCTTTTCTTCTATCTTTTCATGTGACAACACTGAAGAAATGACACTTTGCTACAATGTAAGGTATTGAGTGTACAGCTTGTATAACAGTGTAAATTTGCTGTCCCCTCAAAACAACTCAACACACAGCCATTAATGTCTAAACCGCTGGCAACAAAAGTCAGTACACCCCTAAGTGAAAATGTCCAAATTGGGCCCAAAGTGTCAATATTTTGTGTGGCCTCCATTATTTTCCAGCACTGCCCTAACCCTCTTGGGCATGGAGGTCACCAGAGCTTGTTTGGGGTGGTAATCATGTTGGAATACTGCCCTGCTTCCCAGTCTCTGAAGATAGGAGATCATGCTCTGCTTCAGTATGTCACAGTACATGTTGGCATTCATGGTTCCCTCAATGAACTGTAGCTCCCCTGTGCCGGCAGCACTCATGCAGCCCCAGACCATGACACTCCCACCACCATACTTGACTTTAGACAAGACACACATGTCTTTGAACTCCTCACCTGGTTGCCGCCACACACGCTTGACACCATCTGAACCAAATAAGTTTAACTTGGTCTCATCAGACCACAGGACATGGTTCCAGTAATACATGTCCTTAGTCTGCTTGTCTTCAGCAAACTGTTTGTGGGCTTTCTTGTACATCATCTTTAGAAGAGGCTTCCTTCTGGGACGACAGCCATGCAGACCAATTTGATGCAGTGTGTGGCGTATGGTCTGAGCACTGACAGGCTTTTCAAAAATTGAAAAGATAAGTCCAGTGAGAAAAGGTCATGCATCCAAATAGTGTCCACATTAACCCACATATGAAGAGAAGGGAGGAGGAATGTGTGAAGTAAGCATCCAGGCTGAAGGTGAATCCAGGATAACAGTGAAGCCAAAGCCCTTACCAGAATCGGTGGACCTCCTTTAGAGCAAGGTCATACGCACAGGCAGATACAGCCCTCTGTAGGGACAAATGGACTCCCACGTTCCTCGGCCGGGACGACTAAGCGCCTACATCTGGATCCTCCTAGGTCTATAGCGGTCTGCAGCGTTCCAGGGGTAAATCTACAGGAAACCACTCAATGGTCCTGGGAGGGCCTTGAGTGCAAAAATCGCAAAAAGATCCAAATAGTGTAGTAAAAAACGTAAGCCTTTATTGCTCAAAAAACGGAGCACATAACTCCACAATATACATAAAATCTTCTTATAGCCTAGGCCATCTTTATGTAGAGCAACAATTCTTTTTTTCAGATCCTCAGAGAGTTCTTTGCCATGAGGTGCCATGATGAACTTCCAGTGACCAGTATGAGAGAGTGAGAGCGATAACACCAAATTTAACACCCCTGCTCCCCATTCACACCTGAGACCTTGTAACACTAACGAGTCACATGACACCGGGGAGGGAAAATGGCTTATTGGGCCCAATTTGGACATTTTCACTTAGGGGTGTACTGACTTTTGTGAGATACTATATATTGTATCAGAAAACGGTTCAGCGTTTAAAATCAGGACATCCAGGACGCCGATGCGTTCCAGGGACCAAAACCGAAAGTGACGCACTGACACCAGCTGTCACTTTATTGACATTTATATTGTATTATCGCACATGTCACTTTTTTCACGGATGTAAATGAATTATCGCACAGCACAGTCACTTTATCGCACATTAATTGTTTATGGTGCTTGTTTAATATTTAGAAGGTTTCATGATTTATACATTAGGAATTAATACCACACATTTATCAAAGGATTGTTTACATATTTTATTTTCATTTATTATTTTTTCTCTTTGCACATTTGCACAATATAACGTTTGTTTTTAGAAAGCTAACGTGCATTTAAAGGGATACACACCACTAAAAATAAGCAGCGCCACACCCCTTTGCTTCTTATTATTCAGTGCTGACTCCACCTCAGTGGTAATTTCATTGCTTAACAACACCATCTTGTAACATTGTCCGTAACGCACCATCTTCTTACATAGTTACATAGTAGGCGAGGTTGAAAAAAGACACAAGTCCATCAAGTCCAACCTATGTGTGATTATATGTCAGTATTACATTGTATATCCCTGTATGTTGCGGTCGTTCAGGTGCTTATCTAATAGTTTCTTGAAACTATCGATGCCCCCTGCTGAGACCACCGCCTGTGGAAGGGAATTCCACATCCTTGCCGCTCTTACAGTAAAGAACCCTCTACGTAGTTTAAGGTTAAACCTCTTTTCATCTAATTTTAATGAGTGGCCACAAGTCTTGTTAAACTCCCTTCTGCAGAAAAGTTTTCTCCCTATTGTGGGGTCACCAGTCCGGTATTTATACATTGAATTAATATATATCCCTTTCTCAAGCGTCTCTTTTCCAGAGAGAATAAGTTCAGTGCTCACAACCTTTCCTCATAACTAATATCCTCCAGACCCTTTATTAGCTTTGATGCCCTTCTTTGTACTCGCTCCATTTCCAGTACATCCTTCCTGAGGACTGGTGCCCAGAACTGGACAGCATACTCCAGGTGCGGCCGGACCAGAGTCTTGCAGAGCGGGAGAATTATCGTTTCATCTCTGGAGTTGATCCCCATTTTAATGCCAATATTCTGTTTGCTTTGTTAGCAGCAGCTTGGCATTGCATGCCATTGCTAAGCCTATCATCTACTAGGACCCCCAGGTCCTTTTCCATCCTAGATTCCCCCAGAGGTTCTCCCCCAGTCTATAGATTGCATTCAGATTTTTGCCACCCAAATGCATTATTTTACATTTTTCTACATTGAACCTCATTTGCCATGTAGTCGCCCACCCCATTCATTTGTTCAGATCTTTTTGCAAGGTTTCCACATCCTGCGGAGAAGTTATTGCCCTGCTTAGCTTAGTATCGTCCACAAATACAGAGATTGAACTGTTTATCCCATCCTCCAGGTCGTTTATGAACAAATTAAATAGGATTGGTCCCAGCACAGAACCCTGGGGAACCCCACTACCCACCCCTGACCATTCTGAGTACTCCCCATTTATCACCCCCCTCTGAACTCGCCCTTGTAGCCAGTTTTCAATCCATGTACTCACCCTATGGTCCATGCCAACGGACCTTATTTTGTACAGTAAACGTTTATGGGGAACTGTGTCAAATACTTTTGCAAAATCCAGATACACCACGTCTACGAGCCTTCCTTTATCTAGATGGCAACTCACCTCCTCATAGATGGTTAATAGATTGGTTTGGCAAAAACGATTCTTCATGAATCCATGCTGATTACTGCTAATGATACCGTTCTTATTACTAAAATCTTGTATATAGTCCCTTATCATCCCCTCCAAGAGTTTACATACTATTGATGTTAGGCCAACTGGTCTGTAATTCCCAGGGATGTATTTTGGGCCCTCTTTAAATATTGGTGCTACATTGGCTTTTCTCCAATCCGAGGGTAACATTCCATTCTGACGATACCATTCTAACATTGTCCATAGCGCACCATCTTCTAAAGTTGTCCATAGCGCACCATCTTCTAAAGTTGTCCATAGCGCACCATCTTATAACGTTGTCCATAGCGCACCATCTTATAACGTTGTCCATAGCGCACCATCTTATAACGTTGTCTATAGCGCACCATCTTATAACGTTGTCCATAGCAAACCATCTTATAACGTTGTCCATAGCGCACCATCTTCTAAAGTTGTCCATAGCGCACCATCTTCTAAAGTTGTCCATAGCGCACCATCTTCTAAAGTTGTCCATAGCGCACCATCTTATAACGTTGTCCATAGCGCACCATCTTATAACGTTGTCCATAGCGCACCATCTTATAACGTTGTCCATAGCGCACCATCTTCTAAAGTTGTCCATAGCGCACCATCTTCTAAAGTTGTCCATAGCGCACCATCTTCTAAAGTTGTCCATAGCGCACCATCTTCTAAAGTTGTCCATAGCGCACCATCTTATAACGTTGGCCGTATCACGGACCCAAAGTTCCTCTTTTGTCTGATCCTCAGCGGGACAAGTTGATTTTGTTGTCCTCTCTTATCTCCTCTCTCCAGGTGGAAATGAATTTGGAGGGACAGGCAAAGTCGTAGTTTGCAGAGGTCTATGTGTAAGGCTAGATTTATATCATAGAGGTGTGACGACACGAATGTTTCCGTGTGTCACGTGTAGCGCAGCCCGTTCATTTTCATGGGGCCATCCTCTGCACGAGGAACACGGAAAAAAAATCAACTGACCAGGGTTGCAACCCTACAACTGACCCTTTTCTAAAAATTTTCCAGCTGTGCATGTTAGCAAATGCGTGGAGCCATTGGCTTCCGCTGCTGTCAATCACAATCAGTGAGCCAATGAAGAGAAAGAGGGGGCGGGGCTGAGCCATGGCTGTGTGCGTAAATGGACATGCAGAGCAGCGGCTCGGGAGCGAGCCTTCTTGAGTGCCCCTCATTGCAAGCAGCTTGTTCTGGGGGCACTCGGCAGAAAGGGAGGGGCCAGGAGCTCCGGTGGGGAATGTGAGAAGAGGAGGATCGGGGCTCTTCTGAGCAAAACTGCTGCACAGAGCAGGTAAGTATAACATCTTTGTTTTTGTTTGTTTTTTTCAGTTTTTTTTTTTATTGCTATTTAATATCATTTTTAATAATGATGCTACCAAAATCAGTGTGTGCTGTAAATTGCCGTCAGCATTGCTCCTGTTGTTACTTGCTGGAGGCGGCCATTTTACTGAAGCCCAGAGCCCCTGAGCAGCAGTAAATCTTTAGGCTGTCAGCAGATCGACCTCTACATTTTCAGCACAGTGCCAAGAAATAGAAAACAACTGAGCAATGTGCAGAAGAGAGAGAGAGAGTGTATTACTGGATTGTGCACCGTATAGGCGCTTATTTTTAATGTTTTACATACAGTAGCTACACCTGTATGGCATTAATACAGAGCGCCCCAGACCCGGTAGCAAAGCCAGCTGCTTTCTGTAGATTTGTGACACAGTTAATGAATACACATGAAGCAACCTGGCAGGATAGGGAGGATTTATGCAGGTATAAGATGACTCTGACTTTGTTTAATTAATTTGTTGCGATTTTTGGCAGAAAAAGGTTGCAAGGTTAATAAGGAAAAAGTTGCAGGTGTGTCAGGAAAAAGTTATCTTTTTGGGACATTGTATATCACAGGGTACAAGACATCTCACTGAGGAGAGGGTTCAAGTGATAAAGGGAATGTTACCCCCACGGAATTTCAAACAATTGCGTATGTTTTTAGGTATTGTGTCATATTGTAGACAATGGATACCACACGCTAGCGCTTTGATGCAGCCATTATACGATTGTTTGAAAATTGTACCGTATATGCTTACAGAAGTAGCTTATGAGTCGTTTGTCACTTTGAAAAAGTTATTGATTTCTGCACCGGCTATCGGTATTCCAGATTATACTAAGACATTTCATCTGTACATTGCTGAGATCACTGGACACGCCACAGGTGTTTTGACACAGGCACATGTAAAACAAAGACCGGTCGCTTACTTTTTAGCAGCATTAGATCCAGTGTCCAGAGGTTCACCGTCCTGTGTACGGGCGGTAGCAGCGGTGTCGATAATCATAGATAAGTCATCAGAGATTGTTCTAGACAATCCAGTTGTAGTGCACACCACACATGACATACATGCAATCTTGTCTCAGGTACAGCCCAAACACATTTCAATGGCTAGGCAATTAAGGTTACAGTGTACTTTACTTTTACCTCCAAATGTCACTTTTCAGCGCTGTACAACCTTAAATTTGGCCACCTTTTTGCCTCTTCAGTCACCAGATTTGGCAAGGGGGAATGATAATGATAGTGCTAATAGTGCTAATAAGGAAGGAAATGAGGAAACTGACACCCTTCTGTTTAAAGAGATAGATGAGCACGATTGTTTTCAGCTCATGGAACAGGAGACAATGGGATTCCCACATGTTACAGATACACCAATTTTAAATGCTGAGCACACTTTGTACATAGATGGCAGCAGGTTTGCTGATGACAAGGGTAAATATCACACAGGGTATGCTGTAGTGACTGATACACAGGTGATTGAAGCACAGCCCTTACCAGCCCACATGTCAGCACAGGAAGCAGAATTAAAAGCTTTAGAACAAGCCCTAGAATACTTAAAAGGACGAGAAGGGAATATTTACACTGACTCTGCCTACGCTTATGGTGTAGCGCACGATTATGGCCACATATGGAGGGCTAGAGGTTATCTGACAGCAGCAGGTATACCTGTAAAACATGGAGAAGGGATTAAGAGAGTCATGAACAATCTTCAAAAGGTTAAACGAGTGGCCATCATGAAGATAGCGGCACACACGAGCGCAAAAACAATTGAGGCAAACGGAAATGCATTTGCAGATTTGACTGCAAAACAGGCAGCTCTAGGGGAAGGAGGCCCTGAGACCTTAGCAGCGGTAGAGGTGAGTATCCCAGAACCAACACGGCAGCAGCTGAGTAAATTACAGGAGCAAGCAGGGGAGAGCGAGAAAGATAAGTGGGTCAGGATGGGAGCAGCACCAGACCTTGACAATGTATGGAGGGAAGGAGGCAAAGTATGCCTACCTGCCTCTCTGTACTCAGCAATGGCAGCGGCAGTTCACCTACCCACACACGCCAGTTCCAATTCCATGTATAGGATTGTGAACCAAGGATGGCTTGCCCCTGGATTCAGTAGTACTGCGAGAAACTACTGTGCAGCCTGCCAAATCTATCTCCTGAATAACCCAGGACAGAAAGTAAAAACCCCACGAAAACACCAGGTCCGGGCCCAATACCCCTTCTAGAGACTGCAAATTGACTACATACAAATGCCCAAGAGCGGCCCCTTTGAATTTGTCCTCGTGTGTATCGATTTATTTTCAGGCTGGCCCGAAAGTTATCCAGTAAAATCAGCTACAGCAAAAGCCACAGCCAAGAAACTGATCACTGAGTTAATACCTAGGTTTGGTCTTCCTGAAACCATAGAATCAGATAGGGGGACACAATTTACAGGAGAAATCATGCAGAATGTGATGACCATGTTAGGGGTTCAACAAAGTTTCCACACCCCTTACCACCCACAGAGTTCAGGATCAGTGGAAAGAGTAAATGGGACAATAAAGTTGAAAATACAAAAAGCCATGCAAGAGTTAAACAAGCCATGGCCAGAATGCCTGCCTTTGGCTTTGTTCTCCATAAGATACACCCCAACAGGGAAAACAGGATTGTCCCCATATGAAATACTTTTTGGGAATGCACCTAGATTAGGTTTATACTTTCCACAGAGTATGCAATTGCAATGTGATAGTTTGACTGCATATGTGATACAATTACAACAACGTCTAACTAAGATCCACAAAAGTGTGTATTCTTCTCTTCCAGACCCTAACTCAATAGCAGGTACACATACACTGCTACCAGGAGATTATGTATATGTTAAGAAACACACCAGAAAGACATTGGAACCTAGATTTGAAGGTCCTTATCAAGTGCTTTTGACTACAGCCACCTCAGTGAAATTGGAAGGAAAAGCAGCCTGGATCCACGCATCACACTGCAAAAAGAGTCTTGAACCGAGAGAAACAGAATGAAGATCCTTCTAACTATGATAATAGTGCTTGAATGTTTTCAAATGTTTGTTTATACATGGACTCCCGGTATCAATGTAACAGTTCATGAAAATAGTACTGATCTTAGATGGGTAAATCAGGATAAGAGTATAACGCAATATCCTTACTACGAATGGTATACGGTAGGAAATTTCACGGTGTTAGGACAGGAGGGTCCTTTTTACATGATGCAGAATATGGAATCACCAGTAGTGTGGATAAAAGCCAAATCACAAGTAAACATAACTTTCCATTGGAGGGACAATTTAACATGGCCCTTTAATAACACACCGCATAAATGTCATAAGTTAGGTCCATCTGAAACATGGAGAGAAGTAAAAGACAAATTACTACAGTTACTTAGAACTCCGAATTCAAAAGAATACGAGACAGCACAGAAGGGAAAAGGTCCTAGACCAGCAAGGGTAAGTGGGCAATTCAATCTAATAGGTCCTCTTAGTACCAATCAATCTGCAACTTATATTTGTACAGCATGGTATTTTGTACCAGTAAGGAAATGGGAAAACACAACAGGAGGATATATACAATGGCAACATTATGGTTTCAATACAAAGATAGAGGACGCTCTACCCACCATCTTCGAATCCTCTGTATTAAAGCGGTTGTAAAGGTGTTTTTTTTTTTTTTTTAAAATAACAAACATGTTATACTTACCTTCACTGTGCAGCTCGTTCTGCACAGAGTGGCCCCGAACCTCGTCTTCTGGGGTCCCTCGGCGGCTGTTTCAGCTCCTCCCCGCAAGCATTCACCACCTTAATGCGAGCTCCCTCGCACGGTGGTGAGTGCTTGCGGGCGCGCTCCCGTGATACAGCCGGCGGCTATAGCCGCTCGCTGTATCACTCGGCCCCGCCCCCCGGCGCGTCGCGTCATCGGATGTGATTGACAGCAGCGCGAGCCAATGGCTGCGCTGCTTTCAATCCATCCACTGCAGCCAATCAGCGGCCAGGGTGAGCGGAGGAACAGATGTCGGGAACGCGAAGCTGACTTTCGAGGCATCAGGTAAGTAAAACGGGGGGCCTGGGGGCGGCGGTTCTGTCAGAAGTTTTTTCACCTTAATGCATAGAATGCATTAAGGTGAAAAAATTTTTACCTTTACAACCCCTTTAACTCCTATTCCTAGATCTTGCATAAATGTTTCGGTATCACAACAGAAAACAAAAATCAAATTTAATGTAACTTTTCCCCAGCTACCAGAATGTAGGTATCGCCGAGAATGGTATGATACAGTTCTGGGGGCTGCAGGAACCGGAATGGGAATAATGAATGGGATACAGATGGAAATGATACAAAATAAGTGGAATCGTGCAGGAAGTCACATAGCTGATAGGTTAATAATCACAAGCAAATGGTTACCTACAACATTCGAAACACAAATTAGCCAGGTACAATTAACTAAATATCTCAATATTATGGTTAATCACACAGCACTAGTTAGTCTGGAGTTGTGGAAAGCAAATCAGAAGTTCATAAACATTACTCAATGTGCTTTTTCTACACTATCTTATCACATTCAAATTAATAGAGCTCGAGATGAGCTACGATTAGGGAATTATCGCACTTGGATGAACTATTTCAAGGGTTTAAATTTAGAAAGTACATGGTTTGAAGTACCAGGAAAAGAAGTTGAATGTGAGGAAAGATGGTGTGCTGGAAGGTTTGATGTATACAAAGTGGAGGAGGTCCAGGTAATGTGTAAGTTAATAGTGATGCCACTCCTGATAGGAAAGGATCTGCCTGAGTTTTGGTATCCTGAGATTTATGGACACTATGTAGATACACAAAACATGACTCATGATCTAAGTCTATGTGCTAAAACTAATAAGGGAATAGTCTGTGGAAGAAGTTCTCCAGTCTATGAACCTTGCTTATTGAAACATCAATCTAACATATGTAAGTTTCAGAGATTACCAGTAGGTGTAGGAAACAGATTTATGGAGATAGGACCACAACATATTTGTTTAGTCACAAATGATCAGGAAACTATGGAAAGTTTAAATAAAACGGCCCCTTTTTCAGGATGCGTAAAGAATGTTAAAATGCTTAAATGGCAAAATGACACTTTCCTTTTTGAACCAGATGCACATAGAATATTTAATCTAGAATGGACGGTAGATAATCTTACTAATACTACACCTTTAATAATATCATTAGAGCCCTTACGGCAAATTTTAAATGAGTCTGAAATACTTAGAAAACACATAGAGACACAAAACCATACCCTTCAAAATAATCTAATATCTGCGGTTATAGATAAAGGGAAATTAATACATTTATCCTCACAAATAAGAGATGAAACAACACATCACTGGTATGATGTATTTGCTGGATGGTCACCCACTGCTACGGCAATTCTTAACTGGATGCTCAATCCGATACTTATTCTAATTTTAGCTTTTGTACTGCTTACCGTGATAAACTGTTGCTTATATAGGAAGATTAAGGCACGAGCAGACAGAATAGAAAGAGAAAGGTATTAGGAACTCTAATGACAAAAAGGGTAACTTGACATCACCCCTTTTCTATTCTCTTTGCTTATAAGATGCAGGTATGGATTTGAGGGATGAGGGTAAATAGAGAAGACTTATCCTCCTCTGACAACCCGCCGTCAGGGATAGTACTCTTTGAAGTATCGGCTGTTCACTTGTTTGCAAGGACCCAGAATCGTGGAGGGGATGATGTCAAAGGGGGAAATTGATAAGGTTGGAAATAATGAATTAGAGTTCTATTAAGTTGTTTGTCATTTCTCTGCATTATGTGTACGTGTCAGCATATGTTGCAACACGTAGTTTGAGGTTTTCGCCTAAATGAATGTCCAGCGCGTGATGTATGTTGAAATAAACTGCTTGTTACATTATATGTTGAAATATACTGCTTGTTACCTTGTATGGAAATTTTGCTGAAACCTATGTTTGTGTAACAAGCCCTATAAATGCTTCAATAAAGAGGGCAACAGACAGTACGGGTCCTTTATGCTCGGAACTGATATACAGATACTCTTGATTCTGTGTCTTACTTCTTTAAGAGCTAAGATTTGGCAAAGCAATATAAACTAGAGAGCAATTGAGTTGAGAATTGCACTTAACACCTGCCTTTCTGACCCCGGAGGAAGTGAGGGTTAAATCTCCACTATGGGGACCCCAGACAGTGATAAAGATCTAAACCACTCCCACTCTACTATTGTGACCAATCCGATTCTGGGATTACACCATGGAAACAGAAATACATTTATTATCCATTATGATTGTATCCTTTCCATTGAAATCCACTTCCTCAGATGTATCATATCGATTAAATGGGTTGTCATCTATCGATCGATTATTCCTATTGGAGAAGATCGATCAGAAAATAAATTGATCATTTATCAAAGTGATTATCTCCACCATTAGGGTTTAACCTCTTCACCTTCGGAAGATTTACCCCCCTTCATGACCAGGCCATTTTCTGTGATACGGCGTTCCTATAAGTGACAATTGTGCGGTCGTGCAACGCTCTACACAAATATCATTCATGTCATTTTTCCCATAAATAGAACTTTCTATTGCTGGGATTTCATCGCCTATAAATGCAAAAAATCTAGAAAAAAAAAATGATATTTTTGACTTTCTGCTATAAAACATCCAATAAAAAAATGTAAAAAATAAAATTTCTTCCTCTAAAAATGCCAATAATCGTATATTGAACGTTGTGTCTACAAACTATGGGAGAGATTTATGTAATTTTTATTGTTTTTTATTCTTCTTACTAGTAATGGCGGCGATCAGCGATTGTTAGCGGGACTGCGACATTGCCGCAGGCAATCTGACACTAAGTGATACTTTTTGGGGACAAGTGACACCAATACAATGATCAGTGCTAGAAATATGCACTGTCACTGTACTAATGACAATAAGCAATTTCAGGACAGGAGAGGATCCAATACAGCTGTGCAAGACTGAAGGGAGGGCTGGAGTGCTGCTTTAAGTCATGGGGTTCACTAGAGACTCATTTACTGCCGAGCAACTGTGCAGCCCAATATGTCTGTATGGGAGTGCCAAGCAATTGTGCAGCCCAATATCTCTGTATGGGAGTGCCGAGCAACTGTGCAGCCCAATATCTATGGGAGTGCCAAGCAACTGTGCAGCACAATACTTCTGTATAAGAATGCCGAGCAACTGTGCAGTAAAATATCTCTATGGGAGTTCCGAGCAACTGTGCAGCACAATACTTCTGTATGGGAGTGCAGAACAACTGTGCGGCACAATACTTCTGTGTGGAAGTGCTGAGCAACCGTGCATCACAATAACTGTATGGGAGCACCGAGCAACTGTGCATCACAATATCTCTTTATGGGAGTGCCAAGCAACTGTGCATCACAATACTTCTGTGTGGGAGTGCTGAGCAACCGTGCATCACAATAACTCTGTATGGGAGTGCTGAGCAACTGTACATCACAATATCTCTTTATGGGAGTGCCAAGCAACTGTGCAGCACAATACTTCTGTTTAGGAATTCCAAGCAACTGCAGCCCAATATCCCTATGGAAGTGCCGAGCAACTGTGCAGCACAATACTTACTGTATGGGAGTCCAAACAACTGTGCAGTAAAATTTCTCTATGGGAGTGCCGAGCAACTGTGCAGCACAATACGTCTGTATGGGAGTGCCAAGCAACTGTGCAGGCCAATATCTATGGGAGTGCCGAGCAACTGTGCAGCCCAATATCATCTGTATGGGTGTGCTGAGCAACTGTGCAGCACAATACTTCTGTATGGGAGTGCTGAGCAACTGTGCATCACAATATCTCTGTATGGGAGTGCCGATCAACTTTGCAGCCGAATATCTCTGTATGGGAGTGTCGAGCAACTGTGCAGCCCAATATCTCTGTATGGGAGTGCTGAGCAACTGTGCAATAAAATATCTCTGTATGGGAGTGCCGAGCAACTGTACAGCCCAATATCTCTGTATGGGGGTTCCGAGCAACTGTGCAGCCCAACATCTCTGTATGGGAGTGCTGAGCAACCGTGTCTCAAAATATCTCTTGGGAGTGCCGAGCAACTGTGCAGCACAATATATCCGTATGGGAGTGTCGAGCAACTGTGTCTCAAAATATCTCTTATGGGAGTGCCGAGCAACTGTGCAGCACAATATCTCTGTATGGGAGTGTCTTTGTATGTATGGATTTCATAGGTTGTTACCGACATGTGGGTAACATTCCATGTCAATAGGCCCCTAAGGTGGATTCATAGTGATCTCCGACCAGGACATAGACAGGAAGGGATCACATGGACCCTCTGGTAGGTTCATAGTGATCTCCGACCAGGACATAAACAGGAAGGGATCACATGGACCCTATGGTAGGTTCATAGTGATCTCCGACCAGGACATAAACAGGAAGGGATCACATGGACCCTATGGTAGGTTCATAGTGATCTCCAACCAGGACATAGACAGGAAGGGATCACATGGACCCCATGGTAGGTTCATAGTGATCTCCAACCAGGACATAGACAGGAAGGGATCACATGGCCTCTATGGTTACAGCATTTGTTCATACCTGGCTAAATCTTTTTTCACAGTACTGTAGAGATGACATTGTATATACAGATATGATGGGACGGGTGGGTTGACACTTACCAGGTGAGGCAGCCATCTTGTGAGATTGCGTTGGCCGGGAATCGAACCCGGGTCAGATGCTTAGAAAGCAGCTATGCTCACCACTGCACCACCAACGTGAGGTAGCATGTCTTTGTAGTGTGGGAGGAAAACGGAGTACTCGGTTGAAACCCACGCAAACACAGGGAGAACATGCAAACTCCATGCAGATAGTGTCCTGGTCAGGATTTGAACCATGCACCCCAGTGCTGCAAGGCTAACCACTAAGCCTCTGTGTTTCCCATATGCGGCCTCTGTTCTCTAAGGCCCGCCCCCCGCTGAGCGGAGTAAATTAGTGATGTCCACTCAAGGAGCACTGAATGGAGCCATTTAACCTACCAGCATGTCTTTGGGCTGTAGGAGGAAACCCACACAAGCACAGGGAGAACATGCAGACTCCATGCTGGGAGCTATGCTGGGGGGTACTACTGGCTGGTACTGCTGTCTGGCACTGCTGGTGGGTACTGCTGGCTGGTACTGTTGGTGGGTATTGCTGGCTGGTTCCCGATCCTCCATCCCTGAGCATCAGTGTGACAGGAGCCGACGCTGGAGGAAGCATGCAGCTGCAGTAGAGAGCAGAGCGGATGCTTCCTATATCGCGCTGCCTCCTGATGCAGGCAGAGTACAATTGGTATCACTCCGCCTGTGACAGGAGCTGGCGCTATACAGGAAGCATCGGCTCTGCTTTCTCTAGCGCCGGCTCTGTTCTTCTCATGGATGCTCGGGGATGGCGGGTCGGGAACCCATGATGTGGGCTTGCTGACCCGCCATCCCAGAGCAGGTGGTGGCGGGCCACATTAGAGGGTGCCACAGACCACATGTGGCCCACGGGCCAGCGGTTGGGCACCCCTGCAGTACAACATCCTTTAGATTTACCAAAACGGTATAATATAAAGACAAACCTAAACAATCGATGATGTGTATCCAATCACGCAGGCCCTTGCACTATATAGTTGATGGTAGATCTAAAGGCTTCTTTTCTATTAGATTGTGTAGTTTATGGTTACATATTTAGCACCTTGCAGTGTTGTTTGGTTTGGATGGCACTCCAGCATGCTAAGCCAACCAATCTGGGATGCACATGCGTTACACCGCCCCACCATACACTATCATGTGTTGTCTATGTGCTGCATGATAGAAAGTAAAGACACATATTTTTTTTTTATTTGGGTGCGTTGGCAGCTTTCTTGTTTGAATGGGCAGCCTGAGGGTATATTTAGGACCGGTGCACACCAGGATCACACGTGCTGCATTCCTTTGCCGTGCGATTTTGCAGCCCATTCATCTGAATAGGCTGCAAATCGCACTGGAACATGGAAGAAGTAGAACATGAATTACTTTTTAAAAAATGCCCTACACCACATCGCATGGTACTGCAGGATTTGGTGTCTGCAAATCCACTGCATTTCTTATCTATGTAGCGCTGGTAGATTTTCAATCTACTGCTTATAGGTAAATTTAGTGGGTTAGTTGTCTTGTATATATTCAGATTTAGCCTCTGTTCCAGCTTGCCTGAGTTGCATGTAGTTTCACACTGTGCCTGTGGGTGTCGTTGTCGCCATGGGTCGGTGTTGGAAAAGCAACACGTTGAAGCGTATGAGTGCTCTTCTGTCCCGGAGACAACTTGGTGGAGGTGGTCCTCCGAGTTGCATTCTGGGAGAGGGTATTTATGGGACAGACGCCATGTTTTATGGGTCTTTCGTTCCACCTGCTGGCCCTCCTGGCCGACAGGTATGTGTTAGGAGTACTACCTCGTGGTCCTCCGATCGGGAGGACCGCGTTGCTGCAGCGTGTGGGTGGGCCCAGAGACTTGTCTGGGGCCTACCACAGCGGCAGAGGAATGGTCCTTGGCTGTCTGTCCTACGGGAAGAAGCTGGACAACTGAGAAGATCCCAGGGGAGGACCCGTCATGGAAGGATCATGCAGAGTGCTGGTCTGGAGAGGGGCCTGGTGACTCAGTTGGAGGACACATCCTAAAGTTAACCTACCGCATAGTACTGCCGGGTCGGCTTAAATGTTCTAGTGCTGTGTTTGCTGTTCATCTTAAACCATTACATCCTGTGGCAGAGGATCGTACGGGTTTCTATTACATTCAAGTCTGTGGCAGAGACTTTTGTTTGTGCTGCATACCGGCTGCTAGGTTAGTGAGAGAAACTTATCCAGGCGGGCAAAGATTCAACTCTAAAAGGAGAGTACATTCACCTACAAGATTCCAATTCATAATACAACACTAAGAAAAGGTAGTTGAACTTCCCTGCAACTCTTCTTCTACCTCTTTCCTGCTACTTCCTACAGTTACTTCTTATTAAAGCATTGGAAAAGATACTCAAGTGTCCGGTGCCTACATTGTTTGGTATTAAGCTCAGCGGGACCCTAGACCCGGTTCTGGTGAAATAGAGGTAACGAAGGTGAAGGTAGCAGCCCCCTTTAAACCAGCTGCTCCACCGTGAGCTAGTGCTACATCTATGTTTGGAGTGCCGTTAATATTACATTGGCACTTGCATGCAGATCGCAAGGGCAGTGCATTCAAATGTGAGGCGGGCACGCCTTTCCTGCATTCTGGTGTGAACCAGTCTTCATGTGTGCCTAAATCTACTGCCTCTCTGAAGATTGATCCACGCTCAGGTCCCTTTTCAGAGGTGCCACCTGTTTTGACTCAATTTTTGCTGACAGGCATGGCGTAACCATGTACATTGCATGCGGCCGCGGGGAGTTTGTGGCACTTCCCAGTTCGCTGAATGGGTCATGTTGGGTTGGCTTGCCAATTACTACACGTTGGGAAGTATCGCAAGTGCGGCATGCACACACCGCCGTCTGATGCCACTTAAGAGGGGGCGGTTGCAGGGGGGGGGGGGTGCTAAAAACGCAACTCAACTGTGCATTCCTGCCGCCCTCCCAACTAAATGAGGCCATTATACAACACAGGTTAATGTGTGACATAACCAGCATGCATTAATGAAGTGTGCATGGGCCCTAATGTGAGTGAGAGGCTCAGGCTAATGCCTGTAATGATATTACAGACTATAGAACGCATATATGGGATGCGGTCCTCCCAGCAGCTTCTTTTGAGCCCTTGGAGAAGCATCCTTTCTGTCTCCATGGCAACAGCACAAACCGGAAGCGGAAGCGCACAGCTCCCCGGAAGTGGTGCCTCTGGGGCGCACGCACGTGTAGTAACTAATGTACATGCTCCCCCTTCCGCCAGCCAATCAGAAGCCACCGGCCCCCCCGATTCACCATAGAGATACATAACCGAGTAGGGCAGCTCTGTTCTATCAAAACGAGTTGCTCTTTTGACAGAACACCGCTGTGCTCTCCGCCCACTTCCTCCTCCTTGGCTAACGTCACTTCTGGTGGTGGGCGTGGCTTGCCCTCTGCTCTCACACATGGCCGGTGTGGAGGGTTGTCAGGCCGGGGAGAAGAAGAAGCGGAATAAGAAGATGAAGGCGCCGAAGCAGGAGGAAGGTGGGGGAGAGAGCAGGGCTCAGCCCGGAGAGCCGGAGGAGAGCTCGGCCGCCTTCCCGGCCTCCTTCAGCCTCTCCGAGATCAAGAACAAGCAGCGCCGACACTTCATGTTCCTGAAGATGAAGCAGGAGAAGAGGAAGGTGAGGATCCGCCAGGGGGCAGCACTGTGCCTTATACTGGGCTCTGCGCTCCTCTTGTGACGGCACAGATTGGCTGGGGCTGACACATGGTGTTAGTCACGTGCTCCTCCATACCCGGAAGTACAGGGCAGGGTTTTTTTCTCTTCCCAGCTGCCAGTGCTGAATGGAGCAAAGAAGTGTGGTGGAGGAGGATGAGAGCCTGTGTTGGTGGATGTAATCCCATTCACATGTATGTCTACTGGGGACACTCTACTGTGCAGACAAGAAGTCCCATACAAAGCAATGTGAGGATGACGGCGCCCTCCGAATGTATACAGATATACAGTGATTACCTGTGAAGTATCAGCCCAGAGCAAAATTGATGTACACCCAGAGCCCATCATCCTCGCTGCCTCCCTCGGGTGCTCCCTCGCCTCTCTCCATTGTCCCTCCATTCCTCCCTCGGGTGCTCCCTCGCCTGCCTCCACTGTCCCTCGGGTGCTCCCTCGCCTGCCTCCACTGTCCCTCGGGTGCCGCCTTGCTACCTCCCTTCGGTGCCCCCTCGCCTCTCTCCATTGGGCCTCGCTACCTCCCTCGTGTGCCCCCTCCCCTCGCTCCATTGGCCCTCCCTCCGATGCCTCTCGCTCCGCCCCGAGCGGATAGAAGGCAGATTTACCCTCTAGTGCAATCGGGAGCAATATTTATATAAATTTAGTTCTACAAAGCACACATGTTGTGGTGTTCTACATTAAAAGAAAAGGGTCCTGTTCAAATTTTGGCTGCATTGTGGTGCATCGCTAGAATACAAAATGAATAGGCTTCCTTAGCATAATCTATGTTATAGTGGTAGTAAACCTCAGAGATGAAATATGAACAAAGCATATCCCTCTATAATGTGTCCCTATCCAGAGCACTAAGTGTCATTTCTGTCTGCTGCCTCCTTCTTCTGCTATCAGCATGAGTCACTTCTGACAAGTTTTCCTGACACCAAGAGAAAAAAGGTGACAGGGGGAGGGACCTCCAGCTGATTGACAGTCTCAGCTCTGTTCCAGTGTGCAGGGGGGGGTGTCAATTCCCACCAATCAGCTCTCAGAGCTCTCTTCACTGATGTAACTTCAGCTCCCCACCCCCTGCTTTTCAGAGATCCTGTGTAAATTCTGCACTTTGAATGTATGTGGGGGAAAGACAGATGTAGATAAACAGGTACAACTTATGTAAGAGGATTTATTTAATCTCTGTGTATCACCTGATGCCAGTCACTTCACTGGGTATATGTGAGGATTTACAACCACTCTAACAAGCTGCAGTGTGAAGGGGGCCTTATACTTACCCGTCCTTTTTCCTGCCAGAGCTGCGCCCCACAGAAAGCCACATCGTCGCCACTACAAAATCTCCCCAACTGGGCAGTTGTCTCTTCTGCATGTGTAGAAAAATCTTTATTTATTCCTCTGGAGAGGCCATCCACCATTGTGAGGCATAATAAATGGCTTCTAGATAGGAGTAAATGCATGCATGGAGGCTTCTGCTGAACAGCCAGTCAAAGGACAAGGGAGTATAAAACTTTGGGGGGGGGGTTGCAGGGGAGAGGGGGATGAGTTAAAGGATTACGTTACCAAAGGTACAGTTATCCTTAACAGAATAGTGTATATAATAATATAGTGCAGCTAAAAAAACATTGATTTTTAGGGGTTTTTTTTTTCTTAATTTGCATCTTTTTGAATTTTCCAGGAAAAGATTGCTATGAAGAAGAAACGTAAGAAGGAGAGAGAGGCACTTGGTGACAAGGTTTGTAAAACCAATAGTAACCTTTTCGCTGCTAGAACCGGTTTTGTGTTGTCTGCACACATGTTTAAGAAAATTATTTTAGCCCGAAAGATGACATAAAACCTCCAAACATGATATTTTCTGATAGCAGACACCCTAGAAAATAAAATGGTGGTAGTTCCAATTTTTTTATGTCACACGATATTGCCGTAAAGGTCTAGGAAATGAAAAATTTCAGTAAAAAACTCACTAAAGTGAATTTTAGGGCAAAAAACGCAATAAATTACCCAAATTTTAGCTAAAATATAAAAGACGAGGTTGTGACGAGCAAATAGATAACCAACATGCCAAACCTTAAAAAGCCCCCTATAGGTATCCGTTTAGTGTTACAGAGGAGCGCCTGTGTTAGAATTATTTCTCTTTCCCTGGCGTGCGTGGCGATGTGCATCACAATCGACGCTTTTATGCGTAGGTACCCCGACGCATGCGTTTACATTTGTACGTGCGTATGCTGTATGTCTCCTTTGGACTTCATTGAATGTTTTGCAATGCAGATCGCATTGCAAAACATTGCTTCCCGGCTAAGCTAGCCAGCCGGGGGACCCCTAGATGCTGACCTGGAATTGACGCCACGGACGTCGCTTTCTAGATCACAGCAAGAAGAGGAGGAGAGTGCACGTGAGTCCGCTCTTCCCGCCGCCCCTATCGGTACCGTGTGTGGGGGGGGTGAGCAATCGGGCGGCAGGAGTCTGCCTGTCAATATTCACACACAACGGATTGTGTGTCAACCCCTCACTGTCAGGTCCATACGACATACAGTCCTGGAAGCGAAAGGGTTAAAGCCTAAATTCTGCCAAAACCACATATATAAAAATTAGTACTAGGGACATAACTGTTTGACCTTGGGTGTCAGCCCTGCCCAGTTGTCTTTTAATAAACTGTTCAAACCCTCCGTATCTCCTGCGCTTTACGATATAGACATTTGATTATTCTAAAGTCCAAGATAAAACCTAGGAGTACTAATCAAACATTGCAGAGCGCACAGGACAGCTATGAATTTTTGGCAGGATCCACATTTATCTTCTCTGCAATTTTAATGGTGTAATAGACCAAAAGTGAGCAAATAAGAGAACTTATTTTTTTTGAGATTTGAATACACTTTTATTAGAATGGTTGTGTAAGACCCCTTTCACACTGGGGCGGTTTGCAGGCGGTATTGCGCTAAAAATACCGCCTGCAAACCGCCCCTAAACAGCCTCCACTGTTTGTTCAGTGTGAAAGCCCAAGGGCTTTCACACTGAAGCGGTGCGCTGGCAGGACGGTGAAAAAAGTCCTGCAAACCGCTTCTTTGGAGCGGTGAAGGAGCGGTGTATTCACCGCTCCTAAACCGCTCCTGCCCATTGAAATCAAAGGGACAGAGCGGCTATACCGCGGCAATACCGTGGCTATAGCCGAGCTGTACGAGGGATTTTAACTCCTTTTTTGGCTGCCAGCGGGGGTTAAAACCGCACCGCTAGCGGCCGAATACAGCTGCAAGAACGATGGTACAGCAGCGCTAAAAATAGCACTGTTGTACCGCTGACGCCCCCACCGCCCCAGTGTGAAAGGGGCCTAAGAGGATTTTTAACATGATGTGCTGTGCTCGATCCTCTATTATCGCATGCCTTTTTTTTTTTTTTTTTTTTTTGTGTGCATTTAGTAATATATGGGAGATTACTATAACTGACCAATGTAAACCTGTTCAAGATGTACAAAAGTGCAAATTTGTACAGTACTGATTTTTATCTTGTATACCTAGGCGCCACCAAAGCCTGTGCCCAAAACAATTGAAAACCAGCGTGTTTATGATGAGACAACAGTGGAGCCTGAAGATGAAGAGGTAATTCAATAATGTATTTTTTCGTGTCTGAGCACCAGAAACTGAAAACGCTATTTCATTCATTTGTGCTGTTCAAACCAAACTCCCCCATCCATTCATATCTGCTTTATTTTTTTTGAGAAATCACTCTGAAAATCACCCCCTCTAGCATTTCTAGTTGCCATCTTGAGTAAGGGCAGAGGATTCATGTAGCATTTATTTTCTGGAATCCATCTGCCCTTAGCTCAGGCATGCAGGCAGGAAGGGTGTGTTTCGCTGAGAAAACCCCTCCTCCAGACAAGAGGAAAAAAATGCTATGAAGACTCATGGGATGTATGACATAATTGTGGTCTAGGCTGGAACCAGGAAGCCACTTAAGAAATGTCTAAAAGAAAAACAATAGTAAATCTTCCTATCTATTTACTAGAGGTGTACATCTTCACTGGCCTCACAATTGGATTTGATTCTGATTATCATGTCAACGATTCGATTCCACGATGCATCACGATTACTGTGCGTGGTTTTCATCAAAAGAAATTCAAGCAGTCAGAAGAACTCCTTTAAAAAAATAAGTAAAAGAACAGATGAAAAATAAAATACAAAAGACAACACTCCCTGCATGTAGCAAAGTCTAAACACAGCAGACAACTTAGAGGAGTTCCAGGCTCTCCCACATAATACTAGAGGAGTTGGTCAGACTGCAGAGACGATCAGAGACTGCAGAGACGATCAGAGACTGCAGACATGATACAAGAGATGATCAGAGACTGCAGACATGATACAAGAGATGATCAGAGACTGCAAATATAGTACAGGAGACGGTCAGCAGGTAAGTATAGAGAGAAAACCCTTTTGTATCACTTTAACCCCTTCAGGCCTGGAAGAATTTACCCCCTTAATTACCAGAGCATTTTTTGCGATATGGCACTGCGTCGCTTTAACTGACAATTGCGCAGTTGTGCGACGCTGTACCCAAACAAAATTGACGTCCTTTTTTTCCCACAAATGGAGCTTTCTTTTGGTGGTAATTGATCACCTCTGCAGTTATTTTTTGCGCTCTAAACAAAAGAAAAACGACAATTTTGAAAAAAACACAATTATCTTTTACTTTTTGCTATAATAAATATCCCACTTTTTTTTTTTTTTTTTTCTCCTCAGTTTAGACCGATATGTATTCTACATATTTTTGGTATGCACAAACATTATAGCGTCTACAAAATAGGGGATAGATTTATGGCATTTTTATTTTTTTACTAGTAATGGTGGTGATCAGCGGCTTTTTTTTTTTTTTTTTTTTTTTTTTTACCAGGACGTTTTTGGGACCACTGACATTTATTCAACGATCAGTGCTATAAAAAGGCACTGATTACTGTATAAATGTCACTGGCAGGGGAGGGGTTAACACTAGGGGGTGATCAAGGGGTTAAAGCGGAGGTTTGCTGAAAAAAAAAATATTAAAAGCCAGCAGCTACAAATACTGACCGCCATCCTCGGTGAGGGAATAAGGAAGTGAAGCCGCCCATGGTTCCCTACTGCGCATGCGCGAGCCGTGCTGCGCGTCCTCACAGGTCCCTGCTGTATTCTGTGTCTCACAGAATACAGCGGGGTAGGCGGCGGAAGTGACGTAGGTCACCACAATCACCGCGGTGATCTTTGCCAGGAAGTGGGAGCAAATACCTGTATTAGACGGGTATCTGCTCCCTCCTCCCCCCTGAAAGGTGCCAAATGTGACACCGGAGGGGGAGAGGAATCCAAAAAGTGGAAGTTCCATTTTTGGGTGGAACTCCACTTTACCTTTGTTCCCTAGGTGTGTTCTAACTGTAGGGGAGATGGGACTGTCTAGGAGCTGGAGGAAGAATGCAGTAGCCTGGTATTGCACCTGTGATCCACCAATTGTGGGTGGAACTCTTTATAGGTCTGTTGAAAATTTTTGAATTTTTACTCACTGGTGGACTTGACTTTTTTCTGTATTTCTGTGGTCTGTATCTCTGTGGTTTTGGTATCTATGTGCACAGATAAACTGCTCACATATACTGAATACCTAACTGGATTTTTTTTAAATGCTTTCCTCTAGGTGGCTTTTGATGAAGCTACAGATGAATTTGCACCTTATTTTAACCGACAAACAGCACCAAAGATACTGATTACAACATCTGATCGCCCTCGTGGGGTATGAGATAAAGCACCGAAACATATTCAATATATTTGTCCTTATTATTGTGGGAGTTTTTCTCTGTATTGCCTGTAGGAGTAGAATTTGATCTGTTGTTCTGTTTTGGAAAGAGGTGTGTATGTGTGGGGGTTTTTTTTTTTTTTTTTTCCCTCTCCATACTGCTGTGATGACGCATTAAACAATCGCTTGGATTTTCTTCCATCACACATTGATCAGGTCCGGGGCTCTGCCCCAGGATCCATTAAAATCAGTACTTCTATGCTGTCGTGTGTGTGTGTGTGTGTGTGTGTGTGTGTGTGTGTGTGTGTGTGTGTGTGTGTATAGAGATAGATATCTCTATCTATCAATCATATTTACATGTAAGCTGGACTTTGGTGGGATGTTCAAAAATATCTATACTGTTATCCAGGGTAGAAAAGATGGGAAATGAAAACCTGAGAACTGACGGGTAACATCAGGGACGTAGGAGGTTTAACTCTCACCAAAAAGCCACCAACAATTACTATTGCTGGTCCTAGAGAACCACTGACTTGAGACAAGTTGTCCTCAGCCTGATAATCACTTGTGATTTCATTTTTTTTCCATGTTTGAATTTTGGTTCTAGTTTCACATTTTTCTTTCCTGTTCTTCACAGCGTACTGTAAAGTTTACAGAACAACTGTCCTCTATCATTCCAAACTCGCATGTTTATTACAGAAGGGGTCTGGCACTGAAAAAGATTATCCCACAGTGTATTGCCAGGGATTTTACAGATCTGATTGTCCTCAATGAAGATCGGAAAATTGCAAGTATCCTTTAACCTAGCCTCTTTATAAATGTACGAACATTGTGCATCCAAGGGTTTGAAAGATGGCTGCAGAATTCATATAATAATGTTAATATATTTTAATATGTTCTATCTGGCGCCAGGATGATTTTGTAGGCTCAATCTTTCTTGAGTACTGTGCCTAATTTAGATATTTGACTTAAAGGAGAAGTTTACCTTTTATGGATAAAAAGATAAATGCACATATTTTTGCAGTGGAAAAAAAAGTTCATTTTCATAAATATTTAGTTTTTTTCCCCCTAAGGAGTCTAGAAAGCATTTAGCCCGTGATCAGGGGTGCAAAACGTGGATAAGGGAGTCCTCCTATTCAGGGCCCAGGGCAGCAGGGGAATCCAGGCAGGTGGGTGAATCAGATGTGGGCAGGGAGGGTGATCAGCATGGTGGGAGGATAATTACTGGAACCAATCCCCTGTTTGGCTCTCTCTGCCACAGCTAAAAGCTGGCTTCTTCTCTTCCTCCCATCGGCTTTCAGCTGCTGCAGAGAGCGCCATCCAGGGGATCAGTTCCAGTAATTGCCCCCGCCACACCCATCACCCTCCCTGTGCAGCATATGTTTCCCCCTGTGTACCCCCACACCCAATAGGATCCTTTAGGACGGAGAGTGGGGAAGGGTCCTGTAAATATGTCACACTTACCAGCCTCTTCCTTTCCTGAATGAACACAATGTGTGAGCGCTGCCGATCACTTGCTGTGTTCATTCATTACTGAAGTATAGAAAAAATGTGTGGTTTTGTTTTGTTGGGGGGGTCAGGTTGGCTGTATGTGGCCCCATGGTTTCTAATAGCAGCCCTGGCAGACTCCTGCACACAAGCCGTGCAGCTTTTAGCTTGCACCTACATAGATTGTCTGTTTACAAGCTGCAGGGCTTGTGAATGAACTACAAGGTCGCTCATCAGCGACCTCACAGTCCATTCAGAACTACAAGCCATTAGCCTCAAAGGCTAATGCCCTGTACACACGATCGGACATTCCAATAACAAAATCCATGGATTTTTTCCAACGGATGTTGGCTCAAACTTGTCTTGCATACACAAAGTTGTCGGAAAATACGATCGTTCTGAACACAGTGACGTAAAACACGTACGTCGGGACTATAAACGAGGGGGTGGCCAATAGCTTTCGTCTCAATTTATTCTGAGCATGCGTGGCACTTTGTGCATCGGATTTGTGTACACACGATCGGAATTTAACCGATTGGATTTTGTCGTCGGAAAATTTTATAGCCTGCTCTCAAACTTTGTGTGTCGGAAATTCCGACGGAAAAAGTCCTATGGAGCCTACACACGAACGGAATTTCCGACAACACTATCCGATCGCACTTTTTACGTCGGAAAATCCGACCATGTGTACAGGGCATAACAGTAGTTGTAGTTCAAGTTATTCACAGGAAACTGAATGAATGAAGCGGTCGTTCGCTTCATTCTCCCATCGCCGACTGTCACTGTTATTTTCAAAGAGTGGCAGCCGGCGATGGGAGAAGATCCCCCGCTCACTGGAGGATGAGGAGAGGCTGCAGCTACTGGAACATGTTACATGTTCCACACTACATACAGGTGAAACATGTAACATTTTCCAGAAGTTGTACTTATCCTTTAAAGGGTTAGTTCAGCTTGATCAAAGATGTGAAAGACAGGCTAGTGGGAGTCACACTGGAAATGGACTTTAAAGGCCCGTACACACGTCAGAAAACCTGAAGATAAACTTCGTCTGTTGAACGATCTGCCAGTTTTCTGATCCTTAGTATGCTGCTTTTGACAGCCGATTACAAATTTTTGGCAGACAAAAACTGGATGTGCAGGCTTGAAAATTTTTGTGTGATGTGACCACAACGCCCCCCTCTCCTTCTTCCTTCTTTTTTTTTTTTTGTTTTTTTTTTCTTCTTTTCGTTAGTACGGTTTTCTGACAAAAAAAATAAAAATGAAAGAACACATACAAAACAATTCAACACATTACGTCACTTCTGACATTGAATTTTGTTGTCAGAAAATTTTCTGACGGTGAGTACCCTCTTCACTTTCGATTTGAGACTAGCATCAAACAAAAACTTGACGAAAATTCGTCCAATAATCTGACCGTGTGTACAAGGTTTTAGACCCCCAAACACACTATTAGATTTTCTGCAGATGTTTGTCTTCAGATTTACCAAAAACATATGAGGTCAAACCTTAAGAGTTTCAACTTGTATGCAATCAGGCAGGTCCTTGCACTACATGGTTTTGGTAAATCTGAAGACAAAAATCTGCAGAAAATCTAATAGTGTGTATGAGGCTTAAGAGCACGTACTGAAGTCAGCATGATAGGCCAGACTATCAGGTGAGAATCTAACTAAATGTTTCTAAAGAGGTAACTGAAAAAACACTTTGCTAATTATCAAATTTCATAACCAGCATCAAACCGGCAAATTATTTCAAAAAGTAGTTGAGTCAAGGCTGACTTGTATACATCTGACTCAATATAGTATCTGTACTTTTTGTTATTTGTTACTTTCCAACCCTTCCCGGATTACCTGGAAAATGTCTGCAGGTGTACTGTGTTATATATCTTTAACTCACAACCTCTAGATGGGCTTGTCCTGAGTCATTTACCAGATGGTCCAACAGCCCACTTCAAAATGTCAAATGTTCGCCTGCGCAAGGAGCTTAAGGTGAGTCTTGAAGCCATTCACTTTTACTTTTTTGGCCAGATTAACTTTGTCTTGTGAACTTGCATGTCTTGATGCTGCTTCTTATATGGACGAAGAAGGTTTTTGTTCTGTGTAATCCAATGCAACCAAAACAGCAACTGAGAATGGAGACTAAGCCCTCGTTCACACCGGTGCGGCTTGTCATGCGATTTGACAGTTCCAAATCGCATGAAAAGTCTCACCCCGTTGCCAGCAATGGAACTGTTCATATTACCGCGACTCATGTCGCAGCGATTATGAAAGGTTCCTGCACTCATTTTTACTGATTTCGTTGCGACTTGCATAGAGTTCTGTTAAATGAAGTCACAAGCCACAGGGAAAACAGCGTGATTTCAAAGTCGCACCGGTGTGAACCAGAGGTAAAGCTCAGTTCACACTCGTGCATCCCGCGTTTGCTCGGGCATGGCAGCCCATTCAGTTGAATGGGCTGCTGCGCTGAGTGAAACGCACAAAAATAGTGCATGCACCTTTTCAAAACTGCGGCAGCAGGGAAACCCGCATGGTCTTTTTAACCATGTGGTTTGTAATGGAAATTTGTGCAGTTCCCGCAAACGCGCTGCGGGCTGTGATGCATGGGGGTGAGGTTCAGAATGAATGGCAGCCCCATGCGTCTTGCAAGAGCAGTGTGATTCGGCTACAGGAATCAATGAGACTCCTGCAACTGGAACGCACAGCCTGCACTAGTGTGAACCAAGCCTTAGGGGTTGAATCAGCTTCCAGGTATTTTTGTCAAAGCTTAAAGCGGTTGTTCACACAATTTTTAAAGTTTATCTCAGTCGTTTTTAAATACAGCATAGAATGCAAAATGGAACTTTTTTTTTTTTCTGGGTGTACCTGTATATACTGTATGTGCCTTGGTTTTTCTTTGCTGCATACACTCTCTGCGGCTGTGGGCGGGTATTTGCGTAATTTCCTGCTCGCCGCACTGTCTCCTGGGATCTCGTGTCATTGCTGAGCGGGAACCAGCAAGGAATGCTGGTAGATCTGCAATACTGGAACCAGGAAGTGATTGCTTGTGGGCTTCAAATGCCCACAACAAGCAAGATGAAAACGGCAGTACACATTTTATATAACTTACTATTGGAAAAGAAAACGGACATCTCGGGAGGAAGTGACTGCAAAAAGTGAGTGTAACATTGTAAAAGATGTGAATTTTTAAGTGTAAAAAAAAAAAAAAAAAACACGAGTGCACATCCGCTTTAATTGAACAAGCTGAAGTTAGAAGGTTGCATGCACAGCTGCACCAGATTTTGCACTCTCCAGTTTTAGTAAATCAACCCCTATCATCTACAGTCCATATGTGGAAGCCAGAGCACAGGATGAAGATGCATCTGCAAGTGTGGCTTCTGCTCACTCACATTGGTGAAAGTTGTGTTTTTTTTTTTTTTTTTTTTTTTTTTGTATACAGATCTAAAAAGAAATAGACTTGGTTCAATAACATCTCCTAATTAGATAAAATAATAATATTGATTATGCACTTACAATCACTGGAGAAAGTATCACTGTAACAGTTCCCAGTGAAGAGCATCCAATCACTGGGAATGGTCCAGGGATCACTGCTAATTAGGGTTGTCCCGATACTAGTATCGGTATCGGCACCGATACCGAGCATTTGCCCAAGTACTTGTACTTGGACAAATGCTCCCGATGCTTCTGCCGATACTATGACAGTCAGCGGTGATCGGCGTGTGGGGGAGTTACAAGCTTCCTCCCGCGGCTTTCAGTGACATACAGCGGTGATCGGTGCTTGTAACTCCCCCTCACGCGATCACCGCTGACTGTCACTGCATCCTCCATGCCCACTCCGTTCCTCTGTCCCCCTCTCCTTCTCTATCACCCTCCGTTCCGTTCCTCTGTCCCCCTCTCCTTCTCTATCACCTTCCGTTCCTCTGTCCCCCTCTCCTTCTCTGTCCCCCTCTGTTCCGTTCCTCCGTTCTGCTGTGCCTCTCCGCTCTCCCCTCTGTTCCGCCGTCCCCCTCCTCCTTCCTTTGCGAATGGACAGAGTCAGCTGACTCTGTCCATTCATATAACTGATGCATTGTAATCTCCTGTGATTACGATGTGTCAGTTTATGAATGGAGAGGAGCCGCTGTCTTCTCTCCATTCATTCTCAGTGCATCTGAGGCTGCAGAGAAAGGTACTGGGGAATCTCTATCCTCGGTCTCTTTCTCTGTCTCAAGGGGGAGATATCAGAGGTCTGTTAAGACCCCGGATATCTCACCAAAGCCCCCCAACAGGGCTGATTAAAAAAAAAATAAATAAATAAACATATTGCAAAAATGAATAAAAAAAATATTATTGTAAAAAAAAAAACACACACATACACCGTTCACCCCCCCCCCCCCCCCCCGAAAAAAAAAAAAGAAAGCATTGTTTAAAAAAAAAAAAAAAACTGTCACGTGACATTAAAAGAAAAAAAAGTATCGGTAATCGGTATCGGCGAGTACTTGAAAAAAAGTATCTGTACTTGTACTCGGTCCTAAAAAAGTGGTATCGGGACAACCCTACTGCTAATGCCAAGTCTGGTTGAACTGCATGGATTCTGATTTGAACATCTTTCCATATTGCTTCTATATGTGTTGGTGTGCTGGAGAATCTATTTTTACAACTTGATTTGTATACAATTTTATTAAGAACAAAGTCTAAGCTATCAAATTAAAGCAGTTCCAGTGATCGATTTGCTGTGTACATGGGATTGGTTAGCCTGAAAGTGTTCTGGTAACTCCCTTAGTACTGTGTTGTATATTACCCTGGCCAGGTGCACCTTTTCCTTTTGCCAAGTTTTAAAATGGTTGTACTCGAGCCCCATCATTGTGCATGAAAGCAGTGGCTCCTCTCTCCATTGCCTCCTGCTGCTGTCAATCACAGCCAGTGAGCCAATGAGAAGATAGCAGGGGCAGGGTGGAGCCACGCTGTGTGTGTGTGTGTGGACAATGTCCATTTACAAGAGCGTTGCTCGGGAGTGAGCCTGCTCAAGTTCCTCCATAGCAAGAGGCTTGCTATTGGGAAGCACTCAGGAGGGGCATCAGCCAGGAGCGCCGTCGGGGGACCCAAAAAAGGTTTCGTGCTGCTCTGTGCAAAACTATTGCAAAGAGCAGGTAAGTATAACATGTTGTTTTTTTTTTATTTTTTGTAAATTAAAACCTTTTAGAATTATTTTAAACAGTGCGGCTGCCATCTTTGTTTTTTTTTGGATTTGGTGCAGAGACCCATTGAAAGTCTTCATCTGCCTTGTAAAGGCAATGTCTGGGTTTCTGGTGTGTTGCTGTACCTTTTAATGAAGAAAGGGTTGCCTCCAGGTGTGTATATTGCTGGATTCATGTCCCATTGCTAGGAACTCAGAGTCAGGGCTGGTTCACACCACAAAAACGCAATCCAGAGCCATTCCGGATGCATTTCTGCATGCGCATTTTGAATGTGTTTTTGGTGCGTTTCCGGGTGCAATTCCAGGTGATTTTATTTCTTCTTTTTTCCTGTTTTTCTTTTCACTATACTAGGGTCCAGTACGTTATTGATGCATTCCAGTGCGTTTCATATGTGTTTTACTGCGTTCCAGTGCAGGAAAAATGCATCATGTTCTACTTTTTTTTTTTTTTTTTTTTTTTTTTCTGGAACTGAAAAGCCCTGGAACTGACGCACTGGTGTGAACTATGCTATTGGAAACCATATAAGATACTTTCCATGCGTTTTTTGATGCAGAACAAAAACGTACTGGACTGCATGTGGTGTGAACTGGCCCTCAGGGACCACATTTATCAAATGTGTCTTGATGCCGCTGCAGTGCAGCTTCACACTTTAGCAAATCTATGTAAATAAAACTGCTAAATATTTTCTATGTTTCCTGCTTTGGAATGTTGCATGGTGGTTTTTAAATGCACTTTATATGTAGCGAAGCTTTTTAATGTGACCATTTTTGAGAGATTGAGTTATTGTAGTGAAAAAACAGAGATTCTACAAATCTGAATATGTAATGGAAATATGTCCTCTTTTAAGCTACAAGTAGCTGGAGTAATAACTTACATAGGGAGGATTATACACTCCCCTGTGGCTGCACTGATTGGCTGTCATATTAAGTGAGTCACTTGTTCCTCTATACCTAGAAACGCCACCCAGCACTGAACAGACTGGTTGGGGAGTTAAAGGCTTTAACCCCTTCCCACCGGCTGCCTCCCGGCCCTTTAAGGGTTCTAAATGAAAAAAAAAATTGCCATTTATTCATTTTTTTTTTATTTATTTATTTTTCTCTAGAAGCCTGAAGGGAATTGCAGCTGTGATCAGCAGACCTTGGGTGCAATGTCAGGATCCTGCAGACTGTCAGTATAGCTGTCTGCATGTACCTCCGATACGGGCAGGCAGTTACTGAAGTATAGAAAGATCAGTGAACTACAAGAGCGCTCACCAGCGCCCCCCTAGTTCATTAAGAACTACAAGCCAAAATACAGTTGTAACCTGTTCAGAAAGGTGAACTTATCCTTGAAGCACAGGTGAGTAAGGCCTGATTCACACTTATGCATTTTTAGTGTTTTTTGCATTTTGCAGATTTGTACTTCAGTCCATTCAACATGGTTTCCTATGGAACACGTTCGTTCTGTAGTGCAAATCTGCAAAATGCACTAAAAATGCATAGGTGTGAATCAAGCCTAAATCCTGCTGGGAATACAGGAAATGGAGCAAACCAGCTTCTTTACATTTTTTAAGCAACATTACAAGAACTACATTTTAAAATTGTTGTACATAACTGGGGGAAAAAAACACAAATACACAACATATAGGTAAAAATGTATTCATGGACTTAGAGAACCCATATGCTTTTAAGGCCATATGTTTCATGCTTAAGGCAGCACCTCCAGCATACAGACCCCGCATTTATGTTGCATTGCTCTTGAATGAAGCTGGGGCAATATCCTTCAAATTCCAATTCTTATTGCCTACAGAGAAAAGGAAAAGACCCCACAGAGCACAAACCAGAGGTCATCCTAAACAACTTCACCACACGTCTCGGACACTCCATAGGCCGCATGTTTGCCTCCCTCTTCCCGCATGACCCCCACTTTGTTGGACGACAGGTGGCCACTTTCCATAACCAGCGGGACTACATCTTTTTTAGATACCACAGGTAATTCATTCCTGTAGATGGTTATGTGTGATTTTATCTTCCACTGGTCTCCTTATCTGGATGATTCTCCAGTAAATTTCTATGGTTTCTTTGAAGGTACCTGTTCAAGAGCGAAAAGAAAGTTGGTATCCAAGAGCTCGGGCCCAGATTTACATTAAAACTAAGATCCCTCCAGAAAGGAACCTTTGACTCGAAGTATGGAGAGTACGAGTGGGTCCACAAGGTTGGTATTTCAGATGAAGCTTTAAATATTTTTCTTGCAATGGTTGCTCTTCCATATTGTCATTGTACTGTTGCATACACTAGGGATTCAGATGTGATCAGCCATAGTTGTTGTCAAATTTAGGTTATAATTAAATTGCACTTGACAATTTTTTTCTTTTAGTACGTGTGCTGTTACTGGCCACTAAGATTCTCATTGGACAACAGGATGGATGTTGACAAAGCTAAGCACTGTGGTCAAGAAGGTTGGGTGTCTCTGTTAACCACTTGTGGACCGCCCTACAGCAGATTTACTGCTACAGGGCGGCCGCTCTGCTCAGAATCCCGTTCATATATGTGATTCTGCACTCCCGGGTAGGGGGTGCATGCCACTTCTGCTGTGATCAGTCACAGCAGAAGCTGATCAGCGGGTGTCGGCCAATGAATGACCGCCGGCACCCGCTGATCACAGAGGAGACACACTGGACAGAACTCTGCATATGTAAACAAGGCAAAGCTCCCTCCTATCAGTGGGGATGTGCTGGATTTAGTTTCCCTGCAAAGCAAGTAAAAGCAGCACACTATACACAAAAACACTGATGGTTAGGTACACCTTTAACCCATTCCCAGTCAGTGTCATTAGGACAGTGCATATTTTTAGCAATGACCACTGTATTGGTGTCACTGCTTCCCACAAATTGTCAGATAGTCCACTGCAATATTGCAGTCCTGCTATAAATCGCTGCCATTACTTTTATTAAAAATGCAGAGAGTAAAAAAATAAAAATGTTTCTAAAGCATAAAAAATGCAGTGATGATCAAATGTAATGTAATTTATGTACAGCGTTGCATGACCGATGATTGTCAGTTAAAGTAACGCAGTGCTGTATCGCAAAAAAATGGCCTGGTCATAAAGGGGGGTAAATCTTCCAGAGGTCAAGTGGTTAAAGTGGAAGTAAGCGTCTCTTGCTTTTACCTATAGGTAAGCCTTTATTATAGGCTTACCTATAGGTAGTGTAATCATATTGTAAACGTGCACTGTTTAAGATATTTGCTGTATATGCAGCCGGTGACATCACTGGCGTATGCACTCTGAAGGAACGGCCATGCGTGCCCTGTGCCATGAACGGCGGCTCCCACTCGCATACGCGGGAGTGACGTCATTGTGGCTCCGGCCAGTCAGAGACGGAGTCCGCAAACCCGGAAGCTAGACTGGTGAAGATGGGAGCATCTGCAGCGCTGACATCTCAGTGCTGGAAGAGCTTCACTTTAAGGTAAGTAACATAATATGCTAGTATGCGATGCATACTAGCACATTATGCCTTTACCTTACAGAGTAAGAAAAAAAAATCCAGCGGTTTAGAACCGCTTTAAAGCTAACTTCAGAGAGGCACACTAATCATCACTGAACAGGAGATGGCGCTTTCAAATAAACCACTTCTAGTAATGTTCTGCAGAAAGGCCCATGGTTTTCAGTACACTCTTTGTACAATAAAAAGGGTTTCTTTCAGTTGTGCCTTTCATTGCTGAAAGCCGTACACTGTGGAGCAATCATGGAGTTAAAATATATTGATGTTTTTAATTGAAATTAGATTCTTTTCTGAAAACATTTATTTTTTTTGGGGGGGGGGGGGGGGGGTGATAAATGCCCATATTTTGCAGGGAAAAAAAAAAGTTATTTTATTTTTCATTATTTCTTTCCTCCGGTGGAAGTGATAAGTGGATCATGGGTCCAATATCAGGCACCTGCAAACACTTGCTAACACCACTTCCATGTATATTTATTCCATCTGCATATTTAACCATTTACCTGGAATTTAGCTTTAAAAGAGAAGTATGGGGTTTTTTTCTTTTCCATTTTTTTTTTTTTTTTTTTTTTTAGATTCATACTTACCTAGGTGGATGCAGCATCGGTCCCCCAGTGCCTGATTTTTCTTTCGAAAATCTTATCTAAGAATTTTCGTTTGTATTTCGCACCATTAGTGGGCTGCGGCAATCAAATTTGAGTAATCGGACATGTTGGAAATTTTTTTAAAAAACAAACGATTTTCTAATCAAGGATGGGAGAATTGTGCGCGAAATGTAATCAAAAAAGAAATGCGCATGTGCAAGAAAAGAAAATTCCCGGAAAGAAAAGATTCCTAGCCACGAAAATTCTTTCGAAATTCAACCATGTATGGCCAACCTCGGGCTCTCACCGGCTCTCTGAGAGGCTGAGCCGGGTGTCGGTCCAGGGAACTGGTGCATCCTGACTCTGTGATCGTGATGACGCGCTGCCTGGACTGACTGCTGTGACATCAGCAGAGAACCAACTTCAGCCCACTCTCTGCTGAAAACGGGTCACTGGAATGCAAAACTAACTAACTTCACTCCTGTGATCCATAGGAGAAGCCCAGCCAAACAAGCTTTGGCTGTACTTCTCCTTTTAAGAGGCAGAGACTCATGAAAAGGAATAATACTTTCTTTAATACAGCCTCATTTCAAAGACCCTTCAAAAAAAAAAAAAATCTGTTCTGTGCAAGGAATTTAATTTTTTTTTTTTTTTTTTGTTTATTTTCTACAGCGACATGAAATGGACACAAATCGAAGAAAATTCCATCTATAATCACTGCTGAGTGGAACAATGACTTTACCTGTGTGACTGTACTAGAAATGCAATCCTCTGGTGGATATAAAAGAAAAAAAAAACAATGTAGTCACATGTAATGAATTTTAAACTGTCCCTGAACTGGATTTACTAGGATATTTCAGAACTGTCTGTACAAAGTATTCTCCCAATATGGTGCAATCTGCAAAGTTCCAGTTCAGAAATACTGCCAAAAAAAGTAGGAAGTGAATTGTGTGCGCGGTCTGGAATGTTTTTTTTGTTTTTTTTTTTTGTTTTTTTTAGTCTGGATGATGAATGAAAAGAAATCCTCCCATTTCCTTACAGGAAGATAATCCTGTAAAATATCCACTTACCCCAGCCATATATGTACAATATAATGAGATTTGATTAAATATGTATTTTAGAAATCTGTTTTGATCATACGGAAGGCTCTATCAGTAATTTTTCAGTATCGTTAAAAAAAAAAAAAAAAAACTATTGGTCCTGCCAGAGAATAGAATCTAATGGGACCAACTCTTTTCCTGGTTGTGTCTGCCTGGTACACACGGTAAGTTTGTTTTTGTTTTTTTTCCTCCATTTAACTCAGTGGGCTGAATCGCTGTACTAACAGCGGGGTCAGTGCTCGCAGTTATTGGCTGCAAGTGCTGATCGGCTGCTGGTTTTCCAACATGCTCATTAGATAAAAACCTGGTCATGAGATTGGCTTCTGTCAGACAAGCCCCTGTACACACGGGCTGAGATCCAGCTGGATTCTACTGTAACGGCTGATTTCAGCCTGTGTGTATGGGCGTTAACAATCCTTTTCAAGCAAGAGATCATCTAGAACAATCTAAACTATTGTCAGTTGTTTACTGTTACATGTTTAACCACTTCCCGCCCAGCCTATTGTCAAATGATGGCTGGGTGGACGCCCTATGGCGTCATCTCAAAACAGGCTGCACTGTGGCATGATCTGTCACCGGCTGTGTCCACCGAACACTGATCAGTGTCCAAGCCTGCTGCCTGCACCATGTGATTGCTGTGACCATGCGCAGATCACATGACAATTGGAAACAATGGATGGCTTCCTTTCATGCCATTCATTGTGTACAATTGTGTTGCTAGCTGTAATTGGTCACAGTGATTACATGGTACAGGCAGGGCCAATCACAGCCCATCTGTACCATGTGATTAGCTGTGGTTAATCACAATACACACTAGATGAATCTGTTTCATTCAGTAAAAATGGTTGCTTATATCGGTGAAATTCACTGGTATAAGCATACATATTTTGTTAAAAAAAAAAAAAAAAAAAAAATCCTGATTTCCCCAGAGTAGTACAGTGTTACACCATAGTAACACTGTATTTCTCTGGTTACAAAAAAAAAAAAAAAATTTTTTTTCTGGGAAAGTAGACAAGCCAGGGTTTTTTTTTTTTATTAACCTCCCTGGCAGTTTTCCTGAGTGTGGCTCGGGATTAAATTTCAGTACCATTAGCGGTAACCCCGAGCCACACTTGGGATTGCATTGCAGGATCCTAGTGCGGTATACTTACCCTTGTCACCAGGATCCGGTGATGTCCCCCTGCTGTGTCCTCCTGTCCGAAGCCTCTGTGTGCCAGGCTCCATTAGCTGCGAGCGTGGGGGCGGAGCCCAGTGGCAAATTCAAAAAAATCATAATACATACAGTACACTGTAATCTTACAGATTACATTACTGTATGAAATTATTTGGCATCCCTTTTGTCCCTAGTGGTTTGTCCAATGCTCTGCATGCAGTTTTATATGATATATACTGTTCTTTCTGCCTGGAAACTGGAGATTGTCCATAGCAACCAAAAAGTGTCCCTTTACGTCAAGTGGTTTTAGCTAGAAAAGCTAGCCAGCTAGAAAACAGCGATAGTAAATTAGAACGCTTGCAGAATTGAGCGATAGTGAATCGTAGGGAAATGAATTTTATTATTCTATTATTTTTTTTATGATTTTGTGTTTCAAACTTTATCATACCCGGGATATCTACTAGACTCTTGTTCCGACAGATATAAGTGTGTTATTGCTAAGAATTACAGGCCTACAATATAAAACGCCAAATTTCTATGCAAAATAATGTACCGCTTTCAGATGTAAAAATCTGACCTAATCATACCGCCAGGGAGGTTAAGGGGCATGGCGAGTTTGTTTTTTTTTTTTTACATACTGTCAGTACAGCATCACTGTACTGGGGAGAGAGAGTTATAAAGATATGCTGCTGGGAAGGGTAAAACGAATAGTGCCAAGTACAAATTCTATTTCAAGGATAAACTGGAACTAGCAATTATACCCTGTAGTAGTAAAACTTTGGGAGTCTTTAGTTTGCCGACCTGCCGCTGCAGTTTTACTGCGGGAGAATGGCACAGCTGGCTGAGACGATGTTACCTTACGTCACTTCACCTTTTGGCCACTAGGGGCCCGCAGCGTGTGCACGGACCTGATGTGAGTGCCCGGCAAGCGCGATGACCGACGGGCTCCCTCAATTGCTTGGGACAGAGCAAGAACCTTCCCTGCCAGTGACATTTATAAAGTAATTAGTGCATTTTTATAGCACTGATCGATGTATAATTGTCAATGGTCCCAAAAATATCTGCTGCAATATCGCAGTCCTGATAAAAAAAAAAGTTAAAAGCCATAAATCGATCCCCTATTTTATACATGCTACAACTTTTGTGCAAACCAATCAATATAGGCTTATTGCGATTTTTTTATTTATTTATTTTTACCAAAAATATGTAGAATATAATGGGTTATAGGCCACCTTCAGGTGATGGATACTGGTATACCCAATCCAGGAAGTTCACTCCCTATATAACACCTCCTCCTTCCAGGAGCACATCAGTTTTTGTAGCAAAGCAATATACTTAAATCCCAAAAAAGAGGGAAGGGACCTCTGTCCTATGATGTACTCCAAGAAAAGGATTTTACAGGTAAGCTGTTATAAAAATCCTATTTTCTTTATCGTACATCATGGGATACAGAGCCTTAAGTAATTACTTACTGGGACGTCCCATAGCAATGCTACTTGAGGGGAGGGAGACACAACGCGGAGGGTACCCCCAGACTTGGGGAATCATACTGCTGCCTTCAGCACACTGCACCCGAAGGCGATATTCTCATACCTCCTTACGTCCACCTGATAAAATTTTGTGAATGTATGCACTGAAGACCAAGACCAAGCGGCCCTACAGATCTGAGCCATGGAGGCTTGATGACACACCGCCCTGGCAGAGTGTGCCTTAACTTGAAAAGGGGGAATCTTACCCCTTAAATCATAAGTTTGAATTATAACTTGCCGAATCCACTTAGCGATAGTGGATTTCGACGCTGCCTGCCCTTTCTTAGGACCTTCTGGCAGAATAAATAAGACATCACTCTTACGAATCTGAGCAGTTTCCTTTAAATAGATTTTCACTGCTCTCACCACCTCAAGACAATGTAGTGACTTTTCTTCCCTGGAACATGGTTTTTGAAAAAAAACGATGGCAGGACAATATCTTAGTTCAGGTGGAAACCTGAGACCACTTTTGGTAAAAAAACCTGGACGAGGGCGCAACACCACTCTGTCCTCATGAAAAATCAAATATGGCTCTTTACAAGAAAAAGCAGCCAATTCCGAAACCCATGCGAGGATATAGCGACCAAAAATACCAACTTCCTTGTCAGAAGCACTAGGGGATTATGTTGTATCCGTTCAAATGGCTGTTTTTGTAACACAGACAAAACTAAGTTCAAGTCCTAAGGGAGGTTTGACGGGCGGATTAGGCCACATCACCCCTTGCATAAAACCCCAGACTAAAGAATGTGTAGCAAGTCGTCTTTGAAATAAGACCGATAAAGCTGAGACTTGGCCTTTAATAGTACTCAATTTCACTTCTACCCCTATTTGTAGAAAGGCAAGAATTCTGCCTATGATATATCTCCGAGGGTGGCAACCCTTGGATTCATTCCAGGAAACATAAGCCCTCCAGACTCTATAATATATAGTTCTGGAAGCTGGCTTCCATGCATTAATCAGGGTAGAGATAACCAACCCGGAAAGCCCACGTTGCTTCAGAATGTGGGTTTCAATAGCCAAGCCGTTGAATTTAGAGACCGTAAGGTAGGATGGAATATCGGTCCCTGAGAGAGCAGATCTGGCCGTAGTGGGTGGGACCATGGGCCCTCCACTGCCATCTTTACGGTTTCTGCATACCATGACCTTCTGGGCCATGCTGGTGCCACCAGAATTACTGGCTTTCTTTCCAGCTTGATCCTGCAAAGGAGTCGAGGCAGCAACTGAATAGGAGGGAATGCATAGATCAGTGAGAACTGATCCCACTGGGTCACCAACGCATCTGTTCCGCATGCGAGTGGATCCCTTGTTCTGGCCACAAAGTTGACTAACTTCATGTTGAACCTGGATGCTAGAAGATCTACGTCTAGAGTCCCCCATCTTTGGCAAACAGCCCATTCTCCTGGAATAACTGCTGGCGACTTAAGTAGTCCGCCTGCCAATTCTCTACTTCCGGAATGAAGACTGCCAATAGGCATGGAACATTCCTTTCTGCCCAAGTTAGAATATGGTTCACCTCTCTCTGCACTGAGAGACTCTTGGTGCCCCCCTGGTGATTGATATAGGCCACAGCTGTGGCATTGTCGTATTGGATCCTGACAGGACAATCCCGTAACCTGAAAGTCCAGGCCTTTAGAGCCAGACGCACTGCCCGGATCTCTAGGATATTTATGGGCAAAGTTCTTTCGGCTCTTGACCACTGTCCCTGGACAGTTGTCTTTTCTAGTACTGCTCCCCAGCCTGAAATGCTGGCATCTGTCGTTACCACTTTCCAGATAACTAGTCTGAAGGATTTTCCTTTCAGCAGATTCTGAGTTAGTAACCACCAACTGAGGCTTTGTGACACCCTTGGGGACAGCCACATTGGAAAGTCTAAAGCTTGAATAGTTTTGTTCCAAGCAGACAGGATACAGTCTTGAATGGAACTGGGCATAGGGAACCACTTCGAATGAAGCCACCATAGTTCCTAGCAACCTCATGCAAAGGCAAATGGAGGGATCGCCTTTTTAGCCTGACCATCCACACCAGCTCTTTTATGGAGCTGATCTTTGCCTGAGGCAAGAACACCTTTTCCTGGGTTGTCTATGATTAGACCCAAGTAGTTTTGCCTTTTTAGCGGTATTAAGGAAGATTTCTCTAGGTTGAGAATCCAACCCAAACTTTCCAGGTAACTGGTTGTAATGCGTACGCTTTGCTCCAAATGAGCCACCAACTGGTCTAATAGCAATAGATCGTCTAGGTACACTACGACTGTTATGCCCTGAGCCCTTAACCTGGCTAGAGGTGGGGCCAGCACTTTGGTGAACACCCGGGGTGCTGTGGTTAGCCCGAAGGGCAGGGCTTCAAACTGGAAATGCTGCTGTTCTAACTCAAACCACAGAAACTTTTGGTGAGCGGGAAAAATAGGAACATGCAGATATGCATCCCTGATGTCGACCAATGCCAGAAGTTTTCCTAGAAGGGTAGCAACTACTGACCCGCTCGTCTCCATGTGAAAGGAGTGGATATTCAGGAATTTCGATTTGTTAGATCTACAATGGGTCTGACATCTCCATTTGGTTTTGGTACCATAAAAAGATTTGAATAAAACCCTAAACCTTGCTCTTTTGTGGGGATCTGTATGATCACCCCTTGAGATATTAATCTGTCTAGTGCCTGAAACAGAAATTGTCTTTTCTTTGGATCTTTGGGAACGCTTCACCTCAGGAAACGAGACAGTGGAAAGTCACGAAATTCCAGCTTGTACCCCAGCGTTTTCGTGGAGATGACCCATCTGTCCTGAATTTCCTCTTGCCAGTCTTCTGAAAACTGCAGAAGTCTTCCCCCCACCTTGGTAAGGGGGGTTGCCTCTTCATGATGAGGCTTTAGGATTCTTCTTTTCAGGTTTCCAACCCCAGGACTTCTTTTGAGCCTGGGTCTGACGGCGGAGGCCGTCGCCACTGCCTAGAGGCAGAAGCCCCTGGCGCAGGGGAAAAAGCCCATTTAAATGAAGGGCATTTATACTTTTTGACTGGCAAAAGAGTACTTTTCCCACTAGAAATTGTTTGGATATATTTGTCCAAATCTTCTCCAAATAGTCGCTCCCCATGAAAAGGGAACCCAGTTAGGAGGTTTTTACATGGTGCTTCGGCTGACCAATTTTTTAACCACAGGATTCTACGCCTATGTATAAGCGTAAGGCGAGACGCCTGGTGAATAGAATCTTTAATGGCATTTATGGCAGAGCATAATGCATTTGGTAGTTCAGCCAATTCCCGGGCTTGTTGCACAGGAACCTCTTTTTAAGGGCCTGTATAAATTGGTCCTTTAGGGATTGACAGACGCCTATTGCACCGACTGCAGGCTGAATAACAGCATCTACCAAGGAAAAAGAAGATTTTAACAGGGATTCCAACTTCTTATCTGTTAGATCTTTAAGCATTTGTGCATTGTCTACAGGACAAGTTAGGCTTTTATTCACACTGGAAATCACAGTGTCAACTGCTGGTACTTTCCATTTTTTTGGTGAATTTCTCCTTCATGGGATAGAGAACTGAAAATCTCTTAGGAGGGAGAAAATGCTTATCTGGCTGATCCCATTCAGCAAAAATAAGCTTTCCTAGTAATGCATGGACAGGAAACGCATGCGAAGGCTGAGAAGGTTTTAAAGGAACCCAAGGAAGAAAGCAAGCTTTTAGAAGACTCCGTTAGAGGTAGCATGAAAGTGGAACGAACCATCTGTAAGATTTTGTATCCGAAATTTCTCAGAGTGTGAGGCTGAAAAAGGTTCATCTACCGTTGTTTCCTCCACACAGGAATCATCAATTTGTTTTTGCTCCTGATCGCCTGAGGGTAACACCTCATCCTGTGCCCACTGTTCCCCTTGAAAATGTTCTGAAGAGGGGGATCTAGCATGCTTCCTATCCATTTGAATGGAGGATGCAATTAAAGCCGCTAATCATCCTTCCAGACCCTGCAGCGTGGAGGAAAGGACATCTTCAGTCACGTATACAGAGGCTGAAATGTGAGAAACAGTTGCACCATCAATTTGTTCCAATGGCTCACCATAATTCAGGCGAGGATGACAGCATGGAAATGCAACTCAAGATGGGGGTGAAAAACTTCAGTACCTTTTTGGTCTTTGTGGTGTCTTTTTTTGCAGGCATAGTCCTAAGCACAAAAACAGAGGCACTATACAATTGCACTTAAATTGCTGAATATAGTCATGATATTAAAGCCACTATAAAAAGGTCATCCTAGTGCTGGGAAGAAAAAAAAAAAAAAAAAAAAAATTCCTTCCTGTATCAGGAATTCCAGTTTGCAACCCTCACATGCCCCACAGCTCCTGTATGCAGACTGCTTGTCCCCTTCCTGGATTGGGTATACCAGTGTCCATCACCTGAAGGTGGCCTATAATCCATTATATATATATATATATATATATATATATATATATATATACACACACATACACACACACACACATACAGTGGCTTGCGAAAGTATTCGGCCCCCTTGAACTTTTCAACCTTTTGCCACATTTCAGGCTTCAAACATAAAGATATAAAATTTTAATTTTTTGTGAAGAATCACCAACAAGTGGGACACAATTGTGAAGTGGAACGAAATCTATTGGATATTTTAAACTTTTTTAGCAATTAAAAAACTGAAAAGTGGTGCGTGCAAAATTATTCGGCCCCTTTCCTTTCAGTGCAGCAAACTCACTCCAGAAGTTCAGCGAGGATCTCTGAATGATCCAATGTTGTCCTAAATGACTGATGGTGATAAATAGAATCCACCTGTGTGTAATCAAGTCTCTGTATAAATGCACCTGCTCTATAGTCTCAGGGTTCTGATGAAAGCGCAGAGAGCATCATGAAGACCAAGGAACACACCAGGCAGGTCCATAATACTGTTGTGGAGAAGTTTAAAGCCGGATTTGGATACAAAAAGATTTCCCAAGCTTTAAACATCCCAAGGAGCACTGTGCAAGCGATCATTTTGAAATGGAAGGAGTATCAGACCACTGCAAATCTACCAAGACCTGGCTGTCCCTCTAAACTTTCAGCTCAGACAAGGAGAAGACTGATCAGAGATGCAGCCAAGAGGCCCATGATCACTCTGGATGAACTGCAGAGAACTACAGCTGAGGTGGGAGAGTCTGTCCATAGGACAACAATCAGTCGTACACTGCACAAATCTGGCCTTTATGGAAGAGTGGCAAGAAGAAAGCCATTTCTCAAAAGATATCCATAAAAAGTCTCGTCTAAAGTTTGCCACAAGCCACCTGGGAGACACACCAAACATGTGGAAGAAGGTGCTCTGGTCCGATGAAACCAAAATCGAACTTTTTGGCCACAATGCAAAACGATATGTTTGGCGTAAAGCCACACAGCTCATCACCCTCAACACACCATCCCCACTGTCAAACATGGTGGTGGCAGCATCATGGTTTGGGCCTGCTTTTCTTCAGCAGGGACAGGGAAGATGGTTAAAATTGAGGGGAAGATGGATGCAGCCAAATACAGGACCATTCTGGATGAAAACCTGTTGGAGTCTGCAAAAGACCTGAAACTGGGACGGAGATTTATCTTCCAACAAGACAATGATCCCAAACATACAGCAAAATCTACAAAGGAATGGTTCACAAATAAACGTATCCAGGTGTTAGAATGGCCAAGTCAAAGTCCAGACCTGAAGCCAAATCGAGAATCTGTGGAAAGAGCTGAAAACTGCTGTTCACAAACGCTCTCCATCCAACCTCACTGAGCTCGAGCTGTTTTGCAAGGGAGAATGGGCAAGAATTTCAGTCTCTCGATGTGCAAAACTGATAGAGACATACCCCAAGCGACTTGCAGCTGTAATCGCAGCAAAAGGTGCTCTACAAAGTATTAACGCAAGGGGGCCGAATAATTTTGCATGCCCCACTTTTCATTTTTTTTATTAGTTAAAAAAAGTTTCAAAAATCCAAAAGATTTCGTTCCACTTGTTGGTGATTCTTCACAAAAAATAAAAATTTTATATCTTTAAGTTTGAAGCCTGAAATGTGGCAAAAGGTTGAAAATTTCAAGGGGGCCGAATACTTTCGCAAGCCACTAATTTTTATATATATATATATATATATATATATATATATATATATATAGTCCCATGATGTACTCTTGTTTGTAGCGCAAAATATAAAAACCCACAGATGTGATCAAATACCACCAAAAAGAAAGCTCTGTGTGTGTGGCAAATTTTATTACTATACTGATGCCTACTAACTGACTGGGAAGTCCTATACACAGTACAATGTAGATCCTCCATGGCCTCCATTGTCACACAGATCAGGGCTCTCCCCAGCACCAGTCAGTACTGTTTTGGGGTTCCACCACCCCCAGCCAGGAGCACCATCAACACCCACCATCTGCACCAAGCACTGCCCTTCTCCCATTACTACACGGCGGGAGATGGGCTTCTGCAGAGGAATGTCTGGGCTATGCCTCACCAGGGGGTTGGGGCAGGGAAGAGAGCGAGTGAGGCAATAGGCCGCAGCTAAGAAATGCCCAGGACAACACTTCAGTCTGGGGGAGGCTCCCAGCACACTCGGGACAGTCCAGGAATAATTATGCTCCCCTGTAAGTGTTGCACCTGGGGTGAGTGCACCAGCTGCCCCAGTCCCCCTACTACACCACTGCTAGAGACTAGTCCCTTTCCCCTCTACCTCACTTCTATTGAAACAGCTTCCACAGTTCAATTCCTCCTTAAGGGGGGGGGGGGGGGGGGGGGGGGGGGGGGGAGTATGGAAACACATGATCTGCAGGTGTAAAAGTGGCAACGACATGTATTGAATGCGGAAGTGATGTAACATTTTGCTTCCTCTGTGATGAGATGCCTAGCCAACAGGTGGGAAGCCTCACTTTTGTCATTCACTGCTAGTAATAAGGAGTCATATCAGAGCTTACAGCGTTAGAGGACACATGGTTGGTGACAGCTTAGCTCGTGCCTCTGACTGAAGTTGCCAATTTGCAGTGTCACGAGGTGCAGTTTTAAAGGCTATGACGGCATATACAGGATGTCATCTGATAAGCATAAGCGCGGTCAACTGACCGAAGGAGACAAACAGGACATTGCGCCGGATTGGTCCCAGGTTTTTGCATGAAGCGTGGTATCAGATCCCACTGTCCACCATCCAAAACTTCTGTCATTTCCCAGGAGAAGTCAGGCCATCTTGGATGCCAAAATGCATCCAAACACCATATTATGTAACAAATTAGCTCCTTCACCATACTTGTTTGCAGAATTTTGTCCAGCTCCTGTATGATCTAATTTGTCCAAAAGGAACCATTGCCCAGAGCCTAAAGACAGTCAACATGCCTAAAATGCACAGTAACAAGTATTAATTATTTTTTTTTGTACAAAAACCCTAACACATGTTGGCATAAAATTATGAAATAACCATACAAACTCACACCAAGCAGTATTAAAATGAAATTTATTTATTGTGGTTAGTCACCAGTGTATAAAAATCAATATCCTTTTAAAGACAAAAAAAAAAGAAAAAAAAAAAAAAAAAAGAAATGCACATTAGGGCAAATAGCACAAAGCGGAGAGGTAGATGTTAAACAGGTCTGACAATAGATTGTACATGGAGGGGGGAACTTGGCACGTCCCAGGGGTGAAGTCTTGTACAGGGTCAAACCAAGCCACTCCTTCTGACAAAATGCGATCCAGCTAAAAGTTAATCTGTAGAGGGGCAGGGAAAGAAAGTTACAGCACATCTGCATTGATAAAGTTACATAAAAGTAAAAAGTTCTGGTCATAATTTTTGAAAGCAACACAAGCCCTTTCTTAGTTAGCATATACCATCACCATCCCTTTTGCTTTGGCTGACTTCACTGGCCCTAGATATGCATCAGGTACTGATTTGTACATCTGCCAGGGGGGGGGGGGGGGGGGGGGGTAGGATTCAATATAGAAAAATGCTGCAGATGTGACTTCCCTGAGCCGAGCGTTAATGGATGGAAAGATTGGAGCTCCTGCGTCATGTGGTGCAGATTGCGCCCAACAGAGGAGCTTGTGGCATTTCATTTCTTAAAACCCCTTTGTGTCCATATCCAGACATGGGGGTTATTTACTAAAGGCAAATCCACTGTGCACTAAAACTGTAGTTGCTGTTTATAGGAGGGGGACATGCAAGGAAAAAACACAACATTTTGCTTGCACATGATTGGATGATAAAATCAGCAGTGATTCCCCTCATTTCAGATATAGCCGTGCTGCCCCATTAATTTTAATGGGCAGGATCGGTGTATACACCACTCCAAAGATGCTGCTAGCAGGACTTTTTTTTTTTTTTTTTTTTTTTTTTTTTAAACGTCCTTCCAGCGCACCGCTCCAGTGTGAAAGCCCCAAGGGCTTCCACACTGGAGAGACAGCAACAGCTCTTTCAGGGCGCTTTGCAGGTGCCATTTTTAGCGCTGTAGCACCTGCAAAACGTCCCAGTGTGAAAGGGGTCGTAGTGCAAAATGGATTTGCCTTTAGAAAATCAACCCCAATGTTTGTTACAAAATACCATTTACTTTAAAAAGGAACAGAAAGATTTACTAAAGCAGTCAAATCAGTGAAAGATGAATTCTGGGCACCATGGGTTACTGCACTTCAGACAATTCTCTTGCTTTACCAAGTAAGATTAGTTAAAGCACCACCTAGGTAGACAATGGGGTTTGATTTACTAAAGACAAATAGACTAAAGCTGGATACACACTATACAACTTTTGTTGTTAGATTTCCCTTCAACTATGTAGTGCAAGAGCCTGCCTGATTGCATACAAATTGAAAGTATTTACCTCATATTATAAGGTTTCGGGAAAAAAAAAAAAAAAAAAAAAAAAACCCCTAAAGATTGTATAGTGTGTATCCAGCTTCTCTACACTGAGAATCCAGTGGGCTGGCTGTACCAAAGTTGAGCGATCATCTTTCAACAGTGTATGTCCGGGATAAGTGCAGTTGCATTCATTTTTCTTAGCAAGTGTGGTGAATCTTCACTTTGCAAAGAGCACCCCAATCAGGTGAAAGCAAAAATCAAACATTCGTGCACATGATCAGATAATGGGAAATCAGCAGAGCTTTACCACATTTCACTTAGCTCTGAAAACCGAGTGCAACTACACAAAGTGCAGTCTATTTACCTTACTGGATGCAAGTGTTAATGATTCTCAGCACCAAGCACAAACTTATTACAAGCCATTTGACTGTGCAGCTAATGCACTGCTACATATACACGGTATAAACTATGCACTCACCATAGAGCGAAAAATACAATTTACAGGAAAGAGCAAACTTTCGGGGGTCGGAAAGGATTTGTGCTTGAGGAAATTCCAGTTAGTAAGGGATCGTGTTGTGCATTTTGCATACAGAACTGCTTCAGGTCAGCGGCCGCCTGAGAGACCTGCAAGGAGGAAACAAGATACGTGCTTTTACTCCGTTTTAAAACATAAACCACGACAGGGAAACCATAGAGATCCCCAAACCAACAGAATCATTAATCACCTGAAGCTTACAATCTAATGTACACTCTGTAGCCACACATTCGTTATGACTGCTTTGGGTGAAGTCAAATAGGAGAGTAGGCGGAGCCACATAGGCCACACTCTTCAAAAAAAAAAAAAAAAAAGTGTCAGCTGGTACAGGGTACTACTCCCCATACTGCTGTCACACAAGAGGGCTTGGATTGGCGAGCCACCGCAGAAGTGGGAACACATTACACACTAAAAACAGGTGGAACATGCAATACATTACCCAAGGCTGAACTTATCGTTGAAAAGTAAAAACTTAACTTTTTTTTTTTGTAAACATACACTCACTTGCTCTGTGTAATAGCACTGCACAGAGCAGCCCCCAATCCTCCTCCTCACAGGTTCCACCACCGGCGATCTCGACTCCTTTGTCCCCATAGCAAGCTGTTTGCCATGAGGCCACATTCCATAGACACAAGGAATGCATTCAAAAGTAAAAACATTTTTAGCTTTAGAAGCACTTTAATTGTGCTTTAAGAGAGATGCAGTCACTGTGCCTATGCAGAGGAAAGGAACTGCTTATAGAGACTCTACATTACGCTCACCCTACCAGTGATGCTCAGGGGGGTCCTCTGCGGATAAGGACCCCCCCTGCACTGCGCAGGCGCAGCGCAGTACGAGACGGCGGAAATAGCCAAATAGGTGTAAATCAGCTGTACACGGCGCCTGTAACAGGGCCCCTCAGGGGCTCGCGTCGCTCTGCACTTTTTTATTCTACCTCTAGGCCCACTTGGATGGTGGGGCTTGAACCTGGACTCAGGGTGCAGGCGCCGTGTACAGCCGATTGGAAGTTTTCAGCTTTGGCCATCTTCGGCGGCTCCTTAGTCGTTCGTACTGCGCAATCGCTGCGCCTGCACAGTACAGGGGGGTCCTTATCCGCCGGGGGAACTCTCTCGGCAAGACACCGGCACTAAAATCAGATGCACTGCCTGTATCAGGAGGTGCTAGACCCAACCACGGCCCCACAGAAGAGGTCACATGCTCTGCCATGCCCAAAACCATTATAAAATGACGGATGGGCGAGATCCCCATTGTTCTGGGAGAACATGAGTTCCTCTGTCACAATCTGTCGCACGTAGTGTCCACCAGACAGTGGATGACTGATCACTATACCGGCCCACTGCCAGTATCATGTGATCGGTATGACCAATCACATGACAATTGTGAACAATGAATGATTCTTTCATGCCATTCATTGTATACAATAGTGTTGCTAGCTGTGATTGCCACTGGCTGTACCATGTGATCGCTAACCAATCACAATAGACAGTATCTACACACTCATCCAGAGAGGAAAAAACAAAAAACAAAAAACACACACACGCCTCTTAATACCTCAGACTGTCTACTTTCCAAAAAGGTCATTGGGGGCATTTGTACTGTCCTTCCATTATAAGAGCTTTAAGAAATGATAGGCCATCAATATATTTACACAATACATCAGGAATGATCAATTTTCAGATATACCATAGTTTGTGGACTTGGATTTTCACCAGAAAAAGGTAGCAGAATACATGTTGGCCTAAATTAATGAAGATTTGTTATTTGCAAAATTTTATAACTGAAATTTACAAAAAAAATAAAAACCCAGTGGAGATTAAATACCACCAAAAGAAAGCTCCATTTTTGTGAAAAGAATGCTAGAAATTTCATTTGGGTACAGTGTAGCATGACCGCACAATCGTCATTCAAAGTGTGACAGAGCTGAAAGCTGGCCTAATCAGGAAGGAGGTGAAAGTACCTTGTACTGAAGTGGTTAAAGACAGAATATGGTGACGGGGTCCCTTTAAAAAGGAGGCACTCAGTACCCAGTTATGGCTGCCATGAGCACCTCAAAAAGACCAGGCCTTCGGAAACCATTTAGTTCACATGCTGCATTTCTATAGTGTGTGCTTGTGTCATGCTGACCCAAATATATACAGCGTCTGGACCATGCCTTCCTAATGTATCACTTGACAAAGACATTCACTGTTTTTTTTCACAAGAGCATCCATTCTGTATATGGACTGAACCGGAATGACCCCCTCTCAAAATTTTAGTTTTGCAACTTAGCTGCTGCTATCTGAAATGTTACATTCTAAACACATTGCACCCCCCCCCCCCTTTCTCTTCTATAGGATAGAACGTAATAAACTATCCAGAACCGCATTTTATGGTCTTCCACTGTATCTGTCCATGCAATGGTATACTTATTTTATGGTCAGCGTCAAACAGAAATCTCCACAACACACAGGCCCATCTGACTGGTGAGCATTTAAAATGTGTGGAACAATGAGCTTCTGTGTGCGCCAAGTCCCCAAAGAGACGGGTCATCTGTTTTAACATCTAAAGTTACTGGTGCCTCTTTGTCCTGATATCTGATGTCTTCCTGCACTCCACTAAAGATAAGAGAGTAGTGCAGACTGCACCCCATTATATAGTCCTCTCTATGGCCACAGCAGCTACAGAAAGGTGACAGATGAACCCAGGAAGTGATATCACACACACAACGCTTTGTGGTCACTCTAGCTGGGTGAAATCAGCAAACAGACATTCAATGATCTCTAGGGCTGAAACTACTAATCGATAAATAATCGATTTATGAAAATAGTAATCGATTAATCGGCCAGTAACATAATGGGGTTAAAAAAGCTAAAATTAGCCCTATAGTACAAAAAGAGCAAATAATCTCTACTGTAAATATTACTTTCACTGTTGCACAGTAAAAAAAAACAAAAAAAAAAAACTCCATTATGTTACTAAATGTCTTAGGCCTGGAACCCACCCATGTGTTTTTTGGTGCTTTTTGCAGAAATGCACTACAGTTCATTCATTTAAAGTGGTGTTCCACAAAAAAAAAAAAAAAAAAAAAAATTTGGAAATTTTTTTTTTTTTTTAACTTACCTCTAAATGCCTGTTGCTAGGGGGTCCCTCGTAGTCTGCCTCTTTCAGTGCCTGGGCTGGTGACATCACTTCCCCTCGGCACAGGAAGGGCTCAGCTCTGTTCCCTCCCTCTTGTCAATCATCTGGGACCCAATACAGGTCCCAGATGACTGAGCGGCCAATCACGGCGCCGCTCGCGCAGTGGGTGCCCGGCTGTGACGCCACAGCCCAGCACCCACAGTTGCAATGCCGGTGCTGCCGAACAGAGGGGGAGACGAGCGGCGCTTCGATCCCCCTCATCGCTGGACCCAGGGACAGGTAAGTGTCCAATTAAAAGTCAGCAGCTGCAATATTTGTAGCTGCTGACATTTATTTATTTTTTTAAATGGGAACCCCGCTTTAACATTCACATCTATGCTTTTTTCCAGCTGCTGTGTATTTGCTTTTTTTGGTTCAATATACTTCAATGGAGAAGCTGCTGAAAAGCATGTAATATTACAGTTCTGTTTGAAAATCTGCAAAAAACAGTCTAGAATTTTTTTTTTTCTCTTTAAAAGAAAAAAAAAAAAAAATTTGATCTGAGTCCAGATTCAACCTCTAATAGTATATAGAGTATATCTCTTCTGTCTGTTATTCTCAGAGAGGATTAAATATTTTACTCCCTAACCATATAGTTGGTTGTTTATATTTACCCCTGCATATAAAGATATTTAGGAATAAATTACCTTTTTTTAAACGTTACAGATTAATTATACACCACATTTTTTTAAGGTCATAACCGATCTAAATAATCGGCCAACTAATCGATTATGAAAATAATCATTAGTTGCAGCCCTAATGGTCTCCCTCTTACCTACCCAGGTCTGCAGGTGGAACAGCCTGGAAACATGGGGGGGGATGTTGCACTACTGGGGTATGTGAATGAAACTGTACAGCCACCTGATCACTTCCACCTGACAGTTGGCTTTTTAGAGTTACATTGGGCCAAGAGTGTGCACAACCCCCCCCTCCCCCCCCCCTACTGAAGTAGGACCTCACTTCACTTCACAGAAGGGTCAAACTTACTATTGACTGAACCTGCTTCCAAGCCTGCTGGACCACCTTCCCCTAAAGAAAAAGCATTTTCTGTCTGTGTTGCTGTTAGGGAGTTCCAATCACTTCCTGTCCGGCAGAAAAATGTCAGCAGGACAGGAAGTGAAGGGAAATATCTCAATGGAGGCCTGGATACCAGTACAAGCCTGCCAGGGGTTCTATCCACTTGGCTTTCTCTGCTCTTCTAAAATAAAAAAAGTTTTGTCTTCGATTTCTCACTTGCTTTCAAAGCAGAGCTCCAACCTACAGTAATTACAGACTCATCCACTGTACTCCTACGGAGATTGCTTGCATAAATTTCACCGTACACTTTGCAGTAGATCAGATCTAGTCCCTTACGTCATTTCCTGGCTGAAGGACGTTGAGCATCATCTAGCCCTTTCCTCACCAGTCCAACTGTCCCTGGGCCCCTTATTCATTGGATTTCAGATCTCTCAACCATGGAAGCTCAGCATCACATTTAGATGTTACATCGGGCTGTCTGCATGCAAATACAGCCCGACTAGAACACCCGCTCCTCCAGACTGACAGTTACCCATGAAGGCATCTCCTGTATTGAAGCTAGTGGGGGGGGGGGGGGGGGGGGGGGGGTTTAGCCACTTTTCAGGCCGATATTCTGTACATTGTCACTTCTTACACTACTTCTGGCAGCCTCAGCTCTGTCAAGAACAGCCTTCACAGCCCTGCCGTAGGGGCAGAATATTGGTGATACGAGGCGGGCAGTGAGATATCTCTCTGCTGCCCACGGCAACGCTAACAGACTGCCAGAGCCTGCAGCAAGCGCCACACGGGGAGGAGGTCTGACCAATAGCGGTAACATCAGTAAGTTTGACCGATACCAATTATTTGAATATCGACCGCTCCGATAATCAGTCGATCTCTAATTGAAACCACTTACTGCGATTTCACAGCACACCGAGCTTCTCAACATGTGCATTAGAAGCCACGACAAGACAGAACCAACCTCAATTCCTGGCTGGGGTGGTAAAAACAGACAGTTGAGCTGCAGTTTTACAACCTTCCCTTAAAGCCTTTCTATAGGAAAAAAAAACCTCAAACATGTTCTACTTTCCTGCTGTGCACAAATCAGCTCAGATCCTCTTCTCGGGTCCCCCGCCAGCACTCCCTCCCTCCTACTAATTGCAAGTCTCTTAATACAAGCTGCTGCCTCCCACTCATTGATAGCAGCCGGAGCCAATAAGCTTCTGCTGCTGTGTGAGCCAATTAGGAAACAGACCCTGGAGAGCCGCTGCTCTCATGCACATCGCTGGATTGGGGCTCAGGGGGCTGCTGGACACAGTTTGTTACCTTAATGCATAGAACGAATAAAAAAAAAAAAAAAAAAAAAAAAAAAAAAAAAAAAAAAAAAAGGGGAAGAAGGGGGAGGGACATTGCAGTTTGTTGTGTATGGCACCAGAATGCATTATGGGAAGAAGGTCAGCCGGCGTGTGCGGTGTGATGTTTTGTTCTGCTGGGAAACCTTAAGTCCTGCCATTCATGTGGACGTTACTTTAACACAAACCACCTACACATTGTCGCCGACCAAGTACACCTCTCCATGGAAACAGCATTCCCTGATGGCAGTGGCCACTTTCGTCATGAAAACGTGCCACACTGCAAAAATGGCTTGCACAAGTTGGAGGTGTTGACTTGGCCTCCCAATTCTCCAGATCTCAATCCAAATTGAGCATCCATGGGATGTGCTGGAAATAAGATCGATAATAGTCCTATCCATGGGGACCTCACAATTTGGGGGGGGGGGGATCTGCTACTGGGGACTTGGTGCCAGATACCACCGAGTACTAGAGGAGGTCTAGCGGAGTCCATTCCTCAATGGGTCGGGGGATATAGGAGGAGAATGGGGAAGTTATGGATGATCGGGGTGTATGAAGAAGGATCCCCTATAGAGGGCAAAGAAGCCGAGGACTGACAGTTCACTTCTTCCACAATCCCCCCCAAAAGTTTATAAGTTCTTCTCTGCCCCCACCCACCACTGTTGCCATGGTGATGATGACTCGTGGGAGACCCCCTGACCCAGGAGGAGGACACACAGTGGTCAGACAAGGTATTGCACCATCAGGGGGGGTCGGTGGTCTCTTCCTGCCCCCCAATGAGGGGGGGGGGGGGGGGAGATGGCGGCTCAGGGTCCAGCAGGACAAAGTTTGTATTGAGAGAAGAGGATGTAAATGGAGTTGAACCCACCCAAATAAAGGGATGGGGACCCCTATAACTGGACTGTCAGTGGGGTGTAGTCATTTAAAGGGCCAGTCACCCACAAGTGTGATTGCCCCCCATAGTGATGAGTGCACTGTCCGTGTATATATCCCCCACCCCGATATCCTGTGTCCTCACCCCACACACACAGACCACCCCCGCCCCTCCCCCACCCCGGACGGGGAAGTTGGGGGGATCCCGGCCCCGAGGCGCGCCCCCGGCTCTCCCTCCTCACCTTCACCCTGTTGATGCTGGCCTCCAGCCGCAGCTGCGACACCATCTTCCTCATGGCCGACACGTTCGCGGTGCCCGACATGCTGCCTCGCAAAACTTTTCTTTTCCTTCCAGCTAACTTTTCCGCCGACTTCTCCGGAGAGGGTGACTGCGCATGCGCTTTATGAGGGCGGAGAGGGGGGTGCGCGCGGCCGGCCTGAGAGGACGGGGGCGCGCGCGCGGGGCAGGAAGGGCGGGGACGCGCGCGCGCGGGGCAGGAAGGGCGGGGTTGTTGTTGTGTCGCCTTTTCCTGAGAGACTTTTCTTTTCGGTATCCTGAGTAACAGAACATGGAGGGCTAAAGTGCAGCAAAGCTGATCCCTCCTCCTCCTCCATACAAATATAATACAATGCTTTCCCTACACTCTGTTGTAATAAAAGAGAATCTGTCACCTGTGTGCTGCCCTCTCAGCCTTTCTGTCATGGAGGATCCCTTGAAGTAGTATTCAGGTCTCAGAGAACCTCTCGCTGACCAGGCCTTTTCTGACACTTTTTGTTTAAGAGTAAAATTCAGTATTTTTTGCTAGAAAATTACTTATAACCCCCAAACAGTATATATTTTTTGTTAGCAGAGACCCCGGGGAATAAAATGGTCATTCTATCTGTTAAAAAAAAAAAATGGCGGTCATTGCAAACGTTTATCTCACACAGTATTTGCATAGCATTACAGATTGCCAGTTTAGAGTAACAGAGGAGGTCTGGTGATAGAATTATTGCTCTCGCTCTAATGTTTGCGGTGGGGTTGTCCCAATTTTTTAAGACCGAGTAAAAGTACCGATACTTTTTTCCAGTACTCACCGATAACGATACTTATTTTTAATGTCATGTGACAGTTTGACTGATAGGCGCCACTTATGGGCACTGATAGATGGCACTGGCAGGTGGCTGGCACTGATAGGCGGCACTTATGGGGATTGATAGGTGGCACTCATGGCTGGCACTGAAATGCAGCAATAAATGACATGAGGAAAGGATTTATTTTGAAATGCTATGCTGCGACGCCCATCTTGGTACACCCTGCACTCAGCCGCAGTAAGCAGCAGCAGACATCTTGTTACACCCAGCCCCATCTATATGGACTGGGTGTAACAAGATGTCTGCTGCTGGCTTACTACAGCCGAGTGCAGGGTGTACCAAGATGGGCATCGGGATGTTCAGCCGCTGACGGTGACCGAATGTTTTGGCTCCAATCACTGATCCTGATGCGGCTGCGCCTGCACCCCTGCCAGCTTACCAAGCTGGTTCTACTGCAGGTGAGGACTTGCTCTCCGCTCCGCTGACTCCGCCCGCCCTCTCTGTCCACCGACTCCGTCCACTGACATCGCCCGCCGACCAGGTATCGGATAAGGCATCGGGAGCATTTGTGTGAGTACAAGTACTCACTTCTGCGCATGAGCACGGAGGGAATAGGAGCACTTTCAATTTTTTTTTTTTGCTTATTTATTTTGTTTTTTTTATTTTTACACTGTGCCTTTTTTATCACTTTTATTCCTTTTACAGGGAATGTAAACATCTCACGGACTCTGATGTAAAGGGAAACTCTGAAGACCCTGATGTAAGGGGGAATGCTGCGAACTCTGGTGTAAAGGAGAACTTTGAGGACTCTGATGTAAGGGGGATGCTGCAGACTCTGATGTAAAGAGAAATGCTGAGGACCCTGATGTAAGGGGGGATGCTGCAGACTCTGATGTAAAGGGAAACTCTGAGGGTCCTGATGTAAGGGGTAATGCTGCAAACTCTGATGTAAAGGAGAACTGTGAGGACTCTGATGTAAGGGGGAAAGCTGCGGACTCTGATGTAAAGGGAAACTCTGAGGACCCTGATGTAAGGGGGGATGCTGCGAACTCTAATGTAAAGGAGAACTGTGAGGACTCTGATGTAAGGGGGAAAGCTGCGGACTCTGGTGTAATGGAGAATTCTGAGGACTCTGATGTAAGGGGGAAAGCTGCGGACTCTGATGTAAAGGGAAACTCTGAGGACCCTGATGTAAGGGGGGATGCTGCAGACTCTGATGTAAAGGGAAACTCTGAGGGTCCTGATGTAAGGGGGGATGCTGTGAACTCCGATGTAAAGGAGAACTGTGAGGACTCTGATGTAAGGGGGAAAGCTGCGGACTCTGATGTAAAGGGAAACTCTGAGGACCCTGATGTAAGGGGGATGCTGCAAACTCTGATGTAAAGGAGAACTGTGAGGACTCTGATGTAAGGGGGAAAGCTGCGGACTCTGATGTAAAGGGAAACTCTGAGGACCCTGATGTAAGGGGGGATGCTGCGAACTCTAATGTAAAGGAGAACTGTGAGGACTCTGATGTAAGGGGGAAAGCTGCGGACTCTGGTGTAATGGAGAATTCTGAGGACTCTGATGTAAGGGGGAAAGCTGCGGACTCTGATGTAAAGGGAAACTCTGAGGACCCTGATGTAAGGGGGGATGCTGCAGACTCTGATGTAAAGGGAAACTCTGAGGGTCCTGATGTAAGGGGGGATGCTGTGAACTCCGATGTAAAGGAGAACTGTGAGGACTCTGATGTAAGGGGGAAAGCTGCGGACTCTGATGTAAAGGGAAACTCTGAGGACCCTGATGTAAGAGGGATGCTGCGAACTCTGATGTAAAGGAGAACTGTGAGGACTCTGATGTAAGGGGGAAAGCTGCGGACTCTGGTGTAATGGAGAATTCTGAGGACTCTGATGTAAGGGGGAATGGTGCAGACTCTGGTGTAAAATCCCAATAAAATACATTTATGTTTTTGGTTGTAACATGACAAAATGTGGAAAATTTCAAGGGGTATTGTCAGGGCTGGGCTCAGCCCTTCCTTCTCTGAGCTGGCCGCTCAGCTGTCAGCTAATTGCCAGCTCCCATCTCTCTCCACAGTTACCCAGCTGTTGTTGATTCTGCTCGTCAGTCCTGCCTACTTAAAGTCGTCCAGCTCACTTGATCTCTGCCTTCTCCTTTGTCAACATCACAGAGACTTTCTCCTGTCTTCCTGTTGAAGACTTGCTCGGCTGACGTCCCTTCTGGCTCCTGATCCTGCTTGCTGTACTACTACGTTTATCTCTGGCTCTCTGATATTTGCTTGGCTGACTACCCGATGCGGTTACTGAACTCTGGCTTGTTTTGACTACGCTTACTCTGTTTACCTTATTATTATTATTAAACAAGTGTGATTTAACTATACTTCTGTCTCGGTCTGATTCATGGTTCCTGATAGAGGCGAAGGCCATGAATTCAGAAGATACAGTCAATCCACTTGTTGGATAGTATTTTTTCCAGATGGGATGAGCAAGATCACCGCATGGATCAGTTTGCCATAGTGTTACAAACGCTCCTGAGTCGCACGGCTCACCTGGAAACTCCCACTGTGGCTGCTCCGGTACAACCTGAGTTGCAGGCCGTCCCTGCTGCTGTGCCAGTCTTTGTGCAGGCACCCGCCTCGAGTATTACCTCTATAAGAGGTATGTCTGGTTCCGCTTCGCTTCCCCAGCGATTTGGGGCGATCCAGTTCAATGCAGAGATGCTGCCTCAGGCGTTTCCCACGGACAGAAGCAAAGTAGGTTTTGTGATATCTTTGCTTTCTGAGAGCCTTGGCCTGGGCAAACCCTCTATGGGAGATGCAAAAACCTGTTGTCTTGAGTTACCCTGACTTTGTGGCCTCCTTTAAAAGGGTATTTGACGTTCCCTTTGAAGTGCCTCATGTCCATCAAACAGAGTACGAGAACTGTTGCCGACTACGCCATTGAATTCCGTACTCTGGCAGCAGAGGTTGCTTGGAACAATGAGGCCCTCGTGGCTGCTTTTTCTCATGGTCTCTTGGATTCCATCAAGGATGAGATAGCAGCCAGAGATATACCCACTGAGCTGGAGAGCTTGATCACGTTTGCCATCCTCATTGACTCCAGACTCAGAGAAAGACTCTCTTTTAAGGAGTGCTTGCGGAAGCCTCCTGTACATTTGCCTCTGAGCTTTGCAGTCCCACCCGTGCCTCCCTCACCTCCCACGCCTCCTGGTACCGAGGTGGTCAGTGAAGATGAACCCATGCACTTGGGCTTCACGCGTCTCTCTACGGATGAGAGAGCCTTTAGGAAGAGGGAGAGATTGTGCCTTTATTGTGGCCAGGCAGGTCACTTTTTGAAGTCTTGTCCTACCTGTGCAGGGAACGCCCGAACCTTGAGGTCCTCTCATGGACAGACCTTAGGTGGCGTTGTTTCGTCCCCACTTATCTAGAAGGATAAGCCCCTGGTTTCGGTCACCTTTTCTTGGGCTGTGTCATCCTTCGAGATACAGGCTCTAATCGACTCTGGGGCTGCAGGCCTGTTCATTGATGCTGCCTTTGTATCGCAGCACTTAATTCCGCTGCAGCTGCGTGACACTCCACTTGCCATTGAGGCTCTTGTCAGGAGACCTCTACAGCCTGCCCATGTGACTCATGAGACAGTTTCATTGTCCATGGCCGTAGGGGTTCTTCACCATGAGATAATGCAATTCCAAGTTATTTCCTCACCTAGGTTTCCGCTGGTTATTGGTTATCTTTGGTTACAGAGGCACAACCCCTCTTTTGATTGGCTCTGTGCTGAGGTTCTCTCCTGGTCACCACAATGTAGTGAGACATGCTTCCAGAAGGTAGCCAATGTCCTGTGCACTTCTTCACTCTCCTCCCTGCCGGAGGAGTACCGCGATTTTAGCAATATCTTTGATAAAGGTCAAGCCTGTAGTTTGCCTCCACACCGGCCTTATGATTGTGCAACTGACCTTCAACCTGGTTCCATACCCCCTCATGGCCGGGTTTACCCTTTGTCGGTCTTGGAGGATAAGGCCATGGAGGAGTATGTTGCAGACGCACTTTCTCGAGGTTTCATCCGCAAATCCTCGTCTCCTGCTGGTGCTGGTTTCTTTTTTGTGAAGAAGAAGAGCGGTGAACTGAGACCTTGTATTGATTATAGGGGTCTCAATCGTTCCACGATTAGGAATGCCTACCCGAATCCTTTGATTACAGAGTTATTTGACCGCCTCAAGGGAGCAACGGTTTTCACGAAGATTAATTTGACAGGGGCATACAATCTCGTGCGGATTAAGGAGGGTGACGAGTGGAAAACTGCGTTTAATACCAGAACAGGCCATTATGAGTACCGCGTAATGCCTTTTGGCCTTTGTAACACTCCGGCAGTTCTCCAGGAATTTATTAACGATGTCCTTCGAGATTTGTTGCAGTTATGTGTGGTGGTTTATCTCGAAGATATCCTCATATTTTCCAAGTCCCTGGAAAGCCACCACACAGATGTCTGTCGTGTGCTTCAGAAACTAAGAGAAAACAATCTCTATTGTTTTATCCTAGGAGTTGATGCTTCTGAGACTGGAGTTGGCGCCCTTCTGTCTCAACGTCCTAACTCTGAGAGCGCTATGCATCTGTGTGGCTACTTTTCCAAGAAATTATTACCTGCAGAGTGCAATTACGAGATTGGTGACAGAGAGCTGTTGGCGATCATTTTAGCCCTGAAAGAATGGAGACATCCCCTTGAAGGTACCACTGTGCCGGTTCTCATTCTTACTGACCATAAGAATCTCACATTCTTGTCTGAGGCTAAGCGCCTCTCTCCCAGAAGGGCTCTTTTCTTGTCGAGTTTTAATTACATTGTCTCATTCTTACCCGGTACTAAGAATGTAAGGGCTGACGCCTTGTCACAACAATTTTCCTCCACTTCCAAGTTGGAGTCGGTTCCAGTTCCTGTGATTCCTCCTGATCATATTCTGGCTATGGTTCTCACCAGTCTTACTTCTCCTTTGGGTGACAAAATTCTTGCTGCTCAGGTCCATTCTCCTCCTGAGAAACCGTGTGACCGCTGCTTTGTCCCAGAGAGTCTCCGTACTGCCGTGGTCCAGACTTACCATTCACCCAAGGCAGCTGCCCACCCTGGGAAGAATCAACTCGTTTGGGCCATTTCCCAACAATTCTGGTGGCCTAGTCTACAGGCTGATCTAATTGCCTTCGTAGCTGCCTGTTCCATGTGTGCTCAGAGTAAGCCTCCACGACACCTTACAGTGGGCCTCCTACAACCCATACCCAATGGAGAGAGGCCCTGGACCCACCTGTCTATGGATTTCTTTGTGGAGTTACCCAACTCCCAAGGCAACACTGTTATCCTTATGGTGGTTGACCGGTTCTCAAAGATGTGTCATTGTATTCCACTTAAGAAGCTGCCCACTTCTAAGGAGCTGGCTTCCATGTTTGCACGGGAGATCTTTCAGTTTGTCTCCCGGTTCTGACGAGCCTTTTGTGCACAGTTGGAAATTCAGCTTCTCCTCTGCGTATCACCCGCAGTCTAATGGGGCCGCAGAACGAGCCAATCAGTCCTTGGAGCAATTCTTACATTGCTATATTTCTGACCATCATAACAACTTGTCAGACCTATTACTGTGGGCAGAGTTTGCTCACAACAGTCCCTTGAATTCTGCTTCCCGATTGTCCCCGTTTATGGCGAATTATGGTTTCCAACCTTCCATGTTGCTTGACTCGTTTGTTCATCAGAGTATTCCTGCGTTAGAGGAGCATCTCCGTGGTCTTCGTTCCACTTGGGCACAAGTTCAGGAGGCTTTGCAACATGCTAACGATAGGTACAGACTCCATGCTGACTGCAGACGCCTGCCTGCACCTTCCTACCAGGTTGGGGACAAAGTCTGGCTGTCGTCTCACAACCTCCGACTTCGTGTTCCTTCTTTGAAGTTCGCACCTTGTTTTATTGGGCCTTTCCGTAACCTTTGCAGGATTAACCCAGTGGCTTATGCCTTGGACATTCCTCCTAGTATGCGCATCTCAAATGTGTTTCATGTCTCCTTATTGAAACCTTTGGTCTGCAATCGCTTTACCACCTCGGTGCCACGTCCTCACCCTATACAGGTTGAGAACCATGAGGAGTATGAAGTACAATCCATTGTTGACTCCCGTAGGTTCCGTGGGTACATACAGTACCTGGTGCATTGGAGGGGGTACGGTCCGGAGGAACGCTCTTGGGTCTCATCCTCGGACGTACATGCCCCTGTCCTCCTCCGTGATTTCCATAGACGTTTTCCCCTCAAGCCCGGTGGTCCTCCGAGGGGGAGGGGTCGTTGAGGAGGGGGGTACTGTTAGGGCTGGGCTCAGCCCTTCCTTCTCTGAGCTGGCCGCTTAGCTGTCAGCTAATTGCCAGCTCCCATCTGTCTCCACAGTTACCCAGCTGTTGTTGATTCTGCTCGTCAGTCCTGCCTACTTAAAGTCATCCAGCTCACTTGATCTCTGCCTTCGCCTTTGTCAACATCACAGAGACTTTCTCCTGTGTTCCTGTTGAAGACTTGCTCGGCTGACTTTCCTTCTGGCTCCTGATCCTGCTTGCTGTACTACTACATTTATTTCTGGCTCTCTGACATTTGCTTGGCTGATTACCTGATTACTGAACTCTGGCTTGTTTTGACTACGCTTACTCTGTTTACCTTATTATTATTAAACAAGTGTGATTTAACTATACTTCTGTCTGGGTCTGATTCATGGTTCCTGAAAGCTATGAATACTCAAGGCACTGTAATTGCTGTTTCCGGAGTTCAGCTTTAATGGTCCTTTGAAGTAATTTTTTATGAAATTGTTTTATACTGTGTTTTTCTACCTCCTTGTAAAATCCTCTGCGATCTCCTGATCCTCTCATTGTACCCAGCCTCTTTGCCACCTGTTTGGAACGAGTAGTGCACGTTAGTTGTGGTTACATACACCGCTCTATCTGCGCTATAAATCCCATAGTCCACGTCGGGAGCAAGCAAAAAAGGGTGGCCACATTCTTAGGCCACTTTTACACTGAGCCACTGGCCTGCATTGGCGGTAAAGTACCGCTAGTTTTAGCTGCGCTTTACTATAGTTTTAGCGTCGCTTTTCGGCCGCTGCTGAATCGCTTTGCAGGTGCTTGTTTTTAATGGCAGGGCGTTTTAGGAGCACTGTATTAATCGCTCCTAAACCACCCCAAAGATGCGGCTTGCAGGACTTTTTTTTTCCTGTCCTGCAAGCGAACCCCCCCAGTGTGAAAGCACTCTGGGGCTGCAGAAGAGGCAGTTTTCAGGCGCTATGTTTAGCTCAAAAAGGAATGTAAGATGCCTCAGTGGCCTAAAATACAGTGAAACCACAGAGAACGGGCACAGCCACCCTCTAAGGCCCTGTTCACACCCCAGCATGGAGGGAACAAGCGTTCATGCTTGTCATATAGGGCTAGCCCATTCACTTGTTGCCCAAAGTGAAATTCCTGTTCCTTTTTTGGGCAACAAGCTTGACATGATTTTGAAAGGTGCAATTTGCCACATTTGCTGTGCAACAATCAAGGCAGATTTACATAAGATTTGGGGTGCCATTAAAGGATAATGGGTACCCAAACACACGTTGCGCAGCGATTGCCAAGCAAATTGGGATCGTGGGTGAAATTCCACTGATTCTGCCTGCAATCTCAGATCACTAGAAGTGTACGAGGGTCTAACAGTAGTCAGACCACAGCGGCAAAACATTTTTTTGGAGGAGGCTGAGAGCAATAGAAGAGACCTTTCTGAGTTAACAATACATATGTTTTTAAACCAGAGTTTGGTGATAATGAATCACTTTTGTGTCTTTTTTTTTTTTATCAAATACCGCTATAGTTTTCCTTCACAAGTGAATTGTTTCTTTAAAACTATGAAATGGCGCACACTGAGCCGACAGGTCCGGGATGGGATTACACACCTGTCAGGAGTGTCTGAATAGGATATGGTATCAAGTTCCCACTGCTATCCATTAATTTTTCAGGATGATTGTCTTTTCAATTGTAGATGTCTTCTGTTCTTGGAACAAAGTCCGAGATTCTGTTTGTAATCATAGGAAAGATATTTTCCCCAAAATATAGAACTCTGCTAGAAGACATTAAAATTTGTTTGTAAGCACTAAGCATCAAAGTGATGTGTACATATCGGAGATCCACTCTGTGTACTATAGACAACAAAGGGATGAATACACAGTGTGACTGCTCCGCTCATAAGTCAAGAGGAGGAGGTGAGGGCCGCTACACATAACAGATTGTTTCTACTTCCAAAACAGGATGTGTCCTCTCCATTACTGCCAGAGCCCAAAAATCATTCATTTATTAAGAAAATATTGAGCAGAAACTGTAGGCGGTCGGGTTGCGGCAATGTGAAAAAATGCACAGCAACCCATGTGAATCTAGACCAAGAAATCTAATCTGTTCATTTCTAAACTACATAGAGAAATCATATTTTCCTTTATATATATATATATATATATATATATATATATATATATATATATATATATATATATATATATATACCGTATTTATCGGCGTATGACACGCACTTTTTTCCCCTTAAAATCAGGGGAAAATTGTGGGTGCGTGTTATAAGCCGATCCCCGTCAATTTTGTTTGATGGGAGCGCCGACATACACAGCCGTGTGTAGATTCAAATATGGCGCCAAGACTGCAGGGACTCGGCAGAGCTGAGAGACACATAGCCGAGTGTTCTCGGCTCTTCTCAGCGCCGCTCACAGTCACGCCCAGTCCCGCCCTATGATGGATATAACAAAGGTCCAATGGCGGGACTGGGCGTGACTGTGAGCGGCGCCGAGAAGAGCCGAGAACATTCGGCTATGTGTATCTCGGCTCCGCCGAGTCCCTGCAGTCTCGGCGCTATATTTGAATCTACACACGGCTGTGTATGTCGGCGGCGATCGCGGCGAGTACACAAAGCTGCACTGGGGCAAAGCTGCACTGACAAGGCTGCACTGACAAGGCTGCACTGGAGCAAAGCTGCACTGACAAGGCTGCACTGGGGCAAAGCTGCACTGACAAGGCTGCACTGACAAGGCTGCACTGGGGCAAAGCTGCACTGACACTGAAAAGGCTGCAGATGGACAGATAACGCTGCATTGATGGGCATTTTAATGTAAGTTTTTTTTCTTTAAACTTTACTCCTAAAAGTTTTTTTCCTTAAAATTCCCTCCTAAACTTGGGGTGCGTGTTATACGCCGATAAATACGGTAAATATATATATATATATAAATATATATATACACACAGTGTCTCACAAAAGTGAGTACACCCCTCACATTTTTGTAAAAATTTTATTCTATCTTTTCATGTGACAACACTGAAGAAATGACACTTTGTATAACAGTGTAAATTTGCTGTCCCCTCAAAATAACTCAACACACAGCCATTAATGGATAAACCGCTGGCAACAAAAGTGAGTACACCCCTAACTGAAAATGTCCAAATTGGGCCCAAAGTGTCAATATTTTGTGTGGCCACCATTATTTTCCAGCACTGCCCTAACCCTCTTGGGCATGGAGTTCACCAGAGCTTCACAGGTTGCCACTGGAGTCCTCCTTCCACTCCTCCATAATGACATCACGGAGCTGGTGGAAGTTAGAGACCTCCTCCACCTTCTGTTTGAGGATGCCCCACAGATGCTCGATAGGGTTTAGGTCTGGAGATATGCTTGGCCAGTCCATCACCTTTACCCTCAGCTTCTTTAGCAAGGCAGTGGTCGTCTTGGAGGTGTGTTTGGGGTCGTTATCATGTTGGAATACTGCCCTGCGGCCAAGTCTCTGAAGGGAGGGGATCATGCTCTTCCTCAGTATTTCACAGTACATGTTGGCATTCATGGTTCCCTCAATGAACTGTAGCTCCCCAGTGCTGGCAGCACTCATACAGCCCCAGACCATGACACTCCCACCACCATGCTTGACTGTAGGCAAGACACACTTGTCTGCAATGTGCAGTGTATGGTCTGAGCACTGACAGGCTGATCCCCCACCCCTTCAACCTCTGCAGCAATGCTGGCAGCACTTATATGTCTATTTCCCAAAGACAACCTCTGGATATGACGCTGAGCATGTGCACCTAACTTCTTTGGTTGACCATGGCGAGGCCTGCTCTGAGTGGAACCTGTCCTGTTAAACGCTGTATGGTCTTGGCCACCATGCTGTGGTTCAGTTTCAGGGTCTTGGCAATCTTCTTATAGCCTAGGCCATCTTTATGTAGAGCAACAATTCTTTTTTCAGATCCTCACAGAGTTCTTTGCCATGAGGTGCCATGTTGAACTTCTGGTGACCAGTATGGGAGAGTGAGAGCGATAACACCAAATTTAACACACCTGCTCCCCATTCACACCCGAGACCTTGTAACACTAACGTGTCACATGACACCGGGGAGGGAAAATGGCTAATTGGCCCCAATTTAGACATTTTCACGTAGGGGTGTACTCACTTTTGTTGCCAGCGGTTTAGACATTAATGGCTCTGTGTTGAGTTATTTTGAGGGGACAGCAAATTTACACTGTTATACAAGCTGTACACTCACTACTTTACATTATAGCAAAGTGTATTTTTTTCAGTGTTGTCACATGAAAAGATATAATAAAATATTTGCAAAAATGTGAGGGGTGTACTCACTTTTGTGAGATACTGTATATATATATATATATATATATATATATATATAGATGTAGCACCCTGGTAGTAGGCAGGGTTGCTAACAAATTTAGCTTGCTAGTTGGTAAGTAGCCTGGCTGATTGATAGGGGATTCACTCTCTTTTCCCTAACTCTGGATTTGATGCACCTCTCTCTTCTGTCACTAGGTTGCATTGTTGCCTGTGGCATTAGAATGACCAGGGCCTAGTGAATTCAAACTAGGAGTGGATGGGTTGTCTCAGCCAATTGGCAGGGGTTTCTTTAGTCTCTTGGCCTACACGACGAGTTGAATTTATGCCAAAGAGCTAAATTTTGGTCTTATTTGACCACAACATTTTCACCCAGTTCTCTTTAGCAAACTTTAGACAGGCCTGTACATGTGCTTTCTTGAGCAGGGGGACCTTGCGGGCGCTGCAGGATTTCAGTCCTTCACAGCGTAGTGTGTTACCAATTTTTTTCTTGGTGACTATGGTCCCAGCTGCCTTGAGATCATTGACAAGATTCTCCCATTTAGTTCTGGGCTTATTCCTCACCGTTCTCATGATCATTGAAACTCCACGAGGTGAGATGTTGTATGGAGCCCCAGACCGAGGGAGATTGACAGTTATTTTGTGTTTCTTCCATTTGCAAATAATCGCACCAACTGTTATCACCCTCTCACCAAGCTGCTTGGCGATGGTCTTGTAGCCCATTCCAGCCTTGTATAAGTCTACAATCTTGTCCCTGACATCCTTGGACAGCTCTTTGGTCTTGACCATGGTGGAGAGATTGGAATCTGATTGATTGCTTCTCTTTAATACCCCTTTCACACTGGGGCGTTTTTCAGGCGTTTTTCAGGCGCTTTAGCGTTAAAAAAAAGTGCCTGTAAAGCGCCTGAAAGAAGCCTCATCTGCAATCCCAATGTGAAAGCCCGAGTGCTTTCACACTGAGACCTCTTCCACTGGGGCGTTTTTCAGGCGCTTTAGCGTTAAAAAAGGCACCTGTAAAGCGCCTAAAAGAAACCTCATCTGCAATCCCAATGTGAAAGCCTGAGTGCTTTCACACTGGGGCGCTGCGCTGGCAGGGCGTTAAAAAAAGTCCTGCAAGCAGCTTCTTTGGAGCGCTTTTTGCGGTTTTGCCACCGGGCTGGGTGCGCCGATGGCCCGAGCCCTTATACACTGCCAGCGCCCAAAAAAACGCCTGAAAAACGCCCCCAGTGTGAAAGGGGTCTTAAGCGGCGCTTTACCAGCGTTTTTTGGGCGCTGGCAGTGTGAAAGGGCTCGGGCTTTCACATTGGGATTGCAGATGAGGCTTCTTTCAAGTGCTTTATAGGCGCTTTTTTAACGCTAAAGCGCCTGAAAAACGCCTCAGTGTGAAAGGGGTCTAAGAGAGTGCTCCTAATCTCAGCTCGTTACCTGTATAGAAGACACCTGGGACCCAGAGATCTTGCTGATTGATAGGGGATCAAATACTTATATCACTCATTAAAATGCAAATTGATTTTTAACTTTTTTGAAATGCGTTTTTCTGGATATTTTTGTTGTTATTCTGTCTCTCACTGTTTAAATAAACCTACCATTAAAATTATAGGCTGATCATTTCTTTGTGGTGGAGGAACTTGACTGGCCTGCACAGAGTCCTGACCTCAACCCGATAAAACACTTTTGGGATGAATTACAGCGGAGACTGCGAGCCAGGCCTTCTTGTCCAACATCAGTGCCTGACCTCACAAATGCACTTCTGGAAGAATGGTCAAACATTCCCATAGACACACTTATAAACCTTGTGGAGCCTTCCCAGAAGAGTTGAAGCTGTTATAGCTGCAAAGGATGGGACAACTCAATATTAAGCTGTACGGGCTAAGACTGGGATGACATTAAACTTTACGTGCGTGTAAGTGCAGGTGTCCCAATACTTTTGGTAATATAGTGTAGTGGTTTTCAACCCTGTCCTCAAGTACCCCCAACAGACCATGTTTGCAGGTTTTCCTTTATCTTGCACAGGTGCTTTAACCACTTGCCGACCAGTCACCGCAGTTGCACTGCGGCAGAATGGCACGGCTGGGCGAAACAACGATATGTTACGTCGCTTCGCCCTGTGCCCGCTGCCCGCCCCCCGGAGCCGATGTGAGTGTCTGGCAGTGGCGATCACCGCCAGGCTCCCGCGATCGCTGCTGACACATGGAGAACCAGGATCTGTGTGTGTAAACACAGTTTCCGGTTCTCTGAAGGGAGAAGAGACAGATCGTCTGTTCCTACAGAGTATGAACAGCGATCTGTCATCTCCCCTAGACAGTCCCCTCTACCTTCAGTTAGAACACACACTAGGGAACACAATTAAGCCCTTGATCGCCCCCTAGTGTTAACGCCTTCCCTGCCAGTGACATTTTTACAGTAATCAGTGCATTTTTATAGCACTAATCTCTGTATAAATGCCAATGGTCCCAAAAATGTGTCAAAATTGTCCGATGTGTCCGCCATAATGTCGCAGTCCCGATAAAAATCGCAGATCTCCGCCATTACTAGTAAAAAAAAAAATTAATAATAAAAATGCCATAAAACTATCCCCTGTTTTGTAGAAGCTATAACTTTTGCACAAACCAATCAATATACACTTGCGATTTTTTTACCAAAAATATGTAGAAGAATATATATCAGCCTAAAATGAGGGAAAAATTGTTTTTTTTATATATTTTTGGGGGATATTTATTACAGCCAAAAGTAAAAAATAATGCGTTTTTTTCAAAATTGTCGCTCTTTTTTTGTTTATAGCGCAAAAAATAAAAACCGCAGAAGTGATCAAATACCACCAAAAGAAAGCTCTATTTGTGGGGAAAAAAGGACGTCAATCCTGCTTGGGTGCAACATCGCACGTTCACACCTTTGCGAATTGGATGTGGATTTCTCTGCATCCAAACTGTGTGTCTTTGCCTCCGTTTCAGGGCCGAATTCAGGCGAAGATTCTGCCCTGATTCGTCCCTGAAATGGAGAACAGTGACGGACAGCGTTGCTGTGCGATCTGCGGCCGGTTTAGGTGTGAATCGAGCCTTAAGAGAAATTCCCAAAACATGGCCTGTTGGGGGTACTTGAGGACAGGGTTGAGAACCACTGATGTAGATCAAATCTCTGCTGGTCCCAGCTGAACCGGACAAATTTCAATCCATGTATAGCCAGCTTTAGGCTGCATTCACACCTTCCCATTTCAAGAACGTTCCATGCATGTTCCCAAAAATGTGCCACAAGGTCTATCACGCTTGTGGTTCTTTTATTTATTAACCACTTCTGCCCCGGATCATTTGGCTGGCCAAAGACCAGAGCACTTTTTGCGATTCAGCACTGCGTCGCTTTAACTGACAATTGCGCGGTCGTGCGACGTGGCACCCAAACAAAATTTACGTCCTATTTTTCCCACAAATAGAGCTTTCTTTTGGTGGTATTTGATCACCTCTGCGGTTTTTATTTTTTTCCCTCTAAACAAAAAAAGAGAGACAATTTTGAAAAAAAAAAAAGCAATATTTTTTGCTTTTTGCTATAATAAATATCCCCAAAAATATATAAAAAAACATTTTTTTTCCTCAGTTTAGGCCGATACGTATTCTTCTACATATTTTTGGTAAAAAACAATCGCAATAAGCGTTTATTGATTGGTTTGCGCAACAGTTATAGCGCCTACAAAAGAGGGGATAGTTTTATGGCATTTTTATTATTATTATTTTTTTTTTTACTAGTAATGGCGGCGATCAGCGATTTGTTATCGTGACTGCGACATTATGGCAGACACTTTTTGGGACCATTCACATTTATACAGCTACCCTGTTTCCCCGAAAATAAGACCTAGCGTGATTGTCGGTGATGGCTGCAATATAAGCCCTACCCCCCAAATAAGCCCTGTTTCCCCGAAAATAAGCCCTACCCTGAAAATAAGACCTACAAGGACTTTAACTAGGGATTATTTGAGGGGTAGGGTTTATATTGCAGCCATCACCGACAATCACGCTAGGTCTTATTTTCGGGGAAACAGGGTAACAGTGAGATTAAAATTGCATTGATTACTGTGTAAACGTGACTGCCAGTGAAGGGGTTAACACTAGGTGGCGCTGTAGGGGTTAAGTGTGTCCTAGGGAGTGATTCTAACTGCGGGGGGGGAGGGGCTACGTATTTATTCTGATTATAGGGAGCGGTGATCAGTGTCCTGTCACTAGGCAGAACGGGGAGATGCTTGTTTACATCAGCATTTCCCCGTTCTTCCTCTCCGTGAGATGATCGCGGGTATCCCCGCGGACATCGAGTCCGCGGGACCCGCGATCTTTACTCGCGGAGCTCGCGGCGGGTGCACACACGTGCCGCCGGCGGTGCGCACGCGATGGCATGGTGGCAAATTCAAAGGGATGTACAGGTACACCCATTTGCGCAGTCGTGCCATTCTGCCGACGTACATCGGCGTGCGCCGGTTGGGAACCGCTTAATGGCAACCCAAATGATGGTAGCAGTGACTCGGCAAAACGCACATTGCAAAAAAAGGGTGAGGCTCACTGCCAAAAAAAGGGTGCCAGGGCTACTTTGGCGAGAGAAGTGAATGTGCTGCCCTATGCGGTTGCGAGACAAACACACACAAAAAAAAAAAGGGGTGCAGAAAAAACTGATGTCCCACACAGGTGTGCGCCGGGATCTCCAGGATACTTTCTTTAGGAAAGTTCTGTGAATTGAAGAACCTTCTATTGCCAAATCCCTGAGTAGGGCTTTGCAGCTTCCCAGTAACCGGACAAAGCCATGTCTTGACTACGGAGTCAGTCCTGCTAATTGTAACACACACAACAAAACAAAGCTTATCTGGATGTGATGCAATGTAGTCCCATTCCTGACGATGATGTGTGTATCTAGGGTGTGTCAGGTCCTACATTCAGCTGAATGGAACATACACCGAACGGTGAAAGTGCTCAATACTGCAAGGAACCAGCTCCCCTCAGACCCCGGAATAAAAAATATCCATCCGTTCGTTGATCGACTTCTATCGGGATGCAAAGAGACGCTCCAGGATTTCCTTCACCATGGACAGCTACCAGGTTCAAACTCCTATGAGTCAGACAAGGCCGTCTACAGCGGGGGTGAGCACACACCTTCCATCTGCTACACCTTTCATTCCCCCCATGTGTGGAATATACATTGTATGAAAATTTACAACGTTTTCGATTGGCGTGGCTGATGTTTGTTATCATTTAGGAGATTTCAGATTCACATTTCACTTAAACGGTATTAAACCCACAAGCAAACTCTTATTATATTGCAGCTTACCCATTCTTAGATGTGTTGGCTGCATTCGTTTTCTTTTTTAGGCTTTCTTTCTTCTATTTTTCACCTGGTGATCCAGCCAGAAAGTCTGTTGTTTTTCAAAAGCTCAAGTTCTCCAGCAGAATGTATCAGTTTACAGGGACGAGGCCAACCACTTAAGACAGACAGGGGTGCTTAGAATGATCAGTATTTATTTATTTATGTATGTAAAACCTTTATCCCAAAAGGGAAAAAAACTGTTTGCTGTAAGTGATGATAAAGTGTCAGATGGAATTTGTCTTTAATTGGTTAGTATATTTAAATCTGCTACTAAATTTAACACTCCCCCCCCAGACTGACAGACTGACAATGCTGCTGTGCCCCATGTGCTCCTTCATCCAGAGTGGGTGGGGGCACTCTAATACAGGAGGTGCGTTACTGGCCAGATCACAAGGTGAAAATGTAATGATTGGTAAGCTGCAATATTTAACATTTTTGGTTTTGGTTTTAACCAATTAAGGGCCGGAAGGATTTACCCCCTTAATGACCAGGTCATTTTTTGCGATACGGCACTGTGTCGCTTTAACTGAAGGGTCGAGCGACGCTGTACCCAAACAAAATTGACGTCCTTTTTTTCCCACAAATAGAGATTTCTTTTGATGGTATTTGATCACCTCTGCGGTTTTTATTTTTTGTGCTATAAACAAAAAAAGAGCGACAATTTTGAAAAAAAAAAGCAATATTTTTTACTTTTTGCTATAATAAATATCCCCCAAAAAATATAAAAAATAGTGTCTAAAAATGTTATGTGTTATGCCCCGTACACACGGTCAGATATTGATCGGACATTCCGACAACAAAATCCATGGATTTTTTCCGACGGATGTTGGCTCAAACTTGTCTTGCATACACACGGTCACACAAAGATGTCGGAAAATCCGATCGTTCTGAACGCGGTGACGTAAAACACGTATGTCGGGACTATAAATGGGGTAGTAGCCAATAGCTTTCATCTCTTTATTTATTCTGAGCATGCGTGGCACTTTGTGCGTCGGATTTGTGTACACACGATCGGAAATTCCGACAACGGATTTTGTTGTCGGAAAAGTTTATATCCTGCTCTCAAACTTTGTGTGTCGGAAAATCCGATGGAAAATGTGTGATGGAGCCTACACACGGTCGGAATTTCCGACAACAAGGTCCTATCACACATATCCGACCGTGTGTACAGGGCATTAGTGTTACAGTGTCTAAAAATAGGGAATAGATTTTTGGCATTTTTATTTTTTATTATTTTTTTTACTAGTAATGGTGGTGATCTGCGTTTTTTTGTTTTTTTTTAGCGGGACTGCGACATTGCGGCGGACAGATCGAACACCTAACTGACATTTTTGACACTTTTTTGGGAACTAGTGACATTATTACAGTAATCAGTGCTAAAAATCTGCACTGACATTGTACTAATGACACTGGCAGGGAAGGGGTTAACATCAGGGGTGATCAAGGGGTTAAATGTGTTCCCTGTTTGTGTTTTCTAACTGTATGGGGGACTGTGTGACTGGGGAAACACACAGATCTGTATTCCTGCATAGAAGAAAGACGGGATCTGTGTGATCTCCCCTGTCAGAACGGGGATTTGCCTTGTTTACACAGACAGATCCCTGTTCTGTCACTGCAGGGAATGATCACGAGTGGTCAGCGGACATCCCGCCCCACCCGCTGTTTGGCTCCCCCCCCGCTGGCCAGTGGGCATGCCCACAAAATAGAGTTCCCGAGCCGACGTACAATGATGGCGATTCGCAGGAACGAGCCGACCTGCTGCGGCTGGTCTTTAAGTGGTTAATACTGTTTTAAATTGACACTGAAAAAAAAATGATATTCCAGCATGTATGCTTAACCACTTCAGCCCCGGAAGAATTGGCTGCTCAATGACCAGGTCATTTTTTTTGTGATTCAGCACTGCGTCGCTTTAACTGACAATTGTGCGGTCGTGTGACGCTGTACACAAACAAAATTGACGTCCTTTTTTTCCCACAAGTAGAGCTTTCTTTTGGTGGTATTTGATCATCTCTGCGTTTTTTTTTTTTTTTTTTGCGCTATAAACAAAAAAAGAGCAACAATTTTGAAAAAAACACAATAATTTGTACTTTTTGCTGTAATAAATAGCCCCATTTTTTTTTAAAAAAGCACATTTTTTCCTCAGTTTAGGCCGATATGTTTTCTTCTACATTTTTTTGGTATTAAAAATCGCAAAAAGCCTATATTGATTGGTTTATGCAAAAGTTATAGTGTCTACAAAATAGGGGATAGATTTATGGCATTTTTATTATTATTATTATTATATATATATATATATATATATATATATATATATATATATATATATATATATTTTTTTTTTTTTTACTAGTAATGGTGGTGATCTGCGATTTATTTATGTTTTTTTATTAAAACTGCGACATTATGGCGGACACATCGGACACATTTTTGGGTTGATTGACAATTATACAGCAATCAGTGCTATAAATATGCACTGATTACTGTTTTAACGTCACTGGCAGGGAAGGGGTTAACTGTGTTCCCTGACTGTGTGTTCTAAACTGACTAGAGGAAATGACAGATCGTGGTTCCCAGCTTGTAGGAACTCACAATCTCTCTCTCCTCAGCTTACAGAACAGGGATGTGTGTGTTTACACGCACACGTCCCTGTTCTGCCTCTCGTGCCCGCGATCGCTCGTGGCCAGTGGTCCATGCGACCGTCGGCCATGAGCAACGGCACCCCCCGCTGTGCAGTGCGCGTGCGCACGCGCGCCTGCTATCACGCTTACAGGGACCGACGTACAGCTATGACGGTTCGCAGGATCGCGCTGACATGCTGCAGTGGTTAACTCCTAAAAGTCCCTTTGTTTGCTTCAACTGACTGTGTGAATTATTGCTGCTGCTCCCCACTTACAAATGTTCAGTCCCTTCCTGTCTACATGCACATCCTACAGATTATTTCCCCGGAATGGTTTACTGATGGTGACAACGGTGGTCCATGCTTGTGCACTTTGTGCCAACACGGCCACATGTAGTCTCCTCTGGGGGCACATGATAGAGGGTGACAACACAGAACACAAAGGAATCACATGGCAGGTGTTCTGTTAATTAATAGTTGCATAATTACAACATTTTAGTGCATTCTTATTTTTCTTATGGGAGCCAAATGATAAATACATTCACTGGCCACTTTATTAGGTACACCTTGCTAGTATCGGGTTGGACCCCCTTTTGCCTTCAGAACTGCCTTCATTCTTCATGGCATGGTGCAGTTGCTCCAGAGCTTAGTAAATGAGCAGAAACTCTGCTGACTTCCATCATCCAATCACATGCAAGCAAAAAATGCTGTTTTTTATATATTTTTTTTTCTTGCACATGATTGGGTACACTTTGCAAAGTGAGGCTTTGCCTCATTTACTAAGCTCTTTAGCAACTGCACTTCAATAGTGCACAATCTTTTTGTCTTTAGTAGTGTTACTAAAGGCAAAGCATTTTTTTAAAATTTTGGCTAGAGTGGAAAGGAATTACAACGCTTGTCATTTTTTATTGCTGCCTGTGCCCCCTTTAAGGAGATTCACCCTCTCTATTCGTCCTGTTTACTGTTATCACTGAAAGTGAAAGTAAAAGAAAATCCCAAATTTTGGGTTGTCCCCAGAAAAGTAATAGAGGGGGAAATCGTCCAATGGGGACACTGGTTCTGGTGACCTGGGGGTCCCTAAGGAATTCCCTAATCTTAGGGATTTCCTCTCACTTCATGTTTGGCTATGGGACAGGAAGTGAAGGGAAATCTCCCCAATGGGACAGAAAGTGAAGGGAAATCTCCCCAATGGGACACAGTAGGGCGAAAATAAATCTAACCAATAACCAATAAATCTTGCTCTATCCAAAATACAAAAAAAAAAAACGAGTTTTGCCTAAAGTTCTACGGGTATTTATTATCGCTATTTGCGCTTCAATGTGCACCGGTTCGATTAATGACTTTTCCGGCGCACCAATTAATGAATGAACTGGTGCAGTGCCTTCTTCTTAGTAAATCACCCCCAGTGAGTACCAGCCTTCTGGACCTCGATACTTTTCTTGGCCTCTTTTGGGAGAGCTTTTCCTTTTTACATTCAGGATTATGCTTCTGCTGAGGAGTCCATGTTTAGAACCAGTTTACCTTCATTCTAAAAGGGGTGTCCTCACCCTGAAGAAATAGTTTAGTTTTATTGTCCTCTACTGCAAGTTGTTGAAGTTGGTTGGAGTACGTCTAGGTTCACCCTCACCCTATCCCAGTTCTCTAACAAAAAAACACATACGCGGCCTGTTCTCTGGTGACTGTGAAATACCATGTGCCTGGCTGTTGCGTGCCTATCAAGGCAAAGACCAAATAGCCAGACCAGTCCCAGGTCTATTCTACATTATGTATTGGTATCTAATGGGTATGATGCTGGGTGAATATACTCTGCATCCAGAAAGTATTCACAGCGCTTCACTTTTTCATGTTTTAATATGTTCCAGCCTTATTCCTAAATGGATTAAATGCATTATTTTCCTCAAAATTCTACAAACAATACTCCATAATAACAACGTGAAAGAAATTGGTTTGAAATCTTTGCAAATTTATTAAAAATAAAAAATGAAAAAAATCACATGTACATTCAGTAAGTATTCACAGCCTTTGCCATGACACTCGACACTGAGCTCAGGTGCATCCTGTTTTCACTGTTCATACTTGAGATGTTCCTACAACTTGATTGGAGTCCACCTGTGGTGAATTCAGTTGATTGGACATGATTTGGAAAGGCACACACCTGTCTATTAAAGGTCCCACAGGTAACAGTGCATGTCAGAGCACAAACCAAGCCATGAAGTCCAAGGAATTTTCTGTCGACCTCCAAGACAGGATTGTATCAGGGTACAGATCTGAGGAAGGGTCCAGAAACATTTCTGCAGCATTGAAGGTCCCAGAAGTGGCGGCCCGTCCATAGGGGGCGCAGGAGCGCGTCACCCCCCCCCCCCCCAAGCTACTTATCAAAATAAAAAAAAAGTTTTTATAAAAATGTCCCTTTAAGTGTGTGCGGGGGCGGCGGGGCGCCGGACACAGAGGTGCTATGGGAAGCATTACGTCATCGCCATCATGTGATTGTGGGGAAGCAAATCTATCGGCTGACGTTTAGACTACCCATGGAGCACAAAGCTCTGCACTCTCCGCACTCCCACTCTGGCATTTATGATCCTGTGGTGGTTAGTGATTGGTGGGTACGTAGGGCAGTGATTTTATCGGACCTGCCAATCACTTCCGGTTTTTTGAGTGACTCATCCTGGCTGGTCCGATGGAACACGAGACATGAGCAGAGGAGTCGGCCGGTGATTGGGGCATATCACTGAAGGAGCTGCTAGGAGGTAAGATTGAGCAGAGCACACTTGTCTCAGACCTGCATTGTGATCGCAGCATCTGCCTGTGTAGTGGATCTGGGGAGGAGGAGGGGGGAGTGCAGAGGCAGTGAAGGTTTGAGAAGCTTTTAGCGCATTCCCAGGACAGTACATCAGGATGGGGCTGCTAGTGTTAAATGTGTGGCTGGTAGGGGGAGGGGCAGCCAGGCACGCAGTGGGTAATATTATGCTAGTTGTTCAGGCTGTCCTCTCATCTCATCTCCTCTCCTCTCATCTCCTATCACCAAGCTGCATTTAATCCCAGTCTGAGAGCAGAGATCGGAGCTTCTCCCTGGCAGGGGGGATCTGATCATACTGGATGGCATGGTGCGTAGCTCCCAACTGTCCCAGATTTGAAGGGACTGTCCCTGATTTGGAGCAATGTCCCTCTGTCTCTCTTTCCTCCACATTTGTCCCTCATTTTGGTCTGATCTATACAGTTGTATATAAAATGCACTTTTTATCTTTCAAAAAGTGTTTCCCGGTGCTAAACCTTTCATCCAAATTATAAATTGCTGTATTTGTACATTTCAAAAGCCAATATAAAGGACTAGTAGTGGTAAAAAAAAGCCCTTGTGGGTTTAACTAATCTTTTTTTAGGTTAATTCTCCTTTAAGGGGGCGTGGCAGGGGGCGTGGCAGGGGGCGTGTCCCATGCCTACATACTTTTGCTAGTAGGTGTCCCTCGATCCCATCTCAAAAAGTTGGTAGGTATGCATGGTGACATTGTGCTGGGAGGACAGGAGATGACAGCAGGAGGGGAAGACAAGGTCTGTTTTGCGCCCCCCGCCCCCCCTAAAACTTTGACCACCAGCCGCCACCGGGTCCCAATGAGTACAGTGGCCTTCATTATCTGTAAATGTAAGAAGTTTGGAACCACCAGGACTCTTCCTAGAGCGGGCTGCCCGGTCAGACTGAGCAATAGGGAAGAAGAGCCTTAGAAAGGGAGGTGACCAGAAACCCAATGGTCACTCTGACAAAGCTCCAGCATTTCTCTGTGGAGAGGAGAAAGTTTCAGAAGAACAACTTTCTCTGCAGCACTCCACCAATCAGGCCTGTATGGTAGAGTGGCCGGACGGAAGCCACTTCTCAGTAAAAGGCACATGACAGCTCGCCTGGAGTTTGCCAAAAAGCACCTGAAGAACTCTCAGAACATGAGAAACAAAACTCTCTGGTCTGATGAAACAAAGATTGAACTCTTTGGCCTGAATGGCAAGCGTCATGTCTGGAGGAAACCAGGCACTGCTCATCACCTATATATAAAAGGCAGTACAGAGCTTAAAATTTAAACTAATATTAATAGAAAAAGTCCATGAAACTGGTAAAAAAGTTCAAAAAGCACAGATAAGCTTCCGGTGTTGAGAGTGAAGAGATGCACGATATATGGTGACTTCCGTGACACCCTCCACCAACGTAAGGATTGGCCCCTCACCTCATGACATGGACCCCTGAGTTAATCAGTCAGGTCTAAGGCTGGGTTCACACTGGTGCGACACGACAGCCGTCCTACTTTGGATCCGACTTTGCCCTGCGACATGAAGCCGGCATGTGTCCGACTTTCAATGAACGGGGATCCGACTTGGATCCCCGCCAATGCCGGCACTGTGTTTGGTATGAATCTTTAGGGGGGAACTCCGCGCCAAATTTTAAATAAAAAACCGGCATGGGTTCCCCCTCCAGAGGCATACCAGGCCCTTGGGTCTGGTATGGACCTTGAGGGGAACCCCCTACGCCGAAAAAACGGCGTGGGGGGTCGCCCCCAATCCATACCAGACCCTTATCCGAGCACGCAGCCCGGCCGGACAGGAATGGGGGTGGGGACGAGCGAGCGCCCCCCCCCCTCCTGAACCGTACCAGGCCGCATGCCCTCAACATGGGGGGTGGTGCCTTGGGGGAGGGGGGCGCGCTGCGGCCCCCCCACCCCAAAGCACCTTGTCCCCATGTCGATGAGGACAAGGGCCTCTTCCCGACAACCCTGGCCGTTGGTTGTCGGGGTCTGCGGGCGGGGGGCTTATCGGAATCCGGGAGCCCCCTTTAATAAGGGAGCCCCCAGATCCCGGCCCCCCACCCTATGTGAATGAGTATGGGGTACAGCGTACCCCTACCCATTCACCTAGGAAAAAAGTGTCAATTTAAAAAAAAAACACTACACAGATTTTTAAAGCATTTTATTAGACAGCTCCGGGGGTCTTCTTCCGACTTCGGGGGTCTCTCCGGTTCTTCTCCACGCTCTCCGGATCTTCTGCCGGGCTCCTCCGCTCTCTTTTGCTCTTTTGCCGCTCTTTTGCTAAAGCGGAGGAGCCCGGTCTTCAATCTTCTGCCTTCTGCCTTCTGGCCTCTTCTCCTGATGTTGACACGACGCTCTCTGGGGCTAGAATGCTCTCTGTGCGCTCTGCTCTGACTTATATAGGCGGTGACCCCGCCCCCTTATGCCGTCACAGTCCCTGGGCATGCTGGGACTGTGACGGCATAAGGGGGCGTGGTCATCGGGTGATGACCACGCCCCCTAAAACGTCACAGTCCCAGCATGCCCAGGGACTGTGACGGCATAAGGGGGCGGGGTCACCGCCTATATAAGTCAGAGCAGAGCGCACAGAGAGCATTCTAGCCCCAGAGAGCGTCGTGTCAACATCAGGAGAAGAGGCCAGAAGGCAGAAGGCAGAAGGCAGAAGATTGAAGACCGGGCTCCTCCGCTTTAGCAAAAGAGCGGCAAAAGAGCAGAAGAGAGCGGAGGAGCCCGGCAGAAGATCCGGAGAGCGTGGAGAAGACCCGGAGAGACCCCCGAAGTCGGAAGAAGACCCCCGGAGCTGTCTAATAAAATGCTTTAAAAATCTGTGTAGTGTTTTTTTTTTAAATTGACACTTTTTTCCTAGGTGAATGGGTAGGGGTGCGCTGTACCCCATACTCATTCACATAGGGTGGGGGGCCGGGATCTGGGGGCTCCCTTATTAAAGGGGGCTCCCGGATTCCGATAAGCCCCCCGCCCGCAGACCCCGACAACCAACGGCCAGGGTTGTCGGGAAGAGGCCCTTGTCCTCATCGACATTGGGACAAGGTGCTTTGGGGTGGGGGGCCGCAGCGCGCCCCCTCCCCCAAAGCACCAACCCCCCATGTTGAGGGCATGCGGCCTGGTACGGCTCAGGAGGGGGGGGGGCGCTCGCTCGTCCCCACCCCCATTCCTGTCCGGCCGGGCTGCGTGCTCGGATAAGGGTCTGGTATGGATTGGGGGGACCCCCACGCCGTTTTTATCGGCGTAGGGGGTTCCCCTCAAGGTCCATACCAGACCCAAGGGCCTGGTATGCTCTTGGAGGGGGAACCCATGCCGGTTTTTTATTTAAAATTTGGCGCGGAGTTCCCCCTCAAGAACATCTGAGCACAAGTCGCGTGCCAAAGTCGGATCATGCAAGACGGCAATCCGACTTTGACCCGACTTCAATGATAGTCAATAGACTGAAGTAGGATCAAAGTCGGACCAAAGTAGTACAGGGAGCATTTCTAAAGTCGGAACGACTTGTGTCGGACCAGTTAGGACGGCTCCCATAGGGAAACATTAAATTTCACACGTCATGCGACATGAGCTCCCAATGTCGGAGCGTTTGTCGGACCAGTGTGAACCCAGCCTAATACAGCATTCCCATTGCTGGGCCAATGTGCACACATCAGGGCCCTGGTTTATCCACAATGAATGGAAGCTCTATTTCTGGACTGGGTGGCTTACATGGCTTTCCACATACATGATCACTTGCATTGCCTGGGATGCGACCTCAGCTGATCGATCGAAATATGACTGTATTCATGAACAAAGTATCTCAGTGCTGCCGATCAATGCAAAACCATCAATGATATTCCTCCCTGGCTGATCGACTCAGTTTGACTGAATCCAATCGAAGAGTTGAAGAGGATCCCATATTCAGACTGTCCCTCCACTGCAAGTTATGATGTGTGCATATTGACCCAGCAATGGGAATGCTGTATTAGACCTGACTGATTAACTCATGGGTCCACGTCATGAGGTGAGGGGCCAATCCTTACGTTGGTGGAGGGTGTCACGGAAGTCACCATATATCGTGCATCTCTTCACTCTCAACACTGGAAGCTTATCTGTGCTTTTTGAACTTTTTTACCAGTTTTATGGACTTTTTCTATTAATATTAGTTTAAATTTTAAGCGCTGTACTGCCTTTTATATATTTCTGTTGTATGGGATTTGATATTTTGACCCTCAGTATTTCAGCTGCTTTTATCTTAGGGATTACTGTTGCGCTGGTTGATTTTTCTCCTTTGAGACCGTTCATCACCTGGCCAATACCATCCCTACAGTGAAGCTTGGTCGGGGCAGCATCATGCTGTGGGGGTGTTTTTCAGTGGCAGGAACTGGGAGACTTGTCAGGATCAAGGGAAAGATGAATGCAGCAATGTACAGAGACCTCCTTGATGAAAACCTGCTCCAGAGCGCTCTGGACCTCAGACTGGGGCGAAGGTTCATCTTCCAACAGGACAACAACCATAAGCACACAGCCAAGATAACAAAGGAGTGGCTACGGGACAACTCTGTGAATGTCCTTGAGTGGCCCAGCCAGAGCCCAGACTTGAACCCGATTGAGCATCTTTGGAGAGATCTGAAAATGGCTGTGCACCGATGCTCCCCATCTAACCTGATGGAGCTTGAGAGGCCCTGCAAAAAAGAATGGGAGAAACTGCCCAAAAATGTGTGTGCCAAGCTTGTAGCATCATACTCAAAAAGACTTGAGGATGTAATTGGTGCCAAAGGTGCTTCAACAAAGTACTGAGCAAAGGCTGTGAATAGTACATGTGATTTTTTTCGTTTTTTAATTTTTTATAATTTTGCAAAGATTTCCAACCAACTTCTTTCACGTTGTCATTATTTGGTATTGTTTGCAGAATTTTGAGGAAAATAATGAATTTAATTTATTTTGGAATAAGGCTGTAACATAACAAAATGTGGAAAAAGTGAAGCGCTGTGAATACTTTCCAGATGCACTGTAGTTCTATAACCCCCTCCAGTAATAAATGTCCCACAGCTATACAATTTATTGTAAAAATAGGATCATGTGTATATGGATATTTGCCTTGACACTGTATGAAAAGGAGTTGGTGGTGCCACCCAGAGTTCTTCCCCATGCAGATTGAGGGGCTCCGGGATGCTTGTCGTATATATATGGAGGAGACTGTATTTTCATTTTTCTCTAGGATTAGTAAATGCAGGCCGAGGGCTGGTTCACAGCACAAAAACTCACTTCAAATCCGTTCCGGATTCATTTCGGCATGCACGGTTTTTGATGCATTCCGGTGTGTTTTTTATATACGTTTCCGGATGCATTCCAGATGCTTTTTTTTTTTTTTCCTTGTTTCCAGTTTTTTTTTTCCCGCTGTACTGGGGTCTGGTGGATTTTTGATGTGTTCCAGTGCATTCCCATGCATTTTTTAAAATTACTTTTACCATGTTCCAGTACAGTCCAATACAGGAAAAATGCAGCATGTTTTACTTTTTTTATTGGAACACCCTGAAACTGACCAAACTGGTGTGAGCTATGTCATTGGAAACCATATAATGGTTTTTGTAGATCTGCACAGCACTCATTTTATGGGTGGTGACTAGTTCCGGAGCTCCATTCAAGGCAAAGAGGAGGTCTCGGCCTAGGGCCGTGTTTAAATATTGACTTGAGGCGAGACAAGGGGCCCGAAGTCTGTGAGGCCACAGCAAGTCAGGAAGGCTGATATGAAGAAACGCTGAAAACCCTTTGAGGGAAACCCTTTGTGTGATGTTTGGAACTTTCTGTTAGTAAAAGTGGGCAAGAAAGCTTGATACCAGTGGTGTCGCTAGGGGGTGGCTATTGGGGCTTTAGCCCCGAATCTGGGGCTCATAACCCCGAGTTTCTGCAGGTGTCCCCAAGGGGAGGGGAGGCCCTCTGGGGACCCTGATGCAAGGAGGAGGCTCTCTGGGGACCCTGATTTTAAGGGGGAGACTCTCTGGGGACCCTGATGTAAGTGGGGGTCTCTCTGGGAATATATACACACACACGTATATTACTGTATATACATGTGTATGCCCGCCCAAGCGTATGACTTTCTTTACTACGCTGCTATGGGCTCTAGCCCCAGATCTTTTGTAGATCTAGCAACGCCCCTGCTTGATAAAAAGATTTTGGCTAGTGGACTGAGTCATTAGATGTGCTTCATTTGAAAAAAAAAAAAGCTATGCATGCACTTCATTATCAAAAAAGTATGGAGACTGCTAGTGCTGAGCCTCCTTCTAAAAATGCTAGATGCCTGACTCTGTCTATGCATGCGGTGTTTACATTTTACTTTGATCATTGGCTTCAAAGCATCTTCCAGATTGTACCAAGTTTGCACTTTTCTTCAAAGTGTGACCTCATGTGTTGTATTTGTGTGCTATTCTGAGTATTAAACATTCCAAATTATTGTAACTCTAATGCTGTATGTCAATGTTCCTCATTTCCAGCTGATTGAGCTTCATGTCTATCTTGTGCCAGAAGAACTCTGGAACCCCAAATTAAATAAAGTAACCATAGATGTGATCTGGAGATTCGTTTCACTTGGATTCATAAGGTGAGAACAATGCTATCTGGAAAAGTCAGTCGGTATGTGAAAAACCTGAGCCACAGATGTGAGAGATTACTCTAATAAATTAAATCAGCAGCAGGTACTATATCAATAAATGTGAGAATCAATGTAGGTATAGTTATGCTGGCCATACACTATACGAAAAATCGGTCATTTGGACAGTTTTTCGGCCAGTTAATGGGCACAAAATCGATAATCATTGGGATGTGTTTTTGAGGCCGAAAAAACAAAGGACAAGTTTGGAAATTTTCTGCCGAACGAACGATAAATTGATAGGTTAATGTGTTTCCCGTCCGAACTGTTTGCATTAGGCATATGTAAAAAAAAAAACAAACAAAAAATTGATTCATTTATGTCCACTGAACAATTTTTCGGTCATTACATGATGGCACTATCGTTTGCTCTCACAGCCGAATGTCCGTTTTTTCGAAAATGGATTTGGGCGATAATTCGTATAGTGTATGGCCAGCATTATGACCGCTCTAAAAAGTGATGAACATGTGCAAAAAAGTTATAAATCATGAATATGTCTAATATTATATGGAGCCTAAAATTGTGAATAAAGTGAGAGCGCAAATACAAATCCACGAAATAACTCTAAAACAATAAAAAAGCCGGCCCTAAATCGGTAAATAATGACCTTGCTCAAAAGTGATGAAATATGTGCACAAGGATTCCTAACAAAATATACAGTATCTCACAAAAGTGAGTACACCCCTCACATTTTTGTAAATTTTATTCTATCTTTTCATGTGACAACACTGAAGAAATGACACTTTGCTACAATGTAAAGTAGTGAATGTACAGCTTGTATAACAGTGTAAATTTGATGTCCCCTCAAAATAACTCAACACACAGCCATTAATGTCTAAAACCGCTGGCAACAAAAGTGAGTACACCCCTAAGTGAAAATGTCCAAATTGGGCCTAATTAGCCATTTTCCCTCCCCTGTGTCATGTGGTGTTACAAGGTCTCAGGTGTGAATGGGGAGCAGGTGTGTTAAATTTGGTGTCATCGCTCTCACTCTCTCATACTGGTCACTGGAAGTTCAACATGGCACCTCATGGCAAAGAACTCTCTGAGGATCTGAAAGAAAGAATTGCTGCTTTGTTGAATTGTTAAAGATGGCCTAGGCCAGGGCTCAAAATTTCAAGTCCTGAGCCACTAGCAAGGCCTTAAGAGTTACTTGCCACCAGTTGCCCCGCCCAGCCCTGCCCTGCCCCTAAGTCCGCCCCTAAACACGCCCTCATAAATTATCTCATGAAATTACACTGTTAAATGTTTTATGCAGAATTAAGTTCCAAAAATAAATATTAACAACAACTTTAACAACATTAACATAAAGCATATCAGTACCCATTAGTGCAGCCTCATCAGTGCTCATCAGTGCAGCCTCACGGTGCCGATCAATGCAGCCTCACTGTGCCCATCAAATGTAGCTTTACGGTGCTCGTGAATGCAGCCTCACTATGCCCATGAAAGCAGCCTCACTGTGCTCATCAATGCAGCCTCACTGTGCCCATGAATGCAGCCTCACTGTGCCCATCAATGCAGCCTCACTGTGCCCATCAATGCAGCCTCACTGTGCCCATCAAATGTAGCTTTATGGTGCTCGTGAATGCAGCCTCACTGTGCCCATGAATGCAGCCTCACTGTGCCCATGAATGCAGCCTCACTGTGCCCATCAAATGTAGCTTTATGGTGCTCGTGAATGCAGCCTCACTGTGCCCATGAATGCAGCCTCACTGTGCCCATGAATGCAGCCTCACTGTGCCCCATCAAATGCAGCTTTACTGTGCCCATCATCAATACAGACTCACTATTGCCTGGATGATGGATAACACACACAGCGGGCATCCCCTGCTGTGTGTCACGAAGCTGGGTCTGTGTTCGGCGGCGCTGTAACAAGGTCCCGCCCCCCTAGACCGGCTCGTGTGATAGGCGAAACGCTGATTCAATCTACTATCCCACGAGCTGGTCTAGGGGGGGGACCTTATTACAGCGCCGCCAAACACAGACCCAGCTCCGTGACACACAGTGGGAGATGCCCGCTATGTGTGTGTGATACACAAGAGGAGGAGGAGAGAGAGGAAGGGGAGCGCTGCAGCCTCAGCTCAGCTCAAAGTGGCCCCAGTGCAGTCCGATATCGATCAATGGAATCTCCTCTCTCCAGGAATCTTTCAGGTAAAATGGGCAAACCTCCTTTCTTCAATTGGCACCCACATCGATAGGAGTGCGTCACGATCTTCTCCATGTTAGATAGTCCGGATAAACGCATGGGGAACAAGAGTGCCACATAGTGTAAAACCAAAAAAACAAATGGTTACACTTACATTCTTCTGTGTCATGCCTGACACAAAGGCAAAAACAGTGTGTACAAACAAAGCGAGCACCGCCGGCTTCACACGCAGCACAGGCTGCGAGCGGCAGCGGGCTGGTAAGAGGTGACGTCACTCCAAAACTTTGCCTTATGTCATGACGCTTCTGATGATGACATTACGCAGAAACGCGTAAGGCAGAGTTATGGAGTGACGTCACCTCGTACCAGTCCACAGCAGCTCACAGCCTGTGAAGCCGGCGGTGCTCGCTTTGTTTGTACACGCTGTTTTTCCCCTTGTGTTGGGCATGACACAGAAGAATGTAACTGTAACCATTTGTTTTAAATACTTATTTTTTGGTTTTACACTGTGGCACTCTGCTTCTGTTCCCTAATGCGTTTATCCAGACTATCTAACATGGAGAAGATCGTGACGCACTCCTATCGATGTGGGTGCTAATTGGAGAAAGGAGGTTTGCCCATTTTAGCTGAAAGATTCCTGGAGAGAGGAGATTCCATTGATCGTTATCTGTACATGTATTGTGCTACTTCCCAAGTATTGTTTTCTAGGAGGTGAGAGAATGATATTTAAGATAGGCTTACCTGTAAAAAAAAAACTTTGAAATGGTTGTAAACCCTTAGGCCAGGTTGATGTGCAAGTGTGACCAACTCTCAATGAAGCGGGTTCACACATGTCCAGGGTGGCCGCGGTCCGGATCCCAAAAGGGTCCTGTCCATTTTTGGGTCTATCTCAGGTGCGAATTCAGACAAAAATTCGGACCCGAATTGCACCTGCACCGGTGACCAGGAACGCACCGGACCCCTTGGGAACCGTGGCCGAATCAGGTGATATACACATAGATGAAACAAATCCTCCAACGTAAGTTGTACTTGTTTTATCTGCAGTCTTCTTCTTTACATGTGTTTAAAGTCCAGAACTTAAAACGCTTGTTTAAGCTGTCAGAAAAAGGGGACGAAGAGCTGAAATTACAGTGGGCAGAGCTCAGTGAGGAGAGTTCTGACAGCTGATTGGAGGGAAGGGAAATCCCTCCTTCACACAGGAACAGACCTGAGGCTGTAAATTAGCTGGAGCTCCCTCCCCTGTCACCATTTTTCTCTTGGTGTCAGAAAAACTTGTCAGAAGTGATTCATGCTGATAGCAGAGGAAGGAAGCAGCAGAAAGAAATGACACCTAGTTCTCTAAATTGATGCAAGTACACTCTATAGAGGGATTTTCTTTGTTCATATTTCATGTCTGAGGTTTACAACCACTTTAAGCCATACACATGGATCTAAATTCGGTCCATTCAGCAGGGACCGGCCGAATTGCAATCCATGTATGGGCACCCTGGTTGTGTACAACCAGACTGTCAGGTTTTTTCTCCTGAACAATCTAATATGGCCTCATTAAGTCAATGACATTGATCTAATATGACCATGTGTTAATATTAGGTTGATGATGATCCAAGCATCCCTGCCCCTTTGTAACATTAGCTGTGGGGTAGACATGTGCGCCGTCAATAAATTCGTTTTGTTTCGTTCCGTTCTGTTTCATATTAAAATTAATTTGTAATTCGTGTCCGAAATTCAATTCGGATTCGTACGAAATTTTCGTTAAGTTCGTAAACTTTTCGTAACAATAACGAAAGTTCGTTATGATGAATTTATCATTATGAGGGGCTCTCACCATCCCTGTGCTGTGCTGACTTCCTGGTTTCTTTTTAACCTTTAGTTTTGTTAACTTTTCGTAACAATAACGAAAGTTCGTTATGATAAAATTATCTGAAGTTCGTAAATGAAATTTCGTATTTCGTACAAAATTCGTATGCATAAAAATTCGTATTTCGGATCCTCACGAATGTACGAATTTCTGGAAATTCGTATGAATTTTCGATTAGTACAAAACTAATCGCACATGTCTACTGTGGGGTGCGGAATGCCTTGGCCACAGCTGATTGGATGACAGGAATGAAATCTGCCTTCTGTGTTCAAACTCAAACCTGGCCCCAAACTAACGCAGACTCATTCCTAGTAGCCACACTTGTATCAATGTAATCAGTCGATCATTCCATGCGACTAATATGTTCAATTTGAATAAAAATTGTAAACCACAGACCCTCCATTTAATCAATTTAGTAAGTTTTCCATCAATTTTAAATACTGGCAGTTCGACTGGACATGGTGGAATTTTACTATCGATCAAACGAATATCTGAGCGTGTGTCCGACAACCAATCATAATGCAGATTGAACAAATGATTGCTTTTAATAGATTGTATGTAAGAGATCATATTTTGATTGGATTTTCAAAACTGCGCATGTTGCATTCATATTAATTGATGATGAATCGTTCGTTTGTGATTGCTTGTACCTACAGGAGATCGATCTCCTATCACTACGTGTGTGGTCACCTTAAGATAACTGTATCTTTTTCAGGGCACCCCCTGATATGAGGCTGCGGACCCTGCGAGAGAATCTTGCCGAGATCTTGGGGGAAGATGCTGTAACTGAAAAATTTGTGTTCTTAAAATGCGTCGGAAGCAGTCTTGCTGTTGTAAGTTTTTTTTTATACACTAAAAAACATTTGACAAGCAGTGTCGAAATATGTCAACAATACAAAATCATCTAAAATTGTAAAGAGAATTAGAATAGACAAAGCAAAAACAAAATTAAAGTGACACTAAAGCGGTAATAAACCCAAAACCGAACAATGTAATGGGTTGCAGCTTACCAATCATTAGATGTGGTGGCTGCATTTGTTTTCTTTCCTTAGGATTTTTAGGCTCACTCTGTATTCACCTGGTGATCAGGCCAGTAACACACCTTCTGTATTAGAACGCCCCCACTCCGGATGTATGAGCACAGGAGGCACAGCAAGCAGTAGCATTATCAGTCTGGGGGGGGGAGGTTTCATTTACTAGCAGATTTAAATAAACTAACTGAAGCTAAACTCCACCTTACACTTTATAATCAGTTACAGCAAACTGTTTTTTTTTTCTTTTGGGATACAGGTTTTACATGAACAAATAAAAGCTGATCATTGTAAGCACTGACATTGGTTTGTCTCATCCTTGCAAACTGATACATTCTGCTAGAGAGCTTGTGCTTTTGAAAAACAGACTTGCTGGCTGGATCACCAGATGAAACTAGAAGAAAGCCTAAAAAAGAAAACAAATGCAGCCATCACATCTTATGCCCTGTACACACGATCGGACATTCCGACAACAAAATCCATCAGATTTTTTCCGACGGATGTTGGCTCAAACTTGTCTTGCATACACACAGTTATGGTTGGAAATTCCGAACATCGAGAACGCGGTGATGTACAACACGTACGACGAGCCGAGAAAAATGAAGTTCAATAGCCAGTGCGGCTCTTCTGCTTGATTCCGAGCATGCGTGGCACTTTGTGCGTCGGATTTGTGTACACGCGATCGGAATTTCCGACATCGGACTTTGTTGTCGGAAAATTTTAGATCCTGCTCTCAAACTTTGTGTGTCGGAAATTCCGATCGAAACTGTCTGATGGAGCCTACACACGGTCGGAATTTCCGACAACAAGGTCCGATCGCACATTTTCCATCGGAAAATCCTATCGTGTGTACAGGGCATAAGAATTGATAAGCTGCAGATTTGGACCTCTTGGCTGCTTCTCTGATTAATGCTCTCCTTGCCCGGCCTGTCAGTTTAGGTGGACGGCCATGTCTTGGTAGGTTTGCAGTTGTGCCATACTCTTTCCATTTTCGGATGATGGATTGAACAGAGCTCCGTGAGATGTTCAAAGCTTGGAATATTTTGTTATAACCTAACCCTGCTTTAATCTTCTCCACAACTTTATCCCTGACCTGTCTGGTGCGTTCCTTGGCCTTCATGATGCTGTTTGTTTACTTATATTCTCTCACAAACCTCTAAGGGCTTAACAGAACAGCTGTATTTATACTGAGATTAAATGACACACAGGTGGATTCTATTTACTAATTAGGTGACTTCTGAAGGCAATTGGTTCCACTAGATTTTAGTTAGGGGTATCGGAGTAAAGGGGGCTGAATACAAACGCACCCCACGTTTTTCACATATTTATTTGTAAAAAAAAAAAAAAAATTGAAAATCATTTATCATTTTCCTTCCACTTCATAATTATGTGCCACTTTGTGTTGGTCTATCACATAAAATCCCAATAAAATACATTTACGTTTTTGGTTGTAACATGACAAAATGTGGAAAATATCAAGGGGTATGAATACTTTTTCAAGGCACTGTAAAAAAAGAAAGTCCAGGTTGAATACATGCCTTCCCCTCCTCCATCTATAAGCATGACAGCTTCTTTATGGAGAAGACAACAAGCATGACAGGTCTGGCTGGATCTGCTTTTGCCATTGACAATTAAGTGTAAAGTGAGCTAAAGTACCATAATAATCTTTGGTAGGCTGTAAAAGGTTTTTATCCAAACAATTCCTTGTGTGGGTTTGCAGTGATTATTTATTCAGGCAGAAATTAATAGTCTGTATTGTATCTCAGTTTTCCTGTCTCTGTCACCGATGTGCCTGGCGGCGGCCTTGGTCCTGGCAATCTGATTTTATTGTTGTGTGGCCAAATATTTGCTCAGCTTCCCGGAGATGAGCTTTCACAACGCACAGCCATTTCCCAACCTTCTGCTTTGTTCCTCTAGCTGCATTGCTCCTTCTCTATTTTTGGTGCACCTCTATGGGGTCAGCTTTGGCCTTTAGGTGGAACACCTGCTTGTTTAGCCAATGAAAAGATTACTTCCTTCCAACGGCACCATGTCCTGTCCACTTGTGTTCTCATGCTTTTATCAGCTGCCATATGTACAATGTGTAACCTATAGGCTCTAAGACCTAAATTCAGTGAAGATTCGATATCTTAAGACCAGGCTTTTTCGGGTTATTTTTTGTTTACAAGTTTAAATCCGTATTTTTTTGCTAGAAAATTACTTAGAACCCCCAACTATTTTTTTTTTTGTCTTCTTTGGCAGAGACCCTAGGTAATTAAATGGCGATCGTTTTTTTATGTCAAACAATATTTACGCAGCTGTATTTCAATTGCAATTTTTTGGGAAAAAATACATTTTAACCATTTGCCTACCTTCCTGCCCAGGCCAATTTTCAGCTTTCAGCACTGTCACACTTTGAATGACAATTGCGCGGTCATGCAACACTGTACCTAAACAACATTTTTATATATTTTTTACACAAATGGAGCTTTATTTTGGTGGTATTTAATCTCCACTGGGTTTTTTTTATTTCTTTGCTATATAAACAAAAAAGACCAAAAATTTTGAAAAAACCCAAAACTTTTGAATAGTTTATTATAAGATGTTGGAAACAGATAATTTTTCTCCTTCACTGATGTGCGGTGATGGGCACTGATGGGCATTGATGGGCACTGATGAGAGGTCACTGGTGGGCACTGATGAGACGGCACTGATGAGGAGGCACTGGTGTAAACTGATGAGGTGGCACTGGTGTAAACTGATGAGGTGGCACTGATAGATGGCACTGGTAGGTGGCACTAATGGGTGGCACTGATGGACACTGGTGGGCACTGATTGGCAGCACTGTTGGGGCTGTACAGATAATCAGGACACTGATGATCAGTGCCCAGATTATCAGTGTGCATGTCCCTTTTTATAGAAGCCGATGATCGGCTCTCTTCTCCGATCCTCATGCTGCCAGCATGAGGAAAGGAGTACCAATCACCGGCTTCTATTGACATCCGTGATCAGCTGCGATTGGACACAGCTAGTCACGTGGTAAAGAGCCGCTAATTGGCTCATTACCTTAGTCTGTGATCAGCAGTGTCTGGGGACAATGCAATCACAGAGCGCACCACCCACGCCCAGCAGCGGGCGCAATCACGGGAGGCTGTCATATCACGGCCTCCCAGAACTAGCTGTCTGCGCTGTAGCCATCTCCATAGGTGACGTTTTTAAACTCCTTTACAATTTACCTGTTTAGATTTACAGAGGAGGTCTAGTGCTAGAATTATTGCTCTCGCTGTAACGTTTGTGGTGATAACTTAAATGTGTGGTGCAAACATCGTTTACATATGCGGGCGCGACTTTTGTATGCGTTCGCTTCTGCACACGAGCTCGGAGACATTTTTTTTCCCTATTCATTTTACTTTTTATTTTTATACTGTCTCTAGATATATTCATTTTTATTTATTTATTTTTTATTTTTATTTTTTTCATTTTTATTCCTTTTACAAGGAATGTAAACATCCCCTTGTAATAGAAATTATGGATGACAGGTCCTCCTTTATGGAGAGATCAGGGGTCAAAAAGACCCCAAATCTCTTCTTTACCTTTTTAAAAGCAAAAGATCGAAAAAAAAAAAGTTGATCTTTTACTTTGAAAATAAAAAAATGATCATCTTCCAGCCTGGGCCAGAAGTCGTCGCTCTGGTTCTCCAAGGCCAAAAGAAGATCTCCTCTTTACCTATGGGAGCTACCCGACCGCACTGTCGGATTGTTTGTCGAGCGAAAAAAAAAAAAACATAATCCACTTGCAAACCACAATATGTGTGTATGTATACGTGTGTATATATATATATATATATATATATATATATATATATATATATATATATATATATATATATATATGCATTGCTTTTGGCAAGTGGTTAAGATATGTTAATTGTGCCTAATCAGTACTATTTGCCTGGAATTCCTCCCAAAACATCAATATACTTTCTGTGCCTGACTCATAGCTGGATGTCTGCTTTGTGGAATCATCTAAGGTGGGGCCACCAAAGCCTGTAAATAGAGGGCCAGTTTACTGTCCTCCAGACTTCAGCGGGGGCTGGACTGTGGTCGGTGGGAGTGGAAAATACCCCGGCATCAGTGGGAGTAAACAATACCTTACGCTTGGTGGTCAGTGGGAGTAAAAAAAAATACGTAGGACTTGTGGATAGTAGTAGGAAGAATTATGTCCCATCTTTGGTATTAGTGGTAGGAATAGTGTTGCATCCTTGGTGTCAGTGGAAAGAACAGTTTCCTCACAGTTTGTGTCAATGGGAGGATTAGTGCCACATCATTGGTGCCGGGGGGGGGGGGGGGATAGTGCTGCATATTTGGTGTTAGTGGGTGGAATAGATCCCCATTGTTGGTGTCAGTGACAGGACTAGGGCCCCATCATTGGTCTCAGGGGGGGAATAGTACTGCATATTTGGTTCCCCAAAGAATAGTTCCCCATTGTTGGTGTCAATGGAATAGTGCCACATCTTTGGTGTCAGTAGGAGGAATAGTGCCACATTGTTGGTGTCAGTAGCAGGAATAGTGGCAGGAATAGTACCTCATCATTGTTGTCAGTGGAAGGAATTACGTCCCACCATTGGTGTTATTGGAAGAAATAGAGCCCCATTGCTGGAGTCAGAGGAGAAATTATGACCCTCTGTTGGGGTCAATGGAAGGAATAGTGCCCATTGTTGGTGTCAATGGGAGGAATAGTGCCCATTGTTGGTATCATGCTTCTGCATGCTAGTCTCACCAGATTTGAAGTGAAATTTGGTGATTCCATTACTGTGCTGCACGCCGTTTTTTTTTCTTGCTGGAGAGGAGGACCTACGGTACAAGGATCCTTCTGCTACTGCTAATTTTTTTCTGTGGGTCTCTGATTTCTGTACCTCTCCTGCTGCTTCTTGAATATTTACCCACTAAGTCTTTAGATAACCAGTAATCAGAGGGGCGGCTCTGACCTGAGGAAGCAATTCCTTCTTGGCTTACGCAGAGAAACAGTTAATAACCATATAGTTCTAGGATTGAAGTGCCACTCTACAATTTAATGGTAACGAAGCAGATTCATTTGGTTGCATTACAAACAAAGGAATCGATGGGAGTCCTTTAGTGTGTAGAAGCTGTCAGCCTAGAATCCAGACCCCCTGTTCAAGCACCACTGTTAAAACTACTGATTAGTAACACAGTTGACCCCGCAAAGTCACGGTTCAGAGTTCGCGGCCTCAGCCTGACTACTCGCGCTCCATGCAGTACAATGGAACCATTCTAATAGGAGCAACTCAAGTCGCTCCGACTTAGAAAAAGGTTCCTGTACTACTTTTGGGGATGACTTATGGAGCGGCTTGCATTGACTTCTATACAGAAGTCGTTTTTCAAGCCACGCTGAAGTCACGCTGTCCTGGGCGTCTTCAGAGTTGGACGGGAGTCAGGAGTGTGAACCATTTATAGGCATTTTTTTTACCACATCCAAAATTTGTGGATTTTCACAATTCGCGGGTGCTTAAAGAACGTAACCCCCCATGAATTTCAGGGGTGGACTGTACTGATAAGATATTCTCAGGGTTCCAGGTCTACTTATCCTTCCCCTCAGGGCACAGTGTGGAACAAGGCATGATAGGTCAGTTATGGGAAAAGATCAGCTGCACAGAGCCTATATACAATACAGCCTACTAGTCCTTTGCACTCTGCTTGCCTTAGCTGAGCTTCCATGGTTCAGATCCTCCTTAACCCTTTTTTACATTTCAAGTATCTGTTTGCTCGGCACAACTTCATCCTTTATATTTTACCAAACATTTGGAAAATATATTGCATTTAGTGCATTTTCTGTTCAAATTTTTGCATGTGATAAACTGTTGCACAAATAGATCTGACAAAGAAATGGCACTACCACTATTTTGATCTCCAGGGTCTCTGCTTTCAGAAAATAAATAACATTTCGGGGGTTTTAAGTAATCCTCCGGCCTAAAATTATTTTTTAAACATGTGTAAAAGAAATTGCTCTGAAAGGGTTAAACCCTCTTTAGGAGTGTCAAGAAGGCCAAATTAACTTGTTCTGAATGGATGAACAAGTGCTTGGTGGCAAAAAAACAGAAGTGTCCTGAATCTACTATAATGTAATCCCTTGAGCTTGTGATGTCACCTTTTAGAAATGTGTATGCAGGAACATACTTCTGATTGGACAGGCCTGGCTATAGTGAAGACATTGTCCCATTGTATGGCTGTGTATGATGTGATAGATCCACACTATGGGGTTTATTTACTAAAGCCAGAGAGTGCAAAATTAGTCACAATACACAGAAACCAATCAGATCTCAGGTTTTTATTGCCAACAAGTTGAGTTTAGAAGCTGATTGGTTTCTATGCAGAAATGTGACACATTTTGCACTCTCTGGCTTTAGTAAATAAACCCCTATGATGGTGTATATGAATGGTGGGCTTCCACATATTTCACATTTCATTATAATTGCACCTAATATCCCTTTTTAGGTAAAGGCCAGGCAAGAACCAGAACTGAAACTGAAAGCTTTTGCTCCACCTTTTGTAAGTATGGCATTCTGTCTTGTATAGCACCAGCCATAGGTGTCCTGTCCTTAAAGCGGACCTTCAGTCATTTTTCCATCTATTAAATCTTCTGCCCTTGTTGTTTTAACTTTGGATAGTAAAACATTTTTTTTTCTGCCAGTAAATACCTTATACAGCACACTTCCTGTTTCTTGTCTGATAAAAAGCCTAGGCTTATGACATCATGCACTGCTCTCTCTCTCACTCTCCTGAGCGTTTGCCAGGAAGGGGGGGGGGAGGTGTGAGTCATAAGAGGGCCAATAAGAGCTGCAGAGTTGGGGGTGTGCCTCTGTGTAAATCCAGGAAGTGAACAGGCAGCAGCGTCAGCTGCCCACAGTTAAAATGGTTGCAGCCAGAATCAGCGAAGGGAGATTTCTGCAGCATATTTGGCAAGTACAGAATCACAGTATATATAAAATAATATGCAAAGTGGTTGGAGGGAAGCTTCAGAATGGCAAAGATGTTTTTATTACAAATTATGTGAGCAGACTGCAGTTCCTCTTTAGAGTGCAGCTCCAACCAGTTTAGTATTTTTTTCAGAGATGATTAGACTCTCTTAAAGGATCTTCTCATTGTTTGTGGGGATTCTATGTGGTCACCAAGACAGGACATATGCAGAATATTTCCAGTTAGGAAACAGACACAAGTTTGGAAAGGTTAGAACTTGTATCAGTGTTTAGTGTTGGCTCTGTTGGAGAGATCCCATTCACTTTCTGGGTGTTCTCAGGAAGGTAAAGTCACTGCATATCAGGTGACTATTAGGGGTTTATTTATAAAAATTCCACATTATGGCCACTAGATGGAGCTAAGGATCATAGGAAATAAAGCAGAACTTCCTACAGGTACCCACTCCCAATTTCACTCTGCTCACCTAGGAAGTTCAAAATCCCCCACAACCTCCTAGGACACGTCACAGGTCCCAAGAGACTACAAGACCATTGAGAAAGCACAGCATGTCTCCTGAAGGCCCAGTGGGGAGCTGGCTGTAAAACACAGCCAGCTTCCAACAATCAAGTTTGTGGCCCCAGGCCATAATGGCTGATGGTAATTGTAGTTCTCCCATTCACAGAACTCTGTGAATGAATGACACGGCTGGGTGACAGAATTTTCTTTAAATTGTGACAGAAGAATCCCCGGCTCGCTGCATCAGTAACATGTTACATGTCACACCCTGAATATGGATGTAACAGGTTATAAAAGGTGAACTTATGCTTTAAAGGGGTTGTAAAGGCAGAAGGTTTTTTTTATCTTCATGCATTCTATGCATGAAGATAAAAAACCTTTTGTGTGTAGCAGCCTCCCCAGCACCCCCCTAATTACTTACCTGAGCCCCATCTCTCTCCAGCGATGTCCGGGACACTCCTCCTGATTGGCTAAGACACAGCAGCAGCGCCATTGGCTCCCGCGGCTGTCAGTCAGCCAATCAGGGGACAGAGGGGGCGGGGCCAGTTTGGGGCTCCATGTTGGAATGGACACACAGAACTGTGACTCGGCTCTAGTGCCCCCATAGGAAGTGTCTTTTTCTGTAAAATGCAATATGGCTACCTGAAGGTGTTCTGTATACAGAATGTGTACAGAACGCCCCCCCCCCCAGAAATGTCATTTCCTGCTTGTGTGATCGGCTCACTGATTTTCCCAGAAGTCTGCACTGAGATACAATTCCGATTTTCAGCATCCCCTGCAACTAAAATGTCATTTTTGGTGAGATACTCCCAAAGGGAAATCCCGTTTAAAAGGATGCAGACCTTTCCACTTTCCTCATTAGAGCCCTGCAGGTGCAGCAGCTGACTGATTAATTATAAAATCACTCCCATACAGATTCACCTTCCACATGGACACAAACAAACAGCAATTTTTCAGAATTACAAAAGATAAGAATCAGCAACAAAGTTTGATAAAATCCCTGCAATGTACATAGATCACCCAAGGGGAAATGTTTTTATTTTTTCAACAAAAGTGGAGTTACTCTTTAAATTCCACACTGACATTCATCTTGTGCACGTGGCTGCTCCATTTTCTAAATCCCTATAGTTATTATTGGATTAGCCCAGAAATTGAACCCTTAAAATGCAGGCTAAAGGTTTCCAGGCTCCACCTGCAGTAGTTGTCAGAAATGGAAAATGCCTGTAATTGTATATAAAGAAGCTTTGAAGAGTCAGCTCAACAGAAAAGTTTTTTTAGAATCCTATTTAAAAAATTGGCAACTATTCATGTGTATTTGTTTACTATAGAGTGTGGATAGTGAATCACACACTGTTTTTGTTTTAACAGGCACGTGAACCAGAGTTGTATCTTCTCCCTGGAGGCAGTAATGAGGACAGTTCATACGGGTCAACTGTCACCTCTGATCAGCACCATTATCAAACTGACTACTCTGGATCTGATCACTTTGTCACCACTGTTACTGCCCCCACCTGGGACAAGCCAGAACTGCAGCCAGCCAATGAGAACACTGTAACAGCAACACAGCCACCCCAGGAAGATGATGCCAGAAGGAGCTACATTTGGAATAAGAAGGGTCAAGAGATTGTACCCATCTCCAATCAAATGCAATACCATGTTCAAATTGAAAACAGTGTATTACCTCCAATCAACTTAGGTATTTCATTCACTGCACATCATTGGATCCCAATGCACTTAAAGTGGACCTTCAGTCATTTTTTCATCTTTCCATCTATTAGATCGTTTGCCCTTGTTGTTTTAACTTTGAATAGTAATTTTTTTTTTCTGCCAGTAAATACCTTATACAGCACACTTCCTGTTTCTTGTCTGGTCATTAGCCTAGGCTTATGACATCATACACAACTCTCTCACTCTCATGAGAGTTTGCCAGGAAGGGAGGAGGGATGAGTCATAGGAGGGCCAATGAAAGCTGCAGAGCTGGAGGTGTGCCTCTGTGTGCCTTTGTAAATCCAGGAAGTGAACAGGCAGCAGCTTCAGCTGCCCACAGTTAAAATGGATGCAGCCAGACTCAGTGGAGGGAGATTTCTGCAGCAATCACAGTATATATAAATAATATGCAAAGTGGTTGGAGGGAAACTTCAGAATGGCAAAAATGTTTTTATTACAAATTATGTGAGCGGACTGCAGTTCCTCTTTAATGAAAATAGCAGCCAAATTTGCACATTTAGCACTGGGGTCGTGGTTCAAATCCCAACCATTGCACTACCTGCATGGAATTTGTATGTTCTCCCTGTGCCTACGTGAGTTTTTTCTGGGTGCTCCTCTCTTTTTGCCCTTGTATGTATTCATGTAAATTAGGAACCTTAGATTGTTAGCTATTTGAGGGTAGGGACTGATGTGAACGTACAATATATATGTAAAGCGATGTGTAATTTGATGGCGTTCTATAAATACCTGTAATAAATAAATACATTTTAAGGATAAGTTCACTTTTCCAAAAGAAAATGCACTTTTTTTGCAGGTACAAAAATATGCATTTATAATTTTGTTTGTTAGGAGCCTGTAAAGCCTTGCACCCACGATCTGTTGATGCCATGGTCCTGCAGACTGTCTGTGTAGCTGGCAGGCAGTTACACACTGACAGGAAGCTCAATGAACTACCTAGAGCAATCAAACAGTGCAATGGTAGTTCATTGAGAACTTGTAGCTTTCCCATTCACAGTGAAAGACGCTGCTGTGTTTTTTTTTTTTGTGACAGTGAGCGGGGGGGAGGAGATCCCCTACTAGCTGTCAAAACAGGGACGGGGGGGGGGATTGTAAGATGTTAAACCCTCAATATGGGTGTAAAATATCCTTTAAAGAGGTCTGAATATTTTATACATAGTTGCATCGGTCCTACTTGGACCACTGTAAGTATGTACAGTAAATACCATACCTGACTGATAACCTCGGAAATTGGCAATCACTAAATAGACTCCAGTGATCCAAGGAATAATTCCCTGGCTTCTACCCCACTGCCTGCCCTAACATCCGTACCAATGCCTTCTCCATCTTCATCTCGTTTCCTCCTTCCTTTTTCCACCTTGACTATTCTTTAAATCTGTTGTCCTCTAAATCCACATACCTTTCACTATGGCCACCAATCAATGTGTTATGCCCTGTACACACGGTCGAACATTGATCGGACATTGATCGGACATTCTGACAACAAAGTCCATGGATTTTTTCCGACGGATGTTGGCTCAAACTTGTCTTGCATACACACGGTCACACAAAGTTATCCGATCGTTCTGAACGCGGTGACGTAAAACACGTACGTCGGGAATATAAACGGGGCAGTAGCCAATAGCTTTTGTCTCTTAATTTATTCTGAGCATGCGTGGCACTTTGTGCGTCGGATTTGTGTACACACGATCGGAATTTCCGATTTTGTTGTCGGAAAATTTTATAGCCTGCTCTCAAACTTTGTGTGTCGGAAATTCCGATGGAAAATGTGTGATGGAGCCCACACACGGTCGGAATTTCCGACAACAAGGTCCTATCACACATTTTCCGTCGGAAAATCCGACCGTGTGTACGGGGCATTACAGTGGCACGTTTCGCGATACACTTTCTCTAGCCTGCAGAAACATGTTCCTACCATGACTTGTTGGCTGTTTGTCTTCTACGCTTAAGATTCACAGTCCTTGACTGCTCTGCTAGAACATTCTTCACTTAAATTGTGCTCTTCTCAAAATCAGTTAATTCATCAATATCTTATAGAATCATCTCTGACGTATTTCTTACTGAACTGCCTTTAGCCATAAAGGTTAAACTATATGGCCGCTGTCATAGTTAGACCTTCTTACAATTGTACTTGCGTTTTAAGATGCTTTCACACTACAGCCGCGACCGTATTGGCAGTAAAGCGCCTCTCCTTTTAGCGGCACTTTACCATCATTTTAGCTGCGCTTTTTGGCCACTAGCGGGGCGCTTTTAACCCCCCCCAGCGGCCGATGAAAGGGTTAAAACCGCCTGCCTCCTGTGTTGCGGCGCTTACGAAGCACTTTTCGGAAGTGCTGCCCATTCATTCCAATTGGCAGGGACAGTGTAGCAGCGCTGTATACACCGCTCCTACACTACCCCAAAGATGCTGCTTGCCGGACTTTTTTTTCCCGTCCCGCAAGCGCACCGCCCCAGTGTGAAAGCACTCCGGCTTTCACAGTGGGGAGGCAGTTTTCAGGCGCTTTACAGGGGCTATTTTTATCGCTAAAACGCCTGAAAACTGCCTCAGTGTGAAAGTAGTCTTACACATTCTGCATGGTTTTGCACATAGGCGTGCGTGCACAGATTCCCCCTGATGATATTTCACCAAAGCCTTCCAATGGAACTTCTAAAAAAAAATTACGTTTTTAAAAAAATAATACAAAAATAAACTACTGACACCAACCTCTGCCCTACTAACACCATCCATGTTTTAATAAATTTTAAAATGTTTTTTACATTTTATCTATAAGAGTGTGTGTATGTGTGTGTATATATATATATATATATATATATATATATATATATATATATATATACATACACACACACACACACACACACACACACACACACACACACACACACACACGTCTGTTTGGGCTTTTGGATGCACACCCTAATGCAATAGGCTGCGGTTTTGCTTCTGTTTCTTAATTTTGTAATATTTTTGGGTGATTCAGTTTCCTGTATTATCTTTTGTTCAGAATGCATATAAAATATTAGTGGCAGAGACCTGGAAGTAGGGGGGAAGTGTCAGTGTTGCCCTTAGCAGCCAGTTAAGCCCTTCTGTTCACATCTCACGATTTTGGATCACGCGTAGAATCGAGGCAAACCTGCAAAGCGATTTTGGCTGCTATTATTCTTTAATGGCACCCCAAACACGATTCCGCCCTGATCATTGCGTAATCACGGCAAATCACAAGTTTTAAAAACGCACTACACTTGCCGCCCTCATTGTTTTATTAATTAAAACTACAATTCTGTTCCACAGGAAAAATCTCCAATGCTCCCAATAAAAGATCAGATGCTGCCAACTACGATGACACCAAGAAATCTGGAAGAAATACGACTGGGGATTCTGGGATTGAGCATTCCCTCCTAGGGGTGGAAACCGATCGCTCTCACCGCAAAAGGTAATTGTGTGTACATGTATATATATATATATATATATATATATAAAAATTAAATATGAGATGATAATAATAAATACCATATTATATTTTTGATTTACAGTCAAGAAAGGCATATAGCAGGAAACCCTGCAAACGGTCAGCCCAGAAATAAGCATGACAAGGTAAGAAAAATGACAAATATTTTTGTAATGCCTCTTGATTCAGAAATTCAGAGCTGTCCCGTATACTCTGCAGTCAAACAATATTTTAAGGAAGTTATTTAGGACTACAGAACACCTCGTCCCCAATATCCCCCAGTGTTATGGAGATGAGAAGAAGGGAAGGTATACTGTAGTCACGACATACTTCCTGTCTTAGGGTGACAATACTGCCTCTCTCTAGATACAATACAGTAAGTGAGTGTTGTCACCCTACCCTGTTTCCCCTGAAAATAAGACCTAGCGTGATTGTTGGTGATGGCTGCAATATAAGCCCTACCCCCCAAATAAGCCCTACCCTGAAAATAAGACCTACAAGGTCTTTAACTAGGGCTTATTTGGGGGGTAGGGCTTATATTGCAGCCATCACTGACAATCACACTAGGTCTTATTTTCGGGGAAACAGGGTAGTAGTAAGATCATGTAAACAATAGTGCAGCACTCAATTAATGTGAACCAAAATTGTTAAACAAAGTGATGTGTATGGGACCCAAGTCCTCCAAAACTAGTGAATACACAAATGATAAAATAAATGAAGGATCCAACAGGATTATGCAAAAAAATATTAATCAATAAACATTGCAGTAAATATAAAATGTGAGATCAGCGGTGAAAAAGCTGTATCACTCAAACATTCACAAATGTATCCTCATATAGTAGTCCACCATAGAAATTGAGTCCCATGAGTTGGAAAAAATCACCAGTGGTAATTTTTTTTTTGGGGGGGGGGGCGACAAACAGTTGCAGCACCCCCTGGTCAGTCAGGTCTGGAGCACTTATCCCATTTATGGTGGGCAGCACTTCTCCCAGGCTTCACCACCGGCTTCTCCTTCCCCTGCTCTCTACGGGCATCAGGACAGAGGCGGCTTCCGTTTCCTCCCACCTCCTCGGCGGCCAATCGGGACTCTTCTCTTTTCGGCAAACGGAAAACGGGTCTCTGACCCGCTTCTGCTTGGTCGGATTGAGAATCAGTGTCTCAATAGCGAATATTCATTCGCTGTTATAACACCTGGGTGGGCTTGTAGCACAATGCTACCCGAGCCCACCATATTTTTAAGCCTATTAGAGCCTCTGGCTCTAATCAGGTGCTTGATAAAAAAAAAACAAAAACCTGCGACTATAATTTAGGCGCACTGTGTCCTGAAAGGGGCCGGACGTGGATAGAGGGGGCAGAGGCCGTGGATAGAGGGGGCAGCACCCAGGTGCCCCTAATGGATGCATATAGACTTCAATGGGGCAAGAAAACACGGGTAAAAGCATAAAGTATCAAACATGCCTCATTTTTTGCAATGCAGCATGCAGATGTGAACAGCCTCATTGGAAACCATGTATTGTCATGACACGTGTATTTTTCATGCGCTATAGTGGGAAAACAGCCGTTTCATGCTCAGCTAAGCTTTAGTCTTTGATCTTGTATTTTATGTACATCTTCCACATCTGATCATATGTTTTTACAGTTTGGTGGTACTTCTTTTAGACCTGTAGCGGAGCCGACACATTACAATCCACCTCCGTCCCCACCACTTCTGCCAGATTTCCCAACAATTGAGCAACTACAACCCCAGATCCCAGCACATGGTAAGCACCAAAACCTGATTTGTTATCAAATGACACAATGTTAGAGGGTGAGCCTGCACAAAAGCTCTTTCCATTTCGGTTTGTCTCCTTTTATGTCATTAGGAATGACTGTCGCTGTTGAATCGCTTGCAAAGATGGAGAATGCATCTAAAAGATAGGGACTTCTGCCTCAGCAGAGATATATTGAGACTCTGTGGCATGTTAGCTTTTGAATAGAGCCCAGGGGGTACAAGACAATGATGAAAAAGAAAAATTGCAGCTCAAAAGCTCCAGACCTGTTGAAGACACCCGCCCTATACGATCTTGCAGATGCTGGCTCTGCTCAAATTAGGAAGTAAGGAAAAATCCTGGACGGCCGCACACCGCTGAAGGCATCTTTATTGAAAGAATACAATCCAAAAACAGTCATATCTTATGCATAGAAGACAGGGAAGGACAGCTAACGCGTTTCACATCACAACAGATGCTTAGTCAAAGGGGTACAAGACAGCAGGGCAACTCGCTAAAGCCAAGTTTTTAGTTTTGATTGAAAATGGCTTTTAACTGGACAGTATATATTTAATGATCCTTGTGTTACATTCAATCACAGCAATAGAAACCAGTTGGTGATAAAGCCAGAATTGACTTTATAGAAATATATTGATATGCAATGGCAAAACCAACTCCATAGAAGCTTGTGTGCCCACTAATGTGGCATCTTCCTACCAATAACACTTGATCATCCAGACAGGCAGCACCAGGAATAAGCTGAAGGTGTTGCTTATTGTCCACTTGGCACAGGGAGTTTATGTGATCCTATTCAGATTCCCATTATGAGTTTATGTGATCCCATTTAGAACCTTCAATCTCTGGCTCCCAAAACTGTTCTTATTCTGTAATGGTGGCCATATAAAGCCTCCATCGTTCCCTGGGGTATAGCAAGCTAGGTCATATGCCCATTTGTGGGCTGATGTGCATCATATTCCATGGTAGACATTTACGTACAGTCTATTCCTAGACAAAGGCTGTACAAAGTCTGCATAGGCAATTAATACGGTGGGATCCAAGGAAGGTTGGATCTTCAGCACATAGACTATACAGCAAGTTTGAACAGTGCCATGTTCTCCATGGTTCTCCATTAGAGGAGAACCAGTCTCAAGGTTGCAATTTATTTATTAGGCCCTCACAGGGCTTTTTTGTCCTCCATAGAATAGGTGCAGGTACTCTGTCCAACCTGGCCTACCTCTGAACACCATCCCTTGTCTGTGCACCCTATCCACCTCCAAGTACCACTCCTTTTAGAGGATACAAAGCCAAGTATCATTTTGTGGTGTTAAGTAATTTGTATGGAATTGTTTAACGATAATAGACCCCCTGGCAGCAACAGATCCTCCACAGCAACAATAGAACCTTCCCAGCAACAATTGACCCTCCCCCAGGTACAGAACCCCCCCCCAGGAACAAAATAAACCCCCCAGCAACAAGAGATCCCCACCAGCAACAATAGTTCTGCCCAAACAACAAAATACTCCTGTTGGCAACAATAGATCCCCCAGCAGCCAGCATCAATAGACCCTTCGCCCTTAATATAAGAACCCCAGAACAAAAGATCCACAGCCAGCAACAACAGATCCCCCCGCAACAGAAGATCCCTCCAGCAACACTACAACCCCTAGCTACAATAGATCCCCAGCAGTCAGCATCAATAGACCCTTCCCCCTCAACATAAGAACCCCCCGGAAAAAAGATCCACAGCTGGCAATAATAGATCCCCCAACCCCATCAACAGTAGATCCCTCCAGAAACAACTGACACCCCCTTCCCAGCAATACTACAACCTCCAGCTACAATAGATCCCCAGCCCCCTTTGCCAGTACATACATTCTATGCTGGAAGTGCTGGAACCCATGTTCCCGCTGAGAAAAAAGCCCTGGGCCCTCATTATATAAAAGGTTACATAAAAGGAATCTGTTAAAAATGTAAATACCGTTGTATTCATCAAATCTCTTTTGAGCTTTCCAAGCATGCTATTCTGGTGCGGTTTGCATTAGGGATTAGTAGATATCACATTACCCATCCATAAAGAATAAGGATATATCCATTTTATATCTGTTCTTCCGGTGTAGTCTTTGGTCACCCATCTGGTAGTACATTTTTACAGATCACAGCCACAATCTTGCTAAACTTGTTCTCTCTTTCATTGTTTAGATGAAACCGTTCTGGAGCAGCTAAACCGGGTAAGAGCAGAGCGGATCCAGCTAGAGAAATCGCGGGAAGAACTGATAAAAAGAACCAAAGCATTGTTGGAGCAACAAAAGCTCAGACGTCACCAAGGTACCGGTCCGTATTGACTGGCTCAAGGATCATTTCCTTTGGGATGAGGGTTTTTCTATCCTGTGAAGAGCAGAACCAACGGATATGACAACAAATGTGGTTATTAGTGATTTAATTGAGAGATTAGAAGAGCTCTTTTCAACTGGGGTGCCTTCAGGTGACTTCAGGGGTGCCATGGCAAAATACCTAGAAACTGCCCAAAAAATTGTATACAAGCCAGCAGATGGATGAAGCCTGCCTATTAGTTACATAAAGCCCCGGGTTTTCATTGTGCACCATTACAACCTTCTAGCTGCTGACCTCCTAATGACCAATGACATCATTGGTTGATGAAGAGGACGTTGGGCACCTGCACAGCACCCTTGTTTGACCTTCCCCTGCCCCTCTCCATCAGCACTGGGCTCACATTAGCTGAGTGAGGGAGAGAAACTGAGGGAGAAGAGAAACATTGGAATACTAGTCAGTACCAGTGTGCAAAGGTGTTTGCTTTGGAAGACTAAACACTTGCTTATTGGGCACTTAAACCCCCCTCCTGTCCAGACCAATTTTCAGCGTTGTCGCACTTTGACAATTGAGCGGTCATACAACACTGTACCCAAATGAAATTTTTATCATTTTTTTCCCACAAATAGAGCTTTCTTTTGGTGGTATTGATCACCTCTGCGTTTTTGTTTTTTTTGTTAAAAAAATTTAAAAAGACCGAATTTTTAAAAAAATTTTTTATTTTGTTATAAAATTTTGCAAACAGGTAATTTTTCTCCTTCATTGATGTACGCTGATGAGGCGGCACTGATGGGCACCGAGAGGGTGGCAGTGATGGGCACTAATCAGCACTGGCTGGTTACACTGATAGGCAGCACTGCTAGGTGGCACTGGTTGGCACCACTGGTGGGCATTGATAGGTGGCACTTGTGGGCATTGATAGGTGATAGTGGTGGGCACTGGCAGGGGGTACTGGTGGGCACACATGAGGCAGAATTGCCTCTTCCTCTTTGGGACCGATGTCCCTTGCACGTAAGCTGGTGATCTGCTTTTTTTTCTCCTCACGCTGTCAGGAGATTACAAGCTTTTGTTTACATCATGTGATCAGCTGTCATTGGCTGACAGCTGATCACATGGTAAGGGGCCGGGATTGGCAACCTTACTCGGATCTGTGATCACCCGAGTCTCAGTGACTCAGTGATCACGGCGTGCACCAGAGGACGTCATATGACGGCCTCCCGGAAATTCAGGTCCGCGATGTGGCCGTCGTTCGGCTAAAGCGCGGACGGCAAGTGGTTAATCACCATTAATGTTGGGTGTCCTACGAATATGGGTGTCACATTCATGAATTATGTAAAACTATTAATTTAGTTTTTAAAATTTTAGAATGGGGTGCCTCGAGATTGTGTGGAATTGTATAGAGTGCCTTGACTGAAAAAAGAAAAAAGGTTGAGAAACACTGGATTAGATCCTTTTTTTTTTTTTTTTGCATTATAATGCTTTTTCCTGACAGACTCCATGGCAGCCTACGTGTGGGTTAACCCCGCCTCCTCTCCAATGCTATAGGACCCCATTCCCATAAATGAGTGCTCACCACTAGCTACTGCGTTCCTTTTTTGTCCTCCTCTATGGACCTACACATGCTGTTCGCATCAAGATTGATTGAATCCAAGATTGGCATACCTGTGCGGTGCAGCTCAAAAAGCCCAGCTATGAGCGAGCGAGTAGCTTAAAGAGGCTTGAATGTTCCCCCTTGGTGGATGGGTGGTCGCCTCTGTATGCCCGGCGGACAGTTCTCATCAACGGCTGGCAAGGTCTGTGGCTGTTTTCTCATACTCCATGGCAGTATTTCTATGTGTTGTCTGTATTTTCCCTGGTGATCCAGTGTGTCCTATCCCCCTCATGGCGGCTGGTTCGCGTGCGTTCCAGCCCGCCACGGCACTTCTGGGTTGCGGCAGTCTCCGCCGCTGGCACCTGCGCTGTAGCCACCCTGAGAGCGAGGTTTGGCTCGCGCATGCGCAGTACGGCGGCTCGTTCGTCGTCCGCGCAGGCGCCGTACGGCGGTTTCCCTTTGCGCGTGCGCAGTAGGGGATAATGATGTCACGGGCGGGGAATTTAAATTCCGTCCTCCTGTCCTGTTGAGTTGGGATCTCCCTTGGTAGGGAAAGGAGGAGCGGATCCCTGCTGGTCTCCAGGTGAGTGGTGGAAACCTCTGCAAAAAAAAAAAAGAGCAAAATAATGGAAAATGTTCTTTTATCATTATATATGTTTATCTAAATATATATACTTATGCGGCTGGAAGTTGTTTTTCCTTTGCCTTGTATATACATTGGAACATGCTTTGTGCATATTAAAAAAAAAAAAAAAAAAAAAATGAGGCAAGCAGAGTTTTTTCTTTTCTCTAAAACCTTTTCATATTGATGCCTAGGTTTTCTTAGACCATTATCCCTGCAGACTATTAAAGTGACATTTCGTGTCTCTGGTTATGGACAATTCACCGCCTTTAAGTGGCCAGCCCTCACGCACAAGGTATGTGCTCGTGAGGGGAGGGGATGAGATTCATGCACATTATTGTCGTGCTGATACCATGTTCTGCCTTTCTTCTCTCCCCTTCCCCTATTTTTTCTCTTCCCAGCCCTTCTAGGTCGGACCCGCTAAATGCGGTCCAGAATGCCAATGACCTTGCCAAGCCACAATACATTTCATCTTCATCCAGACGAGACTCACAGTCCGGATCCCACCAGAGGAGACGCTCTCGTTCCTCCTCAAGACACCGCTCCCACCGCCATGACAGCCGCTCAGACCACAGAGCCTGCTGGGGATGTAGGACACGAGTTCCGGAGGGCAAGTCCTTATGTGATCGTTGTTTTGCCCGTGCGGTTGGGGAAAAAGAGACGGAAAACCAGCGTTTAGAGTCTCTTGTGAAACGAGTGGTACAGCAATCCCTAATGGAGAGGGAAGCACCTCGCACATTGAGCCAGTCTACCACCGCGTCTGGCCCGCCGGCGGAAGAGGCCCGCGATGATCCGGGTACTTCGCAGCCCTATATTACCTCTCCTGACTCCTCAGAGGATGAGTCTATTAATGAGGAGGTCATTGGAGGGTTCGACTTCGCGATGGTTTCCCCTTTAATCAAAGCAATCAAGGAAGCCTTGAAGTGGGAAGACCCTTCCACTCCCCCAGCCAAGCAGAAAAAATTCTTCAAGCACCTGGGGAGAGAACGCGCAAACTTTCCGCTCCTTCCAGAGCTAAAGGAAATCATTGAGGAAGAATGGAGTAAAACAGAGAAAAAATCCTCCATGTCTAATAAAACCTCCAGATTGTACCCCTTCAAGTCAGAAGAAGTAAAGAATTTGGAGAATACTCCCCTTGTGGACGCAGCTCTTATGCGTCTGGCCAAACATGTGACTCTTCCTCTAGAAGACGCAGTATCTTTTAAAGATGGGCTCGAGAGGAAGATAGACCTAGATCTAAAAAGAATCTATGGGTTCGCGGGTATGGCCTGTAAACCAGCCCTGGCATTAGCGGCCATGTCTAAGGCCATGGAGGCCTGGACGGAGAACGTGGAAGCCTTCCTTAAAGGCGTGTCAGAAGAACTGGCTGGAAGTTCAGCAGCCGCAGAGCTGAAGCTTGCAGCGGTCTTCCTGGGGGAGGCGTCCATTGACCTGATCCGCCTTCTGGCTCGTATTATGCTGTCCTCAGTTACGGCCAAGAGAGCCCTCTGGTTGCATCCCTGGCTTGCGGACCCTGGTTCTAAGCAAGCGTGGTGTAAAATCCCGTTTGAGGGGTCCTCACTGTTTGGCAATAAGCTTGACGATGCCATTACGCGAGCCACAGGTGGCAAATCGGGTTTTCTTCCCCAGGACAGGCGCATGCTGGGTCGAAAGAAGCCCCAGTTCAGAAGACGAAGTCCGGAGCGCTCCAGGGAAGCACGCTCCTACAAGCCTGGCCGGGACTTTAGGAAGAATTGGAGCAGAGGGCAGTCATCCTTCCGCAAACCCGTTAAAAATCAAACGTCCAGTGCTCGTGATCAGGCTAAATCTTTTTGAGGTTACGCCCGCCCAGGCGGGCCGGGTGGGGGCTCGTCTGCTCCTCTTCCGGCACGTCTGGGTGGCCTCGATCTCAGACTTCTGGGTCATAAGGACGGTCTCGTCAGGCCACAGATGGGCCTTTTTCAGGACTCCGCACCCAAGGTTCGTCTCCACTCTTCTCCCTCGGGCAGAGGATCAGAAACAAATTTTGCTGTCCTATGTGGACCTCCTGAAAATTCAAGGAGCAGTAGTACATGTACCACAGGACGAATGGTTTCAGGGGATATACTCCCCTCTCTTCCTAGTTCAAAAAAAAGGGGGGCTCTTGGTGCCCAGTCATAGACCTCACATATCTCAACGGATTCATAGAGAATGGAAGGTTCAAGATGGAAACCTTGGTGACCATTCAGAGAGCCATACAACCAGGCGACTGGATGATATCAATCGACCTGAAGGACGCTTATTTCCACGTTCCAGTGGAAAAAGAATTTCACAAATACCTCCGCTTTCACATTGGGTCAGATCATCTTCAATTTATTTGCCTCCCCTTCGGGCTGACAACGTCCCCCCGGGTCTTTTCAAAGGTCCTCCTAGCTACGGTGGCACTAATAAGATCCAAAGGGGTACGTCTTTACCACTACCTGGACGACCTGCTGGTGCTGTCCCAGAGCAGGGAGCAGTTGCTGGTCCACCGGGATCAAGTAATCTCCACTCTGTCCAACTTCGGGTGGCTCCTAAACATAGAAAAGAGTCAACTGAGCCCAACTCAGCGTCTAATATATCTGGGAGCCCAGTTCGATACAGTGGCAAACACTATCTCCCTTCCACTACAGAAAATTCCTACAGTTCGAGACAGAGTCTCCCGGGCTCTACATGCACGGCAAATGAAAGCCTCTCAGTGCCTGAAAGTCGTTGGCACGATGGTTTCTACGACTCCCATGGTCAAATGGGCCTTATGGAGATTGCGTCCCTTCCATTCAGGCCTCCTACGGCAATGGAAGTCACGGGACAAGAATCAGGTCATCCGCATAACATCTACAATGAGAAACAGCCTCTTCTGGTGGCTTCAGCGCAAGAACCTCCTGACTTGCCACTCCATCGCTCCCATCTCCTGGGTGACGGTCACGACCGATGCCAGCGGTACCGGTTGGGGAGCCCTTTGTGGGTCGAACCTGGCCCAAGGCAAGTGGGAAACATGTCTCCCCAACCCAGGGTCGAATGTCTTGGAACTTCGTGCGGCCTGGTGTGCCCTACAGTTCTTCTCTCATCTCCTGATGGGGGAGTCAATGCTGTTGAGAATGGACAACACCACAGCAGTATCATATGTGAAGAGGCAAGGGGGTACTCGGAGTCCCACACTCCTTCGGGAAGTCGAGCCCATCCTATCGTGGGCGCAGAAATACCTTGCCAACATCTCGGCAGTCTTTGTCCCAGGCGTCCAAAACACTCAAGCAGACTTCCTGTCACGGACCGAGTTGGACAACAACGAGTGGTCTCTCCACATAGAGACGTTCAGGTGGATCTTGTCACTAAAGACCGATCCCGAAGTAGATCTGTTTGCTTCCCCCTGCAATCGCAAGCTGAAGAAGTTCTACACCCGGGGGCTCTGCAGTCAAGCCATCGGGACAGATGCCTTGACGGATCAGTGGAGGTTCAAGCGGGCATACGCCTTTCCGCCACTGCCAGTTATGCTGAGATTCCTGCAGAGGCTCCGAGCGGAGCCAGTGGAAGTGGTGACAATAGCTCCCTACTGGCCGAACAGGCCCTGGTTCCCTCTCCTGGTCCAGCTCAGCTGTCGGGACCCAGTGCCTCTCCCTCTCAGACCGGACCTTCTTTCTCAAGGGTCAGTCCTGCACCCTTGTCCTGCGGTGCTGAGACTGATGGTCTGGTTCTTGAGAGGGAGAGGCTGGAATCCCTAGGTTGTGCCTCAGAAGTAATATCCACTCTCATGAGCTCGAGAAGATCCAGTACAAATAAAGTCTATGGAAGGATCTGGTCCAAATTCGTGGAGTTCTGCTCTCCTCAGGGCAGGTCTTTTAGACATCCAGAAGTCCAGGACGTTCTCAGTTTCCTCCAAACGGGCCTAGATTTACATCTATCTGTCAGCTCTCTGAGAGTCCAAGTTTCGGCACTTTCGGCCTTCTCCGGCACTTCATGGGCAGTTCATCCTCTGGTTAGACAATTTTTCCGAGGCGCATCGAGACTCAAGCCCCAGAGAAAGCCTAGGTTCCCCAAATGGGACCTTCCATTAGTCCTTGACTCGATCTCTGGACTCAGTACTTCGGGGCCCTCCCCGCTCCCTATCAAGGTCTTTTCAGCAAAGGTGGCCTTCTTAGTGGCCATTACCTCAGCCAAAAGGGTCTCTGAAATTGCATCACTTGGTCACGAAGAACCCTTCCTAACGTTTTTCCCGGACCGGGTAGTCCTAATTCCTATGCTGGGTTCCAACCCAAAAGTGTCTTCAGTATTCCACGTCAATCAAGAGATCGTTTTACCTACATTTAGGACCCCAGGGTCCACTGAGAATCACCCTCTAGATGTGGGCGAAGCTATTAAAGAATATCTCAAAGTTACTTCTCCCTTTAGACGTTCTAGTCATCTCTTCGTGCTTCACTCAGGCAGCAATATAGGGAAGAAAGCCTCAACCAGGACTATCGTGTCCTGGATCGTACAGACCATACAACAGGCATATAGGGCTAAGGGCTTGGCTCCTCCAAAGGCGGTGACAGCCCATTCCACCAGAGGAATGGCAGCCTCGTGGGCAGCGGCTCGACAGGTGGCTCCAGATACCATCTGCAAGGCAGCTTCATGGGCTTCTATTAATACCTTCATGTTGCATTATTGTATAGAGCCTGCCTCTCTATCCTCTGTAAACTTTGGGTTACAAATCCTATCGACCGATAGGACAAATTAAAATTTATGTTTTAATCATGCATACCCACCCGTGTGGTTGGCTAGTTATTTCCCACACGTAGGCTGCCATGGAGTCTGTCAGGAAAAAGGAAAATTTATTATCAAATACTTACCGTAATTTTCCTTTCCTGATGGACTCCATGGCAGACGGAGTTCCCACCCATTGGTCAACGAGTAGGCTAGTTACGGAACGCAGTAGCTAGTGGTGAGCACTCATTTATGGGAATGGGGTCCTATAGCATTGGAGAGGAGGCGGGGTTAACCCACACGTAGGCTGCCATGGAGTCCATCAGGAAAGGAAAATTACGGTAAGTATTTGATAATAAATTTTCCTTTTTATATATGCTAACCTATATTAAAATTAGGGATGCATCGGTATCAGTGCTGATACCAAGTATTTTAACTCATACTAGTGAAAATGCCCCAATACCGAAGCCGATACTTTGCGGTGCGATTTTGGTCATACAAGATGAATGAATTGCACTGCAAAGGATCGCATGCAATTTCAACAGGAATGCGGTACGATTCCTGTCTGAATCACATGCGTTTTCCCGCAGAGCTCCAGTGTGAATGCAGGCTGAAATTATTATGACAAGCCTGGGTTCACACAGGAGCGGTGGGTAAACAGCATGCGATTCGGACAGGATTCTCACCACATTCCTGTTCAAATCGCAAGCGATTCCTTGCAGTACGATTTGCACAATTCATTTTGTGTGGACGCAAATCGCACCGCAATGTATTGGTACTTGGTATTGGCAAGTACTTGACCGAAAGTATTGGTACTCATACCGGCTGATAAACAAAAAACGGTATTGGTGCAACCCTGATTGTTATCAACCTTTATACCAGGGGCAGCCCGTGCATTGTGGGTGCACAGGCGCTGCCCCTGCATCCATGCGCCCGGCCCTTTTCAGGACGCCGGACGCATGGATTCCTATGGCGGGTGCGGGAGGGGGTGGTACTTTTTTAAGCACCTGATTAAAGCCAGAGGCTCTAATAGGCTTCAAAATAGGGTGGGCTCAGGGTGCAGAGAGTACGCCCTGATCCCACCTAATTGTGTGACGATAGCGAATGAATTTTCGCTATTTTCACACTAACGCTCCTCCCCGCCAATCAGGGATTCAGGTCATCAGATCTGTTTCCTGATTGGCCAAAGCACCAGGGCATCCTATTGGCGCTTAGGAAGAGGTGGCACAGAGGAGATACGAGGACAGACATCCCCGCCGCCACGGCTGCTCTGGTGGACTCAGGACTGGCGTTAAAACCGCCCCGCTAGCGGCCGATTAGCGCCACTAACACGACGGTAAAGCGGAACTAAAAATAGCACCGCTTTACCGCTGACACCCGGGGCGGCTCAGTGTGAAAGGGATCTAACAGCCAGGGAACCAGTATTTTCATCCATGCATGTTTTCTTTATTTTCTTTTAGCAAGGGATTCCTGGAAAAAGAAGTATTTTGAGACTAAGAAAGTCACATCTGCCCTGGAGGAGACTTTTAACAAGCTGAATAAAGAGCTGGAGGCTTACTACCAGAAGCTTCTGGGACAGCTAGCAGCCCGAGACAGTAAGAAGCGTGCCAAGCACCCTACGTTGGCCGCCAAGTCAAAGGTACCTGACCAGCAAGATTTTGTATAGGGGGAAAACTGTTGGGGGAGACCTTAGTTTAGCCATTTTTTATATTTTTTATTTTAGCTTTGGAAAAAGAAGGAAAAAGTTGAAGCTTCAGCCAGTATATTTTTTTGCTGTGTACAGTTGGGGAGATTTATTTTTTACTTCCTGTCCCAAAGCTGCAAAAGAAAGGTAGAGGAAATCTCTACAAAGTTAAAGGATAACTCCACTTTGGTGGAATAAATAAAAAGATAGCATAGGATAAAAAATTGCTACACAAGCCTTGTTGTAGTTTAATGTTATTAAAATGAACCTTTCCTTTTCAACCTACAGCCACAAATTTTCTGTAAAATTCAATGCAATATGGCAGGCTGGAGGCATTCCATTCACCATTGGTGTACAAATCCCCCCCCCCCCCTTCACTATGACCAGAAAATGTTAATTTTGTCTTCTTCATTATGACATCTTTACAGAACTCTACAATTATAAAGATAACCACCATACAGCATGAGCTTGATGAGCTGAAGCGCAAGTTGGAGAACGCGAGGATCAAGCTCCTCATTGAAATCAAGGTATCGGTTTGTTTTACTTTAGCAAACTCTTCACTTACCCAAATGTGATCTGAATGACTAAAATCTCCCAGCACATGATAGAAACCAGAAGTCTGCAGGCATATTATGTTAAAGCTGAACGCCAAGCAATGTAGAAACTTTCATATTCAATTAAAAAAAAAAAAATATATATATATATATATATATATATATAATTTTAGCATCCTGTACTACTCTTTACAACAATGCTCAGAGTGGAAGAGGGAGGATCTGCATTTTAAGACCATTGGGGCTCTGCACAGTGCTGCCAGTCTAAAACTGTGAACGTTTGCAGGAGGGGGAAGAGCAAAAGAACTCATGCATGCTGCTTCAACATCATCCATTCAGTGGGGTCGTCCTTGACAAGACTATATTACTTAAAGTGGAACTTTACCAATAACAACTTGATGAAATAATGTTTTTTCGCAAGGAACATAAACTCCACATCAATAATTAATTAATTATTCCACATTAATTAATAATATGCTACCAAAATTAGTGTGTGCTGTAAATTGCCTTCAGCATTGCTCCTGTTTCTGCTTGCTGGAGGCCGCCATTTTTCTGAAGCCCAGAGCAGCAGTAAATCTTTAGGCTGTCAGCAGATCGCCTCTACAAATTCGGCACAGTGTCTAAAAATATAGAGCAACTGAGCATGTGCAGAGCAGGGTGAGACAATGTATTACTGGATTTTAACCACTTCCCACCCGCCATATAGCAATATGACGTTGGGAAAGTGGTTCTGACATATGACGGGATTGGGATAACAAGCCGGCACGAGGCGACTGTTGTTGTGGTGTGTCAGTCTGACACACCGCAACTTCAATCCAGGTAAAGTCTCTAACGGAGACTCTTTACCACGTGATCAACTGTGTCCAATCACAGCTGATCAGGATGTAAACAGGAAGAGCCGTGTATCGGCTTTTCCTCACTCGCGTCTGACAGATGCGAAGAGAGGAGAGCCGATCCGCTGCTCTTCTGACGGGGGGGGGGGGGGGGTCTGCACCGATTATCAGCGCAGCCCCCCCGAGGATGCCCACCCATGACCACCAGGGATGGCACCAGGGATGCCACCCATGGCCACTAGGGATGCCAATGTGTGCCCACATATGATGCCAATCAGCAATACCTGCCAGTGCCTCCATAGCAGTGATGCCCATCAGTGCTGCCTATGAGTGTCCATCAGTGGCGCCTATGAGTGTCCATCAGTGGCGCCTATGAGTGTCGATCTGTGCCGCCTATGAGTGTTCATCAGTAGCACCTATGAGTGCCCATCAGTGCCGCCTTATCAGTGCCCATCAGTGCAGCCTCATCAGTGCCCATCAGTGAAGGAGAAAATTTACTTATTTACAAAATTTTATAACAGAAATTAAGTAAAACCTTTTTTTTTTCTAAATTTTCGCTCTTTTTTTATTTGTTTAGCAAAAAATACAAAACCCTAGAGGTGATCAAACACCACCAAAAGAAAGCTCTATTTGTGGGAACAAAATGATAAAATTTTGTTTGGGTACAGTGTAGCATGACCGCACAATTGTCATTTAAACAGCGACAGCGCTGAAAGCTGAAAATTGGCTTGGGCAGGAATGGGGGAAAAGTGTCTGGCATTGAAGTGGTTAAACACATCCAAAAAAAGGGGAACTAAAAGGTTAACATGATAAGGAACAAGAGATAAGTTTAACCACCTCAATACTGGGCACTTTCACCCCCTTCCTGCCCAGGCCATTTTTCAGCTTTCAGCGCTGTTACAATTTGAATGACAATTGCGCGGTCATGCAACACTGTACCCAAATTAATTTTTAAACATTTTCGTCACACAAATAGAGCTTTCTTTTGTGGTGGTATGTAATCACTGCTGGGTTTTTTTATTTTTTACAAAAAAAATTTGAAAAAAAAAGTTTTTCTTAGTATCTGTCAGTAAATTTTGTAAATAAGTAATTTTTCTCCTTGTTGGGCACCGATGAGGTGGCACTTATGGGCAGTGATAAGGAGGCAGTATTATGCCGCACTGATGGGCACTAAAAGGCAGCACTGACTGGCACCAGTAATGGGCACTGATTTGTGTCACTGATTGGTGGCAGTCATGGGGCTTTACTGTAATCAGGGCACTGATGATCAGTGTCCTGATTACTTGCCCTGTTCTCCCCTGCGAGGAGATGCCACTGATCATCTCTCCTTGCCACACACTCTGTCGGTGTGAGGCGAGGAGAGGCGGTTACCGACACTTCCGCATTTACATTTGACCGTCTGTGGCAGTGATCGCTGTGCTGCGCGCCATCATATAACGTCCACCCAGAACGAGAGCCACACCATCCCTCCGTCATTTGACAGTGTGCGGGCAGCAAGCGGTTAAGCAGATGATAATAGATGATACAAGCGTGTGAAATCAACGCATTTCACTGTATTAGCTTTCTCAGGATTCACTCTTGAAGATGGCAACCGTATAATGCATGCTGACAATAACTCTAGGTGATATCACACAGGACCCCCCAACTGACCAAAAGAAAAATGTGTGGAGCCAGCAAGGTTCAATTTATACCCACAAAAGACTTGATGGTGAAATTAAAAGGTGTTACAGGTGTGAATCTGAGCAACCTTGTTCCAGACCACACATTCTTCCATGGAGGGGGAAGATTCCTTATATTTAATACAGAACAAATGTGAATGACCTCTATTGTGGGATTTTTTTAGGCAATGGAAAAGTTTTTTTTTTTTTTTAAGATTTCATTTATTATACAAATAGACAAAGTTCCATACAAATTTTGACCATAACACATATAAATGTATAAACATTATATATTGATAAGGTGATACTTTAACCCGTATAATCTGTATATTTAATACAGAGGGGGGGCATAGAAGATGGCTGGTGAGGCAGACTGGATCTATGGCAGATGAACTTCAAGATGAGCATGCCGTTCTAAGCCTACTATATTTTGAGAGTATCCATCTTCTATGCACATAAATTTATACAGCAACCTGGGTTGAGGAGGTTGGGGTGATCACAGAAAGTTTTGTATTTGCTATTTGACAGAAGTGCCCAAATCGTGAGATACAAATCCTGTATTTATATACTTGTGTTTTATTTGGCTTTAAGACATAAATTCCAGTTTCCTTCATTAAGTGATCCTTAGTTAGGCTCATGTCACACCATTGATCCTGCTGTTGGTGAGAACTCTTGTATGTGTCACTTTCTTGCTGGCTGAAGGAGTGGGATGTGTCCTGGATGGTGATCCTGCTGCTGGCAAGTCCTAGTTGAGGATTTTTCCTCCCATTTCCTGTTCTGGATATATATTAGGATATGATTTACCAGCGAGCATGAGGGGCAATCCCATAATTGACAGATGTCATCGCCACCGGTGTAACCATCAGATTCACCCACTACTATTATTCTGGTGAGAACGGTAAAATATTAATGTCCCCCTCACTTTCCACCCCAGAGACAATGGTGATCAGGCCGGCAAGTAAAAGTAAATCTCCCAGCTATGGATACGGACAGCAATGCGAAATAGATTGTTAGAAAATTTTTTTTAAAAAAGTGCTTTTCTTTTTCCGTTTTAGATGAGGAAACAGGCATCCTTGGATCTGGATGTGCTAAAAGCTGAATTAGCCCAGAAGAAAGCCCAGTCTGGAGTAACCAACTCACCATTGTACTCTATGTGATGTCCCGTCCATACAGAGTACATGGACAGTGATAGAATGATGTACTCTTCCACTGACTGTACACTTTATTTTCTGGTCCAATTTTTATTGTAGTAAGCACAACACCAAAACAGCCAATCACCCACGCAGGGGCACAGCACAAAAAAAATGTGAGCCGCTAGATTTTTTGGAAATACAAAACATCCCCTGAGCGACCTAGGGGTACAAGCCGAAGGTCCACATAGGTCACCCCGAGGATCTACTAAGGGAGCCCATGATTCAGGTGCACTAGTTTGAATCTAGATAATACAGGTGCAGCTCTACTGGATAGGGGGCTCAACGTGGACAAGTAAAGTTAAGACAATGATTGGGAACGTTCACAATCTAATAATTCGGTAGGGTAAATGTAAGAACTACGATCTAGCGCCATTAGCCACAAGTCCACATAAATGCCCTAGGTCAGTGATGGTGAACCTTGGCACCCCAGATGTTTTGGAACTACATTTCCCAGGATGCTCATCCACTCTGCAGTGTAGATGAGCATCCTGGGAAATATAGTTCCAAAACATCCGGGGTACCAAGGTTCGCCATCACTGTCCTAGAGAAGAAAAAATGCACTTCACCATCATAAATGGAACAAAGGGCTTCTTCCAGACTCTGGCGATTGCCCGTTTAGTGGCTATGAGCAGGTAAGTCACCAACTTTTGTTGGCATGAAAACAATCCCTGGCTCGGCAATGCAATAAGGCCACTTTAGCATCCTTGCGAATTTGCATGTGAAACAAGGAGTAGAGGAGCCCAGACACCCTGGACCAGAACCCTGCGAGACGGGCTGTACACTTTATTTTTAATTCTTGAATCAATACCCTGGAACCAAAAATCGACAGTTTATGCAGAAACTTTTTTTTTTATGAGGACTGATGTTATACACAGGATGGACTTTATTCTTTTTATTAAAAAATAAATTTATAGAAAACAGATATGTTTCAATGTGTAAAAAGAATATCTGATAACTCTATAGCTTAAGCCGGCCATAGGCAGATCGAAATTCAATGGATAAGTAGAGTTAAGACAATGATTGGGAACGTTCATAATCTAATAATTCAGTAGGGTAAATGCAATAACTATGATCTAGCAGCATGAGCTGCAAGTCCACAGAAATGCCCTAGGTCTGTGGACTTAGGGTGGTACCACAAAAAGGTGAAACTGAGGGCAATCTTATGCTCGATCTCAGCTTGCAAAAAGGTAAAAAAAAAAATGCAAAGAAAGATATTAAAAAAAAAAAGGGGGGGGGGGGTGACTGGGAAGAGGGGAAAGAGAAAGGGGGGGGGGGGGGGAGAAGTCCTGCAGGCTGGGGGAATTACGTAGAGACAATTAGGAGGGGCCCACACTGTTTGGATGCAAGGTGGGGGGAGCATAAGACCACCAGGACAACCATACTTTGAGAAATTTAGAATGAGAGTCAAGTAGGATGCTAGACATTTTTTCATTGATCACGAGGTCGATCAAAATGCTCTTCACCAAGAAGAACGGAACAGAGGGCTTCTTCTATTGCCAGTTTAGCGGCTATGAACAGGTAAGTTGCCAACTTTTGTTGATGTGAAAACTATCCCTGGCAATGCAATAAGGCCACTTTAGCACCCTTGCGAATTTGCATGTGAAACAAGGAGTAAAGGAGCCCAGACACCCTGGACCAGAACCCTGTTAGACGGGCTGTACACTTTATTTTCAATTCTTCAATCAATGCCCTGGAAACCAGAATCGACGGTTTATGCAGAAACTTTTTTTTTTTTCCATGAGGACTGACTTTATTAGACAGGGTGGACTTTATTCATTTGTTTTAATAAAAAAAAAAAATATTATAGAAAACAGATGTGTTTCAATGTGTAGAACATCTGATATCTCTATAACCTAAGCTGGCCTTAGACAGATCGAAATTCAATCCATCTATGGGCAGGCTGCTCGTACTGAAGTCGATCCATTGATTGACTTCAGTACAACCAGCCTGTAGGGTTTTATTCGCCCAATCACTGCCGGCAGCTAGCTCCCCGCAGTGATCATTGTATAGAAAGCTCCCTGCGCCCCCTGCAAGCAAAGTACAATAGTGCTGCGGGAGGGATTCCCCCCATCAACACTGACTCTGTTGCTGGGGGGAATGGGGCAATTTTTTTTTTTTTTTCTTCTTCAACCCATGATTGAAGGAAAGGAAATTTCATAATGTATAGCCTGTGTTATTCTCACATACAAAAATGAATGAGAAATTAGATGAAAATATGATTCTAACACATTTCTCCAATTGAGTCCAAAGGGATATTGTTCAAACTGTGGTAACATCCATCTTTCAAGGAAAGCATTTTTGGCTGCATAATGTGACTTTTGCTCTACTTTAGATGATAAGTAGATGTTTTAAGTTATTACTGCAAGGTTCACATGAAAGTAATTGTTGATGTACCTTCTACATATTACACGCTTACTGCTCTAATTACTGTACATTTCATACACAGGCTTTAGATATGCTCTAGGAAGCCACCAGAGGGTATGTCAGACAATACAATCAAGTGTTTTGCAGATCTAGAGACTTTGATATGTTAAAATCACTATGAAGCTAAGTGGACCCCTGACTGTGGTAAATGCACCAAATCTTGGCATTTTTGGACACCCGGGAAGCACAGGTTCAGCATCCATCCCTGCCTCTAGCAGCCTGTCAAAATCTAGGACAGGTTAAAATACATGGCATCTGGATGCTTTACTGAGCAGTATTTGTGGTCAGAGACATGCCTGGAATGCAGGAATTCTGTGTTCTGTACATACATTCATGAACCCATAGCGTCCTAAACACAAGTACCGCTCTGAAAAGCATCCAACATCTTCCAAGTCCTTAGATAAGATGACTGCATGAGTTTTTTTCTTTTCTTTTTTTTTTTTGAAGATAAATAAATACACATCTTTTGCAGGTTAAAAAAAAAAAAATATGTGCATTTACTATTTTTATTATTGGAAGCCTGTAAAGCATTGCACTACCAATCAGCAGATCACGGGTGCAATCTCAGGCTCCTGCAGATTGTCAGTGTAGCTGTCTGTCTGTCCGTACCTCATATGAGGCAGTTACTGAATTACAGAAAAGGATCATTGAACTACCAAGAGTGCTCATCATCAACTACCAACACCCCCCCTTCTCCGGTATATATGGAGGAGAGGTTATGTAGTTTACAGATGATCACTTGGACAGCTAATAATATTGTTTGGTACACAGAATATAATAATTTGCAAGCAAAATGTATTTCAATCAGGATCATTGGGTGTTTTTCTGTGTTTGCGAAAAATGTTCTTATCCTGGGAAAAAAAAAAAAAAAGCCACCAGTCTAAGGATGAGAAAGCTACAGTATTTATTATCTTCCTGCAGTTCAATTGAAAATTTTTGACAACTTTCTGTCAATTGCAATAAGTTATGTTGACATTAGAGTTGCCACCTCATCCCTTTAAACCCGAACACATATTAATTCCACAGGTTCTGAGGCTGATTAAAGGTGGTAATTGAACACACTTGGTGCCTTATCTGCATTAAATTAGCCTCAGAACCTGTGTAATTCATGTGTGTTCGGGTTTAAAGGGATGAGGTGGCAACTCTAGTTGACATCAGGTAACACTAATACCGTGATTCTCAACCTTGTCCTCAAGTATCCCCACCAGGCCATGTTTGCAGGTTTTCCTTTATCTTGCACAGGTGTTTAAATCAGAGTCAATGGCTTGGTATTTTGGACAGCTATTTTATCTAAGAAAAATTCCCAAACCATGGCCTGTCGGGGGTACTTAAGGACAGGGTTGAGAACCACTGCTCTAATATACAAAGAATAGACAACTGTCAGTTCCTGCATTGATAGGACATTTGTGTCCTGTTTTTTGTTTTTAGGGGGTTTAATTTCTACGTAAGCCTGGCTCACACCAGAAGCAATCCAGTGTGTTTTTATTCTGCATCAAAAAAGTATGGTCCGGGTTTAACATGGATTCCTTTGGCTCTGGTTCACAGCAGAGCAGAACGTTCCAATGGAGTCAACAAAAAGTAGAACATGCTGCATTTTTTTTTCTCAATTGCGGCAAGTCACATATCCTCACCCGGGATGAAGGGAAAAAAAAACAAAACGCCCAGGAACACATCAAAAATGCATCCAGACATTGTAGTATGAACCAGCCTTTAAAGTATTAATTTTAGGTCTACTAGATCTATAACCAACTGAAAGATAAAAATAAACGTTCAAGAATATTTTAATCTAGAAATCATATTCAGTGATGTAAACAGTTTATTAGTCACCCCCTTTCCTTTTAGCCCAACTTTGGGAACTCTGAAATTTTTCCTTTGCAGTGAGGCTAAGCCTGCACAGCAAGGTTTATTCTAGAAAGTAAAAGGCACTTTAACTTACCCGATCCTCCGCTCTCCCAGCAGATGTGTCTCTCCCCCACACTCTGGCAGTGGACTGTTCCTTGGAGTCATAACATCCAATGTAGAGCTTTGGATGCTGCATTGGTCAGGACCTTAGACCAGTGGAACATGGGGGAGAAGACACTGCGGGAGATCGTTCTAGTAGTGTGGACTATTGGAGAATCGGTTAAGTAAATCTGATTTTCTATGCCCCCTAGACCTAAATGGGCAGTTAACCTTTACAGTGGGGCTGCACCTGCATTGCAATGTTCCATTCACAACTAGGAGATTAGGAATGGTAGGCAGAATCGGCAAGATTCTACCCATAATTCCAAATCGTGCCAAACCGCACAACACAACGTACCATTCACCCTGAACGGTGTTCCCAAAAGCAGTGCAATTTTGCAGTGACTTTTGCACAGTAAAATGAGTGTGTAAAAACGCACCCAGTTCAAGGCCAAAATTTGGTCCCTGAGCTTCTGTGGAAAAGCAGTTCTGCACAAATGTGTGATTCACATTTTTTAACCACTTTAAGACCAGATCGTTTTGGATTTTAGGTGTTTACATGTTTAAAACAGGTTTTTCTGCTAGAAAATTACTTAGAACCCCCAAACATTATATATGGTTTTTCTTCTAACACCCTAGAGAATACAATGGCGGTCATTGCAATACTTTTTTTTGCACCGTATTTGCGCAGCGGTCTTATAAGCGCACTTTTTTTGGAAAAAAATCACTTTTTTGAATAAAACAACAGTAAAAGTTATCCCAATTTTTTTTTATATTGTGAAATATAATGTTACGCCAAGTAAATTGATACCCAACATGTCATGCTTGAAAATTGCGCCCGCTCGTGGAATAGCGTCAAACTTTTACCCCCAAAAATCTCCATAGGCGACGTTTAAAAAATTCTACAGGTTGCATATTTTGCGCTACAGAGGAGGTCTAGGGCTAGAATTATTGCTCTCGCTCTACCGGTCGCGGCGGTGTGGTTTGACCACCGTTTTCATATGCGGGCGCTACTCGCGTATGCGTTCGCTTCTGCGCGCGAGCTCGTCGGGACAGGGGGGGGTTTTTAAATTTTTTTTTTTTTTTATTATTTATTTTACAATATTTTATTTATTTTTACACTGTTTAAAAAAAAAAAAAAAAATTGTGTCACTTTTATTTCTATTACAAGGAATGTAAACATCCCTTGTAATAGAAAAAAGCATGACAGGACCTCTTAAATATGAGATCTGGGGTCAAAAAGACCTCAGATCTCATATTTACACTAAAATGCAATAAAAAAAAAAAAAAAAGTCATTTAGAAAAATGACATTTGAAAAAATATGCCTTTAAAGAGGCGTGGACGGAAGTGACGTTTTGACATCGCTTCCACCCAGCAGTGTCATGGAGACGAGTGAGCGCCATCTTGGCCTCACTCGTCTCCAGACACACAACGGCACAGGATGCGATCGCCTCCGCCGCTACCGACGGCTCCGGTAAGCGGCGGAGGGCACCGGATCGCGGCGGGAGGGGGGGGCCCCTCTCCCGCCACCGATAAAAGTGATCTCGCGGCGAATCCGCCGCAGGGACCACTTTTATCTGAAAGCCGGCCGCCGCACGAAAACGGGGATACCGGGGTTATGGCAGCTAGCTGCTGCCATAACAACGATATACCCCTTCAAACTTAGGACGTACATAGTCGTGCGGCGGTCGGGAAGTGGTTAAATCACAAGTGGGCATGACAGCACACCTCTGATCAGGCTGAGGAGAGTAGGCCGAGTTCTCAGCACACAGAGAAAACTAACCACGCTGTGCTCTCATGCCAAGTGTGGTCAGTTTTTGATAGGAAAGCAAAGAGACTGGCAGGATCACCACGGATTTCATAAAAAGGAAGCAATACAAAGAAAACAGGATACTTTTCCATACAAGTACATGGTACAGCAGGCATATATCAGGAATATGAAATGTTGGGTTTACATTTTTTTTTTTTTAAGAATTATCTATGATAGAATACCTAGCATCAAGTCATTTGGGTTTCTGGGCTACAGGTGACGGTTTATCAGCAGCAGTTATGGGGTTAACGCTTTCCACATCGCCTTGGTTTGTTGCTGGGCTACCGGATCATCAGAATAATCCAGGAGGTCTCCATTCCACATCCCAATCCCTCGGAGACCGAGCTTCTTGACATAGGTTGCCTTCAGTGTTATACTTTCCGGATCATCATACCACACCTGATGGATTTTCCCTTTATTGTCCTGAAAAACATTTTATATATTGTCTTAAAGATTGTCAAGGAAAGCAATAAGAGCAAAATACAGCGATAGACAGACATACAAACCTTGTAATTATAAAAAGGAGCCTTCTGCACATCGTCCCATAACCGACCTGTCAGAGAACTGTTCACCTGATTCATAATTATCCTGTAGGGTACTTGGCGGCCTACTGCGTCGCTGCATGGAGCCCCTTGGAATGGACGTTTTTCCAATTCACACGTGTTATCCTTCGAGAAAAACAAAACGTTAGTTCATTAGGAAACAAAGTAGACAAATTTTGATAATTTTTTTCTTTTACCAGCGGTTAAGGAGAGATCACATGCACCATCACTTTACAAGTTCTCTACAACTTTCAACAGTTGCAGTTGGTTTTGGGAATGTACATGTAAGTCCAAGTACTGTAGTTTAGAGGACAATGACTGATTTTGTGAAGTTAGATTTAAAAAAACAAAAAAAAACAAAACAAAACTATTCTTTTCAGCCAAGGAAGCTGCCATACTAGCGTCTTTTTTTTTTTTTTTTTTTTAAAGCCAGTGGAGTGCAAAGCACACCCAAAAACTTCCACCCAGTGCCAAAAAAAGTGCACACACATAAAGAGTGAAACACAAAAACGTGCAACGGGTGTTACACTGATCCTCCACTAGGGAAGGACCTTACCCTGATCCCCCGGGGCGTTAGGCTCCAGACGGGGACTGAGGTACTTCACTTGGGTCCATCTGGCCGAAACCAGATGGACCCCCCTTCTCTGGAAGGTCTGCCGAAACAGACCCACCCAAGTACTAGGTGGGACTCCCCTGAAGGGAGACCCCATGAGAGAGGACGAACCAAGCCAGAAGGCCTTTGTCCACCCCCCTAAAGACTTTCAGAGTAGGCCCGAGGACCCACACCCTACTCATCACACAGTGACAAACGTTTATACACAAACAAAAAAAATACAAAAAAAAGAGCGACAAACGGGGATAAATAAAAAGAAAGTGGGGAGAAGGAAGGTGGGAGAGTGAAAAGTGATCATTGTGTAATACAATGGCCAGCCCTCCGGCCAGGAATAAAAAATAAAAGTTTCCCCTGGTCCTAGCCAAAAGGCTCGGCCCTAGAGGCAGGTGCGAAAAACGTGTGTTGTGGTGAAGTGACAGCACCCCTGAACTGCCACTTCAGGGGCACATTCACCACTGGCTTTTCGTGCAACCCTGACCCCCAGCCCAGACCACAGCAGCCCCCACCCTAGCCAGGAAGGCGTGGAGTTCTGGAAGCTTGGCGAGAGCCCTTTACCATCAGGCCCCATCGTCGCCCCCATCCCTCCTACCCAATTACATTTGGGAAATACTAACCGCTCCACTCCCCCCCCCTCCCCAAAGGAGGAGTAAGTGTTCTCTCCCAAAAAACTGACCGTAGATAGAGCTACCTCAATCTAGGCCAGAAGGCCAAGGACCTGACCCTCTGGGTCAGACACTGGTTCTCCATCCCCATCAGAAGGCTTCCCTTTCGGCTACGAACCGCTCCAGGTTACCTTTACACCAGCAGGTTTTGCATAGCCTCCACCATCCCTGATACCACTTCGCCGTAGATCAGGGACAGAAGCCAGAGCCACCTCCTGGCAACTGATAACAACAGATACTACAAATGATCTTAGCCAAAAGGCCGAGAAGCGCCATGCTAGCTTCTGTTTGATCTACAGCTGCCATAATGCACATTGTCAATGAAAGTGAAAGTAAAACAAAAACCCAAATTTTGGGTTGTCCCCTGAAAAGTAATACAGAGGAAATCTTCCAATGGGGACACTAATTCTGGTGACCTAGGAGTCCCCAAACAATTCCCTTAATTTGCAGGGATTTCCTCACTGTATTTGTTTAACTATGGGACACAGATGGTGAAAAATAAAATAATCTGTCAGGGGTTGTAATAACTTTTTCTCTATCCAAAATGGAAAAAAAAAAAAAAAAAAAAAAAAAAAAGAAAAAGTTACTCTGAGGCTGGGTTCACACCATTGCGAATTGGATGTGGGTTCTCCACATCCAATTCACAATAGCAGGACATTTTTAGCGGCTCTTTATGGAGCCAGTTCACATATCTCCACTGCGGCTCCGATACAAATTTGCACAGGAGCCCTGTGCGTCTTTTGGTCTGTTTCAGGTCCGAATTCGGGCAAAAATTGAAATCGGACCTTAAATGGTGAACAGGGACACACCGGACCCCTGCTGGGAGCCGCATTCGGCGATGGTATGAACCCAGCCTAAATGCCAATTTGTCAAGGGTGGTGATGGTGGTGGTGGTGGTGGGGGGGGTTTGATTAATAGAAATACTTACCCAACTCATAGATCTGCAGACAATGCTCTAGAATGTTGGTGGTAGGCTGGGTCTCCCCCCCTTAACAATGCAGGACCATGGGACCTGCATTGTATATGATGACATCAAAAAGCTGTGACTAGCTAGGTAGTGAGGTGAAGCAGCTTCGGAGGACTGGTGGCATGAAAAGGGGGAAGCCTGCAGGAGGGAGGAATAAGGTAATCATTTGTACTTTTTCCTTTCACCGTGTGTCGTCCCACCACCCGCCAAACAAACTTTTAACCCATGCGGTCCAGCTGACACTAGAACATGTGTCCCCAGTGGAAGATTTCCCCTTTGCTCCCTTTCTGGTGACAGCTCCAATTTTCTTGACTTCAGGTCTACTTTAGATTACTTTTTTTTTTTTTTTTTATAGGACATCCAGTTGTTTGGAGGGAAACCACACTGCAATTTTAGTAAACAAACATTTTGGGTTATTACTACAAATTTTATCTGAAAGTCATTTTTGATGCATGCTAGCTGCTCTGTATATTTACATGTCATATGCGGGCATTAGATACCCTCTTGTGGTTACCTATTGTATAAATCAAGACAAAACAACCAGGACTTTTGTTGACCAAGAGACTAATATAGGATAAAATAAGTGTGGCGCTAAATAATTATGTCCGTTATTGGGCAAAGCCTGACAGAATGGAAATCCGTGAGGACAACAGCTCAATAAAGTATATTTAATGAAACACCAAATAGCTTAGTGGCATACTCGTGGGAGTGATAAATGAATTAAGAAATATGTGAATAGAATGGTCCAAAAAGGAATCCAACTTGTATTATAGGTCAACAGCAATAGGATCAACTCGCTATGAATAATGTGAAAGGGTGAGTGGAGGAATTCTTCCCCATAAATCTCAAATCAAAAAGTGGTAAATAAAACAAAACTTGTGAATAGTGTAGTGACACACATAAAAAGTATAAAAATATGAAACACCATAGTAACATATATTGCTGTCACGGCCAAAAGTCCAGCGGAAAATTAAGGAAATCTAGTAAAACTATAGTCCAAATGACAAATAGAAAGTTTGTAACTGTAAGGAGGAATGGTAAAAGGCCTTAAATCCGGGAATGACGTCCACAGGATAAGGAGCTCTGCATGTAAAAAAAACGGGATAGGCAAAAATACTCTTACCAGAAGTGGTGGACCCCTCGGCCAGCGGCCTGGGGGTCAAACAGGCTTAGGATAGGAAAGAGGGTTCCACAGCAGTTGGAGATGTTGGGAGGGATCCGCAACACTCACCCACTTAGTCTGATTGTTGTGTCGGCAGCTCTTTTCTGTTTTAGTTGGCGCATTATTATTTTACTTTATTATTTAGTCTGATTGTTGTGTCGGCAGCTCTTTTCTGTTTTAGTTGGCGCATTATTATTTTACTTTATTATTTAGTCTGATTGTTGTGTCGGCAGCTCTTTTCTGTTTTAGTTGGCGCATTATTATTTTACTTTATTATTTCCCAACATCTCCAACTGCTGTGGAACCCTCTTTCCTATCCTAAGCCTGTTTGACCCCCAGGCCGCTGGCCGAGGGGTCCACCACTTCTGGTAAGAGTATTTTTGCCTATCCCGTTTTTTTTACATGCAGAGCTCCTTATCCTGTGGACGTCATTCCCGGATTTAAGGCCTTTTACCATTCCTCCTTACAGTTACAAACTTTCTATTTGTCATTTGGACTATAGTTTTACTAGATTTCCTTAATTTTCCGCTGGACTTTTGGCCGTGACAGCAATATATGTTACTATGGTGTTTCATATTTTTATACTTTTTATGTGTGTCACTACACTATTCACAAGTTTTGTTTTATTTACCACTTTTTGATTTGAGATTTATGGGGAAGAATTCCTCCACTCACCCTTTCACATTATTCATAGCGAGTTGATCCTATTGCTGTTGACCTATAATACAAGTTGGATTCCTTTTTGGACCATTCTATTCACATATTTCTTAATTCATTTATCACTCCCACGAGTATGCCACTAAGCTATTTGGTGTTTCATTAAATATACTTTATTGAGCTGTTGTCCTCACGGATTTCCATTCTGTCAGGCTTTGCCCAATAACGGACATAATTATTTAGCGCCACACTTATTTTATCCTACATTCTCATTACAATTAGTCTGATTGTTGTGTCGGCAGCTCTTTTCTGTTTTAGTTGGCGCATTATTATTTTACTTTATTATCAAGAGACTAATATGTTATAAATCACTATGGATCTACAGTGCCTTGAAAAATTGGATTTTTATAACCGCTTACCTGTAAAATCCTTTTCTTTGAAGTACATCACGGGACACAGAGCCATAGTAGTTACTATGTGGGTTATAGGCCAGCTTCAGGTGATGGACACTGGCACGCCCTAAGACAAAAAGTGCACTCCCTATAAAACCCCTCCCATTACTGGGAGTACCTCAGGTTTGTAGCCAAGCAATACACGTGTATACCAGGGAAGGGAGGGATCTCTGTGTCCCGTGATGTACTTCAAAGAAAAGGATTTTACAGGTAAACTGTTATAAAAATCCTATTTTCTTATTGTACATCACAGGACACAGAGCCATAGTAGTTACTATGTGGGATGTCCCATAGCAATGCTAACTGAAGGGAGGGAGACACAACAAAAAGTAGGGCATTAAGAGAGACTTGAGGACTTATACTGCAGCCTGCAGTACACTACGCCCAAAGGCGATACCCTCATGACTTTTTACATCGATTTGATAGAATCTGGTAAATGTATGGACTGAAGCCCAAGTTGCGGCCTTGCAGATCTGAGCCATGGAGGCCTGGTGATGCACTGCCCAAGAAGCACTAACAGCTCTGGTGGATTGCGCTTTAACATGAAAAGGAAGAATTTTCCTCTTTAGACCACAAGCCTGAACAATCACTTGACAAAGCCATTTGGAAATAGTAGATCTTAGACCACAAGCCTGAACAATCACTTGACAAAGCCATTTGGAAATAGTAGATCTTAGACCACAAGCCTGAACAATCACTTGACAAAGCCATTTGGAAATAGTAGATCTTTACGCTGCCTCTCCTCTTTTAGGACCGTCTAGCAATACAAACAAAACATCTGTTTTGCGAATCTGAGCGGTCACCTTTAAATAGACTTTGACCGCCCTCACTACATCAAGGGAATGTAGTGACCTTTCTTCCATAGACCGAGGTTCTGGAAAAACAGAAGGTAGGACAATATCCTGGTTTAAATGAAAACCTGTCACTACCTTTGGTAGGAATCCAGGATGAGGTCGTAATACCACCTTATCCTTATGAATAATCAAATATGGCTCTTTACATGAAAGAGCCGCCAACTCCGATACTCTTCTGGCAGAGGATATGGAAACCAAAAAAATTATTTTCCTCGTCAAGAGGACCAAGGGAATATCCCGTATAGGCTCAAAACGCTGTTTTTGTAAAGCCGACAGGACTAAATTCCAATTAAGGGTTCAGGGGTGTCCTGACTGGAGGATTAATCCACGTTACCCCCTGAATAAAGTTAAGAACCAGAGAGTGAGAAGCAAGAGGCTGTTGAAAAAAATACAGATAAGGTCGACACCTGGCCCTTGGTAGTACTCAAGGCCAGCTTCATTTCCAATCCCATCTGTAGGAATTCAAGGATCCTATGACATATTCTGGAGTTCCAACCCCTGGATTTACACCAGGAGACATATGCCTTCCAGACTCTATAGCAGGGATATGCAAGTAGCGGACCTCCAGCTGTTGCAGAACTACAAGTCCCATGAGGCATAGCAAGACTCTGACAGCCACAAGCATGACACCCAGAGGCAGAGGCATGATGGGACTTGTAGTTTTGCAACAGCTGGAGGTCCGCTAATTGCTTATCCCTGCTCTATAGTATATGACTCTGGAGGCTGGCTTCCTAGCATTAACCAAAGTAGACACTACTGAAGGTGACAGCCCACATTCCTTTAGAATGTGGGTCTCAATAGCCAAACCGTTAAGCGTTTGTAAGGTAGGATGGAATACCGGACCTTGCGCGAGAAGGTCTGGCCACAGTGGCAGGGTCCAAGGGTCCCCTACCGCCATCTTTATGATCTCGGCAAACCAAGATCTCCTGGGCCACCAGAATCACCTCCTTCCCTTCCTACTTGATCCTGCGAAGAAGGCGCAGAAGCAGCAGAACCAGAGGGAACGCATAGATCAGTGAAAACTGATCCCATGGAAAGACCAAGGCGTCTGTTCCGCATGCCAGCGGATCCCTCGTCCTTGACACAAAGTTGTCAACCTTCTTGTTGAATCTGGACGCAAACAGATCCACGTCCGGAACACCCCATCTTTGACATATCGACAGAAAAATGTCGGGGCAAAGGGACCATTCTCCTGGAAACAATTGTTGGTGACTCAAGTAGCCCGCCTGCCAATTTTCTATCCCTGGAATGAAAATCACCGTTAGGCAAGGAACATTGCTTTCTGCCCAAGATAGAACATGATTCACCTCTCTTTGGGCTGCACGACCTTTCGTGCCCCCTTGGTGATTGATGTAGGCCACCGCCGTGGCATTGTCGGATTGGATCCTGACAGGACAATTCCGTAGTCTGAGCGTCCAGGCCTCTAGGGCCAGACGTACTGCCCGAATTTCTAGAATATTGATGGGCAAGGTCCTCTCTGACTTGGACGCCTTCCCTTGGACAGATGCTTCTTCCAGGACTGCTCCCTAACCTAGAAGGCTGGCATCCGTTGCTACCACTTTCCAGGATACTGGTAGAAAGGATCTCCCCTGTTGAAGATTGCTAGATATCAACCACCAATTGAGGCTCTGACGCACCTCGGGGGATAAGCGCATTGGAAAGTTCAAAGCCTGGACCTTCTTGTTCCAAGTTGACAGAATACTGTTTTGCAGCAGTCTTGAATGAAACTGCGGAGGTTTTAAATTTGTTAATTGAAATCATATCCCCTCTCAAGCGTCTCTTCTCCAGAGAGAATAAGTTCAGTGCTCCCAACTTTTCTTCATAACTAATATCCTCCAGACCCTTTATTAGCTTAGTTGCCCTTCTTTGTACTCGCTCCATTTCCAGTACATCCTTCCTGAGAACTGGTGCCTTCCTTCCACTTCACAATTATGTGACACTTTGTGTTGGTCTATCACATAAAATCCCAATAAAATACATTTACCTTTTTGTTTGTAACATGACAAAATGTGATAAAATTTCAAGGGATATGAATACTTTTTCAAGACACTGTAAGTGGACCCCTAACTGTGCTAAGGCGAGAGCCTAAACCAAGAGCAAAGGATGCAAATATATTGTTCAACTACAGCTTTCCCTATGCATACAATAAATTACAAAGCCAATTGTATTTGCAAACAGACCTACAAGAAAAACGTACCTCTGTTAAATTGAGACAGAGATAATCATAACTATACCACGGGACGCCCATTACAAGCTTCTTAGGGTCAATTCCCAAATTAACGAACTGCTGGTAACCTGAAAAAGACATGCAATTTTTAACAAATGACTGCAGGCACCCAAAACCACAACATTTCTAGGATCACCATGTTCTTGCCCCACAAAGGCTCTGTTATAAAATTTGGTATTTGCAAAAAGTTTATATTTCTGTAGGACTAGATACGTTTGGAGTTCCATTATCCATGTCAATTAGCCATCCAAAGACAGCTGCACTCTGAAAAAGTCCATTTTTATTGCGTCATAAAAGCAACATAACACCGCAGCAAGAAACGGTGGTGCATGAGAAAAGTCTACGCGTTTCATGTTACATCAGCACTTAATAATGATTGAGCGCTGATGTAGCGTGAAATGCCTAGACTTTTCTCATGCCCCACAGTGTTTTGCTGCTGCATTATATTGCTTTTATGTCACAATGAAGATGGACTTTTTCGGAGTGCAGCTGGCTAAACTTTTGTTTCATACGCATATTTTAGTCTGACAAACTGAGCTGGCACCCATAGTGCTATATGCTGGGTGTCCAGCGCGCCCCTGTGCCTTTAAGGAGGGGTGGGCTCCCTCCAGACACACCTGCCCTCTGCCTATCTATTATAATGCATGTGCTTCTACTATAGAGTCTCTCAAAGTTTAGTTAGGCCTGCAGATAATACTGGGGTGTCGTGAAGTGGCTCTGTAGCTTAAGCTTGTATTTGCAAACGTGTGCAAACTAAACCCCTGTTTTTAATGCACACTGTTAGACAGGATAATTCGATTGGTTGAAGACTGGTCGGTAAGTTGAGCTGGGAATTTCTTTGGTTTTATTTTGCCTGTGTTGGCCTTCCATGTGCTCCTTGTATAAAGGTCAGCTATAGGTGAGGGCCGTGCCCGTTTGTCTGGATCGCTTGAAATATTGGTGAGGGGATGCACTGGACACCTTTGCTGCCATAGTGCTATGTGCTGGGTGTCCAGTGCGCCCCTGTGCCTTTGGGGGGTGGGCTCCCTCCAGGCTCACCTGCCCTCTGCCTTCTCATTATAATGCATGTGCTTCCACCATGGAGGCTCTCACTGTTTAGCGTTAGCACTGCAGATAATACTGGGGTGCCGTGGAGTGGCTCTGCAGCTTATGCATGCATTTGCAAATGGGTGCAAACTAAACCCCTGTTTTTAACGCATACTGTTAGACAGGATAATTCGGGAATTCCACATCCTTGCCGCTCCTATAGTAAAGGACCCTCTACGCAGTTTAAGGCTAAACCTCTTTTCTTCTAATTTTAATGAGTGGCCAGGAGTCTTGTTAAACTCCCTTTCACAAAAAAGTTTTATCCCTATTGTGGAGTCATCAGTATGGTATTTGTAAACTGAAATCCTATCCCCTCTCAAGCGTCTCTTCTCCATAATAATATCAGTGCTCGCAACCTTTCCTCATAACTAATATCCTCCAGACCCTTTATTAGCTTTGTTGCCCTTCTTTGTACTCGCTCCACTTCCAGTACATCCTTCCTGAAAACTGGAGTATTATAGAGCAGGAGAATTATCGTTTTATCTCTGGAGTTGATCCCCTTTTTAATGCATGCCAATATTCTGTTTGCTTTGTTAGCATCAGCTTGGCATTGCATGCCATTGCTGAGCCTATCATCTACTAGGACCCCCAGGTCCTCTTCCATCCTAGATTCCCCCAGAGGTTGAGCTGGGAATTTCTTTGGTTTTGTTTTGCACCCATGTGGAGCATTGTGTGCAGGACCGTGTCGGCAGACCAACCCAAAACAGCATAACAAAATTGGAATTGTAAGCCATCCAAAGAAATACAATTCAAATTGCCGGGATTATCTCTCTTAAAAACGCTCATACACCTTACAATCTCTTTTGAAAAATCTTCAAATATATAGCTGATCCTAAGGAAGTGTGTGGAATTCCTGATGGTGTGGCACACCCCTCCCTCTGTTGACAGACATTGAAAATCAGCTCCTCTGGGGCAGGGACTAAAGACAAATCTTCTATGCACTGTGTGAAGCATTGTGGAATATACTGGAAATAATAAAAACCAACATGTCATCACACAACTCTGCACTCACCGGTTATGGTTTGGTTAAATGGTGCGTTGGCTCGAGCAATACATTCAGTCCAGATTTGAGATTGCTCATCGTAGGACATTACAAACAAAAAGTCAGACAGCTCTGCTATGGCAGAATAGTTGTAGCAACGATTATCCACACAATTGGGGTTCCACGCAACATCGAACGTCACCTGCAATTAGAGTAACAGAAATTGTAAAGTACATCTGAATGAACTCATGCTATACATTAAAGCCTAGCTCCCACCCAATTTTTATTTTTGGACAAGGAGAAGAAGGGATTGACGTCTGACCAGGTGTCGTGGCTCCTACTAGGTGGGGGGGGGGTTCTCCTAACTTCCTCTCGGTATGGAGTGGTGGGTGATCTCTCCAGTAGGTACACAAGACTGCAAGCAAATACAACCTGCCTAGGAAAACCCGACCCTTCACACTTAATTTTGACCTCAAATTTAGTTTTAGTCATAGTCTTTTGACTAAAATGCCATTTTCGTTTTATACATATTTTAGTCATCTGAATTGTTTTAGTCGTATTTTAGTCAACTAAAATTGTGTTATTCACCGAAAATATTTTTGCAGAAACTAACACAGTTGCCAAGGCATTTTGATATTTGCATAAGTCCACCCAAAAGCCAGCACACTGCTTGCACCAGGGCCAGGAGCTCTTGAGAGGAGTGCGGAGACATTGTGCTGTGATGTTTTCAGGAAGCTGTGTGCAGCACCCCACTGGCCCCTCCCACCAGCCACGATCTGCCTGCATTGCATAGAGAAGCACACTCATTAGTCCAGAGGACCTCAGTTCCTGTGTTATAATGCATAGTACACAGGAATAAGTTTAAGCAACTCAACTATGCATGAAAACATAGGAACTGAGGTGCAGAAAAATGGCAGGTGCTCTGGACTGAGGAGTCAAAATTTGAAATACATGGCAGTAGCAGGAGGCAGTTTGTTTGCTGAAGGGCTGGAGAGCGGTACAATAATGAGTGTCTGCAGGCAACAGTGAAGCATGGTGGAGGTTCCTCGCAAGTTTGGGGCTGCATTTCTGAAAATGGAGTTGGAGATTTGGTCAGGATCAATGGTGTCCTCAATGCTGAGAAATACAGGCAGATATTTATCCACCATGCCATACCATCAGGGAGATGTGCGATTGTCCCCAATTGTATTCTGCAGCAGGACAATGACCCCAAATATACAGCCAACGTCATTAAGAACAATCTTCAGTGTAAAGAAGAACAAGGAGCCCTGGGAGTGATGATTTGGCAACCAAACAATAATCTCCTGCGCTCCAGTGTTTTGCTAGACACGGATGGTGTGATCCATTCTTTAATAGAAGGCAAAGTCTATAGTCTTGCAGCCCTCTTCAGAACAATGGGTATTCGTACAACTAAAGAGAAAATAAAAAGAGAAGAGGGCGCAGTGACCTAGTACATTACCAATGTAAAAGTTTTATTAAAAGTATAAAAGCAATGGTACTACTCACAAACGAGCATAAAAAACCAGGCTTATCTTAGCAGTCACAACTGCATCCCTTGGCACCTGCAGACAGGACCTGATGACAAGAGGTAGATGATGGCATGCCAAACGGCTGAACACTCCATTCATTTACCTCACACCGTCTTCCCTTAGGTCTTACAGGACATCCCTGTATCTCCTGTACCCCAGTATACCATTTTACACTCCCATAATATTTTGATACTAATTATTCGATATATACAATTTCTCATAGTGAGCACACCATACAAGATTTATGGGCAACTCAGGATACCATGATTATTGTTATATCAAAATATATATATATATATATATATATATATATATATATATATATATATATATATATATATATATATATATATATATATATATATATATATATATATATATATATATATACACACACACACACTTATCTATTTCATCACAGTGAGTACACCCTGCAAGACCTAGGGGCAACATTTGGGTCCCCATTTCTTTTCTTTTTCCTTTTCATGCTTTGTTGGACACTTCTGTACCCCTTGCACTAGAGTATACTATCTCATATTTTCAGGATACTGTTACATCTATTACTGTAGATCCACATATATACAGTTATACTCATATATTTCATTATATTGAGTACACTCTGCAACGATCCTGGGTGACACTTGGGTCCAATCCTCCCCTCCTTTTTTTCCCCATCTCCTTGCCATGCCTGCCCTACGCCAGACCTCGGTCCTCCACGCTTTGGTCTTCGTCCCTTCAGCTCCCGTGGGAGATGTTTTCTGCTCACCATTGCCGGGGGTCGGCCCCTGGAGCCAATCACCTGTCAAGTGAGTATGGGATCACTAGTTCTGGCTTCATACTCTTGTCCAATCATAACCTACACTACAATCTACTTTTTTACTTGTTGTTACAGACATCAGATATACACATCAGCCCCTGATAATGCAAGAAGAGCTCGTGAAACGCGTCGGGTTAGAGATGTATCATGTATATCTGTACTCATAATACTTTGATGTTATGTCAATATGGCTATGTTTTTAGGGCTATCATGTTATGCTGCTGTTCTTATGAATTTGCCACTTATACAGTGGCTTGCGAAAGTATTCGGCCCCCTTGAACTTTTCAACCTTTTGCCACATTTCAGGCTTCAAACATAAAGATATCAAATTTTAATTTTTTGTGAAGAATCACCAACAAGTGGGACACAATTGTGAAGTGGAATGAAATCTATTGGATATTTTAAACTTTTTTAGCAATTAAAAAACTGAAAAGTGGTGCGTGCAAAATTATTCGGCCCCTTTACTTTCAGTGCAGCAAACTCACTCCAGAAGTTCAGCGAGGATCTCTGAATAATCCAATGTTGTCCTAAATGACTGATGGTGATAAATAGAATCCACCTGTGTGTAATCAAGTCTCTGTATAAATGCACCTGCTCTGTGATAGTCTCAGGGTTCTGTTGAAAGCGCAGAGAGCATCATGAAGACCAAGGAACACACCAGGCAGGTCCGTAATACTGTTGTGGAGAATTTTAAAGCCGGATTTGGATACAAAAAGATTTCCCAAGCTTTAAACATCCCAAGGAGCACTGTGCAAGCGATCATTTTGAAATGGAAGGAGTATCAGACCACTGCAAATCTACCAAGACCTGGCTGTCCCTCTAAACTTTCAGCTCAGACAAGGAGAAGACTGATCAGAGATGCAGCCAAGAGGCCCATGATCACTCTGGATGAACTGCAGAGAACTACAGCTGAGGTGGGAGAGTCTGTCCATAGGACAACAATCAGTCGTACACTGCACAAATCTGACCTTTATGGAAGAGTGGCAAGAAGAAAGCCATTTCTCAAAGATATCCATAAAAAGTCTCGTCTAAAGTTTGCCACAAGCCACCTGGGAGACACACCAAACATGTGGAAGAAGGTGCTCTGGTCCGATGAAACCAAAATCGAACTTTTTGGCCACAATGCAAAACGATATGTTTGGCGTAAAAGCAACACAGCTCATCACACTCAACACACCATCCCCACTGTCAAACATGGTGGTGGCAGCATCATGGTTTGGGCCTGCTTTTCTTCAGCAGGGACAGGGAAGATGGTTAAAATTGAGGGGAAGATGGATGCAGCCAAATACAGGACCATTCTGGATGAAAACCTGTTGGAGTCTGCAAAAGACCTGAAACTGGGACGGAGATTTATCTTCCAACAAGACAATGATCCCAAACATACAGCAAAATCTACAAAGGAATGGTTCACAAATAAACGTATCCAGGTGTTAGAATGGCCAAGTCAAAGTCCAGACCTGAATCCAATCGAGAATCTGTGGAAAGAGCTGAAAACTGCTGTTCACAAACGCTCTCCATCCAACCTCACTGAGCTCGAGCTGTTTTGCAAGGAAGAATGGGCAAGAATTTCAGTCTCGATGTGCAAAACTGATAGGGACATACCCCAAGCGACTTGCAGCTGTAATCGCAGCAAAAGGTGGCTCTACAAAGTATTAACGCAAGGGGGCTGAATAATTTTGCACGCCCCACTTTTCATTTATTTATTAGTTAAAAAAAGTTTCAAAAATCCAAAAGATTTCGTTCCACTTACCAATTGTGTCCCACTTGTTGGTGATTCTTCACAAAAAATAAAAATTTTATATCTTTGTTTGAAGCCTGAAATGTGGCAAAAGGTTGAAAAGTTCAAGGGGGACGAATACTTTCGCAAGCCACTGTATTTATGACCTGTATTGGATGACAATGATTCTAATAAACTTTGAAATTTTTCATACTATCACATTTATTTACCTGTGATCATCATGGACACTTCATTTAAAGTCCCATGGGCGAATTTTTGTTTTTTTCTGCACTGGAATTAAGGGGCCAAGCCCAACCCCTGAAAATATCCCCACACCATATTCCCCCTCCACCAAATAATTTAGACCAGTGCACAAAGCAAGATCCATAAAGACATGGATGAGTGAGTTTGGGGTGGAGGAACATGACTGGCCTACACAGAATCCTGACCTCAACCCGATAGAACACCTTTGGGATGAATTAGAGCGGAGACTGCGAGCCAGGCCTTCTCATCCATCCAACATCAGTACCTGACCACACAAATGCACTTCTGGGAAGACTGTCCACAAGGTTTAGGAGTGCGTCTATGGGAATGTTTGACCTTTCTTCCAGAAGAGTTGAAGCTGCAGAAGGGTTGGCCAACGCAATATTGAACCCTAGGGACTAAGACTGGGATGCCAATAATTATTTGATCCCCTGCAGATTTTGTAAGTTTGCCCACTAACAAAAAAATAAAGGGTCTATAATTATATATTTTTATCCTAGGTGTTTTATTATATAATTTTATCCTAGGTGTATTTTAAATGATAGAGACAGAATATCAACCAAAAATCCAGAAAAAAACACATACTATAAATTAAGTTGAAGTACAGTGAGTTAAAAAAGTATTCGATCCCCAAGCAAAACATGACTTGGTACTTGGTGGAGAAACCCTTGTGGGCAAGCACAGAGGTCAGTGACCATTTTTACACACATTTCAGGAGGGATTTTGTTCCACTCTTCTTTACAGATCTTCTCTAAATGCCTAAGATTTCTTGGCTGTCTCTTGGCAGCTCGAAGTTTCAGCTCCCTCCATAAGTTTTCTATAGGATTAAGGTCTGGAGACTGACTAGGCCACTCCATGATCTTAATGTGCTTCTTCTTAAGCCACTCCTTTGTTGTGTTGCCTTGGCGGTAGGTTTTGGGTCATTGTCATGCTGGAAGACCGGTCCATGACCCATCTTCAGTGTTATGGCTGAGGGAAGAAGGTTCTCATCCAAGATATTACAATTCATGGCCCCATCCATTGGCCCTGGTCTCATCTGATCACAGAACTTACTCCCTACCTTCTCTGAATCAACCAAAATTGAGCGGGCTTTGATGGGGGCCCAGATGTAAGGCGGGCTTTGATGGGGGCCCAGATGTAAGGCGGGCTTTGATGGGGGCCCAGATGTAAGGCGGGCTTTGATGGGGGCCCAGATGTAAGGCGGGCTTTGATGGAGGCCCAGATGTAAGGGGGGCTTTGATGGAGGCCCAGATGTAAGGGGGGCTTTGATGGAGGCCCAGATGTAAGGGGGGCTTTGATGGAGGCCCAGATGTAAGGGGGGCTTTGATGGAGGCCCAGATGTAAGGGGGGCTTTGATGGAGGCCCAGATGTAAGGGGGGCTTTGATGGAGGCCCAGATGTAAGGGGGGCTTTGATGGAGGCCCAGATGTAAGGGGGGCTTTGATGGAGGCCCAGATGTAAGGCCTCCAGGTAGCCATATTGCATTTTACAGAAAATGACAGCACTGCAGATTGAAAAGCAAAGGTAATTTTTAGTAACCTTCAATAACAATATGACTTGTGTTGCAATTGTATGTTATATATTTTTGTATTTTATTTGCCACTTTTTTCCCACAAATGTGGAGTTACCCCTTAAAAGCAACTTTAGTTTCTGTTCTTTCGAAGGTTAAACATGATAAATCTAATATTTGGCAGACAGCATGGCTTTATTACTGTGTTGCACAATAAAATGGCTTGGGGGGGGGGGGGGGGGGGGGGGGACAAGGTTGGTGTTTGCAGTAACAGGTGCCAGAATGAGCTCTCTGTCTGACAGTACACAAAGCACATAGCTTGCTCAGCAACTATGCAGCCCGAAGTCCTGGGCACCGATGTAAACGCACACATCATGCACAATGGATGTTCCTAATGCTGATCTTATTAACGTCCTGAATTACAAGCGGATACTCTGCCAGATTTCTGCAGTGTTGTAGATCAGGAGCCTCCAAACTACAGCCCGGGGGGCCACAACCGACCCACCACAAGATGTTATCCATCCCACAGCTAGGGTCAGTGGCGTATCCCCAGATAGTGCAGTGCTTCCGATGGGAACCCTGATCTAAGGCGGGCTTTGATGGGGGCCCAGATGTAAGGTGGGCTTTGATGGGGGCCCTGATGTAAGGGGGGCTTTGATGGAGGCCCTGATGTAAGGGGGGCTTTGATGGAGGCCCTGATGTAAGGGGGGCTTTGATGGAGGCCCTGATGTAAGGGGGGCTTTGATGGAGGCCCTGATGTAAGGGGGGCTTTGATGGAGGCCCTGATGTAAGGGGGGCTTTGATGGAGGCCCTGATGTAAGGCAGTATAGGGGAAGTCTAATGTGATTGGGGGGGGGGGGGTACTGATATGAAGTTTATTAATTTAAATTTTATTCATTCATTCAGAAACAGATTATTTTCATCCACAATAGGAATTGAGCTCCCAGCTGCTGACCCGGCAAGAAATTTAAAAGCAGAGTTATTATGTCACAAGGAGTAATAAAAGCTGTTTTCTGCTACAGGAACAAGGTCATAGAAAACAACATGAATAATCTAGAGGCAGCAAGATATGTATGGGGGGTAAATTTAGGCCAAGTCTATAAAAATCCTTTAAACTCAGTGACTGGTGCTCTCTCAACAAGCTGTAAGTAAAAGTATCTTTGTCACCTGAGATCCTGGGATTTCTCTGTGGAAGGTCTCTGTGGTTTCCTTCACCAGATCCGTTAGAGCGTAATACTCGGGTGTATTTGGAAGTATCGGTTGTTCAATATCCAAGTTGATCCCATCCATATACTGAGTCTTGGCCAGTTTCACCTTCCCTGCAATCCAGGCAGATCTCTGCTTTGGGTCTATGATTTCCTTCACTGGTACATCACCTACATATAGAGAGAATTAATGCGCAACTCAACTTTTGTTGAGAAAAAAAAACACTCCCCTCTGGGTGATCTATGTACATTGCAAGGATAACAAACTTTGTTGCAGATTCCTACCTTTTGTTATTCTAAAGAAATCCCTGTGTGTTAGTCAGTGACCATGTGAAAAAATGAGTCTAATGGGAGTGGTTTCATAATTATCAATCAGCTGCTGCACCTGCAGGGCTCTAATGAGGAAAGCTGCTGGGTCTGCATCTCTTTAGGCGCGATTTCCTATTGGGAGTAGCTCACCAAAAATGACATTTTTGTTGCAGGGGATGCCTGAAATTTTACTTGTATCTTAGTGCAGCCAATCACACAAGCAGGAAATGATGTTTCTGGAGGACATTTTATGTACAGAACACCCCCAGGTAGCCATATTGTATTTTACAGAAAATTACAGAGCTGCACATTCAAAAGGAAAGGTAATTTTTAATAAAATTAAATTACAAAATGTATATGCTATACTATTTTTTTTTATTTGTGATCTTTTTTTTTTTTGAAGAAAGTGGAGTTGCCCTTTAACGCAAAGAATATTTAGGATCGCTCCAGGGAAGGTTACAGCATTAACAGGACAAGTTCAGTTTTTTCTTTTCTTTTAACAAAAATATCTAATGCGCTCCAGGCCCTGGATCAATTAAAGGCAACGTTTAGTGGTTTTGCATGTACTTCCCCTATGGTCAGGATTAAAAAAAAATAACATCAGGTGGAACTTTAGAGATGAATTTCCAAGTCATCTTTATCTACTTTGCTGAAAAGGCCTGCTCGCAGTACCTCGGTACCTGTAGCCAGCCCATCGGAGTACCTCGGTACCTGTCGCCAGCCCATCGGAGTACCTGTCCCCAGCCCATGTCTCAAAGAATATACGTTGGGGTGTTTGCTTTCCAAAATAGAAAAAGGGTGTCAGGAAAATATATATGTAATTTATACTCCCTGCATGTTGGGCCTCTCTATGTGGCCAGGCTGTGTAAAAATCTCACACATGTGGTATCGCCGTACTCGGGAGGAGTAGCAGAATGTATTTTGGGGTGTCATTTTTGCTATGTACATGTTATGTGTTAGAAAAAGCTTATAAATTGACAACTTTGTGTAAGAAAAAATACGTTTTCATTTTCTTTCCACATTTTCCAAAAACTTGTGGAAAAAAATGACAAGTTCAAAAGACTCATTATGCCTTATAGAATGTATGTTTTGGTGTTTTGCTTTACAAAATGGGGTCATTTTGTGAATAATTTCACTGTCCTGGTGCTCCAGGACTTTCAAAAGTGTAATAGGTAGGAATGAAATTAGATGTGTAGATTATGCTCCTAGAACGCTTGATGGTGCTCCCTGCATGTTGGGCCTCTGTATGTGGCCAGGCTGTGAAAAAGTCTCACACATGTGATAACGCCATACTCAGGAGGATTAGCAGAATGTATTTTGTGGTGTAATTGAAAGTATGAATATGCTGTGTGTGAGAAATAACTTGGTTTTTTTTTGTTTTGTTTTTTTTTTAAAAAGGATTTATTTTTACTAAGAATTGTGGGGAAAAAAATTACAACTTCAAAAAACTCACTATGCCTCTTACTAAATACCATGGACTGTCTGCCTTCCAAAAAAGGGTCATTTGGGGGGTATTTGTACTGTCCTGACATTTCCGGGCCCTCAGTACATCAGGTGTAATCAATTTTTAAAAGGGGTTGTAAACCCTTGTGTGTTTTCACCTTAATGCTTTAAGGTGAATTAACACCTGGCAGTGATCAGCCCCCCAGCCCCCCCGTTTTACTTACCTGAGCCCTGTATTTCCCTCGCCGGGGATGCGCCATCCCTCTCTCCACAGGGTCCCCGCTCTTGATTGGATAGATTGATTGACAGCAACGAGAGCCAAGGGCTGTGCTGCCGTCAATCAAATCCAATGGCGCAGGGGCAGGGCCGAGTCCGGCATTCGTGCCTATGGACGCAAATGCTGGATTCAGGAGAGCGCCCGCAATGTAATCCCTCTAGGAGAGTGCTTTTCCTAGGGGGTTATCTGATGCAGAGAGGAGCCACAAGAGCCACCGAGGGACCCCAGAAGAGGATGTTCGGGACCACTCTGTGCAAAATGAACTGCACAGTGGAGGTAAGTATGATATTTTTTTTTTTTTTTTTAAATAACAAACGAACCCTTACAATCACTTTAAGCCTTTAAACCCACAAGTGTTTTTTTTTTATTTTTTTTAACACTACTATTCCTTTATATTGGCTTTTGAAATTGGATGAAAGGTTCAGCATTGGGAAACACTTTTTTGAAAGAGAAAAAGTGAATTTTATATACAATTATAAAGATCAGACCAAAATGAGGGACAAATGAGGAGGAAAGAGGGACAGAGGGACATTTCTCCAAATCAGGGACAGTTGGGAGCAATGCATATCTGCAGTTCTTCTTGCTCACTAGGGCTTATTATTGTGACATTTGCAACACAGAAGCCCCTGGCTGGAAACTAATTATAAGGCCTCCATGCACACTGGACGTTAAAATAACGTTATAAAAACGTCAGCAGCTTTGCATTGAGTTTTTCAAGTTTTTTGCTAAATCTTTTTTTAGCGTTTTTTCCGCGTTAGGGGTTTTTTTTTTTTTTAAGAAAATTTTTTTTTTTCCAATGGATCAAAAACATTAAAAAACGCTGGTGAGCGACATTTTTGAGCGTTTATCAGCATTAGAGCGTTTTTACAGCTGAAAAACGTCTCTCAGAACCCACTAGTTTTGTTTTTTTTTTACTGCTCAAAAACGCCACTGCCCAAAACTGCTGAGAACAGCCTATGTGTGCATGGACACATAGGATAACATGACGGAGAGTTCAATGACGGTAGAAAAGACCGTCTATAGCCAAAAAGAACTGCTGTAAGAACGTCAAAAAACCTCCAGTGTGCATGAGGCCTTAGGAGAGATAAGAAGGGGGATGGGCAGGGGGGAGGAAGGGGCTGTTTTCGTCCTGCAAGACCGGCCTGAGGGATTTTGTATTTTTCTACTTTTGTATATTTTTTGGTCTCGTTGCCTTTCGGGGTTGCTTTTGTAACTGTTCTGTTACTAGAGCTGCACGATTCTGGCAAAAATGAGAATCACGATTTTTTTTGCTTAGAGGATAGATCGCGATTCTCTCACGATTCTCGCGGCGTAACATCATCTTTCACATTAAAACAAAAAAATTGTGCTAACTTTACTGTTTCGTTTTTTTTAATTTATTGAAGTGTATTTTCTCCCAAAAAATTGCATTTGAAAGAGCGCTGGGCAAATACAGTGCAACATAAAATATTGCAGCAATTGCCATTTTATTCCCTAGGGTCTCTGCTAAAAATAAATATATATATATATATATAATCTCTAATGTTTGGGGGTTCCAAGTAATTTTTTTTAGCAAAAAATATTGATTTTAAATTAAGAAAGAAGTGTCAGAAAAAGATTTAGACTTTAAGTGGTTAAACTTCCTGCATTTACACCTTGTTTAAAGCTTGGCAGATTGCCCAGGTTATTTGTTTACACAGAGAAGTTTATCCCTTTGATCTAAGAAGGAAGTTAGATACAATGTTTCAAGTTCTAAACTTGGCAGACTGCCTGGATGTTTTCTTTTGAAAGCTGAGCAAACAGATAATCTCTCCACTTGTTTATATGAAAGAATCGGCAAACTCAGCAGGAGAGATTGTCAGGGGAGGTGAATCGAGATCACGATTTTTTAACGATTAATTGTGCAGCTCTATCTGTTACCTTTTCTATTTTCTACAAAATAAAACAGAGATTTTAAAAACAAAAAAACAAAACAAACAAAAAACAACCAACAAAGTGTTTAAGCCTGCCGGATGCTCGCAATATATTCATCTGTCCAGCAATGACTTAAACCAGGGATGTGCAATTAGTGGACCTCCAGCTGTTGCAGAACTACAAGTCCCATGAGGCATAGCAAGACTGACAGCCACAAGCATGACAACCAGAGGCAGAGGCATGATGGGACTTGTAGTTTTGCAACAGCTGGAGTTCCGCTAATTGCATATCCCTGAATTTTAAACCCTTTTCAAAGCATTAGTGAACCAGATCACGAGTCCTGTAACACCGTTTATCGAGCCCATCAAATCATCAAGCTATTTTTAATGCCATTCTCACCCTTTAGCACGAATCTTGCTCCTTTGGAGTGTGCAAAGCACATCAGTTCGGGGTCATAAGGTGCAAATAAAGCCACTGTGGTCACCTTAGACCAATCATAGCGCTTCCAGTTTTTGCCACGTACATAGAAGACAAAGACCTAGAAAGAGGAACATAATGAGGTGATTGGTGTTTTATCATATTTTGCTTATCCTGAAGAACCAGCAACACCCCATAGAAGTACCCGCAGCTCATAGTGCAGGGACAGACATTAAAAAACATTAGCATTAGACTCCAGTATGAGACGCGCTTCACAGCATTTTTATCTCGGGGTGCACTGCAGAGTCTGACCAATGCCACCGCCTGTCCAACTCACCCGTTAAGTTCAATGGGGTCATGCCACATGCATTTACAAAGCAGTAGTGCAGCATTAAAGGGTTAAATCAGGTGGTGGAGAGACAATACAATGCTAACTCATCGCCTGTCCAATGTCCGCTGAAAAGCGATCTGAATGCGAATCACTCTTCAGACGGCACTGCACTACTCCACCACAAGTGTGAAAGAGTTCGAAATGCATGGAAAACAGCCCATCTCATCCTCTTCCTGATCAGCAATGTCAAAGAATATGTAGCTATAACACTCTGCATCCCATAAGACAACAACCAATCAGATGTCAGTGCTCTTCTCCTATCTCTGCTTTTTCCAGAACAACAAAATTATTGGAAACGCTCATCCCTGAAGTTTGCATCCCCCAGATCAATAACCAGACGCCAGCACTCATCTTCTAACGCCGCATCCCACACAGCAAGAACCAATCAGATGTCAGCGCTCATCAACAACCTCTGCACCTCTTCCAGTTCAATAACCTGTTAGATGTCAGCACTCATCTCAGAACTCTACATACTGCAGATCAATAACCAATCATATCCCAGAATTGATCTAACTCTGCACCCCCTAAATCAATAACCAATCATATCCCTGAATTGAACTAACTCTGCACCCCCCAATCAATAACCAATTAATCTGACTCTAGTTTTTGATTGGGGGGGGGGGGGGTTTACATAGTTAGATCAGTTCTGGGATATGATTAGTTATAGATTGGGGGGGGTGCAATCATATCCCAGAATTGATCTAACTCTGCACCCCCAGATCAATAACCAATCAGATGCCAGCGCTCATCTTTTAGCTATGTATCCTACTGATCGATAACCAATCAGATGCCAGCGCTCATCTTTTAGCTATGTATCCTACTGATCGATAACCAATCAGATGCCAGCGCTCATCTTTTAGCTATGTATCCTACTGATCGATAACCAATCAGATGCCAGAATTAATCTAACTCTTCACACCCCCCCCCCCCCCTCAAAAACCAATCTCAGCTCTCATCAACAACTTCTTCATCTCTTCCAGATCAATAACCAATCAGATGTCAGCTCTCATCTCCGAACCCTGCACCCCCCACAGATCAATAACCAATCAGATATCAGCTCTCATCTCCGAACCCTGCACCCCCCACAGATCAATAACCAATCAGATATCAGCTCTCATCTCCGAACCCTGCACCCCCCACAGATCAATAACCAATCAGATGTCAGCTCTCATCTCCTAGGTTGCAGTGCAGGGATGAGAGCTCCTGTGTGATTGGCTCTGGGCTCGGTGATAGAAGGAGAAGCAGGAAGTTACAATGTAACAATGTACCTCGGAGTCCCGGGAGTGTTGGATGGGATCGCAGAGAGCCGGATCGGAGCAGGGACAGGCAGCCAGGCACACAGCAGCCCCGATCATCAGGATCATCAGACACACAGCACTCATCTCCCCCATCCTTCCCGCACACTGACCGCCCTGCCTGGGAGACACACCGGGGGGCGGGGACTGACCAACAGGGGGGCGGGGACGGATGATTGACAGGTCAGCTACTTCTCATTGTAGAGAGAGGGACAGAGCCAAAGTACAGTCAGCTAATGAGGAAAGAGTTCCCATTGGAGGTGATGATATCTGTATACAGTCAGTGTACTATTACCAGACTTGTTATCCCTCCTCATCACTACAGAAGGTGATCTGTCTCAGAAGAGAACTGGACTGATTGGTTCTGATCACCTCTCACCTGAACATTCCACTTCCCTGTGCTGAGGCTCTAACCCTTTCACCGCCAGAACCGGTTTTCCATATTTTTTCGCACACATGTTGAAGAGCGGGCTTTTTCTGGCACTTAATCAGTTTTTTTGCTAGAAAATGACTTAGAACTCCCAAACATTATTTCTATTTTTCCTAAGCAGAGGCCCTGGAGAATAAATTGGTGGGTTTTGCGATATTTTTTTTTTATGCTACATATGTATTTGCGCAGCAGTTTTTCAAGTACAATTTTTGGGAAAAAATACACTTTTTTTTAATTTTAATGCAAAAAAAAAAAAAAAAAAACATAACACATAACCCAATTTTTTGTAAAATGTAAAAAGATGATGTTATGGCAGGCAAGTAAATAGATAGCAAGCAAGTCATTCTTTAACCCCTTCAGCCCCGGAAGGATTTACCCCCTTCCTGACCAGAGCACTTTTTACAATTTGGCACTGCGTCGCTTTAACTGCTAATTGCGCGGTCATGCAATGCTGTACCCAAACGAAATTTGCGTCCTTTTCTTCCCACAAATAGAGCTTTCTTTTGATGGTATTTGATCACCTCTGCGGTTTTTATTTTTTGCGCTATAAACGGAAAAAGACTGAAAATTTTGAAAAAAAAATGATATTTTCTACTTTTTGTTATAAAAAAAATCCAATAAACTCAACTCAACTTGTGTCACAATATAAAATATTCCATGGACTCGACATGCCTCTCAGCAAATAGCTTGGGGTGTCTACTTTCCAAAATGGGGTCATTTGGGGGGGTTTTGAACTGTCCTGGCATTTTATGCACAACATTTAGAAGCTTATGTCACACATCACCCACTCTTCTAACCACTTGAAGACAAAGCCCTTTCTGACACTTTTTGTTTACATGAAAAAAATTATTTTTTTTTGCAAGAAAATTACTTTGAACCCCCAAACATTATATATTTTTTTAAAGCAAATGCCCTACAGATTAAAATGGTGGGTGTTTCATTTTTTTTTTTCACACAGTATTTGCGCAGCGATTTTTCAAACGCATTTTTTGGGGAAAAAACACACTTTTTTAAATTTTAATGCACTAAAACACACTATATTGCCCAAATGTTTGATGAAATAAAAAAGATGATCTTAGGCTGAGTACATGGATACCAAACATGACATGCTTTACAATTGCGCACAAACGTGCACTGGCAGCAAAATAAATACATTTTTAAAAGCCTTTAAAAGCCTTTACAGGTTACCACTTTAGATTTACAGAGGAGGTCTACTGCTAAAATTACTGCCCTCGATCTGACCTTCGCGGTGATACCTCACATGCATGGTGCAATTGCTGTTTACATTTGACGACAGACCGACGCTTGCATTCGCCTTAGCGCAAAAGCAGGGGCAACAGGGGTGCTTTTTTTTTTTTTTTTTTTCTTTTTTATCTTATTTTTAAACTGTTCCTTTCATTTTTTTAAAATAATTTTTATTGTTATCTCAGGGAATGTAAATATCCCCTATGATAGCAATAGGTAGTGACAGGTACTCTTTTTTGAAAAAATTGGGGTCTATTAGACCCTAGATCTCTCCTCTGCCCTCAAAGCATCTGACCACACCAAGATCGGTATGATAAAATGCTTTGCCAATTTCCCAATGGCGCTGTTTACATCCGGCGAAATCTAAGTCATGAAATGCTCGTAGCTTCCAGTTTCTTAGGCCATAGAGATGTTTGGAGCCATTCTGGTCTCTGATCAGCTCTATGGTCAGCTGGCTGAATCACCGGCTGCATTCTCAGGTTCCCTGTTGAGACAGGAGAGCCAGAGAAAAACACGGGAGACGGTGGGGGCATTCCCTCCCACTGCTTGTAAAAGCAGTCTAGAGGCTAATTAGCCACTAGGATTGCTTTTACATGAAAGCCGACCGCTGGCTGAAAAGAATGATACCAAGATGATACCTAAACCTGCAGGCATCATTCTGGTATAACCACTCAAAGTCGTGAATGGCGTACCTGAAGACAAAAAAATGGTTAATAAAACACAGTAAACGGTAAAGTATAAAAAATTGCATACCTGAAAAGCAAACATGATAAAACATAATAACAATAAAACATTGCAGAACAGAATACAGTAAAAAAGAGCAGAACAATAGAGAGAGAGAGAGAACAATAAAACGACAACTATTTTTTAAAAATTTTATATATATATATATATATATATATATATATATATATATATTTGTTTTTTACACTTTTTTTTGTAACTGTAACTTTTATAACTGTAACTGGTTCCAGGTTCGGGTCTCTCAAAATGCGATGGCATCTTGGGAGACCCTGTGAAAGTGTGCCTAGTCTGTGCAATGCTGTACCCTACGCTAATACTCAACTAGTGTATGGTAGCGTTCAAAACATTCACCAATGCAAAGACCAGGATTGTCAGGACAGGAGGGACAATAATAGCGGGTGTCACGCCTATATCCGCGCTTGCTGCAGACACAACATCTTTTTTGGGGGGGTTCGTTGGGTAGGGGTACTCGGGAGGACATAAAGAAAATGCCTCTCATGCAGCCGACTGCATTTGGTTGGGGATGTGAATGGGGGAAGTACGGGTGCTGCAGAAGCGGTGGGTTCCCAATTAGGATTGGCGAATGCAGCAGGAAGGGCATTATGGGCACGACGGGCCTGTGTTTGTCTTCTTGGTGGCAGCGGGACACTACTTGTGCTTGCCACCTCACCAGCTTGAACTGCACTTATGGGACTCGCCACGTCACCAAGTGTTACTGCAGTGCTGGTTTGACTACAACCGGGGTGTACTAGGCCGCTGGCGCTTGCCAGTTCACCAAAACGCTACCAAAAAAACTGTTAGCGATCGCAGGGATCAGGCCTGACTCTGCGAACGCTGCAGTTATGCGTTTAGTGTTTTGTAAGTGCCAGTGATCGATTGATACTGCACTTGGGGGAGCTGGGCCAGGCGGAGGGGCAAAACGCAGGTGCTAGCAGGTATCTGGGCTGATCCCGCTAACACTGCGTTTTTGGGAACCCTAAACTGCTGGGGACGCTAGTATAGATCTGATCGGATCAGATATTGATCCGTACAGATACTATACCACTAAGGGAGGCGTATGCTGCGTGCGTGGGTGTTAGCGGTACTGGCGCTAATCTGATGCTGCCTGGGGGGACGCATATCACCGCCGGGCGATCAGGGGGCTAAACCTTTATTCGATAATAAACGGCGGGTGCCCTGACACTATAAAAAAATAAATGAACTAACCAGCGTTACCTGTAACGGTTATACGGTGATCAGCGGTGAAAGGGTTAACTAAGGGACAATCAAGGGGTTAAAACATTTATTAGGTAGTATATGGGGGTCCCTGTCGCTATAAAACGCTGACGGTGAACCTAAATATTTACCTCCCTAACTAGCGTCACCAGTGACACTAATACAGCGATCAGAAAAATGATTGCTTAGCGACACTGGCGACAGGGGGTGATCAAGGGGTTAAAACTTTATTAGGGGGGGTTAGGGGGGTATCCTAGACCTAAAGGGGGGTAATACTAACTGCCCTACCACAGTAACTGTCACAAACTGACACCAATGCAGTAATCAGGAAAAAAAAAAAAAAAAAGCTTGGTGTCAGTGTGACGGGGGGGGGGGGGGGGGTGATTAGGGGGTAATCGAGGGGGATGGGGGGGTAAAGGGGGGTGTTTTGTGTGCCTGGCATGTTCTACTGTGTGTGTGTTGTGCACTCACATTACAGTCTTCTCTCCTCGGCGCCGGAACGGAAAATACCGAGCCGAGGAGAGATGACATCATTTCCTTTGCTGCTGTTTAGCATACAGCAGCAGAGGAATGATCTCATTGGCCGGCAGCGATCGCGAGGGAGGGGCCACAAATGGATGGCCTCCCCCTCACCTCTGACCGCCGCTGGACAAACCGCCTCGGCACGGGGGGGGGGGGGTGATCGGACCCCCCACCTGCGGGAGGCAGATCACGTACAGGTACGTGATTCTGCCTGCCCGTGCCATTCTGCTGACGTATATCAGCGTGAGGCGGTCGGCAAGTGGTTAATGACCAGGCCATTTTTTGCGATTCGGCACTGTGTCGCTTTAACTGACAATTGCGCGGTTGTGCAACGTTGGACCCAAACAAAATTGACTAGTCAAATGGCTGCATTTGACTATTCGCTTACCTAACACTGAACCGCCTCTCCGTCAATCAGGTGCTTGGGTCTGTTACTTGTCACAAGATTGGCTGAAACGACAGGTGCCGCTATTGGTCACCTATCAGGAGGAGAGGACGGGAGATGAGGCAGGCGAGTAGACGCATGAAGGACCACGCTCGTCGCTGTCACTTGCTGCCCCACAGACACAGGGTAAGTGCTGGGCAGACGGCAAGCGGGCGGGAGGCTCACTGGCAGCATTTAATGGGCACATTGGCAGCATATGATGGGCAGTTGGGCACACTGGCAGCATTTGATGGGCAGTTGGGCACACTGGCAGCATATGATAGGAACACTGGCAGCATTTGATGGGCACAGTGGCAGCGTTTAGCACAGTAGCTGCGTTTGATGGCGCAGTGGCTGCATTTGATGGGCACAGTGGCAGCGTTTGGCACAGTAGCTGTGTTTGATGGCACAGTGGCGGAATTTGACGGCACAGTGGCTGAATATGATGGGAAGTTGGGCACACTGGCAGCATATGATGGACACATTGGCAGCATTTGATGGGCACAGTGGCAACGTTTGGCACAGTAGCTGCGTTTGATGGCACAGTGGCTGCATTTGATGAGCACAGTGAGGCTGCAATTGATGGTTTTTTTTCAGAATTTTTCAGCTTGTTTGCCCCCCCCAAAATTTTGAGCACCAGCCACCACTGGCTGTAAACAAACAAAGAGCGACAATTAAGAAAACAAATGTATTTATCAGTTTAAACCGAAATATATTCTTCTACATATTTTGGGTAAAAAAAATAATAGGCGTATATTGATTGGTTTGCACAAAAGTTATTGCATCTACAAACTATGGGATAGATTTAGGGACTTTTTTCTTTATTGTTTGTACTAGTAATCATGGCGATCTGCGTTTTTTGTGGGACTGCGGCGGACAAATCTGACCCCAAATGACACTTTTTGGGGACCAGTGATATTATTACATTGAACAGTGCTATAAAAAATGCACTGATCGATGTAAAAATTACATTGGCAGGGAAAGGGTTAACACTAGGGGGCGATCAAGGGGTTAACTATGTTCCCTCAGCGTGTTCTAACTGTAGGGGGGATGGGCTACCAGGGAAATGACAGAGATCACTGTTCCCGATCACTGGGAACAGTAGATCTCTGACATGTCCCCTGTCAGAATGGGGAATCGCCTTGTTTACAAAGGCAGTTTCCCGTTCTGCCTCTGTAATAGGTGTTCTCGGGTCGCTGGCGGAAATCCAGTCCGCCCGACCCACGGGCACGCGCAGCAGTGGGCACGAGCGCATGCCGGCGGCAGCGCGCGCCCCCAACTGCGTCTGCATGGGCCGCCGTATAGCTACGGCGATTTGCGCAGGAGGGTTGACCTGCCCCCGTATAACGACGGCGGCTGGTCGGCAAGTGGTTAAAATTGCACACATCCGTGCAACAGCGACAAACTACATACGTTTTACTATCCATAGGCGACATTTTAAAAGCCTTTACAGGTTACCCATTTAGATTTACAGAGGAGGTCTGGTGCTATAATTACTGCCCATGATCTGACGTACCTCACATGTGTTGGACGATCACTGTTTGCATGCATGCGAGACCAATGTGCACTGTGCTGCCCCAACGGGGCATAGAATTTATATAGATTGCTTTCCTTACCATTCCTATGGATGTTTTTTATTTAATTCACATGCTGCCATCTAGTGACCTTTTGTGGTAATGCACTTGTTTTCACATGTTCATTTCCCCATATGTTATGACATACTTCCTTTGTATGTAATGCTCCACCCTTCTTCCTGTGATTGTACTTCCTGTGTCATGGATGCAGCTACAAGTCACATGTAGCAGGGCACATGTATTCTGCGTGCGTTGTAAGCTACAGACAATATCATCTTTTGACCGCATAAATACTACAACCTATTCATCTGTTTGTATCCTGTCGTCTGCTGTAACCTGATGTTCAGAATAAAAGCACCTTTGTGGATGGAATCGGTATTTGGTGAGTCCAAGCTATCTGATGAGGATTGTCCTCAGTGATTATATCTTATACAGGCCAGGCATAGAGGTCTCACAAGGGATAAATCGATTCACAACAATCGGAGTCAGAATACGCACATTCGCCTTTGTATGCTAGCGCAGAGGGATGGGGCACTTTAAATTTTTTTTACATTTACTTATTTTATTGTTTTTAGTTTACACTATTGTTTACATTTTTTTAATCACTTTTATTGCTGTCACAAGGAATGTAAACCTCCTTTGTGACAGCAACAGGCACATGACAGGTACTCTTTATGGTGGGATCTCTCCTATGTAAGCTCTAACGAGCAGGGCCTTCTGATCCCTCCTGTATTGTAACTGTACTGTCTGCTCCCATGTTGTAAAGCGCTGCACAAACTGTTGGTGCTATATAAATCCTGAATAATAATAATAATAATTACAATATAAGAAGTGCAGCGCTGGACTAATTAATATATGTAAATAGTGAAATTAATAAACCAATTATTATGAATAGTGAGGAACTCTCTTAATCAATATAACAAAATCACAATCATTCATGATAACAATATAAAGTGCTCCACAGTTCATGAACACACAAACTATAAATAGGTGAAAAAATATAATATGGGTGAAAGAAATATATATATAAAAAATGAAAAAACATATATAAATATAAAAGTCCAAAACGGTGTATTTGGTGTGAAATACTCTATGCAGGTTTCAGGGATGAATCTTCACCATTCAGTGTTTGCCCACCACCGGATAGATAAATTGAAGGCTTACCAGAAAGCCTGTGACCGCCCTTATTCAGGGGGGGGTCAAAACAAGCTTAGCAGATGTAAGTGGACCACCACAGGGATACTTCAAAGGACACCGCTGGGCCAATGCATCAGGACTCCTTCCCGGGCAGCCAGCCAGCCGACAGCAGCTATGGATACCTTCCACAATCCTATCCTGGGATATCCTCTCATAGGGCAATCATAGTAGCATCCACGGATCCAGCACAAAAAAATGGTGTTGTGATGCCAAAAAAGAAACAGAGGGAGATACTCCACTGGTGCAAATAACTTTTTGGCTTGTTTATTTGGCAAAATAAGATATAAAACATCAATTGTAATAAAAAAGATAAAAAACAACACTACCGCCGTTTAAATTGAAAGCGCGCATGCGCGGTGCGTTCGATGTTGTGACCCTACGGCCGTTTCGTCACAACTGACGTCATCAGGGGTACGCACCGACGCACGCGCATGCGCATTAAATACCCGGGCATCATACTGGAAAGCGCTGTGATTGGATAATAAGAGGCAAAGCTTCGTTACAATAGGTTCTGAAAAAACGACTACAAAGGGTAATTGCTACGGATGTGAAGGCCATTAATCAATTATAAAAGTAAGCTGTCAGATCGTTAAACCTAATTATATGGAGATAGCAACATAAGGACTTGTCTCCGGTGCCATCTAGTGAAATATTAAGGGCGTTACACCAAAATTTACCAACGGCCTACATCCAGGCAATTATGTGGAAAAAATAAAAATTCAATCGATAATTCGTTATTATTGTAATATAGTGTCAATTAACACTTTGTAGATATCCAAAACTAAATTAATTAATTAGTTGTAAAACTGTCTGATTATTAGGGCTATTTATATAAAGATAGCAACATGAGACCTTGTCTCTAGTACCATCTAGTGGAACGTTAGAGGTATTACAACAAAATTACCAAAGGCCCTAATCCAGACAATTATATAAACTAAGTAAAAATTCAATAGGTAATTCATTGTTATTATGAAGAGATGTTAAATAACACTCCATAAATATACAAAACTAAATTACCAATACAAAAAAAGGGAAACATTAGAACTTGTGAATGCCTATTATAAATCCAATGACATAACTAGCTCCCTACAGCAATTTAAAATAACATAAAATTTACATTAAGATGACAAAGCTTAATCCAATACCAAAAGGATGAAAAAATAGTTTATAGACCTAATTCAGTGGAGATTTGGGATCTATTCATCACAAAGGGACATATATTTGATGTCTAGTATCTAATCATCACTCGAGGTGTACTAGAGGAGGACATCAACTGCCATCAACAAAACAGCCGATGTGTTATAAGGACATCAACTGTTGTTAATAAAACAGTTGATGTCCCACTCTATGTTCAATCCATTGGGGGCATGGGAACCAAGCCTATAAATCCAGTTGGTTTCTGATCTGGATATGGTTCGCTTCCCATTACTGCTACGCCAATGTGGAACATACTTTTCTATCCCTATAAAAATGGTGCCGTTGGGGTCTTTGTTGTGCACTTCATCATAGTGTCTAGAGACACTGTGCTTGTCGAATCCCTGTCTAATATTGGTAATATGCTCCCCCAACCTTACATTTAGCTTCCTAGTGGTTCGCCCCACATACTCCAAACCACATGGACATCTAAGGAGGTACACCACACACTTAGAAATGCATGTTATAAGAGAATCAATAGGGTAGGTGACACCCGTGCCTTCTGATGTAAATCCTATTAATCTCCTTTGACGTAATGCGTTTACCCTACAAACTTTACATCTCCTACAAGGGGAGAAGCCTTTCAGATCTCCAAAGAAAGTTGGACGCTGAGGTGGATCAGGGACATTTGGTGCCAAAGTGTGCCTCAGGCTAGTGGCTCCCCTAAATAGGACACGAGGATTATTTGATAGTAGGGGGCCAAGGATACGGTCATTCTTAATCACCGGCCAGTGTCTTTTAATAATTCTCTTAATGGCCCAATGTTGGCTGGAATAGGTGGTAAGGAAAGCTAGACTGAAATCCTCCCCATTGTTGACCTGGGGGGGTTTATCCCTTAAAAGTTCCATACGATCCCTATTTCCTATTTCCACAATCAAGGAATCAAGTACTGTTGCTTCATAGCCTTTATCTGGAAATTTAGATTTCAAAGACGAGGCCTCTCTAAAAAACTCATCCAGATTTGAACAATTCCGCCTCAAGCGTAGGAATTGGCCCTTAGGGACAGCGGACAGCCATGAGCGATGATGGCAAGAGTTGAGTGGAATAAAACTATTCCTATCAGTGGATTTGAAGAAGGTGGATGTAGTAATTCTCCCATCCACTATAGTTATCAGTAAATCTAGAAAATGGATCTGGATTGGACTAGCCTCATGAGTAAGGACTATGCCCCTATCATTACTATTAAGGAAGAGGAGAAAAATGGATAAAGACTCAGAGTCGCCATCCCAAATAAATAGAACGTAGTCAATGAATCTTTTCCACATGACGAGTTGGGGAGGTTTATCACGTAGAACCACGTCCTCCTCCCATTTGGCCATGAAAAGGTTGGCCATACTGGGGGCGAATTTCGCCCCCATGGCCACTCCCTTTGTTTGTAAATAGTGCACATTATTATGCCAAAAATGATTGTGTGCCATCGAGAAGTCCAATAGCTCCATCACAAAATTACATTGTGTGGTGGAGATATTGGAGTCTCGATAGCGAAAGTGTCGCACCGCATCATGGCCCAAATAGATGGGATATAGATGTATAAAGCGATGTAATATCGGCGGTTACTAACATATATGTGGTTTTCCACTCTATATCTCCCAATATGTTAAGGACATGTTTAGTGTCCTTAAGAAAAGAAGGGGTGCCCATCACCAGTGGTTGTAGATAAAAATCGATATATTAACCAACATGTGAAGTGATAGAATCTATACCACTGATGATGGGCCTTCCCGGGGGATTGACCAAAGTTTTGTGAATTTTTGGCAAAATATACATGACTGGCAACCTGGGGGCCAGGGGGATAAGATGTTCTCTCTCTTTTTTATTCAAAATCCCCATATTATACCCTTTGTCTATCAAACCTTTCAACTCCCGTTTGAAATTGGGAGTTGGGTCAGATTGCAAAGGTAAGTAGGTGTCAGTATCAGAAAGGATCCTCTGCATCTCATTGTTATAGGAGTCCTTGTCTAAGATGACAATAGCACCACCCTTGTCAGCGGGGCGTATGATAATGTCTTTCCTCTTACAAAAAGCCTCCATTCCAATTTTGATGTCATGTTCAGGTTGCACTGTTCTCATTCTTAAATTGGCTAGATCCTTCAATACTAAATCCTTAAATATGGTGACATTCGTTGCTGAATTTCCTGGAGGATTAAACAGTGAGGCATTTGACAAACCCGAATGCACCACCACAGAGGCCTCTCTAGCAAGCTATCTGGAAGGGTTACTCAGAATATACCGTTTAATGTTAAGTTTACGGGTATATTTCTGCACATCTATAAACGTCTGGAATTTGTTTAAATTCCGAGGTGGGACAAACTTTAAACCTTTATTCAAGGTAGAGAGTTCTTGTTTAGAGAGTTCCTTAGTGCTCAAGTTTATGATACCATTTGTGTCTAAAGCCTCCTTCTTTTTGGGGTAAAGTTTCCTCCCCCCTCTGCACCCTCTCTTGCGTCGCCATTTCGTTTGGTTCTTCCCCTGCCGGCCATCTGAAAATCCCGTCTAAAGCGGTTATTCTGTTGGCCTTGAGAGGAATCAAAAGTATTGTGGTTACCACTTGAACCAAATGTGGATCCATCCGTAATCTGTGCCAAGGGAGAGAATCTATTACTAGTTCTACTTTTCCTTGTTGTTCCCGTTCGACCACCCCTTCGCCGTATCCCTGTCCTCCTCGATGGAGTTGCTGGTTGTGATAGTGATGCCTACCATCAAAATCGTGATGGGTCTCACAACCCCTATATTGTCTCCAAGATGGAGATGGGTGATGATGTGATCGGGAGAGAGATCCTTTACTCCTACCTCTACCTTTCGGGCGGTTGAAATGTTGCTGTAAATCCCTACCTCTAGAGGGGTAGGAAAAAGTGTGAGGGGTAACTGGCTGATTCTCCCTCCGTGATTCCTGGCTAACCGGTATGTTTTGGGCATTATTCATGGTGGTAATGGAGGCTTGAAGGTCAGGGGGAGAGGGAATCTGCCATTTAAAAACTAAATTATCTTTGTAGTCTTTGGTGTCCCTGTTATATTTTCTCCTCTTTTTCTGCTTTTGCTCTATCTCCTCCTTCATCAAGATGGTTTTGAGTGCCTCTGATCTACGAACATATTCGTGATCATCCTTGAAGGGGGCTAATTTACTTCTAATAGTATTTATTTCTAAATCCAACATTGTTAGTTTCCTTTTCTTCTTGGCAACCAAGAATTGAAGGAAGCCAACCCCCGCTTCGTTAAAATATTTGAACCATTCCCCTAGTTCATTATCCTCTTTTTGGGGATTAACCTCCCATCTTAGGCTCCTAGGAACCATATTTTCTTTTATATATTCTTCTAAGTATGCTATATCCCATCTAGCGTGTACTTCCGTGATGGTGAGATTTTTTAGCCTAAGGAAACACCCTGCCAGATCATCTCTAGGGTCCTCCTTACCGTCAAAAACACCTACGGTGTCAGTGACCACCTGGGATCTATACTCAAAAATGTCCATTAAGGACAAACCAGCTGCAAAACCGTATATCAAAAATACACAACAAAAACAAAAAGAAAAGAAATGCGCTAGGTGCATAAAAACTATAAATAAAATGTGAATGAAAAAAGGTCCTGCTGCTGTGCACTGTAAAGCCGATATAAGGGCACAAAAAACAAATACAATATAAGAAGCGCTGGACTAATTAATATATGTAAATAGTGAAATTAATAAACCAATTATTATGAATAGTGAGGAACTCTCTTAATCAATATAACAAAATCGTGACAAAATCACAATCATTCATGATAACAATATAAAGTGCTCCACAGTTCATGAACACACAAACTCTAAATAGGTGAAAAAATATAATATGGGTGAAAGAAATATATATATAAAAAATGAAAAAACATATATAAATATAAAAGTCCAAAACGGTGTATTTGGTGTGAAATACTCTATGCAGGTTTCAGGGATGAATCTTCACCATTCAGTGTTTGCCCACCACCGGATAGATAAATTGAAGGCTTACCAGAAAGCCTGTGACCGCCCTTATTCAGGGGGGTCAAAACAAGCTTAGGAGATGTAAGTGGACCACCACAGGGATACTTCAAAGGACACCGCTGGGCCAATGCATCAGGACTCCTTCCCGGGCAGCCAGCCAGCCGACAGCAGCTATGGATACCTTCCACAATCCTATCCTGGGATATCCTCTCATAGGGCAATCATAGTAGCATCCACGGATCCAGCACAAAAAAATGGTGTTGTGATGCCAAAAAAGAAACAGAGGGAGATGCTCCACTGGTGCAAATAACTTTTTGGCTTGTTTATTTGGCAAAATAAGATATAAAACAGCAATTGTAATAAAAAGGATAAAAAACGACACTACCGCCGTTTAAATTGAAAGCGCGCATGCGCAGTGTGTGTGATTTTGTGACCCTACGGCCGTTTCGTCACAACTGACGTCATCAGGGGTACGCACCGACGCACGCGCATTAAATACCCGGGCATTATACTGGAAAGCGATGTGATTGGATAATAAGAGGCAAAGCTTTGTTACAATAGGTTCTGAAAAAACGACTACAAACGGTAATTGCTGTCAGATCGTTAAACCTAATTATATGGATATAGCAACATAAGGACTTGTCTCTGGTGCCATCTAGTGAAATATTAAGGGCGTTACACCAACATTTACCAACGGCCTACATCCAGGCAATTATGTGGAAAAAATAAAAATTCAACCGATAATTCGTTATTATTGTAATCTAGTGTCAATTAACACTTTGTAGATATCCAAAACTAAATTAATTAATTAGTTGTAAAACTGTCTGATTATTAAGGCTATTTATATAAAGATAGCAATAATAATAATGCCTTTGAAAGCATTCAAAACATGCATTTTTGAGTACTTTCCAGATAAATTGAAATTAATATCATGTCATCACTTCCAGGTTACCATAGCGGAGACCCGATCCCAGCTTTGTTTGGGTGTCCCACTAGCTGGCGGACATCCTGGCTGGTAGCTTTGGCGTTGGCGGGATGGTAGAGCCAGAGAAATCCACAGAAGGCAGTGGGGCGGAAGACACGTTCCCTGTCACTGCTTGCAATAGCAATCAAGAGGCTAGTTAGCCACCCCGATTACTATTACAAAAGAGCTGACCGCCAGCTCTAAAAAAATGGTACCAGGATGATGGCTGAAGTTGCAGGCATCATCCCCGTACAACCGACTGACGTCAAATGACGTACTAGGCACATGATTTGTGAGGTACATGAATTGTAACTTTCATTTTTAATGTAACAATTAAATTTTTTTTTTTTGATGTGATGATTTCCTGGTGACAGGTTCTCTTTAATGAGACATCTGGGGTCTAAAAGGCTCACTTGTGCTCTAATGCAGTGCAGATCGAGGAAATCTCTACAACGTTAAAGGGTAACTCCATTTTTGGTGGAAAGACACAGCAAATAAAAATTAAAAAAATAGTATAGAATGTAAAATTGCTACACAAGCCATGTTGTAATTTATTGTAATTAACCCCTTGCCGCCCGCCATATAGCAGAATGATGACGGCAAAGTGGCTTCAATATCCTGACCGGACGTCATATGGAGGCGCGCATCGTGGCGATCGTTATTGCGATGTGTCAGTCTGACACACCGCAACACCGATCTAGGTAAAGAGTCTCTGACAGAGACTCTTTACCACATGATCAGCTATGTCCAATCACGATGTAAATAGGAAGAGCCGGTGATCGGCTTTTTCTCACTCGCGTCTGATAGACGCGAGTAGAAGAGAGATGATCGGCTGCTCTCCTGACAGGGGGGGGTCTGTGCTGATTGTTTATGAGCACAGCCCCCCTCGGATCCTGCCCAGGACCACCAGGATGGCCATCCACACTGGACCACCAGGTATGCCCCCCCTAGACCCCTAGGAAAATACTAATTTGTGCCCAGACAGCTGCAAATCAATGCCCAGGCAGCTGCCAATCAGTGCCCACTCACAATGCCTACCACTGCCAGTGCCACCAGGGATGCCTATCAGTGCCCAGTAGTGCCGCCTAACAGTGCCCAGAAGTGCCGCCTATCAGTGCCACCCATAAGAACCCATCTTTGCAGCCTTTCAGTGCCCATCAGTATCGCCTATCAGTGCCACCCATGAGTGCCCATCAGTGCCGCCTATCAATGCCCATAAGTGCTGCATATCAGTGCCACCTACCAGTGCCGCATATCAGTTCCCATCCTCAGTGCGCGCTCATTGGTGCCACCTCATCGGTGCCGCCTTATCAGTGCTTGTCAGTGCCACCTTATCAGTGCCCATCAGTGAAAGAGAAAACGTACTTATTTACAAAATTTTATAACAGAAACAAAAGCAAAACTTTTATTTTTTTTCAAAATTTTCAGTATTTTTTTATTTGTTAAGCAAAAAATAAAAACCACAGAGGTGATCAAATACAACCAAAAGAAAGCTCTATTTGTGGGAAAAAAAATGATAAAAATTTAGTTTGGGTACAGTGTAGCATGATCGCACAATTGTCATTCAAACTGCGACAGCACTGAAAGCTGAAAATTGGTCTGGGCAGGAAGGTGTATAAGTGCCTGGTATTGAAGTGGTTAAAATGGCCTTTCCCTTTCAATCTACAGCCACTGTAATTTTCTGTAAAATTAAATGCAATATGGCAACCTGGAGGCATTCTGTACACCATTGGTGTACAAAATCCCCCCCCCATCCCAGATTTGTCATTTCCTGCTTGTTTGATTGATTCACTGATTTTGCCAAAAGTCTGCACTAAGATACAAGTCACATTTTAGGAATCTCCTACAACAGGAATTTCACTTTTTGGTGGGATACTCTCTAATGCCGCGTACACACGAGCGGAATGTCCGACAGAAAAAGTCTGACGGAATCTTTTCATCGTATATTCCGATCGTGTGTAGGCCTCATCAGACTTTTTTTTTCGAAAATTCTGACGGACCTAGAAATGGAACATGCTTTAAATATTTCCGACGGAACCAATTCCCATCGGGAAAACCACTCGTCTGTGTGCTGTTCCGACGGACCAAAAACGACGCATGCTCTGAAGCAAGTACGAGACGGAAGCTATTGGCTACAGGCTATTGAACTTCCTTTTTCTAGTCCCATCCTACGTGTTGTACGTCACCGCGTTCTTGGCGATCGGACTTTGGTGTGACCGTGTGTACGCAAGACAAGTTTCAGCGGAACTCCGTCGGAAAAAGCTTCAGAGTTTATTCCAACGGGAAAACCGGTCGTGTGTGCGTGGCATAAGGGTTAAATACTTCTAAAGGGATGCAAGTCCTGTAGCATTTCCCATCAGAACACGGGGAGTGCACCCCTCAAACCAGACCCTCCTATTTAGGATCTGTCTGGTGAAACAAACAGCTTTTTCACCAGAGCAACAAAAAGGTTAGAATCTGCTAAAAAGTTTGTTAAAATCTCTTCAATGTACATACAGTGCCTTGAAAAAGTATTCATACTCCTTTTTTGTCATGTTACAACCAAAAACGTAAATGTATTTTATTGGGATTTTATGTGATAGACCAACACAAAGTGGCACATAATTGTGAAGTGGAAGGAAAATGATAAATGATTTTCATAATTTTTTACAAATAAATATGTGAAAAGTGTGGGGTACATTTGTATTCAGCCCCCCGGAGTCAATATTTTATAGAACCATCTTTCACTGCAATTACAGCTGCAAGTCTTTTTGGGGATGTCTCTACCAGCTTTGCACATCTAGAGAGTGACATTTTTGTTCATTCTTCTTTGCAAAATAGCTCAAGCTCTGTCAGATTGGATGGAGAGCGTCTGTGAACAGCAATTTTCAAGTCTTGCCACAGATCCTCAATTGGAATTAGGTCTGGACTTTGACTGGGCCCTTCTAACACATGAATATGCTTTGATCTAAACCATTTCATTGTAGCTCTGGCTGAAAGTTTAACGTTGTTGTCCTGATGGAAGGTGAACCTCCGCCCCAGTCTCAAGTCTTTTGTTGTTTATTCTTAACAAAGGCAAAGGTACTATTTAAGAGAAATTGCCTTGTAGACAGTGGTCACCGTAACATCGGTCCCCACTGGAAGATTTACCCTTACCTTTGGATTTCTCATCATATGTTTTTCTTGGTGAAAATGGTCACCAGGACAAATATAGAAGGGCAATCTAATCAGCAGGGATACAGACAGCAATAAAAACAGGACAGTGCTTGCAACTAGTGGTGCATCAAAATGAAAATTCCGGAACTGAAACCGAAAATTCAGGATGCACTTGGGCGAAAAATATATTTGACTTTTAAATTAGTATCATAAATTTAAATGAATATGAATTTATTTTCGGCCATTATTGGCTCCCATAACCCCATTTTTGGTGGCCATTATTGTCACTTTTTTATATTGGCAAAATGCTGATAATCCTAAAAAATTTGGCTATGCTGTACATATACTTTAAGAGCCAGAAATGCAGATTTCATCCAATAGATAAATAGGAAGATAATGTTAGGCCAGATTTTATGCTGTATAAAAATGTAAATGTACAATCAGGTCCATAAATATTGGGACATCGACACAATTCTAATCTTTTTGGCTCTATACACCACCACAATGGATTTGAAATGAAACGAACAAGATGTGCTTTAACTGCAGACTTTCAGCTTTAATTTGAGGGTATTTGCATCCAAATCAGGTGAACGGTGTAGGAATTACAAGAGTTTGTATATGTGCCTCACACTTTTTAAGGAACCAAAAGTAATGGGACAATTGGCTACTCAGCTGTTCCATGGCCAGGTGTGTGTTATTCCCTCATTATCCCATTTACAAGGAGCAGATAAAAGGTCCAGAGTTCATTTCAAGTGTGCTATTTGCATTTGGAATCTGTTGCTGTCAGCTCTCAATATGAGATCCAAAGAGCTGTCACTATCAGTGAATCAAGCCATCATTAGGCTGAAAAAACAAAACAAACCCATCAGAGAGATAGCAGAAAGATTAGGTGTGGCCAAATCAACTGTTTGGAACATCCTTAAAAATAAAGAATGCACCGGTGAGCTCAGCAACACCAAAAGACTCAGAAGACCACGGAAAACAACTGTGGTGGATGACTGAAAAATTCTTTCCCTGGTGAAGAAAGCACCCTTCACAACAGTTGGCCAGATCAAGAACACTCTCCAGGAGGTAGGTGTATGTGTGTCAAAGTCAACAATCAAGAGAAGACTTCACCAGAGTGAATACAGAGGGTTCACCACAAGATGTAAACCATTGGTGAGCCTCAAAAACAGGAAGGCCAGATTAGAGTTTGCCAAACAACATCTAAAAAAGCCTTCACAGTTCTGGAACAACATCCTATGGACAGATGAGACCAAGATCAACTTGTACCAGAGTGATGGTGAGAGAAGAGTATGGAGAAGGAAAGGAACTGCTCATGATCCAAAGCATACCACCTCATCAGTGAAGCATGGTGGTGGTAGTATAATGGCATGGGCATGTATGGCTGCCAATGGAACTGGTTCTCTTGTATTTATTGATGATGTGACTGCTGACAAAAGCAGCAGGATGAATTCTGAAGTGTTTCGGGCAATATTATCTGCTCATATTCAGCAAAATGCTTCAGAACTCATTGGACGGCGCTTCATAGTGCAGATGGACAATGACCCGAAGCATACTGCGAAAGCAACCAAAGAGCTTTTTAAGGGAAAGAAGTGGAATGTTATGCAATGGCCAAGTCAATCACCTGACCTGAATCCGATTGAGAATGCATTTCACTTGCTGAAGACAAAACTGAAGGGAAAATGCCCCAAAAACAAGCAGGAACTGAAGACAGTTGCAGTAGAGGCCTGGCAGAGCATCACCAGGGATGAAACCCAGCATCTGGTGATTATGCGTTCCAGACTTCAGGCTGTAATTGACTGCAACGGATTTGCAACCAAGTATTAAAAAGTGAAAGTTTGATGGATGATTGTTAATCTGTCCCATTACTTTTGGTCCCTTAAAAAGTGGGAGGCACATATACAAACTGTTGTAATTCCTACACCGTTCACCTGATTTGGATGTAAATCCCCTCAAAGCTGAAAGTCTGCAGTTAAAGCACATCTTGTTCGTTTAATTTCAAATCCATTGTGGTGGTGTATAGAGCCAAAAAGATTAGAATTGTGTCGATGTCCCAATATTTATGGACCTGACTGTATATACTACATTCCCTTGTTTGGCAATACTACTTTAATTAAAAGTCTACATTCACCCGAAATGTTTATTCAAGTCTTCCATGAACAGGGCCTGTTGGGCTACTGTGGTGAAAATTCTCTACTGTGGCCTGAATTTTCCAGCTCTTATCTCTACATCAGCCATAGCAATCCAGAAGCAAAAGAATGACCCTGCCAAATTACACGTGGGAGGTTGGAAGAGACTATGGCAGCCTATAGAGGAGTCCATTTTTTTTTCATTCAGCCAGCGGGTTAAACAGAAAAACTGACCTGATTCTCCCATCCACACATTCAAGGTGGATGAGGGGATCCTCCCTTCTGAGCTGCTGTATTTTGACAGCGGGGAGACTTCTCTGCCATCAGAACACACACTGATTAGTGCTGCACAGTGGCGTCACTAGGGGGGTGCAAACCGCACCCCGGTGACACCAAGGGCGGACTGAGCCGGGGATGCTCTGATGCCCCCCAAAAGGCTGCACCGATTCTGCAGGAGACATGCAGGGCCTACAGAAAAAAACCTGCGGCTCCATCCACCTTCTGCTCTCCTCCCCCTCCTTCGATGACCACTCCCTTCTCTGCAGGTGACAGCCGGCTCGGGAGCTGCAGCTGTCCTGGAAAAAGGATCCCCACACTGCTCTGTCCACCTCCAGCATGTCTGAGCAGTCTGACACTCATTCCTTCTCCCACCCCTCTCTCCCTGTCTGTGGAGTCAACAGCCACATTAACAGAGAAGTCGCTGACTGAGCCAGTGAGCCCCCCGGCACCATACAAGTGAGTGGGCACTGAGCAGACCCTACCCCTCTCTCTCCCTAATTCCCCCTCTCTCCCTGACCCCCCTCTCTCTCCCTGTCTGTGGAGCTGACAGCCACATTGAAAGAGAATCTGCTGACTGAGCCAGTGAGCCCCCGGGACCATCCAAGTGAGTGAGCACTGACCAGACCCTACCCCTCCCCTCTCCCTGACCCCCTCTCTTTCTCCCTATCCCCCTCTCTCCCTCCCTAATCCCCCCTCTCTCTCTACATGCACCCCTCCTCTCTCCCTCCCTAATTCCCCCCTCTCTCTCTATCCCTGACCCCCCTTTCCCTCTCCCTGCCAACGCTCTCTCTCTCTCTCTCTCTCTCTCCCCCTGTTCCTCCCCTCTCTCTCTCCCTGCCCCCTCTCTCTCTTCCTGCCCTCCTCTCTCTCTCTCTTTCCCTGCCCCCCTTCTCTCCCTGCCCCCCCTCTTTCCCTGCCCCCCTCTCTCCCCCTGCACCCTCTTTTTTTCTCTGCCCCCTTTCTCTCTCCCTGTTCCCCTTTCACTCCCTACCCCGTTTTCCTCTGCTCCCCTCTCTCCTTCTGTCCCCTCTCTCCCTGCCACCCCTCTCTCCTTGCCCCCTCTCTCTCTCTCTGCCCCCCTTTCCCTCTCTTTCTCCCTGCCCCTCTCTCTTTTTCGCTGCTCCTTTCTCTTGCTCTCCCTCTCTGCCCCCTCTCTCTCCCTGCCCTCTTTCTCTCACCCTACCCCCTCTCTCTCTCCCACAGTTTACAAAAGATATTAGGGGGAAGTGTCACCAGGTTTTACCGCACCAGGGGACACCAACCCTAGTGACGCTACTAGTGCTGCCGGATATAGCCTGCAGCACTGATCAAACGGGGAAAATTCGACAAGGTGGTTGTGCAGAAGTCGATCAGTAGATCAGCTTCCGTACAACCACAATGCCCATGGATGGATTGAAATTCTGTTGATCAATGCTGAATGGAACAAATTTCGATCCATGTATGACCAGCTGAGCAGCTGCAGGTCAGTGTTCAGGCGAGTTGTCAGAAGGCAGTAAAACCACAGCTTAACCTCCTAGTTTTACAGCCCCCTGGTTGGTTGTGTGAACAAAGCCAAAAACAAACATGCCTGTTCTGTGTGGTCTGATCCTAATGTAGCACCCCCTACTAGAAGGTAGGTGCTAGTAAGGGTTATTTTACTAGGTTATTTCAGCTCAGGCAAATTTAGGCAGGCCTATGCTGCAAGCTAGGCCTGTCTGTTTTGACCCGGGGCTGGGAGTGACCACCTGCACATCAGTTCTGAGGCGCCTCCCCTGTTTCTGAAGAGAATGTTCTAGAAAAGGGGCTGGGTCTGGGACTGGAGTGGCAGGCATATATAAAGAATGGGGAAATGGCGCTACCCTATTAAGATCTATGGTTAAATACCTAATTCCAATACAAAAATAAACATAAATAGTGCTGATCCCAGTGTAATTAACACTTCTAAATGTGCGTGACGGTAATCATAAACATGCACTAATTCCCATACAGTGACATAAGATACAAATATCTGAACTGTGACAGTGTGCCCCCTAGGGCAAGCAGCAATGATGTGCAATACTAGAGTGTATGTTCAATGTGTACATTCATTCCAGAGGGCAGTGTGCCCTTTAAAACAAGCACCAGCAGTAATGCGTATTCAAAAATGGACTCAGTATGTGCATACAGTCCATTAGCTGCTGTTTGTAGTGAAATGATCAAAGTGACATCTACTAAACTAACCGACAACCAAATATATATATATATATATATATATATATATATATATATATATATATATATATATATATATATATATATATATATATAATAAAAAAACGAAAAAAATGGGAAATAATATAAATTGAACTATAAATTCATGTGACATATATATACCACAATCTGTAGAGGTATATCAGGACCGAGTGTGCATAAAGCTAAAATAGACTCTTGTATAAAGACAAAGTCTCTAGAAAAGCAAAAGTCTCTGTGAAAAACCAAAGTCTCTGTGCGATCCAATAAAAATAAAAGTAACAATAAAAATAAAAATCAGCGGTGACTTCTGTGCTCATCAACAATGGTGACTCCAAGTGCTCCCCCAATGTGTCCCCACTCACCAGAAGCAGTCACCCCTGCAGGGGTAATGGGCATAGAGTGGGTATCTTAGAGTAGATGCTCCCTTGGATATCAAGCTTAACCTCCGATCCTCCGTGGATGTGCCCCGGCAATCCGGTTCGAGGTTCCCAGCTGGCGTTTCAGAGATGGACTCTTCCGTGCCTCATCACCATCAATATATGTTTACGGGTGCAGGGCTTCTCCCAGTCAACCACAAAGCAACGATCATGTAAACCTTTTCTCTTACAAAGCAGAGTTTCCATAGGCAGCTCTCTCAGGTATTTGGCTTCCTGAGTCCCAGGCCAAGAGCGTGGAGTGGCAGGCAGCTTGTGTGTGAGCTCTGACCAATCCCCATTGGTATTGGCAGGGGGCGGGCCTCATATATAAGCTGCGGTCACATGTCATTTGGGAGGAGAAGTCGAATGGGTGAAGTGAGGAATGGAGTGCTAGACAGCCGCAGGAGGACACCCCCATCTGGGGGGGGTACCGATAGCAGGAGGAGGCCCAGGGAGAACTGTGAGGGAACATTGCCTCTATACGGTCATTGGCAATGTCTCTGTCACCACACGGTCAGTGGCACAGAACTCCTGGAGCAGAGGGGCAGGAGAAGCTGCCGGAACGCATGGTCCAGACAAGTTCCTCATCAAGGACTCAGGGTTGGAAGGTCGGTGAGTGTTACCACAGTGGATGGCTGGAGGTGCCAGGGAATCTGTAAGGGAACTTTGCTTCTACACGGTAACTAGCAGAGTCTTTATGGTGCGCACGGTGGATGGTGCAGAGTCCTGGATCAGAGAAGAGACTGTGGGGATCTGTGCCAAATCAGTGTAGCTGCATGGCACTTGGTTTGCAAGTTGGGCTAGCTGGGAGCAGTAGTCCATTTCCTAAAAGATAGACTTTTAACCTACTAGGCCTCCAGGGAGAGGTTCTGCAGGCCTAGTAGCAGCGAGGCACCAGAGCCAGTAGAGGGGCTTATTCAGAGTGAGTTCATACTACTCAATAGAAGAGGATGTGTCATACTTCAATTAGCAACTGCAAGTTTGTGCAGGAGGAATCAAGTCTGTACAGGAGGAAGCAAATTTGGGCAGGAGGTGAAGAGATCTAAGACCATTGCTTTTACACAGCCAAAAGTGATGTTTCTGTCCCTCACACGGTGACGGATGGAGAACTCTTAGGAACAGTAGTCCGCATGGAGATGCAGAGGGAGTAACAGTCTGCAGGGAGCTGCAGGAGAAGATTTATATCTCGTCAAACATGCACATTCAATCTTCAGGCTCTAACTTTGTTCAAAGTGTAATGAATTATTTAAATATGATGGCAATGATTAATTCCATGGGCATCCAATATCCCTATCCAAGTTGTACCCCTCAATAAAACAACAAAAACAAAGCTTGCAAAAGACTGTTCATTGTCTCTGGAAAGAACAAGATTCCTCAGAAAGTGGGACTTTATATGGACGCAAGGCAATAATAGTATAAAATTACAAAATTTATTGTGCAATCTATAAATTACAACATGAAAACACATATAGCTGATAATAAAAACATATGTAGTGGGAAAACCAGCTGGAGAAAGGGAGGGGGCTCGCAAATGATTGTCCGATGCGTTTTAATTGCACATATAGTGCAGATCTTCCTCAGGGACCTTGCGATTTACACAACTCCAAATGCTGTAATTCCCAAACATAGAATGATTTCACCAGCAGCTGAAGAAAAAGACACTCAAGTACTGAGAGTGAAGTATCCATCCAGGCCAGACCGGGAACATCACCCAGAGACAGCCCTAGATACACCCGTGCTCCCAAGGTTGCTCGTGGTCATTAGGAGGGGGTTTTTAACTACAAAAGGTAGTGTCCAACTTATTTATGAAAGCATTGTGTGTATGTAAATCTCTCATGGAAGGTGTATCCAACCAGAGCGGAGTTCGCTACAGAAATCTAAAATTATAAAGATAACCACCAAACAGCGTGAGATTGATGAGCCGAAGCGCAAGTTGGAGAACACGAGGATCAAGTTCCTCATTGATATCAAGGTATCAATTTTACTTTAGCAAATACTTTACTTACTGAAATGTGATCTGAATGACACACAATCCTCATCACATGACAGAAGCCAGAAGTCTGCAGGCATCATATAGTAAAGCTGAACTCCAAGCAATGTATGTATAAACTAGTTTCATATTCAGTTAAAATACAATTTAAAAAACACAGCTTTTTCTAATCTTTTATTTTATAATCTGGTACTCCCCTTTACAACACTCAGAGGGAGGATCTACATTTTAAGACAATTGGGGCTCTGTTGCTTTGTACAGTGCTGTCAGTCTAGAATTGTGAACATACTTGCAGGAGAGCAATAAGCAAAAGAATGACCTCATGCATGCTGCTTCTCCACCATCCACTCGGTGGGGCCGTCCGCGATAAGGCTATATTACTTAATTACAGTGGAGGATAGAGACCAGGCTTTTATACCCAAACCAATGTAAAAAAAGCTAATAACCAATACCCTAATAAATCATCAAAAAAACCTTTTGTGTGCCCCCCCTAATACTTACCTGAGCCCCATCTCGATCCAGCGATGTGCACGAGTGCCTCGGCTGCCTGGGACTCTCCCTCTTGATCGGCTGAGACACAGCAGCGGGGTCATTGGCTCTCGCTGCTGTCAAAGTCAGTAAGCCATGAGGAGAGGGGGCGGGGCCAGGCTGCGGCTCCATGTCTGAATGGACACACAAAGCAGCTGTTCAGCTCGGGTGCCCCCCATAGCAAGCTGCTTGCTCTGGGAGCAGTAGGGAGGGCCCAGGAGCGCTGGCGGGGGGCCCAAAAAGAGGAGGATATGGGCTTCTCTGTGCAAAACCACTGCACAGAGCAGGTAAGTATAACATATTTGTTATTTTTAAACAAAAAAAAAAAAGCTGAGGCTTTAAAGTGATTGTTATAAAAAAAAACAAAAAAAAACCAAAGCTTTACAAACATGTCATACTTCCCTCCACTGTGCAGTTCGTTTTGCACTGAGTGTCCCCGATCTTTCCCGCGAATGGCCGTCATTGTACGTCGGCTCTTTTAAGAGGCATAGCAGGCGCGCGCATGCCCGCTGCATGATCGCAGGCGTCGAGAACGGGGATGTGTGTGTGAACACACAAATCCCCATTCTGTCAGGAGAGGTAGTAAGTAGGAGCAGCGATCTGGCTCCTCCTGTAGTAAATGACATCCCATACGCAGTTAGAATCACCTAGCAGGGAACACATTTAACCCCTTGATCACCCCCTAGTGTTAACCCCTTCCCTGCCAGTGTCATTTACACAGTAATCAGTGCATTTTGATAGCTCTGATCGCTGTATAAATGTCAATGGTCCCAAAAATGTGTCAAAAGTCTGTCCGCCACAATCCCGATAAAAATCGCCGATCACCGCCATTACTAGTAAAAAATGAATAAAAATGCCATAAATCTATTCCCTATTTTGTGGATGCTATAACTTTTGCGCAAACCAATCAATATAAGCTTATTGTGATTTTTTTTTTTTTTTTACAAAAAATATAGAAGAATATATACCGGCCTAAACTGGGGAAGAAATTTGTTTTCTTTATATTTTTAGGGGGGATATTTATCATAGCTAAAAGTAAAAAATATTGCTTTTATTTTTCAAAATTGTCGGTCTTTTTTTGTTTATAGTGCAAAAAAAATAAAAACCACAGAGGTGATCAAATACCACCAAAAGAAAGCTCTATTTGTGGGAAAAAAAGGATGTCAATTTTGTTTGGGTACAGCGTCGTGCGACCGCGCAATTATCAGTTAAAGCGACTCAGTGCCGCATCGCAAAAGATGGCCTGGTCATTAAGAGGGCAAATCCTTCCGGTCCTTAAAGTGGTTGTAAACCCACATTTGTAAGTTTTACCTATAGGTAAGCATATAATAAGGCTTACCTATAGGTGGTGGATATACCTCCTAAACGTGCGCCGTTTAAGAGATATTTCCTGTAAACTGCGCCGATGATATAATCGGCGCATGCGCTGTGAAGAAACAGACCTCCGTGCGGTTTCTTCACTTGTATGTGCTGTGACTGACGACTCCCACGCGTATACGCGGGAGTGACGTTACATGGTTCCGACTAGTCACAGAGCCGGACTCTGCGGCCCCGGAAGGAAGAGGACAGGAGATAGATGCGGCCACCAGCGGGGACACCACAGGTTTAGTTTGCAGGTAAGTGACACATAATGGGCTAGTATGCGATGCATACTAGCCCATTATGCTTTTACTTTGCAGGGTTTTCAGGTGACCTAAGAGGAAGTAAAACCCATCAGGGTTTACTTCCTCTTTAAGTAGTTAATGACAAAAATGCTGTGAAAATCAATTGTTTTCATTATTTTATATATTTAATTGAATACATTGGTGTTTTGATTGGATGCACTTTTTCTATAGGTTATTGGTATGAATTATTCGTTTTTAAAAAAATTATTTTTTGGGTAGCCCCGTATGTTGCATATAAAGTTTTTTTATATCATTCAGCTATTTATACAGCAACCTGGGTTGAGGGGGGGGGTTAGGGTGATGTTTGTATTTGCTATCTGACAAAAGAGCCTGAATCACAAGATGCAAATCTGAATTTACTTGTGTATTATTTTGCTTTAAGACATAAATCCCAGTTTCCTTAGTTAAAGTAAAACTATAGGCAAAAACTTTTTCTCATTTTGGATAAAGCAAGGTAAAGGTATGACCCCTGACAGATTTTTTTATTCAACATCCCATTGCAGAGATTTCCCTTCACTTCCCGTCTCATAGCCAAACAGGAAGTGGGCGGAAATCCCTGCAAATTAAGGGAATCCCTTGGGGGGACCCCCAGGTCATCAGAACTAGTGTCCCCATTGGAAGATTTCCCCTCTATTACTTTTCTGAGGACAGCCCAAAATTTAGGATTTTCTTTTACTTTCACTTTCAAACAGGACAAATAGGGTGGGTGATTCTCCCTAAAGTCAACACAGACAGCAATAAAAATTAAATAAAATCCACCTCCACTCTATCCAAAAACTAAAAAAAAAGGTTTTGTCTTTAGTTATACTTTAAGTGATCATTAGTTAGGTTCATGTCACACCGTTGATCCTGCTGTTGGTGAGAACTCTTGTATGTGTCACTTTCTTGCTGCTTGAAGGAGTGGGATGTGTCCTGGATGGCAAGTCCTAGTTGAGAATATTTCCTCCCATTTCCTGTTCTGGAGACGCAACAGGATGTGAACTGCCAGCGTGAGGGGCAATCCCATTTTTGACAGACGTCATCGCCACCGATGTAACAATTAGAGTCACCCACTACTCTTAACAAAAAAAAAAAAACAAAAAAAAAAAAAATATGCTTTTCTTTTTCTGTTTTAGACAAATAAACGAGCATCTTTGGATCTGGATGTGCTAAAAGCTGAATTAGCCCAGATGAAAGCCCAGTCTGGAATAACCAGCCCACCATTGTACTCTATGTGATGTCCCATCCATACAGAGTACATGGACAGTGATAAAGAGATGTACTCTTCTGCTTACTGTACACTTTATTTTCAGTTTTTGAATCAATGCCCTGGAACCAAAACTGACTGTCTATGCAGAAACCTGTTTTTATGTGGACTTGCTTTATATATAGGATAGTTTTTTTTCTTTTGTTTAAATAAAAAATAATTTACAGAAAACAGATATCGTCAATGTGTGAAAAGAACATCTGATAACTCTATAACTTATTCTCACATCATGATGCAAAAATTAATGAGAAATTAGAGGAAGATGAGGGCAGGAGGCGGAGCCTAGCAGAGCAGACATGCATTGTTAGAGCTCCACACTGCTGAGGAGAGAAGAGAAGGACAAAGCGGAGCCTGCAGGCTCAAAAGGTATCCATTTGAACATTTTTGCCCCAGGGAACAAACTGTGAAAGTTTGGGCAGGAAATATGGTACTGGGAGGAAACCGTGGCAGAAATAAAAATCACCTCACAAAGAGCTCACAGGCACTCACTGCAGCTGAAGCAGCTCCAGTCACCTCACAAGATACAGCATCAGGGCGCTCTCACAGACAGAAAATGTCACAGCAAGACTCTCCATTTGAGTCAGATACAGAACAAATCCTCTCACAAACTTCTCCACAAGCCTCCTCAGTATCCCCAGTAATATTATTACAATTTGAAAAGATGCTTCATAAGGCTTTAAAACAAACCTCAGACCAAATAACAAAAAACCTAACCAAAGAAATAAGAGAGCTGGGAAACCGCACCGCAGCCTTAGAAATAAAAATGGATGAAATTAAAATTACAACCCAAGAAAATATAACAGAATTGGAACAATTAAAAAAAGAGAATTTAATACTTCAAACTAAGCTTGAAGATTACGAAAATAGAGCCAGACGTTCAAACTTGCGCATAAGGGGAATACCTGAAACTGTGACAGACCTGCAATCTACTATTACTGCTCTATTACAAGAACTAAAGCCAGATATCCCTATTGAACGTTTAGAACTGGACAGAGTACACAGAGCCCTCACAGCCAAAAAGAAAGATGGACCCCCACGTGATATAATCACAAAATTTCATTATTACAGAACGAAAGAACAAATACTAATTGCTGCAAGAGAAAAAAAAGGAACTTAATTTTCAAGGACACAATTATCAAATTTTTGCTGACCTATCCCAACTTACTATTACTAAAAGACGATCCATGAAACCCCAACTAATGGAACTGCAACGCCACAACATTATGTATCAATGGGGCTTCCCCTTTTCAGTCAGATTTAACTACCAAGGTACAATTTACAGAAGCAGATCAGCAGATGAACTACAACAAACCCTTTTAAAATTAAATCTGACAGAACCCACAAGCAACAACACTCCCACACGCAGAAGAATGGCGTCATCTTCACCTTCAGGCAGCACCCAGAAAATTTCAGAACAAAATGGGAATCATCATTCTCACAAAAGAGGCCGTTATGCCACATCATCCATGGACCAAGAAGATTCAATGGACTGACATCCTAATTCCCGATATCTCTTCATTTATTATACTAAGAGATGGTTCTCTATAAAAAAACCTATATTTATAACTGAATGTAACTGCATTCTGATAGTCACACACTGTGTGGGATCATGTTACATTCCAGTTATATTTCTTATTACTTCTGATTCATATAGCCTTAGAATATATAAGTGAAATAAGGAAATTCTTGTTCAGTTATATATTATCAGGTAATAACAATAGATTTATTACTTTTTAGGACAAATATGTTCAATAATCCAGAAGTAATGGAAGCTTTTTCTTTCTTTTCTTAAAACAAATATATTATTACCTAACTAGTTCCTAGAATTATGTTCTTGTTTATTCTAATCTGAAGCAATACAACCTCAATTTTATGAGTTAACATATCTAAACAGTTACATATGAATAAAATATGTAATTGTTTACTCTAAAAGGGTTAAAATCCCAAAAGAATTCAAACTATCTTCATCAATACCAAAGTTATTAACAGTACCTTTCTAACTGAATTATTTAGCCTAGGGCAAGACTAACCATATACAACCACCCTGGAATAAATAATTTCAACAAAAACTATATTCTGCACTCCAATTAATGAAACATCATTTTGATGTCTTTTGACATAGCACTTCTCTCCTGTAAGCGGAAGATCCGTGTACCCCCATTAGCCCTCCTCATTCTCCCAACCATATTATGTGGGAGTGTGATGAAGGCACTTATTCCCCTGAGAGAGATATTTATTCTCTTTCACGGGTAAATTGTGATTACTTGCAAAAAATAATTTATACAATGTATCATCTAATCTCATATGTTTTTTGTTTACTCTTTACTCCAGAATTCACTGGTTTCTTTTCTATCTATTCATCTCCTCAGTCCACACAGGTTGATCTGCGCAGTCAGCTCTGCATAACAAAAAGTAAGTCAAAACTATTTGATCTATTGCCATGGCACCACTGAATATACTTTCCCTGAATGTTCAGGGAATAAATGTCCCTCAAAAAAGGACCAAAGCCTTCCGTACTTTCCATAACAAGAAGGCTCACATAGTATGCCTCCAAGAAACACACTTCACCAAAGATTCTACTCCAAAATATATTTCTCCTTTTTATCAACAAATTTACACGGCTTCTGCCTGTACCAAGCAAAGGGGAACTCTAATTGCATTTCATCGATCCACACCATTCACCTTATCATCAGAAATTAAAGACCCAGAAGGTAGATACCTGATACTCATGGGTTATATAATGGATACAGCAATCACGGTGATTTCCTACTACGCTCCTAACAAACAACCTACACCATTCCTCTCACATATATTACAAGTGATTAATACACACAAAATAGGAACAGTGATAATGTGTGGGGATTCGAACCAGGTCCTCCTCCCATTTCTAGATAAATCACCTTTTACACCATCCAAAATAACCTCTAGATTACCTTTTTCTCAACTTCTTTCCAAATACAATCTGGTAGATTCATGGAGAGAAAGTAACCCAATGAAAAAGAAATTCACTTATTTCTCACACCCTCATCAAACCTTCACCAGAATAGATCATATTTTTCTAACAATAGGAATGATACCAGAAATTATTGCATCAGATATAATTCCGATTCCGTGGTCTGACCATAATGCAGTATACACTACTATAGCCTCAGCCATACCAAAAGCGCATGACCCAACGTGGTACTTACCGGACATAATGCTCAAACACCCACTACATCAGATGGCCATTGAACAAGCTTTAAAGGAATACATATCAATTAATAATACAACAGACATCTCCCCAATAACACTGTGGGAAGCTCATAAGCCTGTCTTGCGTGGTACGTTTAATGCAGCCTACATATCATTTCAAGATAATCCACTTCAGAGTACAAAATCTCATCTGGAAAAATCTAGATTGGAATACGATCTATTTCTCACTGAGTCAGTTGATAAATCCCTCAAACGCTCCAAACACAATTTCTACATGAATACAAACAAACCAGGTACATATTTGGCTCGGGCATTAAATTCAACTAACAAATCTTTCAAACCAATACGTTTGAAATTATCAAAAAATGTTTACACTTGTAATCCAGTTAAAATAGTCCATAAATTTCACTCACATCTCGCAACTTTATACAAGACAAACAATGAATTTAATCCTACAGAAGCTGAATCCTTCTTCTCAAAAATAACCTTACCTGAGTTATCTCAGAATCAAAAAAGCAGTTTGGATGAGCCTATAACTATAGATGAAGTTGCTAACGCCATAAAAGACCTAAAACTTAACAAAAGACCAGGCCCAGACGGCTACTCGGCTTTATACTATAAAACATTCTCAGAAATACTCTCTCCCATTCTCACTGAAACTTTTAACAAACTTCTAGATGGACATTCTTTTCGGCAAGAAACACTAATGGCAATTGTTTGTATGATCCCAAAACCCCTTTCTGATGATACTTCCTGTGTGAATTATCGGCCTCTCTGTTAAACCTCGATATTAAATTATTAGCAAAAATAATAGCAAAACGCCTCAATAGCATTATAGGAAAATTAATACATAGAGATCAAGTAGGCTTCATGCCAAATAGACAGGCAGGCGATAATATACGCAGGGCAGTGTTATTGGCACATATTGCTAAAAAACGGAAAATCCCTTTATGTTTTCTATCTCTCGATATTAAGAGGGCATTTGACACAGTATCCTGGCAATATATGCAATATTCATTACAAAAATGGGGTTTTGGACCCCACTTTTTAACATGGATTAAAGCATTATATAATAAACCCAAAGCCTATATAAAATATGCTGGATACAAATCTGAAGCCTTTAATATCGAAAGAGGTACCCGACAGGGTTGCCCATTATCTCCCTTATTATTTGCCCTTATACTCGAACCCATGGCCCAATACATCAGAACAAACCAAACTATAACTGGCATTGAAGTAGGAGGTATTACACACAAATTATGTATATTTGCAGACGATATATTACTTTTTCTATCATCACCACAGGTCTCTGGTCCTAACTTAATACCAGCTCTTGATGGATTTGCAGCCCTATCCGGCCTTATGATTAATCCTAAGAAATGCCTAGTGCTTAATATTTCACTCACAAACATGGAATTGATCCCGGCTAGGGCTGCACTCCCATTCACATGGGCAGAAAAATCAATCCCATATCTTGGAATTCATTTAACAGCATCTCATTCTGACTTATTCTCAACCAATTATCCTCCTGTATTAAGACAGATCACAAATCTAATAAAACAATGGTCGCAACTTCCTTTATCCTGGATAGGGAAGATTAATGCAATCAAAATGACTATTCTACCCAAATTGCTTTATCTATTCAGAGTCCTCCCTATTCCAATTCCTTCCTATTTTTTGAGAATAGTACAAAAAAGAGCAACTTCGTTTATATGGGGCTCTTCTAAACCACGTATACCTATACACACACTACATCTTCCCAAAAATAAAGGAGGCCTGGGATACCCTAATTTTACTAACTACTACAGAGCAGCACATTTGGCCAGTCTGTCCAAATACCATGCAAAACAGGAAATCCCATTATGGGTATTTATAGAGGCTTCAGAAAATGACCCTCTATTAATATCAAATTTATTATGGCTTGATCCTAAAGACCGCTTTAAAATTCATAATCCCATAACTAAACACTTCTTATCTCTCTGGGATAAACTAAAAACCAAATATCAGTTACAATCTCCACACAATCCTCTCCTTTCTTTTATCAGAAATCCGGCCTTTTATCCGGCATGGATCTACCCAAATTCTTTTAAAGCTTGGACAACATCAGGCATTCAGACACTAAATGACTTCATAGCATCTAAATCATTCCTTTCATTCCCATCGCTTAGAGAAAAATATGATCTACCAAACTCTGAGATATTTAGATATCTCCAAATCAAAAATTTCTATACACCATTCCTAAAGGGGGATACACCATTATCCCAATTATCCCAATTATCCATTTTTGAATCAATCTGTACAAAAGATCCATTTGCTAAAGGTACAATTTCATCACTTTATAATCAATTATATGGAGTAGCAAATCTTAATAGACCCTCTTACGTTCAGAGGTGGGAGGAGGACCTGGGACGAACTTTAGAAGACACGGACTGGTCTAATATATGGCTCACATCTAAGTCATCTTCACCCAACATCTTGGCACTGGAGACAAATTATAAAGTCCTAACTCGCTGGTACCTTGTACCCGCTAGAGTGGCAAAATATTCACCTAATACCTCAACTCTTTGTTTTCGAGGATGCCCAGAAATAGGCACATATTTACACATATGGTGGACGTGCCCAGTAATCCAAACCTTCTGGAAGGAAGTCTTCGTGATTGCATTTAAAATATTTAAAATAATAATACAACCAGATCCATATTTAACTTTACTTAATCTAAAACCGGAATGGTTAACACTCTCTCAATTCAAACTTATGATCCAACTAATAACGGCTGCAAAACAAACAGTGGCCAAGGCATGGAAATCTCCTACATTGGTACTAGCAGAAACAATTCACAGAATGAATAATACAATGTCCCATGCTAAGATGGTAGCCATCGATCAAAATCAAATTCCAAAATTTGAAAAACTTTGGCATCCTTGGATAAAACAACAGTTCCTGTCAAATTTCAATGACTCTGTCCTGTTGCCATGGTAACAGATTAAATGACTTACAGAGACACCCATTCTAAGGCTTCAAAGAGAACTAAAAAGAATAATAAACTGACGAGCGGGACAACCTTGTGGACCATACCTCTACCTTTCAACCCTTTTTCTTCTTTCTCTTTCCTTTTCTCCACCTTACGATTAAAGCTCATTATCAGAATTTATTTGACCTATATACACTCTACTTGTAAACAATATGTATAATAGGTATAAATCATTTAAATACCTACAAAAGTAACTAAGGAAATGATACATATCTTTAATTTAGGTTTACGTGAACCCAATGTTTAATATTTGAAATTTCATGATATTTACCTATATAAACCCTACTGTAAAACAATGAGCTTACTTTATAGATCCTTGTAAACTTACTTTATGTATCTTTATAACATTGTATACTCAATAAACTTCTTTTGACAAAGAAATTAGAGGAAGATATGATTGAGACAAATTGTCCAAACTGTGGTAACACTCATCTTTCTAGGAAAGCATTTTTGGCTTTGCATGTACAGTTAGTTCCATATCTATTTGGACACAGGCACAATTTTCATACTTTTGGCTCTGTATGCCACCCGAATAAAATTAAAATTTGAAGGGCGGACTTTCAGCTTTAATTCAAGGGGTTTAGCATAAATATCAAGTACAAATTTTAGGAACTGCAACCATTTTTATACTCAGCCCCCCCATTTTCAGGGGCTCAAATGTAATTGGAAAAATCAATATAATCATAAATAAAATGTTAATTTTTAATATTTTGTTGAGAATCCTTTACTGGCAATGACTGCCTGAAGTCTGGAACCCATGGACATTACCAAAGGTTGGGTTTCCTCCTTTCTGATGCTTAGCCAGGCTCTAACTGCAACTGTCTTCAGTTGTTCTTTGTGGATCTTTCTGTCTTTATTTTTGCCTTCAGCAAGTGAAATGCTCAATTGGGTTGAGATCAGGTGATTGACTCGGCCATTGCAGAATATTATACTTCTTTTCCTTCAAAAGCTCCTGGGTTGCTTTTGCAGTGTGTTTTGGATCAATCGTTGTCCATCTGTACTTTGAAGCGCCGTCCAATCACCTTTGCTGCATTTGGCTGAATCCGGGCTAACAGTATATCTCTTCAGAATTCATACGGCTGCTTCTGTCACATCATCAATAAACACCAATGACCCAGTGCCACTGGAAGCCACGCATGTCCATGCCATCACACTGCCTCCATCATGTTTTACAGATGACGTTGTGTGCTTTGGATCATGAGCTGTTCCAAGCCTTCTCCACACTTTTTTCTTCCCATAATTCTGGTACAGATTAATCTTAGTTTCACCCATCCAAAGAATGCTTTTCTAGAACTGGTCTGGATTTTTTAGATGTTTTTTGGTCTAATCTGGCGTTTCTATTCTTCGGGCTTATGAATTGTTAGCTCCTTGTGGTGAACCCTCTGTATTTGCTCTAGTTGAAGTCTTCTCTTGATTGTAGACTTTGACAATGATACGCCCACCTCCTGGAGAGTGTCCTTCACTTGTCTGGATGTTGTGAATGGGTTTTTCTTTAATATAGAGAGGATCCTGCAATCATCCACCACTGTTGTCTTCTGAGGATGTCCAGGTGTTTTTAAGTTGCTGAGCTCACCAATGCGTTTTTTTTTCCTCAGAACGTACCAAACTGTTTATGTGGCCACTCCTAATGTTGCTGCTGTCTCTCTGATGGATTTGTTTAATTTTTGAAGTCTTACAATGGCCTGTTTTACTTGCATGAACAGCTTCTTTGAACGCATGATGTAGGTTCATAGCAATAGATTTCAAATGCAAATACCACACTTAAAGTCAACTCCAGACCTTTTACCTGCTTAATTGATGAAGAAATAATGAAGGAGTAGCCCACACCTGGCCATCAACCAGCTTTTGATTCAATTGTCCAATTACTTTTGGTCCTTTGAAAAAGGGGGGATGGCTATTCTTAAGAACTGTAATTCCTAAACTCTTCTTTCGATTTGGATGTGCATACCCTCAAATAAAACCTGAGAGTGCACTTTCAGTCCATATCCATATAACTATAGCTTGAATATGTTTTGGTAAATACCTGAAAAAATCTAAAATTAAACTAGTGTCCAACTAACTGCATTTTCATTATGATAGTTAGGACTAAGGCCTTGTTGCACACAGGTCATTTGGCCCATGTGCGTCAAATTTTAGATTCTCAACTTCTTGGTGTACTTTAGATAAGTACACAGTTTGAGTTAGTACACAGTTTACATAAAAGTCATTTTCGATGCACCTTCTACATATTACATGCTTGCTGCTCTGTCTACTTATATTTTATACATAGACTATAGATACCCTCTGGTGGCTACCTGGAATATAAGTCAAAACAGTACATGTGTGGGAGTGGTATTGATAATTTATTTAAAACCATTGGAGGGTATCTTCCCTAAAATTAATAACTTGAAGAGAAAGAAAATGTAGCGGGACTATGATTACCCCTCCAATGGTCAAATATATACATAGCCAAAATGATAAAAAGCTTACATATCTTTATTCCATCCATTTTAAAAATGTTGTAATAAAAAAACCCATATGAGGTGGTATCAAAGAATTTAGAGACTAGCTTGGTTTACAAGAAAGTACTTTATCTACATTTAAACACCATCAAAAAAAGTCCCCTTGCACAGCAATACAGCGCTCCCTACGTTCCTGCCATTTCTGGAATGTGTCCTGGAAGTCTTCTTATCGAAGCGTGTCAAGCACCTTCTGCTTTCCGCGCTGTATCTCCGCAATGCTGTCAAAACAGTGATCTTTGAGCTGGACCTTCAACTCATTGCAGCATCGCCGTAAACTTACCGAATCGTGTTAAACATCTCTGTGGCAGAGTTGCCCAGTTTCACACAGAATTTCACGTTTGCTCTTTGTTCTAACTTGCGGTCCATGATGAAATATCAGAAGTGGTAGCGCAAGTGGTCAGAATAGCACCAGTTGCACAGCTCCAGATGTACACAGGATGATGTCTTTTGGCACACTGACTTATGAAGGGTGGTGCAACACATGATACAAATGCTATAACTTGAGTTGCAGTTCAGTGAGTAAAATAAGGAATTTGATCCCCTACCAACCAACAATAATTCCGGCTTCCACAGACTGTGGAGTACAGACAGTATTTGCTCATGTGGTACACAGATTATTCCTGTCAGTTTAGGAAAATGCTCCTAATGACAACTCGTTATGTGTATAAAAACTCCACAGAATCTTTTTCTTCCATTCAAACTCATCATCATGGGCAAGACCAAAGAGTTGTCAAAGGATGTCAGGGACAAGATTGTAGACCTGCCCAAGGCTGGAATGGGCTACAAGACCATCAGCAAGAAGCTTGGTGAGAAAGACAACTGTTGGATCGATTATTCGCAAATAGAAGAAATACAAAATAACAATCGCCCTCGGTCTGGAGCTCCATGCAAGATTTTGCCTCGTGGAGTAAGGATAATCATGAGAAAAGTGAGGGATCAGACCAAAACTACACGGGAGGAGCTTGTGAATGATCTCAAGGCAGTTGGGACCACAGTCACCAAACAAACCATTGGTAAAACAATACGCCACCATGGATTGAAATCCTGTAGCGCCAGCAAAGTCCCCCTCCTCAAGAAGGCACATGTACAGGCCTGTCAGAAGTTTGCCAATGAACATCTAAAGGATTCAGAGAAGGACTGGGAGAAAATACTGTGGTCAGAGGAGACCAAAATTGAGCTCTTTGGCATTAACTCTATTTGCCGTGTTTGAGGGAAGCACAATGCTAACTATGACCCTAGAAACACCATCCTTAAAGTCAAGCACGGAGGTGGAAACATTATGCTTTGAGGTTGCTTCTCTGTTAAAGGTACAGGCCAACTTTGCTACATTGGGGGACCAATGGACAGGGCCATGTATGGTAAAATCTTGGATGAGAACCTTCTTCCCTCAGCCAGAACACTGAAGATGGGTTGTGGATGGGTCTTCCAGCATGGCAATGACTCAACACATACCGCCAAGGCAACAAAGGAGTCGCTCAAGAAGCACATTAAGGTCATGGAATGGCTTAGCCAGTCTCCAGATCTTAATCCTATAGAAAATATATGGAGGGAGCTGAAACTTCGAGTTGCCAAGTGACAGCCAAGAAACCCTAAGGATTTAGAGAAGATCTGTAAAGAAGAGTGGACCAAAATCCCTCCTGAGATGTGTGCAAATCTGGTAACCAACTACAAGAAACTTCTTACCTCTGTGCTTGCCAACAATCGTTTCTCCACCAAGTACCAAGTCATGTTTTGCTTTAGGATCAAATACTAATTTTACTCACTGAATTGCAATTTATAACATTTGTTTTATTATTATTATACAGGATTTATATAGCGCCAACAGTTTACGCAGCGCTTTACAACATTAGTGAGGACAGTACACGTACAATACAATTCAATTGGGAAAGTTTTATGCGTTTTTTCTGGATTTCGTGCTTGATATTCTGTCTCAATCATTTAAAATGCACCTACGACAAAATTTATAGGCTCTTCATTTCTTTGTTAGTGGCAAACTTACAAAATTTGCAGAGGATTAAATAATTATTTTCCCCACTGTATACGCGTTTGTAAGCACATAAATTAAGTCTAAACAAAGGGGGAAAATAAGTTATTATGTACGCATATGGGTCTTTACTTGTTTACAACGCATCTATACGAAAGTATTTTACTAATTGTTATGCAGGAACATTTCTCCTAGAAAACACATTTATAATAATATCAGTAAAATGTTTACGCCCATGTGAATGAAGCCTAAATTCACCAAATCATGGAATTTTAGGGCACCCTGGAGGTGCAGGTGCAGCATCCAGCCCTGCTGCCAGCAACCTGCCCAAATCTATGACAAGCTAAAATACGTGGCACCTAGACACTGTACTGAGCAGTATTCGCGGCCAGAAACGTATGCCCAGAAATCTGGAATTCTGTGCTCTGCACACGTCCCAGAACCCACAGGGTCCCAAACACAAGTACTGATCTGAATAGCATCCAACAGCTTACCATTCCTTAGATAAAATGACTGCATTTGTTTTCTTGTTTTAAGGCTGTTTTTATCCTTATTTTAACTTGGTGATACTGCCAGAAACACACTTGCTGTCCTGGGGTGACAACACTGCTGCTGGCTGCTCTCCCTGTTTGGACTACCAACACCTCCCCTTCTCCTCACCTCCAGTACATAGGAGTTATGTAGTTTACAAATGATCACTTGGACAGCTAATAATATTTTAGAATTCAGTTTGGTATACAGAATATTGCAAGCAAAATGTATTTCTATTAGGATCATTGGCTATTTTTGTATTTTTGGAAAATGTTCTTACCCTGGAAAAAAATAAATAAATAAAAATAATAATAAAGCCATCGGTCTAAGGTCTGGAAAGCTACAATATGGATTACATTTTTTCTTCTTGGGCTTAGATATACTTTTATTGCATCACAGAGGACATATTGTCCCCATTTACCATCTTCCTACAGTTCAATTGAAAAATGTTGACACCTTTTGTCAGTGCAGATATGCAGTCCAGTGCATTTTTATTCTGCATCAAAAACGCATGGTCAGGGTATAACATGGATTCCAATAGTTCTGGTTCACACCAATGCAGAGCATTCCAGTGTAGTCAACATATGTAGAACATGTTGCATTTTTTCTGTATGGAATGTGGGAAGACGCGCCAGAATGCATGTCTTCAATTGAGATGAAGAAAAAAAAAAAAAAAAAAACATGCACGGGAACACATCAAAAATGCATCCAGAATGCAGACACTATGGTGTGAACCAGCCCTGAAAAGTATTCATTTTTAGTCTACTAGTTACTAGAAATAACCAGCTGAAAGATAAAAATAAACCTTATAAAATATTATTTTATTAAAAAAAATTATAGTCAGTGATGTAAACAGTTAATTACTCATTAGCCACCCCCTTTCCTTGTTCTTTTTTTCAGCCCAACTTTGGAAAATCTGAAAGTTCTCCCTTGCAGTGAGGCTGAGACTGCGCAGCAAGGGTTAACGGCTCATTTATTATAGAAAGTAAAAGCACTTTAACTTAGCTGATTCACACTTGGGAGATTAGGAATTGTGGGCAGTGGGAAATCAGCGCAATTCTGCCCAGGATTCCGAACCGTGGCAAAACGCGCAGTGTGTGTCATTCACCCTGAATGGTATTTCCAAAGGCAGTGCGATTTTGCCGTGATTGTTGAACAGCAAAACGCGTGTGTAAAAACTCACCTGGCTCATGGCCAAAATTTGGTCCCCGAGCTTCTGTGGCAAAGCAGTTGCGTATATAGCTGCCCTACGCAGAAACACGCGTGAATCACATTTTTAAAATCACGAGTGGGAACCCGCATTCCTGTTACACAATTTGCTAATGGGGCCTAAGGGAGAATTTCTACGTTTTCCAGAGTTGGGCTTTAAATCACAATAATTTTACACCATTTCGTTTAATTTCCACATTAGCTAATCAAGATGAAGATAATCAGGTTGTGCTTAAAGTATATGTAAACCCTCAACTTATAGAAAAACCCATTCAGTTGAATATATATATATATATATATATATATATATATATATATATATATATATACACACACACACACACACACACACACACACATATATATATATATATATATATATATATATATATATATATATATATATATATATATATATATATACATACATACACACACACACACACACACACACACACATAGAAGCCCATTTATAGGGGCGAAACATGTTAGGAAGTCCATCTTATATTGCTGTTTCACTGATACTATATTGAACTGTACCTACCACAAGTATTTTTTAGTCTCTGTTTTTATTGGATGATTTTCTACTCTACTTTTTTCAAATAAATTAATTTTTTTACATAATTGACAATTTGCTTTAACTGCACCTTTAAAATCCCAATTTCTCCTTACCTATTACCTCTATTTATGGGATGTGGTGCTAATTTAAACTATGGGTATTCGTGTTCAATAATACATCGGATTAAATTCATTATTTTCCTCAAAATTCTACATAGAATACCACATAATGACAACGTGAAAGAAGTTTGTTTGAAAGAGAAGTATTCACAGCCTTTGCCATGACACTCAAAATTGAGCTCAGGTGCATCCTGTTTCCACTGATCATCCTTGAAATGTTTCTACAACTTGATTGGACATCAATTCAGTTGATTGGACATGATTTGGAAAAGCACACAGCTGTCTATATAAAAAGTTCCCACAGTTAACAGTGCATGTCAGAACACAAACCAAGCCATGAAGTCCAAGGAATTGTCTGTAGACCCCCGAGACAGGATTGTATGGAGGCACAGATCTGGGGAAGGGTACAGAAAAATTTCTGAAGCATTGAAGATTCCAATGAGCACAGTGAATCCATGATCTGTAAATAGAAGAAGTTTGGAACCACCAGGACTCGTCCTAGAGTGGGCCGCCACGCCAAACTGAGCTATTGGGGGAGAGGGGCCTTAGTCAGGGAGGCAACCAAGAACCCGATGCTCACACTGACAGGGCTCCAGCATTTCTCTGTGGAGAGAGGAGAACCTTCCAGAAGAACAACCATCTCTGCAGCACTCCAACAATCAGGCCTGTATGGTAGAATTTCCAGACGGAAGCCACTCCTCAGTAAAAAGGACACGACAGCCCGTCTGGAGTGTGCCAAAAGGCACCTGAGGGACTCTCAGACCATGAGAAACAAACTTCTCTGGTCTGATGAAACAAAGATTGAACTATTTGGCCTGAATGGCAAGCATCATGTCTGGAGGAAATTGGGCACCACTCATCACCTGGCCAATACCATCCCTACAGTGAAGCATGGTGGTGGCAACATCATGCTGTGGGGATGTTTTTCAGCGGCAGAAACTGGGAAACAAGTCAGGATCAAGGGAAAGATGAATGCAGCAATGTATGTACAGATATATCCTTGATGACGAGCTCCAGAGCGCTCTGGACCTCAGACTGGGCGAGGGTTCATCTTCCAACAGGACAACAACCCTAAGCACACAGCCAAGATAACACAGGTATGGCTATGGGACAACTCTGTGAAAGTCCTTGAGTGGCCCAGCCAGAGCCCAGACCTGAACCAGTTTGAACATCTCTGGAGAGATCTGAAAATGGCTGTGCACCGACATTCCCCATCCAATCGGATAGAGCTTGAGAGGTCCTGCAAAGAGGAATGGGAGAAACTGCCCAAAAATGTGTGTGCCAAGCTTGCAGCATCATACTCAAAAAGACTTGAGGCTGTAATTGGTGCCAAAGGTGCTTCAACAAAGTACTGAGCAAAGGCTGTGAATACTTATGTGCATGTGATTTTTTTATTTGCAAAGATTTCAAACAAACTTCTTTTACATTGTCATTTTGGGGTATTGTTTGTAGAATTTTGAGGAAAATAATTTAATCTATTTTGGTATAAGGCTGCAACATAACAAAATGTGGAAAACGTGAAGCACTGTGAATACTTTCCGGATGCACTGTACACACACACACACACATCTTTTTTCCCAATTTTTATAAGTGATTATATACTCTCAGTCCCAGCTGCATAAGGAGCTAAGAGAGCTGGGGGAGGAGAAACAGCATCACACTGCTCTTCCCAGTGAATGGCTGTGCAGACAGGCTTGTCAGCACATGTCTGATCATTGGAGGAGAGCAGGTGGAGTTCTCAGCACAGCCAGAAAACTGACTCACGCTGTGCTCCCATGCCTAGTGTGGTCAGTTTTTGCTAGGAAAGCAGAGAGACTGGAAAGAATACCAGAGATTTTACACAAAAGGAAGCGAAACAAAGAACAGGATACTTTTCATACAAGTACATGGTACAGCAGGCACATATCAGGAATATGAAATGTTGGGTTTACATATTCTTTAAGAAACATCTACGATAGAAAACCTAGCAGCAAATCATTCATGTTCCTGGGATACAGGTGACGGGTCATCAGAAGCAGTTATGGTGTTAACGCTTTCCACATTGCCTTGGTTTGTTCCTGGGCTACCGGATCATCAGAATAATCCAGGAGATCTCCGTGCCACATCCCAATCCCTCGGAGACCGAGCTTCTTGACGTAGGTTGCCTTCAGTGTTATACTTTCCGGATCATCATACCACACCTGATGGATTTTCCCCTCTGTGTCCTGGTAAATATTTATATATTTTATATATTGTCTTAGTGATCGTCTTGGAAAGCACTAAAAGCAAAATACAGTAAAACAGACAGACATACAAACCTTGTAATTAAATAAAGCAGCCTTCTGCACATCGTCCCATAACCGACCTGTCAGAGAACTGTTCACCTGATTCATAATTTTCATGTAGGCTACTTGGTTGCCTACTGCTGCATCGCTGTATGGAGCCCACTGGAACAGACATTTTCCCAATTCACACTGGTTACCCTTAGAGAAATGCAAAACGTTAGTCCATTAGGAAGTAGACAAATTTTTTTTCGTATTGCAGTTGATGAGAGATCACATGCACCATTACTTTACAAGTTCTCTACAACTTCCAACAGTTTCAGATTGACAGTTGGCTTTGGGAGTGTACATGTAAGATTGAGTACTGTAGTTCAGAGGGCAATCATTGATTTTGTGAAGATAGATTAAAAAGCGCAATTCTCTGAAAAAAAAAAAAAAAAAAATGGCCCAAAGTTCCCAGCTTTAGTAAGAGCAACTCCAAGGTACTTTAAATGTACCCTGTGACAGAGAGAGGCTCTGTCCCTATAAGTTTATAGGAAAAGGTGACCCAGGATCTCATTAAGGGTTAATGCAAGATTCAGAACTAGCATCTCTCCAGATTCTGTAGTTCTGATTCAGAACATTCAATCCTGCGTCCAGGTTTTTCTAGAGGCCTGCAACCTGGCTCACTACACAGGTGTGCAGAGTCATTATATAGTCAGGTCTGAGAATTGCTCAAGGCTCTCATTTTTGGAGACAGCTTCCAGTTTGGAGACCGCTCCCAGTGTGGGAGATGGAAGATCTCACCCGGGGTCAGGGGGCTCCAGCCAGAAGCCACAAGACAGAGGTCTCACTGAGGGGTCAGAGGGCCCAGCCAGAAGCCACGGGACAGAGGTCTCTACGAGGGGTCAGAGGACCCAGCCACAAGCCAGCAGGTCTCCGGGATTTAAGTCAGTTCCTATCAGGGGTGTCAGGAGAACCCCAATCCTTGGCCAGAGGTGGGCCATGCAGCAGGGCACTAGAGAGCCAAGTGTTCTGAGTGAGAGCTGAATGACAGTCAAAGGTAAGAGGAGCAGCCGTGCTGCCAACACGTAAGCCAAGTGGCTTGGTATTTTCGTTAATTCATGTTATGTGGAAGAAACCTCTGCGTGGGCAACTGATGTATAAGTGAACTTTCCTTCAGTCAATAAAAGTGGGCTGCCACACCCTAAAACTGCAGTTTGGACTGGCGCAGCTCATTTTAAACGCACCTGCTACTTGAGTTTAATTCCTCAATCTCACAACCCATACAGTGAATTCCCCCTGCACTGCAGGGTGTGGTATTGGGGTGATTATATTATACTCATATGGTTGGTGTGGTTTCCAATGAGTTACGCCAGTCCAAACAGTATTTGAGGGCGTGGCAGCCACTTTTATTAAGCATCTCCCTCCCGCCGTATAGACAAATGACGGCGGGGTGCTCTCTTGTTCTGGGATATATGACGTCGCCCAGCCCAGTCTCACTGCGATCTCAGGCACGCTGTGTCCCTGGGACACGGCACGGCCCGATCTCGGTAAAGACCCAATGACGCGGCTCTTTACCTATGTGATCAGCTGTGTTCAATCACAGGAAATGACAGTTATCGGCTCTCCTCACTTCAGTGTGAGGAAAGGAGAGGCGATCAGCGGCATCTCCTCACAGGGGAGATATGTACAGATAATCAGGGCACTGATCATCAGTGCAGCCCCAACAGTGCCCAGCAGTGAAGCCAGTCAGTGCTGCCTTTCAGTGCCGCCTATCACTGCCGTCCATCAGTGCCTCCTATCAGTGCTGCATATTGGTGCAGGAGAAAGATTACTTATTTACAAAATTTTCTGACAAACTTTTTTTGGTTATTTTTCATTTTTATTTTTTTTTAGCAAAAAATAAAAAACCCAGCAGTGATTAAATTCAACCAATTTGTGTGAAAAAAAATGATAAAAATGTCACTTGGGTACAGTGTTGTATGTCCGCGCAATCGTCATTCATAGTGTGACAGCGCTGAAAGCTGAAAATTGGTCTGAGCAGGAACGGGGTGAAGATGTCCAGTATTGAAGTGGTTAAAGAAATCAGAAAGTTCACATAAACATCAGATGCCCACACAGGGGTTCTTCCACGTCAACTGAAACTGCAGAGCCACCTCGTCAGGGGCACCGCTGCTCCTTACCAGTCCCTCACTTCGCTTGCTTAGCCTTTAGACTCAGAGCTCTGCTGCGCGACCTACTCCTGACCTCTGGATAGGGGTTCACCTGACACCGCGATAGAAGCCCCCTTGACTACTAGAATGAGACCTCCCATTTCCTGGCTGGGGCACCTCAGACCCCCTAGGTGAGACCTTCTGTCTTCAACATGGGAGCCGTCTCCAAACTGGGAGCCTTGAGTATATAAAAGACCCTGCACACCGGTGACCCGCCAGAATCGGTGACCCGTCAGAATCGGTGAGCCGTCAGATAAGGTAATGGAAGTGACGTTCCGTCAGCTGCGCATGTGTACACCCGCTACCAGGTTGCCAAATCTGATGGAACACCTGCACTCAGAAGAAGACAGCGGACATCTTACTACACCCAGCTGTGTCTTTAATTTAACAGTCATTTTAGCAATAAAGAGCGTATAAAAATAAATATAGTATATTGACATGTGTGATGCCGTTTGCATGTTTAATTTTTAAAAGGCTAAAGGTTTATGGTTGAATAGATTTTTATTAACAGGTTGCAAAAGATTACAAAGATAAATCCATCTAAGTGAATGCAATAAAATATCCATGAAAACAGACAGGTAAATACGATGCACTGAAATGATTCACATAAAAGTTATTCTTCCCTGAGTGGGTAGCTGCATCAGTATAGGCTCAATTTTAACTACTTCCCACAAACTGCCGTCGTTGTACGTCAGTACTTTGACATAGCTGCCAAAACCCTGGTATTTTCTTCAATGGCGGGCAGTCCGCTTTCAGATAAAAGTGGTCTCGGTCGCGGACTCCCCGCGAGATCACTCTTATCGGCAGCGGTAGAGGTGCCCCCCACGCTCCAGTCGGGAAAGATGGCCCCCACTCGGCTCCATAACATTAGATAATGGAAGCAACGTCAAACATCACTTCCGTCCATTGCATTTAAGGCCCCTTTCACACTGGGGCGGAAGGTGCGTCGGCGGTATTTTTAGCGGTGCTTTACCGTCGTTTTAGCGGTGGTATTCGTCCGCTAGCGGGGGGTGTTTTATCCCCTGCTAGCGAACGAGAAAGGGCTCAAAACCACCACAAAGCACCTCTGTAGAGGCGCTTTGCTGGCAGTATAGCCGCGGTGCCCCATTGATTTCAATGGGCAGGAGCGCTATACATACCGCTCCAAAAATGCTGCTAGCAGGACTTTTTTTCCTGTCCTGCTAGCGCACCGCTCCACCGCTCGGGGCTTTCACATTGGAGACAAAGCACTTTCAGGGTGCTTTGCAGGCGCTATTTTTAGCACTGTAGTGCTAGCAAAGTGCCCCAGTGTGTAAGGGGTCTAACTATAAATATGAGATCTGAGGTCTTTTTGACCCCAGATCTCACATTAAAGAGGTCCTGTCATGCATTTTTCTCTATTACAAGGGATGTTTACATTCCTTGTAATAGGACTAAAAGTGACCCAAAAATAATTTTTTTTAAAAAGGACAGTGTAAAAAAAAAAAAAAAAAAAAAAAAAAAAAAGTTTAAAGCACCCCGTCCCGCCGAGCTTGCGTGCAGAAGCGAACGCATACCCGAGTCGCGCCTGCATATGAAAACAGTGATGTATCCCCGCGACCATTAGAGTGAGAGCAATAATTCTAGCAAAAGACCTCCTCTGTAACTCAAATTTGGTGACCTGTAATAAAAATTTTAAATGTCGCCTACGGAGATTTTTAAGGGTCAACATTTGTTGCCGATCCACGAGCGGGCGCAATTTTGAAGCATAACATGTTGGGTATCAATTTACTCGGCGTAACATTATCTTTCACAATATAAAAAAAAAAATTGGACTAACTTTACTGTGGTCTTATTTTTTAATTCAAATAAGTGTATTTTTTTCCCAAAAAAATTGCGCTTGTAAGACCGCCGCGCAAATACGGTGTGACAAAGTATTGCAACGACCGCCATTTTATTCTCTAGGGTGTCTGAAAAAAATATATATAATGTTTGGGGGTTCTAAGTAATTTTCTAGCAAAAAAAAAAAAAAAAAAAAGATTTTAACCTGTTATCAACAAGTTTGAAAAAAAAAGGCCTAGGTGCTTAAGTGGTTAAAGATTGAGGGAACCCAAACAAGTTATTACAGGCCTTGTGGAACAATAACAATAGGAGGATCCCCCAAAAAAGGGCTAAGCCTCGGTTCACACCAGAGGCGGCACGACTTGCAGGTCGCCTCACCGAGGCGACCTGCACACGACTGCCCAGGCGACTTGCAAAACGACTTCTGTATAGAAGTCTATGCAAGTCGCCCCCGAAGTCGTACAGGAACCTTTTTTCTAAGTCGGAGCGACTTGCGTCGCTCCCCTTAGAACGGTTCCATTGTACAGAACGGGACGCTACTTGTCAGGCGACTAGGTCGCCTGACAAGTCGTCCCTGTGTGAACTGAGCCTAAAGGTTCAGCGCTGATCAGTGCATAAATGTAAATCGCTCTAAGGCAGGTTTTCTTACAGTGCTGCTCCAAAAAGCCTCTATCCCAGGTGGAGGGTGTGAGGCCTGTATGCAAACAGATACTTAGAAAAAAAGAAGGCTGGACGGCCGCACTCCTATGTAATTTCTTTTTTTAAGTGCCGGATACAAAAGGTGAACTACAGGTATTGGCTTACATGTTTCACACCAAGGTCGGGTGCTTACTCATAGCTCAAAAAACTGGTGTCTATATATACACACACAAGTACCTAGATAATTACATGAGGTGAAGGTTATCAATTGACACCCTAATTAGCAATCAATTGATTAACCACTTGCCGACTGCTGCACACCGATACACATCGGCACAATGGCAGCGGTGGGCAAATGCGCATACCTGTACATCCACTTTAATTAGCGGGGCTAGTGGGCGCACGCACCCACTGCATACACGTGACCGTGCTCGCGGGACCCGCAGACTCGATGTCCGCCGGTGTCCCGCTATCGTGTCACGGAGCCGCAGAACGGAGAGATGCCTATATAAACAAGGCATTTCCCCGTTCTGCCTAGTGACATGACAGGGATCTACTGCTCTCTGTCAGTCATCAGGAGCAGTGATCGCTGTCATGTAAGTGGAAGCCCCCCACCCCACCCCACAGTTAGAATCACTCCCTAGGACAAATTTAACCCCTTGATTGCCCCCCAGTGTTAACCCCTTCCCTGCCAATGTCATTTACACAGTAACCAGTGCATTTTTATAGCACTGATCGCTGTATAAATGACAATGGTCCCAAAAGTGTCCGATGTGTCCGCCATAATGTCACAATCCCGATAATAAAAAAATAAATAAATAAATCGCAGATTGCCACCATTACTAATAAAAAAAATAAAAATGGCATAAAACTATCCCCTATTTTGTAGACGCTATAACGTTTGCGCAAACCAATTCATACGCAAATTGCTTTTTATTAATTTTTTTTTACCAAAAATATGTAGAAAAATACATATCGGCCTAAACCGAGGAGAAAATTTTTTTTTTTTTAATATATATATTTTTGGGGATATTTATTATAGCAAAAAAGTAAAAAATATTGCTTATTTTTCAAAAATGTTGCTCTTTTTTTGTTTATAGCGCAAAAAATAAAACGCAGAGGTGATCAAATACCACCAAAAGAAAGCTCTATTTGTGGGAAAAAAGGACGTCAATTATGTTTGGGTGCAATGTCGCACGGCCGCGCAATTGTCAGGTAAAGCGACGCAGTGCCAAATCGCATAAAGTGCTCTGGTCAGGAAGGGGGTAAAAATCTTCCGGGGCTGAAGCAGTTAAATAAGTGTCAGAAAAACATGTCAACTGAAACTTCTCCCCATTACCATATAAATGAGTAAATAAACCTAAAATGTGTGCATTTGCTGTGCCCTGTTGTGAACATCCATAATAAATGTTGTAAAAACAAAAAAATAGTGGAACAAAAACATATATGTGCTAGACGGACAAAAAATCCTTCTAAAAATATAGGTGTATTTAGCACATTTAATATTAATGAAATTGATGAAATAAAGTTTAATTATCAAATGAATTTTATCATTTAAAAGGAATTTTATCATTTAGATTGCACATTTTTATTGCTAAAACCTCACAACTTTCTCTAAGTATAATCTTTTTATACTGTGATTTTTACAACTTCTAAAACGGTTTTTGGATTATAAAGTGGGCCATAAGGCCTGTACACACGATCGGACTTTTTGACAACAAACATGCAAATTAGCTGTTTTGGGGCAACATCCGAAGAACTTTTTCGGCTTTCATCGGACTTTTGTTGGCTGTGCGAACGGACAAACTTTCCGACAACAAAAGTCCGATGGAGCAAAGTCCGATCGTGTGTACACAAAGCTATCGGACTTTTGTACAAAACTAAACTACAGCACCTGCCCGCGAGAATGTTTCCAGCGCGATCCCATCGCGCTGGTTCTCGGCAACAGGGTACTGTACATCTCGCGCTGGCTGCAATAGGAAAAACATATTTTCCTATTGCAGCGAGCACGAGAGGGAATTCCCCTCTGGGATCATACCAGGCCCTTCGGTCTGGTATGGATTTTAAGGGGAACCCCCTACGCCAAAAAAAACAGCGTGGGGGTCCCCCCAAAATCCATACCAGACCCTTATCCGAGCAAGAAGCCCGGCCGGTCAGGAAAGGGGGTGGGGACGAGCGAGCGCCCCCCCCCCTCCTGAGCCGTACCAGGCTGCATGCCCTCAACATGGGGGGGTGGGCGCTTTGGGGCAGGGGGGCGCCCTGCGCCCCCCCCCACCCCAAAGCACCTCGTCTCTATGTTGATGAGGACAAGGGCCTCTTCCCGACAACCCTGGCCGTTGGTTGTCGGGGTCTGCGGGCGGAGGGCTTATCGGAATCCGGGAGCCCCCTTTAATAAGGGGGCCCCCAGATCCCGGCCCCCCACCCCCTTTCCTGACTGACCGGGCTGCGTGCTCGCATAAGGGTCTGGTATGGAATTTGGGGAGGACCCCCACGCCGTTGTTTCAGCGTAGGGGGTTCCCCTTAAAATCCATACCAGACCTAAGGGCCTGCTATGCTCCTGGAGGGGAACCCATGCCGGTTTTTTATTTAAAATTTGGCGTGGAGTTCCCCCTCATGATTCATACCAAACACCTGTCAGCAATGCTTGTCGCTCATCAAGAAAGGAAAAAAAACAACACATTTTTTCTTTCCCGATGAGCGAGCCAGCTCTGCGCTGGCTCCCGCGACGGGGCTCGCAGGTGTCAAATCTCGCCGATACAGAAGTTGACCAAAGGGTGGCAGTAAAGCGCTGAAACGACGTGATTTGGTGAAAGTTGGATGAAAAAGTCCTGCTGTGTGTATGCTTAATTAGTTTAAGGCCAACGCCCTTTGTACAAAAATCCACGGGAAAGTTTGTAAAAAGTCCTATCGTGTGTGTGTGAGGCGATACAAAAATTAGATGACTGCTGTATGGTGACAATACCATACATACAGAGACATAAAGTATCAGGAAAAAGGATATTGTCCTCTCACCTAAACAGGTGCCTGAATCAAAGAATCGTCCCTTTCCAAAAGAAAAGCACCCACTATATAGGACTCTTACATTGTTATATTGTTCCATAAAACATTATTTCCCAACTACAGAGAGTTATTTTACATTTATAAAAGTATCAAAATATGTTGAATGGTTAATAACAAAGAAATGATCGTTATTTTGGGATGGCTAATTAAGACTGAATTTTATTTTATTATATTGATTTAATTGATTCTATTCTGCCCCATCCACTCCATCGATCGATGTGTATTATTATTATTAAATCTGCATATACTGGTGACTGGATCTAGCCTTTATAGTCTCAACATAGTGCCACTCATACAGGATGGTATGCTGTTCAACCACTCCCTGTATGTAGACACAGGCGAAAAGTTAACCGGGTCAAAAAAAATCGTTCGACCTAGTATTAGATTATATTCCATTTTGCTTTTATTTCATTCTAATCCACTCCACCTTGTTCTACTTCATATCATCTCATTATTATCTCATTACTAACCCTTACCAATCCACCCCCACCATAAATTGCACTTTAATTCTCATTTACATTTATTGCCAACATTATTTTTGTATAGTATAGTGCGGTGGAATGGTAATGGTCTATGGAATGGAATAAAACGAATCAAAACACAGCAAAATACAAAAACACCAAACAGAAAAACAATCCATGTCCACATCTAATTATACCGTGGACATGGATTGTGCTGCAATCTAGTTTAACATGGAGGGGATACGGGGAGGGAAAAAGTCTAAAGGAAATGGTTTCACCCAATCAAAATTCCCCCACTTATTTCACACAAAGCTTCTTTATTCATAGAAGTGGGTTACATCCCACTCATGGTTAAGACCAAGGGGTTTTCTAGTTTTAAGGTTGAAGATCCAGAATACTTCTTTTTTTACATAAGATTCTGAATTTGTCCCCACCTCTTTTTGGCACAGTAACTTTTTCTACTCCTTGTATGCACAAACTTGCCACATCTTTATTGTGATGTTCGTTCCAGTGTTTGGCCATATTTGTAGCATGTTTCTTTTGTATATTGTATAAATAATCATATAACCGATCTCTTAACCTGCAAGTTGTGCGATCAACATACTGGAGCGAGCATAATTCACATGTATATGTACACTAAATATCTGGTATTGCAGTTAATGGACGATTTTATCTTGGTATCTTTGTGGGTAGTCATCGAATGAATCAAATCACCCCTCTTAATATGCAAACAGCATGGACAGCTATTTGCTCCACAGTGGAATGAGCCCTTAAATTGCAACCAATGTGGAGGATGGTGTGTACTTGTGTGGAAACTTGGAGACAGAATTTGACCTAAAGTAGGGACCCTACAAGAAACTGTTTTGATGCCATTTGATAACATTTGCGCATAAATGGGATCGTTGAAAAGTATGGGTAAATACTTCTTAATGGTAGATTCAACTTTCCTGAACTCATTGCTATACAGTGTTGAAAACACCGGGACACCACTTGCAATTGATTTCTTTTTCCTGTCTAAAGTGGTTGTTCCATCGCTTAACAAAGCATCTCTTTTAGTATTATTAGCTGTTAATGGCTCTAATGGCGCTGAGCAGTGCAGGGTGTAGCAACATGGCCTACGCTACCTTCCTACTGCTTGTGTCCAGCTTCTATAAAAATTTTACATCAAATCACCATCACAGTTGTCAATATACTATCTTTATTTATATACACTCAGTTTATTGCTAAAATTACTCTTAAATTCAAGACATAGCTGGGTGTACAAAGATGTCCTCTGCCGCCTTCTTCTGACTACAGTGTTCTGTCAGATTTGGCAACCTGGTAGCGGCTGTACGCATGCACAGGTGACCAAACGTCACTTCCGTTACCAAATCTGACGGATCGCCGATTCCGACGGCACATCGGTATGAAGTAAAACCCAGAGAACTGAACGTTCCCTCCCCCCCAAGACACTTTGGAACCTTCAAGCTCTAGACCCCAATCCAAGTTTACAAAATACAGCCAAAAACACAGCTTCCTCTGCGCAGAAGGGATAGTCTGGAACCTTGTAATAAGGGGTTATTTACTAAAATCGGAGAATGCAAAATCTGGTGCAGCTGTGCATGGTAGCCAATCAGCTTATTCAATTAAGCTTTGACAAAAAAACCTGGAAGCGGATTGGTTTCTATGCACAGCTGGACCAGATTTTGCACTCTCTAGTTTTAGAAAAATCGAGTTCTAAGCCTTAATGCAAATCCTGTGTCATTTTCTGCTACATTTTCACAGTGGCTGGGCCTCACACTGTCACAATGGCTTAAATGTAGGGTTGCGCCAATACTGGTTCTTTAAATCGGCAAGTACTGATACTTTCGGTCAAGTACTCGCTGATACAGAATACCGATACTTTGCGGTGCAATTTGTGTCAATACAAAATAAATGAGCGCAAATCGCACTGCAAAGAATCGCATGCAGTTTAGAACAGGAATGCGGTGCGATTCCTGTCCAAATTGCTTGCGATTTCTCCCACTGCATGTGTGTGTGTATGGAAAGGGACAAACGCCATCTAGTGGGCAGTTTATTAAAAATGTTAGAACTCACAGTACATATCTGGTCAAATGCAAAATCTGCATACATGTCCTGGTCCTGCCCATGATAGAAAATCACAACCGCTGGAAGTGCTCACAGGGCTGGAGGAGAAGTTCCGGCACCCCGTGGGTATAGGGTGGGTGGAAGTGATGTCAGCTTGGGGACGGACCACCTATTCATCTCCTCCAGCCCTGTGAGCACCTCCAGCAGCCGTGGTTTTCTATCATTGGCGGGACCGGGACACCTATGCAGATTTTGTATTTGACCAGATATGTATTAATGTGAGTTCCAACATTTTTAATAAACTGCCCACTAGATGCAGTGGGGGAAATCGCATGCGATTAGGACAGAAATCGTACCACATTCTTGTTCAAAGCGCATGCGATTTGCGCCCATTCATTTTTATTGATGCAATTCGCATCTCAAAGTATCGGTATCGGGAGCATATTCACGAGTACAAATACTCATAAAAGTGCTCGGTATCGCAGCATCCCTAGTTAAATGTTCCTTTAGCTAGGGTGTGCATGGGGTGTGTGTGTGCGCGCGCACGTGTGTGTGTGTTTATGCACTTACCTAATTCATCACTCTCCAGGCAGTGCTCTGGAATGTGGGTGGGTCCTTAAATGTCCCCCCCCCCCCCCCCCAATACAATGCAGGACCTGCATTGTACATGATGACATCAGAGAGCTCTGAAAAGCCAGGCAGTGAAGTGGGGCAGCTTCAGAAGACTGGTGGCATGAAAAGGGGGAAGCATGCAGGAGTGAGGAATAAGGTAAGTATTTGTACTTATTCCTTTCACCCGCACCTCTGGCCACATACAGTACTGCATACACCAGCGCCCCCGCACCTCTGGCCACATACAGTACTGCATACACCAGCGCCCCTGCACCTCTGGCCACATACAGTACTGCATACACCAGCGCCTCTGGCCACATACAGTACTGCATACACCAGCGCCCCTGCACCTCTGGCCACATACAGTACTGCATACACCAGCGCCCCTGCACCTCTGGCCACATACAGTACTGCATACACCAGCGCCTCTGGCCACATACAGTACTGCATACAGCAGCGCCCCTGCACCTCTGGCCACATACAGTACTGCATACACCTGCACCTCTGGCCACATACAGTACTGCATACACCAGCAGTGGTTGTGAAATGAATCTGAGTTTCCATGATTTCTTATGGGGAAACCCGTTTTGATATACAAGTGCTTTAGATTACAAGCATGTTTCTGGAACGAATTATGCTCGTAATCCAAGGTTTTACTGTGTGTGTGTCTGTGTGAGATTATATATATATATATATATATATATATGCGAATGTGTGTTTGAGCTTTGGGGTGCACACCTTAATGTAATAAGCTGCATCTAAGTGGACTTTAACTGTGCTAAGGAAAGCACCTAAACAGAAAGCAAAGATTGCAAATATATTGTTTAACTACAGCCGATCACATTCGCACACAGACATACAATAAAAACATACCTCTGTTAAATTGGAACAGACATAATCATAACCATACCACGGGACGCCCATTACAAGCTTCTTAGGGTCAATTCCCATCTTAATGAATTGCTGGTAACCTGAAAAAAAAGTAATTTTTAACAAATGTGTCATTACATCTATACTGCAAATCTGGCCCTTCCAAAAGACTGTCTAACAAGAGCTTGATTTCCAAAACAGAAGCCTTCAGGCACCCAAAACGTCCAGGATAACTATGTTAGTGCCTCGCAAAGGTCATTTTGCAGATACCGACTTTATAAAAAGCTGGTATTTCTGGAGGACTAAATAAGTCTGGAGTTCCATTATTCTTGTCAATTGGCCATCTAAAGACAGCTGCACTATCAGACATTTTATTGTGTCATAAAGCAACATAACACTGCAGCAAGACACTATGTGCTTCACGTTACACCCCTTAATTATTAAAGCAGTTGTTGCACAGTTACATAGTGGGCGAAGTTGAAAAAAGACACAAGTCCATCAAGTCCAACCTATGTGTGTGATTATAGGTCAGTATTACATTGTATATCACTGTATGTGGCGGTTGTTCAGGTGCTTATCAAATAGTTTTTTTAAACTATCGATGCTCCCCGCTGAGACCACCACCTGTGGAAGGGAATTTGACATCCTTGCCGCTCTTCCTGCCCAAGCCAATTTTCAGCTTTCAGTGCTGACGCTGTTTAAATGAAAATTGTGCGGTCATGCTACACTGTACTCAAACAAAATTTTCATTGTTTTGTTCTCACAAATAGAGCTTTCTTTTGGTGCTATTTGATCACCTCTGGGGTTTTTATTATTTGCTAAACAAATAAAAAAAGACCAAAAATTTTGAAAAAAAAAAATGTTTTTTCTTTGTTTCTGTTATAAAATGTTGTAAATAAGTACATTTTCTTGGTAAATTTTGTAAATAAGTAAATTTTCTCCTTCACTGGTGGGCACTGATGAGGCTGCACTAACTGGCACGGATAAGGTGGCACTGGTGAGCACAGATGAGGTGGCACTGATATGCGACACTGATGGGCACTGTCTTGCAGCACTGATAGGCGGTACTGATAGGTACTTATGGGTGGCACTGATAGATGGCACTGATTGGCATTGCTACTTTTGAGGCACTGGCAGGTATTGCTGGTGGGCACTGATTGGCATTATGTGTGGGCACACATTGCCACCAGAGATTCGCTCTTTTAAACTTATTACCCAATGGGATGCACTGGCTAATGGCTTTTTTAATATGCTCTTAAAAAGGCAGTCAGCGGCTCATTGCGAGGGGAATATCTCCTAAACCGTACAGGTTTAGGAGATTATTTTTTTTACCTACAGGTAAGCATTATTATAGGCTTGCCTGAGGTAAAAGTTTAAAAAATAAGTATACAACCGCTTTAAGCTGGCCATACAACTTAAAGCGGAGGTTCACACAAAAACTGAACCTCCGCTTTTCGGAACCCTCCCCCCCTCTGGTGTCACATTTGGCACCTTTCAGGGGGGTGCAGATACCTGTCTAAGACAGGTATTTGCACCCACTTCCGGGCATAGACTCCCATGAGAGTCTATGCCTCTTCCTGTCCTGCCGCGCTGTCTGCTGAGACACACACGGGTCCCAGAGACAGCACGGACCATTCAGATTGCGCTGCGCGACTTGCGCATGCGCAGTAGGGAACCAGGAAGTGAAGCCGCAAGGCTTCATTTCCTGATTCCCATAAGGAAGATGGCAGCGGCAGCATCCGAGGACTGAGGGACGCTTCGGACTCGGGTGCCGACATCGCTGGACCCTGTGACAGGTAAGTGTCCATATTTTAAAAGTCAGCAGCTGCAGTATTTATAGCTGCTGACTTTTAAAAAAAAATCTTTTCGCGGGACTTCCTCTTTAGGTTGTAAAGGCTGAATGTTTTTTTTTTACCTTCATGCATTCTATGCATAAAGGTAAAAAACCTTCAGTGTGCTCTTCCCGCCACAGGCCCCCGCTAATACTCACCTGAGCCCCCTCTCGATCCAGCGATGTGCACAAGAGATTCAGCTGTCCCGGGACTCCCTCTCCTCATTGGCTGAGACAGCAGCGGACATCCATTGGCTCCCACTGCTGTCAATCACAGCCAGTGAACCAATGAGGAGAGAGCGAGGGGGCATCTTATGGGCGCATAGAGCAGCAGCTTGCAGCAGTGCCCCCCAGGGAAAGAAGCTTTCTCTAAGGGCACCGTTTAAGGGGGGAGGAGACGGTAGCGCCAGCGAGGGACCCGAAAAAAAAGAGGATTTTGGGCTGCTCTGTGCAAAACCACTGCACAGGGCAGAAAAGTATGACATGTTTATTTAACCACTTCAATACTGGTCACTTTCCCCCCTTCCTGCCCAAGCCAATTTTCAGCTTCCAGAGCTGTCACTTTTTAAATGACAATTGCGCAGTCCTGCTACACTGTACCCAAACAACATTTTTATAATTTTTTTTCCCCCACAAATAGAGCTTTCTTTTGGTGGCATTTGATCACTTCTGCAATTTTTATTTTTTGCTGAACAAATAAAAAAAGATCAAAAATTTTGAAAATAAAAAAAAGTTTTTGTTTCTGTTATAAGATTTTGTAAATAAGCAAGTTTTCTCCTTCACTGATAAGGCGACACCAATGAGATGGCACTGATGGGCACTGAAAGGCTGCACTGATGGGGACTTATGGGTGGCACCGATAGGTGACTCTGATGGGTATCACTGATGGCACTGGCATGCATTGCTGATGGGCACTGATTGGCATCTGCCTGGGCACTGATTGGCATAGCCCTGGTGATCCAGGGTGGCATATCTGGTGGGCATCCTTTGTGGGCATCCCTGGTTGTCCTGGGTGGGCATCTGCAGGGGGCAGCGCTGAAACAATTTAGCACAGACCCCCCCTGTCAGAAGAGCTGCCGATAGCCTCTCCACTACTCACGTCTGTCAGACGCGAGTGAGGAAAAGCCGATAAACGTCTCTTCGTGTTTACACTGTGATCAGCCGTGATTTGGACATAGCTGTTTACATGGTAAAGAGGCTCCATCAGAGGCTCTTTACTGAGATTGGTGTTGTGGTGTGTCAGACTGATACACCGCATCACCGATAACCGCGCTGCATGCCCCCCCCTGGGCGCGCAATAGCGACTTATCCTGCTGGACATCATATGACGCCCAGTCAGGATAACTGAACCACTGCCTGGCCGTCATTTTGCTATAGGCTGGGTGGGAAGTGGTTACAAAAAAAAAAAATAAATAAAACCCACAAGCTTTAACCTGCTTGCGTCCGCGCTATGGCCGAATGACGGCTACAGCGCAGACCTACATTGCCCGGATGCCTTTATATGACATCCTCCCCTTTGCATGCTGAGTCAATGAGACTCGGCTGATCACAGATAAAAATAAGGGGCCAATCCCTGCCCCTTACCACATGATCAGCTGTCAGCCAATGACAGCTGATCACGTGATATAAACAGAAGATCGGTAATCTGTTTTTTTTTTCTCCTCTGCTGACAGTGTGAGGAGAAAAAAAGGCCAATCACCGGCTTCTGTGACATCAGTCCCAAAGAGGAAGAGCCACAGCCACCTCATCTGTGCCCACCAGTACCGCCTGCCAGTGCATATCAGTGCAACCTATCAATGCCCACAAGTGCCACCTACCATTGCCCACCAGTGGTGCCAATCAGTGCCACCTAGCAGTGCTACCTATCAGTGCCACCTACCAGTGCCCATCACTGCCACCCATAAGTTCCACCCAGTGCCCACCAATGCCACCTATCAGTGCCCACCAGTGCCGCCTCCTCAGTGCCGCCTTATTAGTGCCCATCAGTGCAGCCTCATCAGCGTACATCAATGAAGGAGAAAAATTACCTGTTTGCAAATTTTTATAACAAAATATAAAATGGTTTTGTTTTTTTCAAAATTTTCAGTCTTTGTTTTGTTTTTTTACAAACAAATAAAAAACCCAGCAGTGAATAAATACCTTCAAAAGAAAGCGCCATTTGTGTGGAAAATAAATGATAAAAATTTTGTTTGTGTACAGTGTTGTATGACCGCGCAATTGTCATTCAAAGTGTGACAGCACTGAAAGCTGAAAATTGGTCTGGGCAGGAAGGGGGTTTAAGTGCCCAGTAAGCAAGTGGTTAATATCACCTTAAATCTCTTGAAAAATCTTCAAATATATAGCTGACATTGACTAAGTGTGTGGGATTCCTGATGATGTGGCACACCCCTCCCTCTGTTGATATTAGACATTGAAAATAAGTTCCTCTGGGGCAGGGACTTAAGTCAAAGCTTCTACATGCTGTGTAAAGCACCGTGGAATATACAGGAAATAATAAAAAAAAACTATAACAAAAAAAAAAACATGTCATAACAAGATTCCACGCTCACCGGTTATGGTTTGGTTAAATGCTGCGTTGGCTCCAGCAATACATTTATTCCACATCGGAGGCGGCTCATCGTAGGACATTACAAACAAAAAGTCAGACAGCTCTGCTATGGCAGAATAGTTGTAGCAACGCATAGCCACACAATTGGGATTATACGCAACATCGAACGTCACCTGCAATTAGAGTAACAGATTGTAAAGTACATCTGAATTAACTCATGCTATACATTAAAGAAGTGGTGGTCAACTTTTTTGACCCGTCTTTACCAAAGGGCTGTGCACAAAATTGTGAATATTCATTAGCAGCAGACATGCAACAAAATATAGTCAAAGATTATGGTCATGATACAAGAGATGGTCAGAGCTTGTGGGAATACAGTGACTTGCAAAAGTATTTCACCCCCCTTGGCTTTTTACCTATTTTGTTACATTACAGCCTTTAGACCCCTTTCACACCGAGGGCGTTTTGCAGGCGCTATAGCGTTAAAAATAGCGCCTGCAATCCGCCCTCAAACAGCTGCTCCATTGTTTCCAGTGTGAAAACCCGAGGGCTTTCACACCGGAGCAGTGCGCTGGCAGGACGTCAGGAAAAGTCCCGCCAACAGCTTCTTTGGAGCGGTGAAGGAGCGTTGTGTTTACCGCTCCTCCACCGCTGCTCCCCATTGAAATCAATGGGGCAGCGATGGGATACCGCCGGAAAAACGCCGCTATTGTGGCGCACTGTGGGCGGTTTTAACCCTTTCTCGGCCGCTAGCGGGGGTAAAAGCGCCCCGCTAGCGGCCGAAATGCGCCGCAAATCCGACGGTAAAACGCCACTAAAAATAGGTGGCTCTGCAAAGGATTCACTTTAGGGGGGTGAATAGTTATGCACATTGTCTTTTTCTGCTATTTTTTCCTATTTGTTTGCTTCACAATAATAAAAAAAAAACATCTTCAAAGTTGTGGGCATGTTCTGTAAATATAATAATGCAAATCCTTAAACAATCCATGTTAATTTCAGGTTGTGAGGCAACAAAACACAAAAAATGCCAAGGGGGTGAATACTTTTGCAAGGCACTGTAACACAGGAGATGGTTAGAGACTGCAGGCAGAATACAAGATATAATTCAGTCGATGGTCAGATGGCAGGCATGGTACAGGAGATGTTTAGAGACATGGTACTAGAGATGATCAGGGCTGGTGGCATGATACTAGAGATGATCAGGGCTGGGGACATGGTACTAGAGATGATCAGGGCTGGGGACATGGTACTAGAGATGATCAGGGCTGGGGACATGGTACTAGAGATGATCAGGGCTGGGGACATGGTACTAGAGATGATCAGGGCTGGGGACATGGTACTAGAGATGATCAGGGCTGGGGACATGGTACTAGAGATGATCAGGGCTGGGGACATGGTACTAGAGATGATCAGGGCTGGGGACATGGTACTAGAGATGATCAGGGCTGGGGACATGGTACTAGAGATGATCAGGGCTGGGGACATGGTACTAGAGATGATCAGGGCTGGGGACATGGTACTAGAGATGATCAGGGCTGGGGACATGGTACTAGAGATGATCAGGGCTGGGGACATGGTACTAGAGATGATCAGGGCTGGGGACATGGTACTAGAGATGATCTGGGCTGGGGACATGGTACTAGAGATGATGAGGGCCGGGGACATAGTACTAGAGATGATGAGGGCCGGGGACATAGTACTAGAGATGATCAGGGCTGGGGACATGATATTAGAGATGATCAGGGCTGGGGACATGGTACTAGAGATGATCTGGGCTGGGGACATGGTACTAGAGATGATCAGGGCCAGGGACTTGGTACTAGAGATGATCAGGGCCGGGGACATGGTACTAGAGATGATCAGGGCTGGAGACATGGTACTAAAGATGATCAGGGCCGGGGACATGGTACTAGAGATGATCAGGACTGGAGACATGGTACTAGAGATGATCAGGGCTGGAGACATGGTACTAAAGATGATCAGGGCTGGAGACATGGTACTAAAGATGATCAGGGCTGGGGACATGATATTAGAGATGATCAGGGCTGGAGACATGGTACTAGAGATGATCTGGGCTGGGGACATGGTACTAGAGATGATCTGGGCTGGGGACATGGTACTAGAGATGATCAGGGCTGGGGACATGGTACTAGAGATGATCAGGGCTGGGGACATGGTACTAGAGATGATCAGGGCTGGAGACATGGTACTAGAGATGATCAGGGCTGGAGACATGGTACTAGAGATGATCAGGGCTGGAGACATGGTACTAGAGATGATCAGGGCTGGAGACATGGTACTAGAGATGATCAGGGCTGGGCATATGCTGCAGGAGATGGTCAGAGATTGTTACAGGAGTTGTTGGAGACTGTGGCTGAATGCTTAGGGGAAACATTCATAGACTTGAGACATATTACATGAAGACAATTGCTGCTATAAAGGGTGGCATGTGGCCCCTGGGCAGGGCATTAAAGCCTAGCTCCCACCCAATTTAAATTTTTTGGACAAAGAGTGGAAGGGATTGAAGCTTGGCCAGGTCTTTATAGTGGCTCCTACTAAGGGGGTTTCTCCTAACTTCCTCTTGGTAAAAGGAATGATGGGTGATCTCTCTGGTAGGTACACAAAACTGCATGCAAATACAGCCTGCCTAGGAAAACCCGCTCCTTCACACTGACACCTACTTGCCAAGGCATTTTGATCTCAGCACACTGCTTGCACCCCAGCCGAGGGCTCTTCAGAGTAGTACTGAGGCAGGGTGTTGTGATGTTTCCAGCAAGCTATGTACAGCACCCTGCTGGCCCCTCCCACCAGCCATGATCTGCCTACATTTCATAGACAAGCACGGAAACCCGGTGAGGAGTCGAAAATAAGATATGTAATGAAACTGAAAGGTTTGCTAATGTAATTAGCAAATTGATCGAAGGGTGGGGGTGGGGGGGGGGGAGCCAAGGATGGCAAAATAGGATTGGATTCAACCACTTGCTGACCGCCTACCACAGGTCGGCTCTACTCTGCGAAACAACGTACCCGTATCCCATTTGTGCAAGAGACAGCGGGGGCAGGCGCGGGAGGGGGGAGGCAATCAGCAGGTCCGGGTCTAACCTTTTGTTCTGTTTGTATGGTCTTATAGCAGCACCATCTTTAACCACTTCAATACAGGGCACTTATACACCTTCCTGCCCAGACCAATTTTCAGCGCTGTCGCACTTTGAATGACAATTGCGCGGTCATGCTACACTGTACCCAGACTAAATTTTTATCATTTTGTGCCCACAAATAGAGCTTTCTTTTGGTGGTATTTGATCACCTCTGTGGTTTTTTATTTTCTGCTAAATAAATAAAGACCGAAAATTTTGAAAAAAATAAATGTTTTTTTTTTTTGTTTCAGTTACAAAACTTTGTAAATAAGTAAGTTTTCTCCTTCACTGATGGGGCCGCACTGACGGGCACTGATGGGCACCGATGAGGTGGCACCAATGAGGTGGCACTGATGGGCACTAATGATGGGCACTAATATGTGGCACTGATATGCAGCACAGATGGGCACGGATAGGCGGCACGGATGGGCACGGATAGGCGGCACGGATGGGCGGCACGGATGGGCACTGATAGGCGGCACGGATGGGCACTGATAGGCGGCACGGATGGGCACTGATAGGCGGCACGGATGGGCACTGATGTACTGTTATGTATGATACTGATGGATGCCAATCAGTGCCAAACAATGCCTGCCAATCAGTGATGCCCATTGTGGGCACTGATTGGCATCCATTGTGGGCACTGATTGGCATCCCTGGTGGTCTAGGGTGGCATACCTTGTGGTGACATCCCTGGTGGTCCTAGTGACGTCCCTGGTAGTCCAGTGTGGGCATCCTGGGGGGGGGGGATGCGCTGATAATCGATCAGCAGAGACCCCCCCCTGTCAGAGGAGCAGTGATCGGCTCTCCTCTACTTAAGTCTGACAGACGCGAGTGAGGAAGAGACGATCACCGGCTCTTCCTGTTTATTGTGATCAGCCGTGATTGGACACGGCTGATCATGTGGTAAAGAGTCTCTGTCAGACTCTTTACCGAGATCATAGTTGCGGTGTGTCAGACTGATACACCGCAACAACGATCGCCGCGATGCGCGCCCCCGGGGGAGCGCAGCGGCTTAATATCCTGAGGACGTCATATGACGCCCAGTCAGGATATTGAAACCACTTTGCCGCAGTCATTTTGCTATATGGCGGGCGGAAAGTGGTTAATGTGATGCATAGTTAGGATGTGCCCCCCCAAGTCTTTGTTTGTCTGTTATATGGGCCCTGACCAGACCCCTTGGGATGGAGCACCCCATCATCTCCCACCAGTAATTCTAATCAGTGTCCACCTGAGTTATAGGAGGAGTCCTTTTAGTTCTCCTATAAAGAGGAGTGCATTTCTCCCATGGTTGAGAAGTGGGATCTTTCATTCTATGGTTAGTGTAGGACCCACTGATAATGGGGTACCTTGATGCAGTAGTAGGCTTAAGCACTGTATGGCCATATGGTGTTACCAAATCCCCATATTTGCTTATTATGTTCAGGTGCTTTAAATAGCCTTGTAGGATTTTAAATGACATTTTTGTATGTGTGTGCTGTAATCTTTTGTTCTGTTTGTATGGTCTTATAGCAGCACCATCTTTAATGTGATGCACAGTTACGGTGTGCCCCTCCAAGTCTTTGTTTGTCAGCGGGTCCTGTGGAGGCAGAATGCTGATCTGCCTATGTAAACAAGGCAGATCGCCGTTCTGACAGGGGAGAACACAGAGATCTTGTGTTCCTGCTAAGCAGGAACATGGATCTCTGTGTTCCCCCAGTCAGAGCAACCCCCACATAGTTAGTAAGCACCCCCTAGGGACACAGTTAACCCTTTGATCGCTCCTGATGTTAACCCCTTCCCTGACAGTGTCATTAGTACAGTAACAGTGCATATTTTTAGCACTGATCACTGTAATTGGTTCCCAAAAAAATATGTCAAGTGTCAGATTTGTCCACCGCAATGTCGCAGTCCCGCAAAAAAAAAAAAAAAAAAAAAAAGCTGATCACCGCCATTGCTAGTAAAAAAAATTAAAAAGCCATAAAAATATCCCATAGCTTGCAGACATGATAACTTTTGCGCAAACCAATCAATATACGCTTAGTGGGATTTTTTCACCAACAATATGTAGCAGAATACATATTGGCCTAAATTGATGAAGAAATTTGATTTTTAACATTTTTTTTTTTGGATATGTTTTATAGAAGAATATAAAAAAAAATATCATTTTTTTGGGGTTTTTTTTCAAAATTGTCGCTCTTTTTTTATTTCTAGCGCAAGATATAAAAAACGCAGAGATGATCAAATACCACCAAAAGAAAGCTCTATTTGTGGGGAAGAAAAAAGGACAGACAAAACTATTTTATTTGGGTACAGCGTCGCAGGATGCAGTGCCGTATCGCAAAAAATGGCATTGAAGAATAAAAACCTTCCCAGGGGTTAAAGTATTTAAATAATATATGTTAACCCAACATTTCACTTCCTGATATGTGCCTGCTATACCATGTACTTGTATGAAAAAGTATCCTGTCCTCTTTTTTTTATTGCTTCCTTTCTGTGAAATACCTAGTGTTCCTGCCAGTCCCTCTGCTCCCCCCATTTCAAATTGGTCACACTAGGCATGATAGCACAGCATGGTCAGTTTTCTAGCTGTGCTGGGAACTCAGCCTGCTCTCCTCCAGTGATCAGACTCATAATGACCCCCCCCCCCACTCTCTGCATAGCCAATTACCAGTGTGCTGCTGTCCCCTCCCCCCCTCCCCCCAACTCTCTTAGCTTCTTATGCAGCTAAGAAAAACTTCAAAAATAGAAAAGTGGGCACAAGATACCTTATATCGTTGACCTTTTTCTTTTCTTATCTTCTTTCTCTCTTTCCTTTCTAATTTTTATTTTGGCCACAAAGTTTCTGTTGGACCCATTGTAATATTCACCTACAATCTTAGGATGACAAACTCATCCTCATTTGTTTACAAAAGCTTATTAGACTTCATGTACATTTAAGGGTACTTTTCTTTAACAGAGTTTGAAAACGTATATCTTATATAAAATACATCTGTTAGATTTCCATGTTACAGTATATTATTGCTTGCAAATGAAAAAAAAAAAAAAAAAAAAAAAAAAAAAAAAAAACACACAACAACAATCAATTAAATTATCCGAAAAAAATCTGAATAAAATCTTTGAAAAAGCAAAAAAGGTAATATATATTTTACCTCTTTTTTATTTTTTTGCTTTTTCAAAGATTTTATTCAGATTTCATATATATTAGTTTCAAACAGAAATGAAAGGCAATGCATTTGTGTATAATATATATATATATATATATATATATATACACACACACATAGCCTTTTATTTCTGTTTTACACTGAATGGGTTGTTTGACAAGGGAAGGTTCACATATACTTAAGAAAAACAGATTCCTTTTTACTGACTCAACCTGAATTTCTTGCCAGGTCACATCTTTCCAGCTACTTAAAAAAAAAAAAAAAAAAAAACTCTAAATGCAGAGAATTTGACCACAAGCTCCTCACTCCTATTGCAGTAACCCTTCCGGTGTTGTTACTGACATGTGAAAATTTCATGTTATGTATTTGAGTACATTTTTTACAGGTGCAGGCAACTTAAAAACGCACAGGAAACGCATCTGAATCAGCCTCTCTGTGGCGACGGCCGCACTCAGCCTCTCCATGGTCACGGATTTGTTCCATCTCTGTGTATCGCCTGAGGCCAGTCACTTCGCTGGGTATATGTGAAGGTTTACAACCACTTTAAGCCCCCCCCTGCCCTTGCTTCATAGTGCTCAGACATGACATTTGGCTGCTTAGGCACACAATGCATCATGGGGGGGGGGGGGGATTAGGTGCATGCCCCCCCTTATCCAGTAATGGGATATTTTATGGCACCCCAGCAGGTAATTGGGAAGCCATGAAATATCCTATTGTTGGATAAGGGGGAGCATGTAGCTCTTTCTCTCCATGATGCACTGGGTGCCTAAGATGACATCAGAATTCCATAAACCATACATGATTGTAGATAAGGGATATGCTTACCAGAATTCACAGTTCTTTCCAACAGGTTCGTTGGAGCGAGCGCAAGAACTTCAGATCCAGGTCTGTTTTTGTGGAACTGATCGGATGTGGGCGGTGATAAGTGGATGTACGTCCTGATTACATCTGCCCACCCATAGGGATTACATTGGTCCTTTTTTCTTCCATCATAAGGCCCCTTTCACACTGGGGCGGGAGGTGCGTCGGTGGTAAAGCGCCGCTATTATTAGCGTGCTTTACTGTTGTTTTAGCGGCGGTATGCAGCCTCTAGCGGGATGGTTTTACCCCCCCACTAGCGGCCGACAAAGGGTTAAAAACCACCGCAAAGTGCCTCTGCAGAGGCACTTTGCCAGCGGTATAGCCGCGCTGTCCCATTGATTTCAATGGGCAGGAGCGGTGAAGGAGCGCTGTATACACCACTCCCAAGATGCTGCTAGCAGGACTTTTTTTCCCGTCCTGCCAGCGCACCGCTCTAGTCTGAAAGCTCTTGGGGCTTTCACACTGGAGACACAGCAGCGGCTGTTTCGGGTCGGTTTGCAGGCGCTATTTTTAGGGAAATAGCGCCTGCAAACCGCCCCAGTGTGAAAGGGGTCTAAGATGGAGGAAAGATTGGTAAGGACACTGATAGCACATGTGTGACATCGGGATCTATCCTGATCCAACTCTGCAAGGGTTCAGTCCAGGATTCCCTGCTCAGACGAAATGGAAGGTGTCCATGTGACGGGACCCTAAGAGCCTGACAACTCATTCTGTGTAAGAAAAGGCTCTTGGGAGATGTAGCTTTGGGGGCATTTCTACAACAATAGGGAAGGAGTTCCCAGCAGCTGACCTTGCATGAAACTTACCATAGTTATGATGTCACAGTGAGTAATAAAAGCTGTTTCCCGCTACAGGAACAAGGTAAAAAAAAACAAATCGGAATAATCTAGAGGTAGAAAGATATGTAGGGGGGGTAAATTTTGTATTTTTCTAAAAAACTCCTTTAAACTCAGTGACTGGTGCTCTCTACACAAGCTGTAAGTAAAACCATCTTGGTCACCTGAGATCCTGGGATTTCTCTGTGGAAGGTCTCTGTGGTTTCATTCACCAGATCCGTTAGAGCGTAATACTCGGGTGTATGTGGAAGTACCGACTCTTCAATGTCTAAGTTGATCCCGTCCATATACTGAGTCTTGGCCAGTTTCACCTTCCCTGCAATCCAGGCAGATCTCTGCTTTGGGTCTACGACTTCCTTCACTGGTACATCACCTACAAATAGAGAGAATTAATGCAAAGAAGATTTAGGATCGCTCTTGGGAAGGTTACAGCATTAACAGGACAAGTTCAGTTTTTGTTTTTTAAACAAAAATACACTATATACAGGCAGGTGTCCCACTACAAAAGTATTGTGACACCTGCCTTTAGACGCATATGAACTTTAATGGCATCCCAGTCTTAGTCTATAGGGTTCAATATTGGACCACCCTCATCAGCTATAAGAGCTTCAACTCTTCTGGGAAGGTTGTCCACAAAGTTTAGGAGTGTGTCTATGGGACCATTCTTCCAGGAGCGCACTAATGTTGGACGAGAAGGCCACCGCTCCAATTCATCCCAAAGGTGTTCTATCTGGTTGAGGTCAGGAATCTGTGCAGGCCAGTCAAGTTCTTCCATCCCAAACTCGCTCATCCATGTCTTTATGGACCTTGCTTTGCGCACTGGTTGGAACAGGAAGGGGCCATCCCCAAACTGTTCCCACAAAGTTGGGAGCATGAAATTGTCCAAAATGTCTTGGTATGCTGAGACCTTAAGAGTTCCCTTCACTGGAACTAAGGGGCCAAGCCCAACTGCTAAAAAAAACAACCCCAAACCATAATCCCCACCTCCACCAAATAATTTGGACCAGTGCACAAAGCAAGACATGGATGAGCAAGTTTGGGGTGGAGGAACTTGAATGTCCTGACCTCAACCCAATAGAACACCTTTGTCATGGTGTTCCCTATATTTGCACACTAGGACAAATCCCTGCACACCAGCAGAAAAGTTTATTCTGCTTTAAACTTTTAAACGAGCAATAAAAGCCATTTAAACCAGGCTCTCACTGACCTCTATAGCTGTATGTACTCTGCAAAAAAAAAAAAAAAAAAAAATGAATAAAATGGGCAGACTCGATGGACTTCTGCCATCGATTTTCTATATGTTTCTTGCTCATTAGGGCCAATATTTGTGACATTTACAACAGCCCCTGGCTGGAAACGAATTACTAGGAAAGGTGAAGAGGGGTTGGGCAGGGGGAGGAAGGGACTGTTTTAGTGCAGTATAGTCCTGCACAACCGGCCTGAGCCCCAGTTCACACCGGTGCGATGCGGGAAACCCAGCGATTCCTGTGTGGTTCCCGCACACCGACATCTGCGAACCGCTGGGGATGTCAATGTTAAAGAGAAGTTCTACCCAAAAATGGAACTTCCGCTTTAAGGGAAGGTGACCCCCTGACGTGCCACATTTGGCATTTCATTTTTTTGGGGGGGGGGGCAGATACCCTGTTTTTAGGAGGTTCCCAGCTGCCACTTCCTCCCGGCGCACCGCGGCACTGGAAGAGAAATCACCTTTCCCCTCTCCCTCTCGGCAATCATCTGGGACACGTCACAGGTCCCATATGATTGCCCGGCTAGTCACGGTGTGCCACGTGGGCGCGCGGCTGTGAACCCACAGCTGGGTGCCCACAGTTACAATGCCGTCGCTGCAAAGAGCAGGGGGAGATAAGTGGGGCTTCGTTCCCCCACATCGCTGGACCCCGGGACATGTAAGTGTCCAAATATTAAAAGTTAGCAGCTGCAATATTTTTTTTTTTTTTTTTAAGCGGAACCGCTTTAAAGTTAAGGACACCCCCAAATCGATTCGCAGATCGCAGTGTAAACTATGAAATTGTGCAGAAATCAGATCACATGGGTGTTCACACTCATGCGATCCAATTCCAGTGTGGACCAAAAAAAAAAGGGTTCTGCGCCATTTTGGTGCGAATGCGATGCGGTTTCAGCCACACAGTCTGTATGGCTGGATTCACATTGCATGTGAGGTGCACAGCAATGTTTGTGATCACACCAGTATGAACCCAGCCTAAGCCCCGGTTCACACACGGGCGGCACGACTTGCAGGTCGCCTCAGCAAGGCGACCTGCAAACGACTTCCGCGGCGACTTGCAAAACGACTTCTGTATAGAAGTCTATGCAAGTCGCCCCCAAAGTAGTACAGGAACCTTTTTCTAAGTTGGAGCGACTTGCGTCGCTCCTATTAGAACGGTTCCATTGTACAGAACAAGAGGCGACTTGTCAGGCGGCTAGGTCGCCTGACAAGTCGCCCCTGTGTGAACCGGCTCTAAGGGATTTTGTATTCTTCTACTTTTGTATATATTTATTTTTCTCGTTGCCTTTTTTGTTGTTTTTGCAACTGTGCTGTAAACTTTTCTATTCTCTACAAAATTAATAAAAAACAAACTTTTCAAAACAAAAGTGTCTAATTCAGCCTGCCGGATGCTCGCAATATATTCATTTGTCCAGGAATGTTTTTTACCCTTTACAATACATTAGTGAACCAGGTTATGTGTCCTGTAAGAACGTTCGATGAGCCCATGTATTATCAAGTTGTTTTTAATGCCATTCTCACCCTCTAGCACGAATCTTGCTCCTTTGGAGTGTGCAAAGCACATCAGTTCGGGGTCATAAGGTGCAAATAAACCCACTGTGGTCACCTTAGACCAATCATAGTGCTTCCAGTTGTTGCCCTGTACATGGAAGACAAAGACCTAGAAAGAGGAACATAAAGAGGTCATCAGTGTTTTATCATATTTTGCTCATCCTGAAGAACCACCCCACAGAAGTACCCGCAGCTCATAGTGCAGGGACAGACATTTAGCAAAAACTTCCAGTCCAATGCCCGCTGAAAAGCAATCTGAATGCAGATCGCTCTTCAGAAGGCATTCCACTCCACCACAAGTGTGAAAGAGCTTTTAGGGTGTTTTTTTCTGCATCAAAAACGCATTGAGAGTAGGCTACATGGTTTTCAATGGCATAGTTCACACCAGTGCAGTAAAACGCACCAAAAATGCTTTAAAATACACATGTCCTTATGTAAGGTGAAGAAAAAAGGAGGGGGGGGGGGTAAAATGCACTGGAACACAAAAAAAAAAAAAAAAAACGCGTATGCAGAAAAGCATCTGGACTGTGTTTTTATGGTGTGAACCAGCCTTCTAAGCATGGAAAACAGCCCTCCTCATCATCTTCCTGACCAGCAATTGTCACAGAATGTATAGCTACAAACTCTGCATCTCCCAGATCAATCACCAATCAGATACCAGCTCTCCTCTCCTAACTCTGCACCCCACACAGCAAGAACCAATCAGAAGCCAGCCCTCATCTCCTAACTCGGCATTTCCCAGAGCAAGCGCTCAACCCTTAGGCTGGGCCCACACTGGAGAGCACAGCGGCTCACAGCAGGAGTCCGGTCCGTCTCCATTCAACGTATCAGGTCTGATATCTGCATCCCCCCCAAATCAATAACTAATCAGATGCCAGCACTCATCTCATACGTCTGCACCCCTCCCAGATCAATGACCGATCAGTTGCCAGATCTCATCGCCTAACTCTGCATCCTAACACAGCAAGAACCAATCAGATGTTAACACTCATCTCCTACTTCTGCAACCTTCCCAGATCAATGACCAACCAGATGCCAGCTCTCATCTTTTAACTCTGCACCCTGCTGATCAATAAGCAATCAGTTGCCAGCTCTAATCTCCTAATGCCCCGTACACACGATCGGACATTTCGACAATAAAATCCTAGGATTTTTTCTGACGGATGTTGGCTCAAACTTGTCTTGCATACACACGGTCGCACAAAGTTGTCAGAAAATCCGATTGTTCTGAGCGCGGTGACGTAAAACACGTACGTCAGGACTATAAACGGGGCAGTAGCCAATAGCTTTTGTCTCTTAATGTATTCTGAGCATGTGTGGCACTTTGTGCGTCGGATTTGTGTACACACGATCGGAATTACCGACAACAGATTTTGTTGTCGGAAAATTTTATATCCTGCTCTCAAACTTTGTGTGTCGGAAAATCCGATGGAAAATGTGTGATGGAGCCCACACACGGTCGGAATTTCCGACAACAAGGTCCTATCACACATTTTCCGTCGGAAAATCCGACCGTGTGTACGGGGCATTACTCTGCATGCTGCTGATCATTAACCAATCAGATGCTAGAATTATGCTGGTCATACACTATACGAAAAATCGGCCGAAAAAAAAACGTTCATATAGACACTTCGTTCGTTTTTCAGCAAGTTAATGGGCACAAATCCATAATCGTTTGTGACGTTTTTGTGGGGAAAAAAAAAAAAAACGAACGGCAAGTTTGGAAAATTTCTGCCGAACGTACGATAAATTCCAAGGTTAATGTGTTTCCCGTCCGAACTGTTTGCACTAGGTATATGTAAAAAAAAACGAACAAAAAATTATTTATATATGTTATAAAACCTTGGGAAAAACGGCGCTACCTAAAAACCTGTTTGCTAAGTTTATACAGGAAACACCAACAAAAGTGTTTTTTGTTTCTTTCTCGTATATCAAACTTATTTAACTTCTTGATGATGTATAAGGGGGAGGATTAGTTTTACTAGCTGGTGCAAGTGGATAGGGGACGTACTCACCGACTCCTGGAACCCCTGCAGGGGTATTGGGCCTGTAATGCTTTGAATGGACTTCACTGCTCCCTGTAGTTTGTCATGGGTGCCTCAGATGTATCCAGGTGAATAAGGATGCAGCGATACCCTCATGCATCAAAAATATAAAAAAAGAGGCTTCCATGGTGTGATAAAGTACCAAACGTTTTTATTTAAAAACCACTTCTAAAAACAAAACCAAAGAAATCCAAAAAGAAGTGTGTCCTCCCACCCAGTATGCCGCTGGGGTAGGATAACAAACAAATACCGGCAAAAGTACAAACAGAGTCACTGTATCCAATGCATGTACCGAGATGGGGGAAGTGACGGCAGAGAGCTGTACCTGCGTCCCACCCACTCGTCTGCAGGGAAGTGACGTAGTACGCGTAGTTCCATCGCCAAGGTTTTATAACATATACAATTGGCAGGGTATTCCTTGTGAGTGCTTTGCGTAAGGGAGGCAGCAACCTGTTCTTTTACCGTATAGACTTGTCCTAAAGTGCGGCTTCCTAGGAATATCAAAAAATTATTTATGTCCACTGAACAATTTATTGGTCATTACATGATGGAATGATCGTTTGCGGTCACGGTCGAACGTTCGTTTTTTGAAAATGCGTTCGGCCGATTTTTCGTATAGTGTATGGCCAGCATTAATCTAACTGCACACTCTTCCCCCAATCAATAACCAGATGCCAGCTCTCATCTTTTAACTCTGCATCCTGCTGATCAATAACCAATCAGTTGCCAGCTCTAATCACCTAACGCTGCATCCTGCTGATCAATAACCAGATGCTAGAATTATTCTAACTGCACCCCCCCCCCCCAATCAATAACCAATCAGATGCCAGCTCTCATCCTTTAAGTCTGCATCCTGCTGATCAATAACCAATCAGATGCTATAAATATTCTAACTGCACACTCCCCCCCCTCCAATCAATAACCAATCAGATGCCAGTTCTCATCTTTTAACTCTGCATGCTGCTGATCAATAACCAATAAGATGCCAGAATTCATCTAACTCTGCACACTCCCCCCAGATCAATAACCAATATCAGATCTCAGCACTCAACAACTTCTGCATCACTTCTGCATCTCTCCCAGATCAATAACCAATCAGATGTCAGCTCTCATCTCCGAACCCTGCCCCCTCTCCCAGATCAATAACCAATCAGATGTCAGCTCTCATCTCCGAACCCTGCACCCCCCACAGATCAATAACCAATCAGATGTCAGCTCTCATCTCCTAGGTTGCAGTGCAGGGATGAGAGCTCCTGTGTGATTGGCTCTGGGCTCGGTGATAGAAGGAGAAGCAGGAAGTTACAATGTAACAATGTACCTCGGAGTCCCGGGAGTGTTGAATGGGATCGCAGAGAGCCGGATCGGAGCAGGGACAGGCAGCCAGGCACACAGCAGCTCCGATCATCAGGATCATCAGACACACAGCACTCATCTCCCCCATCCTTCCCGCACACTGACCGCCCTGCCTGGGAGACACACCGGGGGGGGGGGCGGGGACTGACCAGCAGGGGGGCGGGGCCAGGTGAATGACAGGTGAGCTACTTCTCATTGTACAGAAAGGGAAATAATCAGCGAAGAATGCAGAACCCAATCAGAATACAGTCAGCTCACGAGGAAAGAGTTCCCATTGGAGGTGATGATATCTGTATACAGTCAGTGTACTATTACCAGACTTGTTATCCCTCCTCATCACTACAGAAGGTGATCTGTCTCAGAGGAGGTAGGTTGGTTCTGATCAACTCTCACCTAAAAAATGTCACTTACCTGTGCTGAGGCTCTAACCCTTTCACCGACAGAGACGTTTTTTTAAATTTTTTTTCTACACGCTTAAAAAATCTTTTTAAGCATGAGCCCCAAAACATGATATATTTTCTGAAAGAAGACACACCTAGAGAATAAAATAGTGGTAGTTCCAATTTTTTTATGTCACACAAAATTACCGCAAAGGTCTAGGAAATGTGAAATGTCTGTAAAAAATACACTAAAGTTTATTTTAGGGCACAAAAAAAAAAAAAAACGCAATGCATTACTCAATTTTTTGGTAAAATATAAAAGACGAGGTGGCACCGAGTAAATAGATACCCAACATGCCTAACCTTAAATTTGCGTGCACCGGTGAAATGCCAACAAACTTCAGTATTGTCTATGTTAAATTGGCGACGCTTTAAAAGCCCCCTACAGGTGATCAGTTTGGAGTTATGGAGGAGGCCTGGTGCTAGAAATATTGCTCTCAATCTGGCGTTGGTGTGGTGATATGTAAGATGAGTTTACCTTTGTACATGTGTGGGTGACGGGCCTCACAAATTGTATGTGCTTGGGTGTAACTTTAATTTTTTTAAATTTACCTTTTTTTTTCTTTTACTTAAGTTTTCTTTTTATCACATAGGAGACAAAAAGTCCCCTATGTGATGATTTCTTGGTGACAGATTCACTTTAATGAGACATCTGGGGTCTAAAAGGCTCACCCGTGCTCCAGTGAATCTAATGCAGTGCAGATCACTTAGTAATAGATTAATTCCCAGCCATACTGACCAGGAAAACTGACAGGGGGGGGGTTCCTGGAAGTGACGTTCTACACATAGCCTCGAGATCAGCAGGAAGAAGAGGAGGAGAGCATGTCCACTCAGCTCACTCCCCTCTACCCAGCAGCACCCGCTATGCTGGTCCCAGGCCCACAATACATGGAAGGGGCGTGTGCGGGGGTTGGTGGGGGTCAGCAGCGGCCCGTCCATAGGGGCGCAGAGGTGCCGCCCCCCTAATCTCTGTGCGCCCGACCCTTAATCTTCATGCAGGGCGCCAGACGCATAGAGTTCTTTTTTTTGTTTTGTAAAGCACGTGATTAGAGCCGGAGTCTCAAATTGGCTTCAAAAAGAGCACTGCACCCCGAGCCCACCCCCTTATGACAATAGCGAATCAACATTCACTACTGTCTTCCTGCTTCTCCTCCTGGTCAATGGGGGTAAAAAACAACTAATGTTTGTGGTCAGTCTGAAGAGGAATAATGGCTCAGTGTCAGTGGAAGGAGTAGGGCCCCATTGTTGTTATCAGTGTGTTTAAAAATGACCCATCAATGAGGTCAGTGGGGGGAATAGTGCCCCATCATTGGTGTCAGTGGGAGGAAAAGTGCCCCATCATTGGTGTCAGTGGGAGGAATAGTGCCCCATCATTGGTGTCAGTGGGAGGAATAGTGCCCCATCATTGGTGTCAGTGGGAGAATATCAGTGGGAGGAATAGTGCCCCATTATTGGTGTCAGTGGGAGGAATAGTGCCACATTATTGGTGTCAGTGGGAGGAATAGTGCCACATCATTGGTGCCAGTGGGAGGAATAGTGCCCCATCATTGGTATCAGTGGGAGGAATAGTGCCCCATCATTGGTGTCAGTGGGAGGAATAGTGCCCCATCATTGGTATCAGTGGGAGGACTAGTGCCCCATCATTGGTATCAGTGGGAGGAATAGTGCCCCATCATTGGTATCAGTGGGAGGAATAGTGCCCCATCATTGGTGTCAGTGGGAGGAAAAGTGCCCCATCATTGGTGTCAGTGGGAGGAGTAGTGCCCCATCATTGGTGTCAGTGGGAGAATATCAGTGGGAGGAATAGTGCCCCATTATTGGTGTCAGTGGGAGGAATAGTGCCACATTATTGGTGTCAGTGGGAGGAATAGTGCCACATCATTGGTGCCAGTGGGAGGAATAGTGCCCCATCATTGATATCAGTGGGAGGAATAGTGCCCCATCATTGGTGTCAGTGGGAGGAATAGTGCCCCATGATTGGTATCAGTGGGAGGACTAGTGCCCCATCATTGGTATCAGTGGGAGGAATAGTGCCACATCATTGGTGTCAGTGGGAGGAATAGTGCTCCATCACTGGTATCAGTGGGAGGAATAGTGCCCCATCATTGATATCAGTGGGAGGAATAGTGCCCCATCATTGGTGTCAGTGGGAGGAATAGTGCCCCATCATTGGTGTCAGTGGGAGGAATAGTGCCCCATCATTGGTGTCAGTGGGAGGAATAGTGCCCCATCATTTATATCAGTGAGAAGAATAGCACCCTTTCAATTGTGTCAGTGGGAGGACTACTGTCCTATTGTTTGTGTTTGAAAAATAGTGTCCTATCATTGGTGTCAGTGGGAGAAATAGATCCCATTGTTGTTGTCAGTAAGAAGAATAGTTCCCTATTAATTATGTCAGTAGGAGGAATTGTTGGTTTTGGTGTGAAGAACAATGCCCTCTCATTGGTGTCAGTGGGAGGAATAGTACCCTATTATTTGTGTCAGTCAGAGGAGTAGTGCCCTACTGTTGGTGTCAATAGGAGGAATAGTGCCACATTGTTGGTATCATTGTGAAGAACAATGCCCTCTCATTGGTGTCAGTAGGGGTAATAGTGTCCTATAAGTGGTGTCCATGGTAGGATAGTGTCTCATCTTTGGTTTTAGTAGGAGAGATAGGACCATATTTTTTGTGTGAGAAGAACAATGCCCTATCATTGGTGTCAGTGGGAGGTATAGTACCCTATTATTTGTGTCAGTAGGAGGAGTAGTGCCCTACTATTGGCGTCAATGGGAAGTATAGTGCCACATTGTTGGTATCAGTGTGAAGAACAATGCCCTCTCATTGGTGTCAGTAGGAGTAATAGTGCCCTATAAGTGGTGTCCATGGTAGGATAGTGTCTCATCTTTGGTGTGAGAAGAACAGTGCCCTGTCATTGGTGTCAGTGGGAGGAGTAGACCTCATTATTGTTGTCAGTGAGAATAGTACACCATTGTTGGTGTCAGTGGGAGGAATAGTACTCTATTATTTGTGTCAGTGGGAGGAGTAGTGCCCTACCATTGGTGTCAGTGGGAGGAATAATGCCACATTGTTGGCATCAATGTGAAGAACAATGCCCTCTCATTGGTGTCAGTAGGAGTAATAGTGCCCTATAAGTGGTGTCTATCTTTGGTTTTAGTAGGAGAGATAGTACCATATTATTTGTGTGAGAAGAACAGTGCCCTGTCATTGGTGTCAGTGAGCGGAATAGTACCCTTTCCATGGTGTCAGTGGGAGGAATAGTACCCTGTCATTGGTGTCAGTGGGAGGAATAGTACCCTGTCATTGGTGTCAGTGGGAGGAAGAGTACCCTGTCATTGGTGTCAGTGGGAGGAAGAGTACCCTGTCATTGGTGTCAGTGGGCGGAATAGTACCCTTTCCATGGTGTCAGTGGGAGGAATAGTACCCTGTCATTGGTGTCAGTGGGAGGAATAGTACCCTTTCCATGGTGTCAGTGGGAGGAATAGTGCCCTATTGTTGGTGTCCATGAGAGGAATAGTACTGCATCAGTGATGTCAGTGGGAGGTATCGTGCTACATTGTTGGCTCTAGTTTGATGAACTGTGCCCCATTGTTTTTGTCAGTTGAAGGAAATGTGGCCTATTGCTGGTGTCAGTAATAAGAAAAGTGCCCCATTAATAGTGTCAGTAGGAAGAATTATTCCCCATTGCTGGTGTCAGTGGGAGAAGTAGGGCCCAATCGTTGATGTCTTTGGGAGAAATAGTGCCCTATCAATGAAGTCAATGATAGGAATAGTGCCCCAAGGGCCGGTTAAAGGCAAGAAATGGCCACTTTGGCCTGTGGGAAAGAGTTGAACTACTGATCTAGTGCTTCCCCACGGTCTTTGCTTCTTTCACAATAGAACATACCAAACACTGCCTGCAGATCTTATCAAAAGGATTATTGGACAGAAAATTCTTGTTGTTTCCACAATCAGTGTTATCCACTGACACAGCAAGAACATTTATATATACCTCTGCAAATGTACCTTGTTTCTCTTTTACGTGCCTTTTAGTTGCTATTTAGGTTTGCACGACCTTAAAAGATATTTTAAAAAAATAACAGACATGTTTTGTGGATGCAAATATTTATTGACAATTTCAGGGGTTACAATGGAGAACTATACACTTGGTTTGAAAGTGCGATTGGGTTGATTGGGGCTGACATTACAGCTCATATTTGAGTTTTCTAAGTACATTTGTAGGTCGGCCAGTGACAACAGCCAGGAAATTAGGAGGCGCACTTCAGGTTTCCACAGGAGCAAGAAGTGTGAGCTTGTAAGGTCTCAGTGACGTCTTCAGGCAGGTCAGCCAGGATCTCATCTTCTTCCAGTTCTGCAAAAGAATCAGGGAACAAGTTATACAAAAAGAAAAACTTGCGTTTTCAGCAGTTCAAAAATGAGATAAAGTAGCACACTTTCACTAGGACTCTCATTGGCCAGATTAATAATAACATCTAATACTGAAGTCACAAATGCCATCTTGAAGAATGATATGCAGTGCCCAGGCCAAGCATAGTGTCCAGAAATCTCAGCTCCATACAGGTTTTTTTTCCTAGAGTTATATATTGAAACAGAAGGAGCCAAACTACTGATTTTTTTTATTGCCGATTGAATAATATTAAAAAGCCCTTCTGAACCTTTTTGCACTAGAGGAAACCCTAAAATAATTGTCAGGTCTTTGGGAACTCCTACTACGAACAATTCAACTGGATCAATGTGAGAAACACCCCTTACATTGGTGGTCAGTGTAAAGAATGCCCCCTCTCAGTGGTGGTCAGAATGCTACGCTTACATATAGCTGAAAAGAAAAAAAATTTTCATGCTACGGGCTTTGTCAAGTTGGCCCTGGATCTATGCAGGCACCATCCAATGGGAGGTCAACCAGCCACATTTCAGGGAACCCCCTAGCAACCCCTGGAGGAACCACAGAACACTGGTTGAGAATGGCTGATTTATTGTGTATGTATAGTCAAAATGTTTTTTTTTTTTTTTTTAGATTTGGATCGAGTAAGGAAAAGTTACACCCCCTTTCAGGTTTTACTGCTATTTAAATACATTTTGGGAGGATTCACTTTCCTATTTGTTTTGGCAAACAGGACAGAAAGAAATGGAGGGGAATCTTCCAATGAGGACACCCATAACAGTGACACCTATCTAAGAAGGAATTTCCCCTCACTTTGAAGAGATTTCCTGTATAGGATCATCGTTAGAAGAGACCAGAAGATCGAGACCCAGATAGAACCTTTGAGTTCATTCAGAGATTATAAAGATGGACACATATGCAGCAAAATTAGGCAACAATAGCAAACAGAGGCTACTTTTATAATTGGATATTGGTTAATTCCTAGTAAATTGTTGGGTTGGATAACGGTACAGCCCAAAAAAACTAGAAGCCCACTACTACAGGAACTTACCAGTGGACCGGCAGTGTAAGCCAACAGAGACAGGTATGGTGGAGGTTGCGGTACAGCCCTTAGCACATTGCAGAACTGGATAAGTAGAATAGCACTTGGATTCCTCATATTCCGGCTTTTTAGACTTCACCAAAGTTCGCTGAAGTTTGCAAGCTGCAAAAAAATAACACAAGCGGCATAAGTGTTCATGTCAACTAATAAATTATATCGGACTCTAATCTCGGATGGTATAATAGGTGTTTTATGGGCCGCGTGCATCAATTTGTAGCTCAGTGGTCTCCAAATTGTGGGCTGAATGTGTTCCTTTGCTAGTCCTTATCCAGGCCTCGGGGGAACTTTTCTATCATTGCTTCTCCATCATGTAGTGTTAGTAATCTTGTTGAAGTTGATATTAGATGGTAATCTTATGAGGTGGGAGATGAAATGCATGGTTCCACTGTGTGGGTCTGTAGTCTACTTACCTCCTGAGCAGGCTTCTTCCGTCAAGATCCAAGAATGGCCAAAGCTGTCGGCATCCTTTGCTGTAGATCCATCGGGCCTTCTGAATTCTTGCTTTGTCTCATCATCAAAACGACCACAGAGACCGCATACCTTGCCTCTCATAAAGTTAGTAGCTAGGACCTGTACATACAATGTCACATTATTATCTATATTAACCAAAACAAATGCTTACAGTATGTCTTTTCCTTTTATAATTAAAGATGAACTCCAGGCAGATATAAAATAAACAAATGAATGGAGCCCTGCAATCATTAATACAATGTCTGTTTTAAATGCAAGCAGTGGAAGTACCTGCATTTTACCTATTATCACCCCCTGCTGTGCCTTGTACAGCAGAGCTCAAACTGGGAGAGCGAGTAGCAGCACAGGGCTCCAATCAGTTTTGCTGTAGGGCTCAAGTGCTAACAGGAGGAGAGAGCAGGGTGACAGTGAGATGAGCTCATCAGTCTGTTGCTTTATCTTTTACCATCCAATCACAGGCTGGTGGGTAGGACAAGATCTGTAAGTGTTACCTAACTGTAGCAGAGAAAAATCAGGTATCCTGCTCTGACAGGCAGAACTGTGCCATGCGGCAGAGCTGTGTAATTCTCAGAATTGGATTGAAAAAAATTCAAATCCTTGGGCAGGTAAAACATCTTATATACAGTATATGTATTTTCTTTATGTATTTAACTATTTGCCTGGAGTACAGCAATATGCAGTAACTAAGCAGTAAACAATCATCAATCACTGCATTCTGTGCTACCGTTTACAATGAGCCTTAATAGAGGAAACTGCCTGTCGCTCATATTATCCAATCAAGTTACAGCAGCTACTTTTCAAATTCTGATCACATAACAGCATTTCACTGGTTCCTGTGTGCTACATGCATGTCTTCTGCTGCAGTTTTGTTTACTTATAATTACCTCGGTTGTCATTCCATCATGGGACACCTTCTGGATTCCGAAATCTGGTGCTGATAGCACAATCTTTCCGTCTTGTTCCTCCAATTTCACATCTGTAATTTAAGTATATTAAGTATATTAGTTCTGAAATGATAGTTAGCAATGAAAAAATTATCAGAAAAAGAAAAGTTTATTAAACTTATTGAAAATGTTCCAGAGTAGACAAATAGCCATAGGCAGTCATATTATATACCACAACATATAACATCCTAAAAATGGTCATATACAGAATTAAGTAAAGATCTAGAGCACAAATACAGATATTGGAGGGGTGCTAAAGCGGTGCAGTCATTAATGTTGACTTATAGTACAATACTGCGGTTAAAGAAACAGTGGCAGAAGAAGTTTGCTTATATTGCACTGCCTATGGAACTTCAGGTCTACGAAAGCAAGACCAGGGGTGTGCAACCAACCATCTCACACTTTCTCAAACGTATCTGGGCATCCACAATGTTGATAGATAAGTTACTCGTAGCCTAACCCTATCCTGAGGAGTCTTGGATTTCCAGCTCAGTAGGATTAACTTACAGGCCTGGGACAGCGCTTTAAATACAGTTAGTATGGGTTGACATCTCAGTATCATCCGATATACCTAATAGGCATTGTTTTGGTTCCATTTTAACTGCAGTCTGAAGGCTCTGTTAATGGTATCTACAACCTTGGTTCAATATCTGTGGAGCTTAGAGCAGCACCACAGCGCATGAATCAGGTTACCATGGTCTCTGCGGCATTTACTGCTAATTGCGTCTCGCACTAGGCCCAATTTATGGAGTTTAGTGGGGGTGTAATGGGTGCGTAATACTATATATAAATGAGAAAGTCTCTGGGAGATATTTAAACAGCTGGAACATACTAGAGCGGTTTCCCTTTGATCCTCTAACATAGAGCCTACATCTGCCTCCAACAGTTCCATTGCTTTACATGGTAAGCCCTCTAAATAGGAATTAAGAAGCACAGTGTAACAACGGAACATAAGCCTCTTTGTTGCATTGGTACATTGCATAAGATTAAAAAGAGGAGTGGGAGATAGATGCCAAGCAGTTGGGTGACCCTGGGCCTCTACCGCATGTTGAAGTTGTAAATAGTATAAGTACATATGATAAGGGAGTCCAACGCGAGTTTGCAACCACTGGAAAGGAACCAGATTGCCTCCATTAAAAATGTGCTTTAGAAGAGTTACCCCATATACCTGCAATTTTCATACATACTGGAGTTTAGATATCTCAGAATTTGTATCATTCCACCAGATGGGGCTATACTCGGTAAACCCAGTAACCTGCTGCATCTGTTTTTGCTCAGAGCATGTTTTATACATTAGCCTATATGTAAGAAATGTCTTCTTAGATTTGCTCAGGCGGTGTGATTTCCAGCCCTCTGGCAAAGTTTAGGACTTAGTATGGTGCAGGACAATAGACAGCTTAGGATCTGTGGGGCTACTGGGTTCTGGGACTGCCTCAACTAGGCCCACCTACCATGTGATGCAATTGCTCTGCTAAATAGTATAATCAAGGGTTCAGTAGTGCTACGCCTCCCCTATCTTTTGGACTTGTAGATGTTCTAGTTTGATCCCGAGAGAGACGTTTTTCCATAATAATGTCCTACAAATTGAATTCCTTAACTGAAATAACAGGTTTATTATGTAAAAAGTATAATAACTGGGGTCTAAAAATAATTTTGACCAGGTTGGTTCTACCAATCAAAGATATACTTAGCTTGTTCCAGAGTTTAACTTTGCCTGAAGTGGAAGGGCTGCTGGAGGCGCCATACTGGGGCTCTGAAGCAGCAGCTCCTTCCTTGTTCTTCCTCTTAAACATTGGGTCTGCACACAAGGGGACCAAAGCAGATGGAAGCCAGAGAAGCAGAGAGCTGCACATTGACAGCTGTCACAGGAGCAGTCACAGGATCAGTCACAGGATCACTTGCTGGAGCTCTGAGAAACACTTCTGTTCACATGCCCTGCTCGGCCACACCTCAATAAATATTTTTTTAATAACTAAATATTCCACATACATTGCAATCACTGCTGTGATGCAGTGTAGCTTTTGTCATATATCTATTATTTTGGCTTGCTTGTTTTCCTTAGGGCTTGGGTAGGCATTTAGAGGCAGTTCAAAGTACATGTACTTCAATATTCATTTCGGTTGAAGGCCTTCCCAATGCAGCCTATTGGTATAACTTTCAACACTGTGAAATCAGTGCTAACAGTTTTGCCTTACTCTAACCCCCCCCCCCTTCAACCCTCACTGTACCTATAAGTGGAACTGAGTTCAAAAAATGCAGTTTTGCTATGTTATAAGGAGTATTTAGTATTGTTAATTGTGCCCACGCACCCTGAAAAATCTACATTTTGTCTGGAATTCCTTCTGAAAATTAGCAGTGTAGTTCCTGGTATATGATTGTGCCTTGGCACTCTTGTGTCTCCAGCCTCAAAGTTGTATATCTAAAGTGTGAGATCTAAGGCACTGCTGCCTCTTATTGCTAGTCTCATTTGACTTAGAGAGAGATTTGGTGATATCTCTACTGTGCTGCTCACTATTCCTGGAGGCTCAGACACGAGAAAGCAAAGCAGTGCTCTACTAAGATGGCTGTCTATACACAGAGACACAGTGCAGAACAAGGCAGAGGAGAAAGATCGGCTGCAGGCAGACCTCAGGCAGCACTGGCGATTATTTCTGCACTTTCAGTTCTTCTTTAACATAGAGACTCACACTACCTTGCAACCCTAACATTCTATCTAATCCTAACACTAACCCTCCCTATAATCCTAACACAGAGCCTCATACTAACCATCCTGTAACCCTAACACTAACTTGTATCCCTGAGATCACATTATCCTTCCCTCTAAATTTAACACTGACCCTCCCTCAAGTCCTAAAACTAACTCTACCAGTAACCCCTAAGTCAAACCTTCCTTTAGTACTAACCCTCCCTGATATAAACTTTAATACTTCTGCATTCTCACGTAACCTGCATCAGCATCCTCTGGACTCAAGACTAGCCCCTTTGTGTTAAAAAGATACCAACACCAGAATCTATTGTTCTGATCTACAGGAACGCTAGACACTATGGAGCAGTGCCTTCCCCATGTAGACATGTGACACAGAATGGAAGCCAATGCAAACAGACCAGATATTGTCTGTCCATTTAGACCACTTGGTTGTCCACTTACAAGGTATAGGGGGCACTGCATTCCCTGATGGCACCAAATGGCCACACAAAATAGTCAGAAACATGCTGGAGGGGATAGTAGGAGACTCCAAACATGTCTATGGGTGTTGTTGAAGATTGAAAGCCTGCTGCAGAAGACAGCCAAAACAGGGCGTGTTATAGGAGATTTTTAGAGATCACTGTCATTACAGCTCATTTGCAAATTAATTCTCCCATTCCCACCACTGGGGTCTGCAAAGGGTAAGTACCATAGGGCCACATGTGGCTCCTTGGTTCACAAAGGGCTTAGATGATCATATACCTATGTTGTCAACAGTGTACATTGCCAGTTCGTTATTCCATAAAGATCAGTGAAGCCCACGGGCAGCTGTGTAGAACCCTACTTACCTTCACTTGGCTCGTAAGGCAGTTTGGAAATTTCAACTCCATTAACCAAGATTGTGGACTTTCCAGATTCTTTGCGTAGATCAATGGTACTAAATGGGGAGAGAGAAGGAAGCCATGAAATAAAGCATTAGTTTAGCAAGTGATCATGAAATATGTATGCTAAAGCTATAGCCCATCATCATGATATAACTGTAGTATTGACATAAAAATATAATGGTAATGGCTCTTAGTTGCCATCAGATTTTAGCATTTACCCTTCTAAATGTTAGTAATATAATGTTTATTTCTAACTAAAATCTTCCCATAAGATTATATGTGCCTTTAATGTAGACATCCAAAGTTCCTGAGACTACTGCTGGGCTTCACCATCTTGGATATGATGTTGGTAGCCCCAGCAGACTCAGAGCTCTCAGCCAAGTGGCTCGGCTCCATAGGATTTCCTTTGCTCCTCCTCTGGCAGCTGCATAAAAGGTTATGTAGACAGCTGAAGGGAGGAGCAGAGGAGCTGGGCCAACAGAGAGTAATTAGACACTTCCAGAAGATGAGAAGGCTATGACGTGCAAGGAGGGAGGCCGCTGTGCTGGCAATTGACTCTTATGCCCCGTACACACGGTCGGACTTTGTTCGGACATTCCGACAACAAAATCCATGGATTTTTTCCGACGGATGTTGGCTCAAACTTGTCTTGCATACACACGGTCACACAAAGTTGTCGGAAAATCCAATCGTTCTAAACGCGGTGACGTAAAACACGTACGTCGGGACTATAAACGGGGCAGTGGCCAATAGCTTTCATCTCTTTATTTATTCTGAGCATGTGTGGCACTTTGTCCGTCGGATTTGTGTACACACGATCGGAATTTCCGACAACGGATTTTGTTGTCGGAAAATTTTATCTCCTGCTCTCCAACTTTGTGTGTCGGAAAATCCGATGGAAAATGTCCGATGGAGCCCACACATGGTCGGAATTTCCGACAACACGTTCCGATCGGACATTTTCCATCGGAAAATCCGACCGTGTGTACGGGGCATTAGAGTAGTCAAGTTTTCTAGCAAATTCAAGGGCACAATGCAAGTGAATAATAATTTAACGAAAAAAAACTCAAAGAAAGCATTTCAAATACTTAATTTTCTGTGCCTTTACCAGCATTTTTAGTTGCAGACAGGGTATCTTTAAAGCTTAACTAAACCTTAAAAATGGATAGGAGATATTGCATGTATCTTCTGCTGAAAAAAGTCTCCTTTCTCCTGCGGCACATGCAGTGCAATGTACAATGCTGGTCCAAATCCAACATCTGTAAGATTTCAAAATTGGAGCCGGGTTCCGGGGACATGTAAGTTCAGTGTGCTTGCGCAGGAATTACATCCTCAGTGGCCACCAAATGACCAAAGAGGGAAGGCACTAGACTCGGTAAAAGCATAATAAAGGACAGACTGAGCGTTGTCAACGCTAGACACCATTTATCCTTACGGTGTTCCCAGTCATTTTAGATAACAATGATGTAGTAGATCACTGGTATACTTACAAATCACCAAGTTGAACAATAATGTCTCTGTGTTCATCCTCTTCATTGGCTTGCTTGGTCCTCACCAAGAATTTGAATTCGTCGGTGCAGTCCTGAGCAAGGACATGAGTGCAGCTTCCAGGCATTGTGTACAGGTAGTTAACATCATTGAAGGTTGTCACTGTGCTGTTGGTCATTAAGCAACGTCCTAGGGTTTGCCAAGAAAATACTAATGAGACATCATCACATACTTGTGTTGAATTATGGAGAGAAAATAAAATTGGCATGGCCGTCTACATCAGGCTTCAAGTAACACTGAAGGCCCTTTAAAATGTGATTGAGGCATGCTAAAGTGGCCTATCAATCAGTATGATCATCATTTAGGCATTCCTGAGGTGGTCTTGAGAGCATCTTATATAGTCGCTATCACCTTGCCCATGCAGGGCAAAATGATAATGTCATTGAAAAAGGGGGTCCCACCAACCCACCTACTGTATATGCACCTTGCTAGTGCACCCTAGCTTTTGCTGTCTCTGTCGCAGCTGGTGACAATACCTGGCACTTCCAGGTATGAGGGCCCGTTCACACCACAACGCGGTTTGGGAAAGGCGTTTTCCACACTGCGCTCAAAACGCAGTGCCTTTGCGATCTTCCTAGGATGGCAATATATTGATAAAATGCAGATTGCAAACACAGGGCATTTGTGGGCACCAAATGCACTAAAATCAAATGCGTTTTTCAAAAATATGCACTACTTTTACTGTATTCCGGTGCAATTTGCAGCCCATTCAGAGCTGGAGAGGGGGTGAGTGCAGCTGAGAAGCCAGCTGTTAATGAGGCAGTTGGGCAGATCCCGACAATATAGTCGAGATCCTTCCAAGAGCCTGGATTAGCTCTGTGATGTCAGCTGATAGCTATAAACTCCCGGGGTCACAGGAGAGCAAAAGTAAATGTATTATTGTGACCCACAGGAGACCAAAAAAAGCTTTGGCCATGCTTCTCCTTTAACATATGTTTTAATTGATACTGTCATAGATTTTGCTATATACATATAACATATACAGGGAGGGAAAAAAGTATTTGGCCCCCTGCTGATTTTGTATGTTTGCACACTAATAAGCAAATGAAAAGTCTATCATTTTAATAGTAGGTTTATTTTAACAGTGAGAGACAGAATAATAACAAAAAAAGATATCCAGAAAAACACATTTCAAAAAAGTTATAAATTGATTTGCATTTTAATGAGTGAAATAAGTATTTGATCCCCTATCAATCAGTAATGCCGCGTACACACGGTCGGACTTTTCGTCTACAAAAGTCCAACGGACGCTGACGGACTAAAGCTGGCTGGTAATCCGATCGTGTGTGGGCTTCTCCGGACTTTCAACGGACTTTTTTAGCCTCAAATCCGACGGACTTTAGATTTGAAACATGCTTCAAATCTTTACGTCGTAAGTACGACGGACCCCGAAATCCGCTCGTCTGTGTGCTAGTCCGACGGACAAAAACCCATGCTAGGGCAGCTATTGGCTACTGGCTATGAACTTCCTTATTTTAGTCCGGTGTACGTCATCACGTACGAATCCGTCGGACTTTTGTGTGGTCGTGTGTAGGCAAGTCCGTTCGTAAGAAAGTCTGCCGCAAGTCCGCCGAAGGTACGTCGGAAGTATGTCGGACAGGCTGTCGGACTTTTGTAGACGAAAAGTCCGACCGTGTGTACGCGGCATAAGATTTCTGGCTCCCAGGTGTCTTCTTTAGAGGTTAACGAGCTGAGATTTTAGGGGAGTGCTCCTAATCTCAGTTTACCTGTATAAAAGACACCTGTCCACAGAAGCAATCAATCATATTCCAATCTATCCACCATGGCCAAGACCAAAGAGCTGTCCAAGGATGTCAGGGAAAGGATTGTAGACCTACACAAGGCTGGAAGGGGCTACAAGACCATCGCCAAGCAGCTTGGTGAGAGGGTGACAACAGTTGGTGAGATTTTTCACAAATGGAAGAAACACAAAATAACTGTCAATCTCCCTCCATCTGGGGCTCCATGCGAGATCTCACCTCGTTGAGTTTCAATGATCATGGGAACGGTGAGGAATCAGCCCAGAACTACACTGGAGAATCTTGTCAATGGTCTCAAGGCAGCTGGGTCCATAGTCACCAAGAAAATAATTGGTAACACTACGCCATGAAGGACTGAAGGTCCCCTTGCTCAAGAAAGTGCAGGCCGTCTGAAGTTTGCTAATGAACATCTGAATGATTCAGCAGAGAACTGGGGGAAAGTGTTGTGGTCAGATGAGACCAAAATCAAGCTCTTTGGCGTCAACTCAACTCGCACAGTTTGGAGGAGTGCTGCCTATGACCCCAAAAACACCATCCCCATCGTCAAACGTGAAGGTGGAAACATTAAGCTTTGAGGGTGTTTTTCTGCTAAGGGGACAGGACAACTTCCCTGCATCAAAGGAACGATGGACAGGCCATGTACCGTCAAATCTTGGGTGAGAACCTCCTTCCCTCAGCTGGGGCATTAAAAAAGGGTCTTGGATGGGTATTCCAGCATGACAATGACTCAAAACACACGGCCAATGCAACAAAGTAGTGGCTCAAGAGGAAGCACATTAAGGTCCTGGAGTGGCCTAGCCAGTCTCCAGACCTTAATCCCATAGAAAACATGTGGAGGGAGCTGAAGGTCCGAGTTACCAAATGTCAGCCTCGAAACCTTAATGACTTGGAGAGGATCGTCAAAGAGGAGTGGAGCAAAATCCCTCCTGAGATGTGTGCAAACCTGGTGGCCAACTACAAGAAACGTCTGACCTCTGTGATTGCCAGCAAGTATTAAGTCATGTTTTGCGAAGGGGTCAAATACTTCTTTCACTCATTAAAATGCAAATCAATTTATAACTTTTATTTGAAATGTGTTTTTCCGGATATTTTTGTCGCTTTTTCTGCCTCTCATTGTTAAAATAAACTTACCATTAAAATTATAGACTGATCATTTCTTTGTCAGTGGGCAAACGTACAAAATCAGCAGGGGGATCAAATATTTTTTCTCTCACTGTATAATATAATTGGCATTATGGTACACTTTTTGCATAGGGCTAAGCCACATTTAAAATGTCATTGGAGTAAGAGTTCTAGGTAAAATTGATCACACAATGGACCTTTCCTTACCTTGAAGCTGATCTGCTATGGTGTTGTGAAGATCGGCAAAAATGTTAAAAGTTGGCACTTCGAAGTCAGCAATGTTCGCTTTCCAGGGGAAGGGAATGGGGATAGGCAGATTGACGGCTCGGTAGTACATAGTATACTGCATTATAAGGAATAGGAAACATTCATCAAAATTTCATGCAAATAGAAAAACAGCCTTTAGATCAGTCATCCTTTCAAATTCATTAAAATGTATTTTTTAAATACCGCTGATATAATCTCCTAAAATTTTACTTAAAAGCGGAACTAAACTGTATCTGAGCACCATAAACTGAAAAAAATATTTATTTGTTTTTAATATTCAAAGCAAACTCCCATCCATCCATGTCTCCATGCTTTGTTTTGACACCCTCCCCCAGCATTTCCAGCCATGGCCATCTTTAGTAAGGCCAGATTATTCATGTACTGTAGCATTTACTTCCTGTAATCCGTCTGCGCTTAGCTCAGGCATGAAGGCAGGAGGGTGTGCTTTAGCTGAGAAAGCCCCTCCTCCAGATGAAGGAAGAAATACCCATGAAGTCTCCTGGGATATATGACATAATTTGGCCTAGACCACAAAGCAACTGAAGAAATGTGAAAAAAAAAGTTTAAAACAAATGAATAGGAGGTACCTACCTATCTATTTACTAAGGCAAGCAGCATAAGGATTAAAAACAGTTTATGTTGAGTTTAGTTCCGCTTTAACAGTTTATCATTCCTTGGCTATCAGAACCAAGGCTAGCCAATCACACAGTTGTTATCCTAACTGGGAACTGGAGGCAGAGGTGTTACAGGAGGGTAAGAGCAGAGGAAAGTGCACACTTGCGTGCTACTACTATTCATTCATAGAAAGTATGGTGTGTTTTCAATTAGAACACATATTGAGTCAAAAGTGTATGTCCAGAAAAGACATATTTTCTTAGTGTTGGATAGAGGTGGGAAGGATTAGAGCCCCCCTCCCTGCTAGGTTTTTATTGTTAACCTGGGATCCTTCAGAGAGATTCACCCTTACTTCCTGTCCAGCTGACCACACATTACAGACAGGAAGTAAGGAGAGCTCTTAAAAAGCAATATAAACATTAAAAAAACGCTTTTCTTTGTGAAGGTTGAGGAAGGCCTAAAACCTCTGTTTCTGTCTGGGTTGCTGGTGCAGATTTTCCCTCACTTCCTGTCTAAGGAAACCGTTGTCAGCAGGACAGGAAGTGAGGGTCAATCTCTCACCATTGTGAGCAGGACAGGAAGTGAGGGTAGAGTTGCCACCTCATCCCTTTAAACCCGAACACAAATGAATTACACAGATTCTGTGGATAATTTAATGCAGATAAGGCACCAAGTGAGTTTAATTACCACCTTAATCAGCCACAGAACCTGTGTAATTGATATGTGTTCAGTTTTAAAGGGATGAGGTGACAACCCTAAGTGAGGGTCAATCTCTCACCATTGTCAGCAGGACAAGAAGTGAAGGTCAATCTCTCACCCTTGTTAGTGGGACAGGAAGTAAGGGTCAATCTCTCATCCTTGTTAGCAGAACAGGAAGTGAGGGTCAATCTCTCATCCTTGTTAGCAGGACAGGAAGTGAGGGTCAATCTCTCACCATTGATAGCAGGAGAGGAAGTGAGGCTCAATCTCTCATCCTTGTTAACAGAACAGGAAGTGAGGGTCAGTCTCTCACCGTTGTTAGCAGGACAGGAAGTGAGGGTCAATCTCTCACTGTTAGTAGGACAGGAAGTGAGGGTCAATCTCTCACCGTTGTCAGCAGGACAGGAAGTGAGGATAAAATCTCTCACCCTTGTTAGCAGGACAGATAGTGAGGGTCAATCTCTCACCATTGTTAGCAGGGCAGGAAGTGAGGGCCAATCTCTCACAGTTGTTAGCAGGACAGAAAGTAAGGGTCAATCTCTCACCGTTGTTAGCAGGACAGGAAGTGAGGGTCAATATCTCACCGTTGTTAGCAGGACAGGAAGTGAGGGTCAATCTCTAACCTTTGTTAGTAGGACAGATAGTGAGGGTCAATCTCTCGTCATTGTTAGCAGGACAGGAAGTGAGGGTCAATCTCTCGTCATTGTTAGCAGGACAGGAAGTGAGGGTCAATCTCTCGTCATTGTTAGCAGGACAGGAAGTGAGGGTCAATCTCTAACCTTTGTTAGTAGGACAGATAGTGAGGGTCAATCTCTCGTCATTGTTAGCAGGACAGGAAGTGAGGGTCAATCTCTCGTCATTGTTAGCAGGACAGGAAGTGAGGGTCAATCTCTCATCATTGTTAGCAGGACAGGAAGTGAGGGTCAATCTCTCGTCATTGCTAGCAGAACAGGAAGTGAGGGTCAATCTCTCGTCATTGCTAGCAGAACAGGAAGTGAAGGTCAATCTCTCACCGTTGTTAGTAGGACAGGAAGTGAGGGTCAATCTCTCGTCATTGTTAGCAGGACAGGAAGTGAGGGTTAATCTTTCGTCATTGTTAGCAGGACAGGAAGTGAGGGTCAATCTCTAACCGTTGTTAGCAGGACAGGAAATGAGGTTCAATCTCTCTATCATAGAAAACCCAACTAGAAACATATGCTTTTGTCCACATACACTTTTGGGGTCTATTTATAAAACATCTGGTGCAGGAATGTCAGAAGCATTCGTGCAAGTTAGTGCAAGAATGATAGGTCCTGTATAAGAGATTAATGCCTGTATTGTCAGCTCCACCAAGTTGCTGAAATGCTATATAGCAGTGGTCTGGCCTTTGAGGCACTATTCCACCGACCGACACCAATGATGGGGCACCATTCCCCCTATTGACACCATCAATGGGGCTCTATTCTTCCACTGATACCAAGGATGGGGCACTATTTCTCCCATTAAAACCAACGATGGGGCACTATTCCTACCACTGACACCAAACGATGAGGCACTGTTCCTCCCACACACACCAACGATGTGGCACTACTCCCCCCCCCCACTGACACCAAAGATGGGGCGCTACTCCTTCCACTGACACCAAAAACGGGCCACTAGTCTACCGTTGATACCAACAATGGGGCAATATTTCTTTCATTGAAACCAATGATGGGGCACTGATGTTGGGACAGTTTCTACTCTCAATGGCCACAGACCAGCCCCACTAAAGCCTGAGGGGCAATAAACTGGCCCTTTGCTTAGAAAGTTTGGAGACCCCTGCTATATCGTTTTCTCAATGTGGTATTTCATTTGGGCCACTAGATGGAGCTGGCATTAATCTCAAAAAAAAAAAAAAAAAGGGGGCAGCATTTCCTTCAACTTGTATTAATGCTTATGGCATTAGTGCAACAAATGTTTCAGAAATAGACCCTTTAAGTAAAACAAATATATATGTTTCTTGCTACACATACAATAGATTTCCCTTAAAGGAGACTGTTAGTGTCACACATAGCAGCCAGGTTGCCGTACATTCGATAAGCTATGGCCACTATTATTACATTACATCTCAAATGCCTTATCCAAAAGACTAGAGCAATAGAAACAGGTGAATGAAAGCGTCTCTTACCTCTGGCAGCTTTATCACAACATTTGCAAGTCTGGGTCGAATGAAAGAGACGACCATGGTCGCTTGTCTTGATGGGTTCCTCTGAAGTATTGTATTGAATCCTAGCATGTAGGCACTTCCAGGTATAAGCTCTAAGGCTCTGAAACAGCAGAGTTTATTTTATATATTATATACAGTATTGTCTATTATTGCATTATATTATACATAAACTAGAGTTATTTAAGCTGAACCCCAGGCAGATGATATAAAAAAAAAAAAAACACACAAAATAAAGCTGCTATTCATTCATTTAAAGCATTACATGTATTTTTTTTTTCAATTTTTATGCAATTAGTGTAAGTATCTGAATTTGACTTGGTATCAGCGCTGTGCATATCCCCTGTACAGCAACTGGTAGAGGTGGGGGCAGTACTGGGAGCCAATAAGGTGTGCTGTATTCAATTGTGTAACAAAGAAGCTGTTAGGAGGACAGAGCAGAGGGATGACCCTATCAGTCAGCCGCTGCTCTTTCATTGTCTAGTCAGCAGGATGGGAGTGGAGAGAGGACACCACTATATTCATTATCCATACATGATGTCATCCAACTCACTATTCTGGATAAGGTAGTATTAACCTACACTGACCTCGCTTACTGCACATTGGTTGTAAGTCTGCAACTCAGAAAGTACCGATGAAACAGCTGGCAAATAGTCTTTTGAGAAGGAGATCAACAATGAAACCTCATATGTTCATGTAAAGATAGGTTTCCTTTAAAGTGGCTGTAAACCCAACCCTTATATATAACAAGTGAAGTGACTGGCTTTATGTGATACATAGTGATTAAACAAATCCTCCTACAGAAGTTGTATCTGTTTATCTCCATTCTTCTCTTCTTTACAGCTGTTCAAGGTGCATAGTTTATACAGCTTATCTGAGCTTTCAGAAAGCAGGAGGCGAGCAGCTGAAATTACACTCTGCACAACTCAGTGAAGGGAGCTCTGAGAGCTGATTGGAGGGAAGGGACACCCCCTTTATACACAGCACACAGGAACAGAGCTGAGGCTGATCATCACAGGCTTCCCTGTCACCTTTTTACCTCTTGGTGTCAGGGAAACTTGTCAGAAGTGACTCAGGCTGATAGCAGAGGAATGAGGCAGCAGACAGAAAATGACACTTAGTGCTCTGGATTGAGACAAGTACACACTATAGAGTAGTGGTCTCCAAACTGCAGCCCGGGGGGCCAGATGCGGCCCTTTGCTTGCCTTTACCTGGCCCTTGGGGCACTATTCCTCCCACTGACATTAACAATGGGACATCATTCCTGCCACTGACACCAACAGTGGGGCACTATTTGATGGGGCACTAGTCCTCCCTTTGACAGCAATGATGGGGCACTATTCCTCCCACTGACACCAACAATGGAGGACTATTCCTTCCAATGATGGGGGACTTTTCCACCCACTGAACTCAACAATGGAGGACTATTCCACCCATTAACACCAATGATGGGGCACTATTCCTCCCACTGATACCAATGAAGGGGGACTATTCCTCCCACTTACATCCAGGATGGGGGACTATTTCGCCCGCTGGAAGCAACGATGGGACGCTAGATCAATGGGGCATTGTTACTGGTGCCAGGAGTCTGGCACCACTGCCCACAGTCTGGCCCCTTTAAAGTCTGAAGGATAGTAAGCTGGCCCTTTGTTTAGAAAGTTTGGAGACCACTGCTACAGAAGGATATGCTTTGTTCATATTTCATGTCTGAGGTGTACAACCACTTTAAGATGATCCCTGTAGTGTAGTGATAATGTAATATCAATGACATTTTGTTCGGATTTTAGCCAAAAATAGTATGTAACTAAATCTTACATTTTTCCGATGAAGCTCATTCTGGATGGGATTCTAGGCCAGGCAATCTTCGCCATAAATGCAGGCTGCAAGCCAAGCAATCCAAGCTGAGCGGAGGCAACAACTTTGTATTGCTTACAGTTCACACCCCATTTCATTGAAGCCTAGACCACAAAGAGATAAGCAGAATTCAGTTTTTTTTTGCATCATTATTTTAAGGCACAATGTACTTTATGGTCTGCAAAAGACATAAATGAGCCAACATAGGCCTTTCAACATATTGCCAACATAGGTGTTCAGTAGGTTCACCATGTGGAACAAGCTTCAGGTAAAGTTAATTTGAAGTCACAGAATGGATGTTCCTGTACATTAAGCCTGGGTTCACACTAGGTGAGGTTGGAATTTACAGCAAATTTGCTGCGGATTTGATTCTGGTGCAGTCAAAAAAAGGGTCCTGCACCAGTTTGGTGCGAATGCGGTGCGATTTGAGCCATACAAATCCATGGCTCAAATCGCACCCCAGAGACACTGCATGTAATTTGTACAGGAAACAGTGTGAATCTGGGCTTAGACAGACTTTGTACTAACGACCTCCATTTTCATCGTCTTAAAGAAGAATTCAAGGTATGGCTTTTTTTTTCTATACATAGCTACAGTATTCCAGTTCAGATCAATGTAACTATGTATATACCATACCTGTGGGATCCTTCCAGATGCTGGAAATCACTGTAGTAGACACGTAGGTGCGCACAGCCTATTGCATTAGGGTGTACACCCCAAAGCTCAAACACACGTGTATATATATACTGACGGTGTCAGTAGAGCAGTGGACGGTGTCATTAGGGCAGAGATTGGTGTCAGTAGGGTAGTGGACGGTGTCTGTAGTTTTAATTTTTATTACTTTATTTTTTACAATTGTATTTTTTAAATTATTTAAAAAAAAATTTGATGAGCTTTGGTGAAATATCAGGGGTCTAAACAGGGGGAATCTGGGCCACACAGGATGATTCTGGTGTGCCCAGGCACTCCCTGTATGCACACCTATGAGTAGAACCACTGCTCCAGTAATCTCCACTAGTTTCCGGGTCCTGTGCTAAGCCGCTGCCCTGCTGCTTTCTGAACACAGGTCGGCCGTTCGGTACAGGTGCCATTTAGAGAATGCATTGCATTTTCCCAATCGATGCGCATCATTTTCTGATTGGACAAGGTGGAGAGCGTGACTTTACCGCCCTGCCTCTCCATTTTGATCAATCAGAAAATGCTTTGCATTAATTGAGGAAAGAAAATCATTCTCTACATGGCTCCCTTGCCGAGCAGCTGACCTCCTGACCAAGTAGTCTCAGTAACTGGCGCTCAGTAATGCCCTGTACACACGGGCGGACTTTTCGACAACAAAGGTCCGACAGTCTTTCCGACGGACTTTCCACGGACTTCCGACGGACTTTCGAAAGGAACGGACTTGCCTATACACGATCACACCAAAGTCCGACGGATTCATACGTGATGACGTACGACCGGACTCAAATAAGGAAGTTCATAGCCAGTAGCCAATAGTTGCCCTAGTGTTGGTTTTCGTCCGTCGGACTAGCATACAGAGGAATGGATTTTTCAATAGGAACTGGGTGCGGCGGAGTTCCGACGTAAAGATTTGAAACATGTTCCAAATCTAAAGTCCGTCAGATTTTCGACAGAAACAGTCTGCTGAAGGTCCCATGAAGCCCACACACGGTCTGATTGCCCTCCGGATTCAGTCCGTCGGACCAGTCCGGTCGAAAAGTCCGCTCGTGTGTACAGGGCATAAGAGACCTCGTCGGACACACCCCTTCTCTGTGTCAAACACAAGTCTGAGTGAGGACGCTTGTGATATGATGAGGGGCGTGGCTGCTACTCAGTTATGCCAGTAAAGAGCCCTGGAGCAGGAACAGGGGTAGCATTTTCACTGCAAATCACATTATTTCAGACAAGCCTTGTGGGCAGGGCAAAACACGTCAGAGGGCGTGGCAAGAGAGGAGCCTAGACTGAGGCCACAGTTTGAAAGCAGCACATGGGTTGACAGGAGTATGCCATCTTTTAAACTTGATACTATACAGTGGGCTTGGATGAGAACTACAGATGCCGACTTCTGGATGCAGTGGATCACCAGAGCTGTAGCTTTGGCGCTTGGAGCAGCATGCTATGCTTGTCTAACAGGGTTTTACTTCAGTCTAAATCTGTTTGGCACCTTTCACACGGGCTGTCTGATCAGGTCCGCCTGTCAGTTTTTCAGACCGACCTGATCGGACCCCACATTGTCCTCTATGTCCTGCATTGTCCTCTATGGTTAGCAGGCATGTTAATCACCAAGCCACCATGCTACTGGTATAAAGAGGACCAGAATATTCGACACTCATGTATCATGATGTGCACAATTTGGCTGAAACCTGTCATGAGCTTATTAAGGCCAACATGCTTAGTAAGGCCAATGTTAAGCTGTTATGATCCATAAAGTTAAAAATAATTCTAGTAAAATTAGATCTTTACCTCGGCTTTACGCCAGCTTTTAATGCCTGCCTTCATACAAACTCTCCACTGGCTTTCTTTATTGATGTCCACAATGAAGACCTGGACCTGGGGCTTGAATGAGTTATAGTTACTGTACACAATGATTTGGTAACCTTGCTTGGTGTTGTCAGCTCTGATTGCCTGAGCGGTGATAACCCAGCTGGGAGTCTTATTTTTATTTATTTTGGTCTGAAAAAAGAAAACAAGGCTTAATATTAGGTACATATTTCATGGGCTAATTCAAAATGTCATGCTCCATTCACACTTGCGTGACTCCAAAGTCACATGATTTCCCGTGCGACTTTGATATGACTATGTACTCTCTGTACCTAAGCTGCATCAAAGTAGTGCGGGTGCGGGCACCTTTTCAAAATCTCAACAGGTGCCATTGAAAAGTATGGGCTGTGACTTGTCATGTTCAAAGTCACATGACAAGTCGCACAACTGTGAATGGGGCCTTAGTTTGTAGATCTCCCCAAGTAGATATCTAACACACACCTCCCAAGAAGGACACTTTAGTTCAAAGTTTGTAGACAAAGAACACGCTGCTGACACTCCCCCCCGTTATGCCTAATTCAAAGAATAAGTTGGCAAAAACGATTGGTTAAACCAACAGATGTATTTTTTTCACCACTACTTTTCCTCTACATTGGCTTTAAAAAAAAAAAAAAAACAGATGCAATTATTTAAAGGTTGGAGGAAAGGTTTGGGGTTTTGAGGTTTTACTAAAACTGGTGCAGTTGTGCATAGTAACCAATCAGCTTCTAACTTCAGCTTGTTCAATTAAACTTTGACAATAAAACCTGGAAGCTGATTGGTTCCGATGCACAGCTGTACCAGATTCTGTGTGCACCAGTTTTAGTAATTCCCCACCAAAACATCAAAAATATGTTAGGCAGTGAGTACCTGCACCCTTTATAATGATTCCACATCCCTGAGGTCAATACAAGCACATTAAATAATGGATAGGCTTTTACCCGCACCAACACACTATAACAACCATATAAAGTAAGAGAAATTTCTTGTATATCATGATTAAAAATAGATACAAAAATGAAAAACATAGCGGTCCTTCAAGACAGTACATCACATACAAGTAAGTCACATATATGGATACGTGAATACCCCAAAGAACCACATAAGTGGAATTCTGAAAATGCACCCCAACGTGTTTCAACATTTTATTGTTTTCTTCAGGAGGTATTGCAAAAAGGGTAGATTCTACAAAAAAAACATATTAACAAAATAATATGGGGTATGTAGATACACCATTGTAAAACAAAGTACAGAAAAATAGGGGTGTTATATATTATGTTTAGGATATGTGAGTGGTTATATCCTATTTATTGGTTATATTTTTCTCTTATTGGCAACTTGTCCCTTGAACTCTCCTCGCTCTCTTGTGCGGTGTTCCCTGGGTTTCTGGGTTGCTCCACATGTGGTTTGGCTTCTGTTATCAACATAGTAAGTTTGTTGTTGTTTTTTGTAGAATCTACCCTTTTTGCAGTACCCCCTGAAGAAGACAATAAAACGTTGAAATGCGTTGGGGTGCATTTTCAGACTTCCATTTATGTGGTTCTTTAGGGTATACACGTATACATATAGGTGACTTGCTTGTATGTGATCTACTATCATGAGGGGCCTCTATAGTTCTAATTTTTGTATCTGTTTTTAATCATGATGTACAATAAACTTCTCTTACTTTATATGGTTGCTATAGTCTCTTGGTTCCAGTAACATCCCATCCATTATTTCTTGTACCTTTAGCAAATCCCCCCCCAAAGCATACTATAACATTTTTGGTGGCAGTATGGTGTGGCATATTTTATGGAGAGGTCTATCAGACCATAAAAAAGAGTGGCAACTAAAGAGGAAAGAGGCATTTGGTTCCAAAATAGGGACAGTTCCTTCAAATGAGGGACTCCAACATGCCGTGTGTGGCAAGGCCTGTCTGAGGCCAAAAAGAAAAAGGGAAAAAAACATGCCGAGACTGATATTTGTGGCCACCCGTGACCAAAGGAGTATTTAATAAAGCAGAAGAAGGACACAGGACAACACTAACCATTCAGCTGAGTGGTACGGCTGCCATATTGATAGTTCTGTCCTAGTCAGAAGTAATAGATTGGTCTACTCACATGTTTTCCGGAAGATTGACTACTGCTGCTGCTGCTACTGCTGCTGCTGCTGCTGCTGCTGCTGCTGCTTCTTTTGACTTTGGACTGAGCTGAGTGGACTTGGCCAGATGCTGTCTTCACACTCTAATTTGGAGATGTTGCACCATTAGGAGACATCATAACATTATAAAGACAACGTAACATTAGAAGCTATTGTGTGGTACAAAAACATTTCAGTATTGTTGCTGACCAACCGGCCAACTATGAACATTCCATGATTGCTCATGTATTAATATATACATTTATTTATTTTAGATCCTCATCCAATTGTATTCAGCAGATGTTGAGGCAGACCATGCTAGGTCACTTGGTGAAGGAGAATGCTAATTGGGAGGTCAAATGCACATATTCGCTGGCACACCACGGATCGTCAATTATGTCCAAATATGTGCATTTGATCTGTGAAGTTTCCAGTTCCAGTTGGTTGTTGCTATAGCACCTGTTACTCCCAAAGCCTTATCCAGGAAAGTGTGTGATGGGAATATGGATACTACTGCTAATTAGGAGGGTCTGTGTAATCTTATCCTCACGATCAATGCTTTTGCGGTATATAGAAGCAGTGCATGTCCCCGGGTATCTATTTGGACATGGACTATACTTTCTGGTCTTTCACCAAAGATGAAATTTCTAATTCAAAAACATTACTGAGGCTACCTATAATTTAATCTCAAGCTCCCTACAGGCTCTAATGCCCCGTAAAAAAGCAGCACCGCTTTTGCCGCAGATATGCCTAAAGGCTTCCTGGTGAACAGGAGTAAAAAGTCCCCACCAGTGACCTACTGAGTGCAAGATGAGGACAGAACGCAGGCTGACCACCTCCTTCATGGGTGGTGTATGCCAGTTCCATGCCCAACTGGAAGCTCTCCTCTCCTGGCCAGCCTCGACAGAGCCACCCCGGCTTCCCCCTACAGCCCCTGGCCACCCCCTGCTAGCCAGTTTGGGAACCTGAACTCAGTCCAGGTGATGTCTAGCCTGACCGGCCCGGTAAGCAGAAAGTACCTGGAGCGGAGCTTCAGCCTGGGATCAGTGTTAAGTTTGTCCACTAAAATATTTTCGTTGACTGAATTAACACTATTTTAGTCTACTAAAATGTGACTAAAACGAAAATAATTCAGATGACTAAAATACAACTAAAACTAAAATGTCATTTTAGTCAAAGGACTATGACTAAAACTAAATCGAAAATTAATATCAAAATTAACACTACTCTGCTGGCCATTTCTAAACCGGCAACACAATTTCATCCAGAGCCTATAATAATAGCTCAATAAAGTATAAACAGGTATTGCATTATTGCACTACCGCATATGGATAAGTAGGGAGGATCTTCTAAGCTACTGAAAGAGAAAAAATTAAGAAAAAGGCTTGTGAGGTGGAAAATTCTGCATGGTTCTGTATTAAATGGCATTCGAGCTTGTGGATTTACCTACAGTAATCTTTAGTCCAAAAACACACATGCTCCACAAAAATACTATTCATGCTTCTAAACAACATTGCAGAATGGTTATCTTTTAGATATTAGTTTAGATATTCGTTTCATACTCTTTCTTAAGCAATTGTTTGTTTTTTTTATTAGGACCTAGTTGCTTGCTCCAATGAATGACAGAGTGACCAGAGGAGCCCCACACAAGACCAATAATTGGGCCTCTTATTCCACTTCTATCCAAGTGAAAGTATTTATTCACTGTGCCTTGGTTAACAACTAGGACAATGTAAGCCTTGTTTATTTGTCTGTGATAGTGGGAGGAGGTCGTACCATCCATCTCACCCATAGATGGGCCACTAAGTTCCAAAGGGCCCTTGTCTGCACAAATCGTATGTCCTACTCTGGGTGGCTCCACACCCAACCCTCCAACTTTCTCAACCCAGCTTTGTGATTGATCATTGCAGAATACAACATTCAGATTGGGGTCATTTATATCTGTGGGTGGAAGAAAGCTGACTCAAACTAACCTAGCTCTGTAAGGCAAGAATGCTAACCAGTCTGCTACCCTTCGTAGATTATCACCAATGGAATATAATGAAATAGAAAAAATGAGCCCTTACCATAAGACTAGGTCTTCTAAAATGCAGCTGATAAAGTTCCACCTTGGAAAAAAATATATGTTATTAATATATAATTAAAAGCATTTTCTTTTGGATAGAGTGGAGAGGGATCAGAACACCTGTCAGGTTTTTATTGCTGTCTGTACCACTGTTAGGGAGATTCACTCTCTCTATTCTGTTTATCGTTATGGATAGAGGGGAAACCTTTCAACAGTGACACTAGTTCTGGTGACCCTGATGGCAACCAGGGATTCCTTCACTTTGGAGGAAGTTCCTCTCATTTCCTGTCTTGGCTATGGGACAGGAAGTGAAAGGAAATCCCCTCAATGTGATACAGATGGTTAAAAAAATATGTAACTATGTAACGCTCCCTTAATCTATTTAAAATGAAAAAAAAAAAAAAAAAAGTTTTAGCTTTAACTTGGAAGCTGAGGTTTAGGCATTGCAATTTTTACATAGTCCAGCTTGCAGCTTGAAACCAGTGTAAGTGATATACCTGTGGAAGCTAGAAACTATTGTAGTGTTCACTGTTGTTACAATGATTGTCGCTAGCTTCTGAGTCCAGTGTTAAGCAGCTGCCCTGCTGCTTACTGAACACAAGAGGCTGCACAAGCCCCATTCAGAGAAATCTTTGCATCCACCTAATGAATGTAAAGCGTTCTCTGATTGGACGAGGTGGAGATAGTGCCTTCACTGCTCCCCTTCTCCACTTCAAGGTGGAAAAGGGGAGCAGATGCAAAGTGCTCTCTGAATGCACCCATGCTGAGAAAACCACAAGGCAGCAGGACAGCCACTAGGCAATGGACCTTGTAGCTAGTGGAGATTATTGCAGTAGCAGTGCCTACTACAGATATTTTCAGCCTCCCTGGGGATTCCACAGATATGGCACATACATAAATATATTGCATCAAAAAAAAGAAAAAAGAGGGCGCACCAGCCGTGCGCTATCCATTTATTTAAAAGATAAAAGTGAATAATTATACTCACAAATAAAACAATGTAAAGCTCATCACATGTTTCAGGAGAAGTGCCACCAGAACCATTGTTCGTGTCCCCAGATGGGCTATGATGGCATCACAAACAAATCTGTAGATGCCTATGCGTTTCGAGGGTATGCCTTTTTCCTCTATAGCTACATTGGTCCCAAGCTGGACCACTGTAGATATGTAAAAATTTCAATACCTAAACTTCAGCTTCAATTGAAATATTTGCCAAAAATGTGGCAGTCATATGGGGTATAATTTAATTTAAAATCATTGTTACTATTTATTAGTATTATCATAAAATATGTTTATGCACATTCAGCCCCCAGCTACATCACCTTATCTGCAGATATCACCCAACTCGTCCTCTCCGCTCCTCCCAGGACCTCCTGTTCTCTAGCTCCCTTGTTACCTCCTCTCATGCTCGCCTTCAGGACTTCTGCAGAGCCTCTCCCATCCTCTGGATCTCTCTTCCCCAGTATATCCGGTCAGCCCCTACCCTGTCCACCCTTATTCAGGGAAGCCTACCCGACCCCCACCTAAGAACTGTACCCGTGTCACCTCCATCAGATCATCCCTCTCAGCTATTACCTTTTGTACTACCTCCCTCTCCCTTTAGCTTGAAAGCTCCTTGAGAAGGGCCCTCCTATTCCTTCTGTATTTTGAAGTGTATTGTAATTTTATTGTCCCGTCCCCCCCCCACATAGTAAAGCTTTGCGTAAACTGTTGACGCAATATAAGGCTGGGCTCACACATGCTGCGGCCGCAGCTCACAGCAGGGGGTCTGGTGCATCCCTGTTCAACGATTCAAGTGCAAATCAGGTCCGAATTTTTGCCTGAATTCGCACCTGAATTGGAACCAAAGACGCACAGGACCCTTTCCAAATGCGGACCATGGCCGTCCCAGGCCTGTGTGAACCGGCTCCATTAACAGTCGGTCACACTCTCCTGTCATGCAATTTGAATGCGGGTTCGCATATATGTGAACCTGGCCCTGTATAATAATAATAAAAATAATAATAATTTAGGAATTTGGCATAAAGTTTTTGTTCATTCATCCAGTCACTAATTCAGTAATAACCAAGAAAATGAAGCTGTGTCCAGCAATTTTACAGGATAAATTGAAGGTGTTTGAAAAGGTATGGGATCCATGGATCAAATACTTGACTAATGATCCCAAGACTATCTCTGGCTAGGTTCCCTCCTGATTGACGTGGACCCGAGCGCGGAGTCCTTTCCATCTCCCCCCCCCTTTTCTCTCTTTGTTTTCATCCCTTCTTTGTTATTTTTGGTCCTTATTCTTTTTTTTTTTTTCGCTTCTTTGTTAGATTTTGTTTTTAAGGGACTTGGACTGCGTGATTCTGCATTTTTGGGGGATGGAGCATCCTCCCCTATTTGATTGATGGGATGTACCCCATTAAATTGCTGAACCCCATTAAATTGCGTTGTTAACATAATGTAGAAAGACATACAGAGACTTCTAGGTTTTACAGTCCGTTTTACAGTCTGTTTTACAGTCTGTTTTACAGTCTGTTTTGAAACTAGCAGATAAGACTGTGGTTAATAGAGCATCATTATTACAGATTGTGGTTAGGCCCCTTTCACACCGGGGCGGTTTGCAGGCACTATTGCACTAAAAATAGCGCCTGCAAACCGACCCGAAACAGCCGCTGCTGTGCGCTAGCAGGATGGGAAAAAAGTCCCGCTAGCAGCATCTTCGGATCGGTGAAGGAGCAGTGTATACACCGCTCCTTCACCGCTCCTGCCCATTGAAATCAATGGGACAGTGCGGCTATACTGCCGGCAAAGCGCCTCTGCAGAGGTGCTTTGCGTTGGTTTTTAACCCTTTCTCGGCCGCTAGCGGGGGGGGAAACCCCCCCGCTAGCAGCCGAATACTGACTTTAAAGCGCCGCTAACAATAGCGGCGCTTTACCGCCGCCCCCGCCCCAGTGTGAAAGGGACCTTATATACCCCTGAAATATAAGAGGCTAGTTGTCTCAGGGAGCATGGCCTATTGCCATGCAGATTGTTGTAATAGGTCCTTGGCATTGAACTCATGCAATTATAAAGTATGACTTTCTATTTTTATACAGTATGCAATTCAAATTGTGGAAGTTACGTATTATTCAAAATCAATGCTGGAATCTCTTTTTATTTTTGTTCTGTGAAAATCTTTAATAACAGATATTGAAACAGAAAATGAAGCTGTGTCTTGGCAATGCTAAACAAAGCAACAGGTTCACTTTAATGACAGCCAATGAAAGTACATACTTATCTTCTATTTGCTCCAATACAGCTTGTCTCAGTAAGAAGAAGAAACCTTGTGTTATGTTCAGGAAACTCTAGGTAGGGCTTAAAGTGGACATTGAAGTAATAACCAAGGCCGTTTATAATGTCTGGGCCTCCATTCCCTGTAAAAATTGCTGCTATAGTATGTCCAAAAATGAACCTGTAAATAACAATAGTTAGATTTTATACTTACCTAATCACCTAGGTGAACACTCCTTCCGACATGATCTTGGGGAATGTAGAGCCCCCAAAGTCTGGCAAGAAGGCATTCTTGCTAATGGATCAGAGTGTCTCCTTATGACATTTGGCCTGGCCTGCATTCCCTAAGAATCTTCCTATAAGATAGTGATGTCACAGCCAGCATTGTGGATTATGGTTATTATAAAAGGTATCCCTATAATCTACCATTTTCCCTACAGATGCATTTATGGACATAGTATAGCTAGTAGTTTTTACTAGCTACGGCGGCCTGGGACTGTTGTATGTGAAGCTGACAGGGGACCCTAACTTTGGGAGTGATTTGGAGTGGCAGTTGGACGACATCATGGATTTCAGAGAAGGGCTACTCGGAAGTGCACTGGGCACTGGAAGATATAGATTTTGTGGCCGTTCAGGAATAGGAGCTGGAGATCGCCTACAGACGGCTGCTAGACTCTGCTCAGCACCAGGGCTGGGCTCCCTTTGCCTGGGACTATCAGGAAATACCAGTTGACAACTCTGAAATCCTGGCTGAAGCATCAGCAATGTGGCAGAGTAACAGTGTGCTTTGCCAACCTGCCCCCGCAGCTATGGACGCGGAGGTCTTATGGCGGATGCAGCATGTGCTGACTGACCTTGATGATCCTGTTTCTGCATGGGATGATCTTGGATGGAGGAATGTGCCTGTCCAGCAGCATGCTAGAGAATTGGCAGTGGAAAATCTGGAGATTGCCATCCCCAAAGCTGAAGTGCTGACAAAAGGGCAGTGCTCTGCTAACCTCTGCCCAGCACCGATAGCATCTTCTGGGTTCCACGGACAGGAGATGGTGAACCTCTATCCCCAGACACCAGTTGCAGAGACAGGGGATTTGATAGACTTTTCTGCTGAGGAAGGACAACCTGATGAGCCTCCAGCAGAAGAGCTGGTATCAGTGCCAAACTTCACTGTGCTCTGCCCAGCACCAACAGCAGTATCTGTGGAATTGCAAAGAACTTCCCCAGCTGAAGTGCTGGTCACCAGACAGAGGGTCCAAGACCTCTGCCCCACACCTGTGGCAGTTCCGGAGGCTCAGGGTGAGAAGGTGGCGATCACTTCCCAGAAGCAGATACAGGGGGAGAAGGGAGGGGAGGTGTTCGTTGTCCCTCCCCAACAGTCGGCCAGGGTGGAGAAAGCGGTCTTTCCTCCTCCGCAAAGATCCGTGAACATGGGAGACAGTACCATAGACATGTCGTCCCAGCAGCCAGATGAGGGAGTGGAAAAGCAAGCAGCCAGCTCACCTCCCCAATGGCAGCTACATAGCTTGGGAGTGGAGGAATCCAGCCTCCTGCCCCAACTGTTAGCTGAAGCGGATGATGTGGAGTCCCCAGCAGAAGTGCTGGAAACAGGGCAGAGTGCTACCAAAGGTGTGGCCCAGCACCAGCAACAACTGTGGAGTTCCAGGGAGATGGGGCAGTCGGCTCATCTCTCCAGCCACAGATTACAGAATGTATGGACTTAATGGACTGTTCATCAGAGGATGTTATAGATTATGCATCACCTGCTCAAGTACTGGCAGCAGGTGATGGGCAGTGGCAGTTTTGGAGGCCTGAGGTGAGAAGGTGATGGTTCCTCTTTCCCAGTGGATTTCAGAGATGCAGGGAGGAGAAGCAGCCATTTCCCCTCCCCAACAAGGGTTTGTGCACCTGGGAGACAATACCAGTGAAAGGGAGTTCCAATAGCAGACAGCGCCCCAGAATGATGACACCAGCCCAGCTGAAGTGCTGGCAACTGGACAGAGGGTCCAAGACCTCTGCCCCACACCTGCGGCAGTTCTGGAGGCCCAGGGTGAGGAAGTGGCGGTCACTCCCGAGTAGCAGATCAGGACCCAAGGAGAGAATGCAATCAGCACCTCACAACTGCAGCTTGATCTGGTGTTGGTGGATGGGCCTGCTGTCTCCACTAGCATAAACCCAGCAGAAGTGCTGGCAAGCGGGCAGAGTGCTACCAACCTCTGCCCAGCACCGGCAACAACTACAGAGTTCCAGGGAGCCGGGGCAGTCGGCCTCCCTCCCCAACAGTTAGCCGGAGCAGATGGTGTGGGGTTTCCAGCAGAAGGGTTGGCAACAGGGCAGAGTACTGCTGGCCTCTGCACTCAACTAATAGAGGACGGATTTCCTGTAAAGGTGGATGGGACTTCAGTCTTCACCTGTATACCCCAGGGATGCTGGGCAGTCAGCCCAGATGCCCAACAGCATGACGGACTGAGCCCAGCCACCCTGTCTTCTCTCCTGCGGCTAAATGGACCCCAGGGGGAAGGACCAGTCTGCACTTCCCCCCAGCAGCGGGTATGTTCTATGAGAGAGGCAGAGGTTGGCTGGGTGAGTAATGCTCTGTTTGGAACAATTTGTTTGGGGTACTGTATGGGTACAGGCATTAGAGGACTGAAACTATGGACTAACTTCCGAGTCAACCCGTCTGGGGTCTCCTCCTGTGTTAGTCTTCTGCTGAAAGGGGAGAGATGTGACGGGAGGACCCGTGGAACCCAGAATCCCTTGGAAAGATTAGGAAACCCATGTTTCAGCTCCCCATGCACCTCTTATGTCTAAGTCACCCTGTGCTATCCTGGCACAGGGTGGCACAGGGTGACTGAGAAAATATATCCTGGATTACTTAAAATGGGACAGTAATATTTATCCACAATATCCCCCAGGATATATGTAAAGACTATTCTTGGTTTGTATGATTCTGAACTCAACATGTTAGTTGAGAGAGCTGATCACATTGGCCTCTGTACAATGTAGGAGACAGGCCGATTCCTACTGGAGCTCCTGCTATTGTGAGAAGGTTTCCTGTGTTTATACTTATGATAATGTATAATCTACTGTGTGAAGCTCGGTGACAACAAGTCTGACCTGTAGTGAAATCCTGAATAATCATAACAATGCTCAGGAGGGCACGGAGTCATCGGCTGCTTTAAGGAATTAGTTCATTAGCTCATGTTAATTCTGTTTCTGGTTACAGGTGTATTGTTAGAGTAATATGAGCAGGAGGGGGGACCTCCTCTTCTACTGTATATAAGATTTGTATTTTGGTTCTAATAAACAGTCCATGTTCAGCAACTAAACAAGTATCGTCTTGTTTTGTGCTTGTGAGCGGTTGGAATATGTGATATCTATATTCAGACTGGGAGGAAGTGGTATATAACGAAAGCCCTCAAGCGGAGTGTGGGACGTTTTGTTACACAGCCAATTTCTACGCACCAATGCTGTCACGTGGGAGGAAGGATAATGAGTTCCATGCTTGCCCATACCAAGTTTCTTTGCTCCTAGTGGCTAAACAAAGTGGGGGAGAGCAAAGGAAAGGTGCTATTGGGGGAACAGGCATTAATAGATAGAAAAAGTCACAGATTGTATAAAATACACAATGCTAATATTACCTGTTCACTGCTATCACTGCCACGGTCTCTACGAACGGCATAACGGCCGGTGCATTTGGATTGTTGCTTCCTTTTTGAGTTCTTGTTTTGCTGTTGAGAGTGGTGCTGCTTATTTTGCTGTTGATGGGAGTGCCTTCTGTGGTCTTTGCTTTGGCTGGAGCTGCTGCTACTGCTTTGGCTAGAGCTGCAGCTATTGCTGCTGCTGCTGCTGCTGCTGCTGCTACTGCTGCTATGCTTGCCATGTCTATGTACTTTATGTACTTTTTGTCCATTTTGTTCTTTTTTTCCTTTTCGTACTTTATATTTACTGTCACTGCTACTGCTACTGCTACTGCTACTGCCACTGACGCTGCTGCTGCTGCTGCTGTGTCTGCTGGAATAGCTACTGCTGCTGCTGCTGTAGCCGTTTCTGCTGTAACGGCGCTTGGTGATGGTATTGTTTCTGTTGCCACTGCTACTGCTACTGCTGCCACTGCTGCTGCTGTGGCTACTTCTGCTTTGCCCTTGTTTTTGTTGTTTTTGTTGTTTTTCGTAGTGCTGCTTTTGCTTATTGAATTTCCTTTTGCCCTTGTTTTGCTTGGAATTCCGAATGCTGCTTGAGGAAGAAGAGGAGCTGCTGCCGCACTGTTTCTTTCCCTTCCTTCCGTCAGTGTCCTTTCTTCCATCTCCTTTACATGACATGCTTATATTTGTTGCCTGGAATGTGATAACACATACACATAGTGATTACCAAAGTATCCCAGATTTCTAATAGCTCCTAACAGCACCAGATCAGGGTGCCTGTGCAGCAAGGTAATGGGGGAGAAACACATTTAACCTGAAAGCCCAGCGATCAATATGTTATTATTCTGGTGACCAAGTGTGTGTGTGTGGCACTGTTCAGAGGCCCTATGTTTAAGGCTACATTGTCACCTGAGCGTTTCAAAGTCGCACGTTTTTACTGCGTTTTTGCAGTGGTTTTTACAGCGATTTTGCTGTGATTTTGTTTAGATCACCAATGTAAAAGACAGAAAAAATGCCTGTAATCTGCCCCAAAGAAGCTCATGTTCTTTTTTGAACTTAGGGCGTTTTTCAGGCGTTTTGCTTTAAGTGACAAAATGCTCAGATGTGAACAGGTGCCATTGAAATGAATGGGGTTTTGCTTGTTGGACATTTTTCTGGTGTTTTTTTGGCCGCTTTACGAGCGTTTTGTGAACTTAAAAATGCTCAGGTGTGAACGCATATATATTCAAAAAAGACAGGGACAAGGGTCCCAGAAGGTATTCTTCAGAAAGGATACAGAAAGTGTAAAGGACTAATTTTACTTTATTAATTGTACAAAAACAAATAAATACTTGCAAAAATACTTGTCTAAAATAATGAAAAAATTCCCAAATCCCTCCTCCAGACACATTTAATTAAAATTAAGACAAGAAGGTCTTAATGGAACACCGGTGTCCATAGCAAATCCAGCCATACACATCAGTCACCCATCCCACACACACGGTTCAATCTGATTATTGTATATTCACCGCAGATTGGCCTGGTAACTCAATAGAGACAAAAGTTACTGTGATATAGATTAGATTAGCCAGCGGAGAGTTTGTGTGTTCCGCTCAGCAAGTAACTTTCACTCAAAACTTGTAAAGCAGCAATGCATATGGATTTCAAAATCGCACAGATTGAAAAGCGCAGGTCATTGGTTGCTATGTAGGTATAGATCACAATTGATTGATCAAGGATAACATCGATCAAAGGATGTTTAGCAGGTAACTTCCACTCAGACTTGTAAAGCAACAATGCATATGGTTTTCAAAATCGCACAGTTTGAAAAGCGCAGGTCATTGGTTGCTATGTAGATATAGATCACAATTAATTAGTCAGGAATAACATCGATTAAACATCGATTAAAGGATGTTCAACAAATAACTTCCACTCAAACTTGTAAAGAAGCAATGCATATGGATTTCAAAATCGCACAGATTAAAAGCGCAGGTCATTGGTTGCTATGTGAGTATAGCAGTTTCAATCTGTGCGATTTTGAATTGCATTGCTGCTTTACAAGTTTTGAGTGAAAGTTACATGCTGAGCGGAACACACGAACTCCCCATACATAATCACCGCTGGCTAATCTCATCTATATCACAGTGACTTTTGTCTCTATTGAGTTACCAGGCCAATCTGCGGTGAATATACAATAATCAGATTGAACCGTGTGTGTGAGATGGGTGACTGATGTGTATGGCTGGATTTGCTATGGACACCGGTGTTCCATTAAGACCTTCTTGTCTTAATTTTAATTAAATGTGTCTGGAGGAGGGATTTGGGAAGTTTTTCATTATTTTAGACAAGTATTTTTGCAAGTATTTATTTGTTTTTGTACAATTAATAAAGTTAAATTCGTCCTTTACACTTTCTGTATCCTTTCTGAAGAATACCTTCTGGGACCCTTGTCCCTATCTTTTTTGAATATATATGCTTTTGTATTCAGAGGATCGCCACCCGGTGGCCCTTGGCCCACACACAGGGTATGGTTCTTTTTTAAGTACATACTAACAGGTCTAGTGTTCGATGACGTGGGTCACTACCCACCCCACCGAGACCTGCCCTCTAGGACTTTCCTCTAGATGAGCTTGGTCTCCATTTTTTTGTTTTTCATATCAGGTGTGAACGCAGCCTAAATGTCGTATTAATCAGGAAAATATAGTTTCAATGTCGCATTTTTCCGGGACCCCGAGTTTCAGTGTGGCATTATACTGGGTGCTGGAATTTCACTGTGGCAATGTTCAGGGTGCTCAGCAATCAGTGTGGCATTATTTAGGGCACTTAGCTTTTTATAGTATATTGGGTACTTACATTATAGAGGCATTATACAGGGTGCTCAAGTTCCAGTGTGGACCTATTATGCATGGTCACTTTTTTGGGGGGGCCTCAAGTCTCAATGTGACTTCACTCTTGGAGCTCAAGTTTCAATTTATCTGGGTCCCAGATATCAAGCATCTGTGCTGCAAGTTTGAAAATGACTAAGCTATTGCTAGACTTGCCAGGCTTCACAAGTTTGATGCAAAATTACAAGTCTGCATTGCATGACTCCAGATCAACTTTCTTTGAAAACATTCTGCAAGTCTGCTGTAAGTTCTGGTTCAGTTATTTTGTGCAATAGTCATCCCACCACAGGGGGTCACTGTGGTTGAATTTTCATGCTGTAGACTTGCAGAGCTCTTGCTGTAGACTCACCACTGCAACTTTGCTCTTGCTTGAGACTTGCTACACAAATTTGCTACAAATCGGAAAAGTGTCAACTAGAACTTCTGCATCAAGTGCTCTGCAAGTGTACAATAATCAGTGAAAAAATGCAGCAAGTTAACAGACTTACAATTCAACACTGCCACAATCTTGAGGCAAGTTATCCTTGCTATCTGAGGTGTAGGTGTGTCTCAAGCTCACTGTCCGCAGGGGAAGAGTACTCACCGAAGACTGGTCGATGCAGCAATGTATATTAACGTGGTAATGTTGAGAGAGAACAACAAACTCTGCAGACATGGCCACCCCGGATCAAAACACTTACAAGGAACTAGGCAAGGAGCAAATATGCCCACTGTAGACGCCTGACAGCATTCATCAGAGGAGGCGGTTGAATGGTAGACTGGCAACGGCCCCTGAGTAAGGAAAGGCTACTGCTCGAGATAGAGTGACAGTCCTCCACAGGAAGCTGAGCTTATACTAATCCAGTTGTAACTAACCAGCAGGGGATCTGTTCCTGACCTACCCACTACACAGAATGTGTGCCAACCTGAAGGGGACAGTGCTATTTATAAGCACTGCCCACATCAAAGAAGGCTACCAGATCAGTCAGAGCAGCAGCGTCCAATTAGACAGCTGCTCCCCTGATGACACCTAATGAGGCCTCAGAGGAACCTGGTTTCCCTTTTGACATTCACCCTCCCTGCATGGCAACCACTTAACAGCGCCACCCTTGCAGGGAGGTTAAACTACACCTGCCTACATGGGGCCCCAAGTTTCAATGTGGAATTGTAATGGATAACCATGTTTCTGGGTAGGATTGTTTGGGGTGCCCAAATTTCAATCTAGCATTATACTGTGTACTCAGGTTTCAGTGTGGCATTGTTCTGAATACCCAAATGTCGTAATATATTGGCTGTAATAACTGTTACTCTGGGGCCCATATGCTATTTCCTAGGGCTCAAAAGTTGTATTGCAAAATTTATCCGGTATCATATAGCTGTCAAATTTTAAAGACGCTCAATGTGTGTCTACCATCAAGGTTACTTTCTTTAAACAGCTCTCAGTTTTTCCTACAAAATAAGCAACGCATTAGAGTCAAAAGTAACCAGTACTTTTCTGTTTGCTATGTTGTTCATCCCTCTATTAACTGTCATTGCTAAACAGGCCTACAGAACAAGCACTGGCAGTTTTGCAGTAGAAGGTTAGGCCCTGTTTCAAATGTGTCCAATAACAGAGAAGTTAATTTGTGATATTGGTGCTGGGGGCATGGGGCCCTCTGCCATCCACATGAGAAGCTTGCTATGAGGCCATGATAACAGCCAAAATAGTATAAACTGCCATAATCAGGTATTAAAAAGGATTAGCACCCCCATGTAATCACATGGAGGGTTCCCCACCTATCACAGCCTACATTTGAATTACCTTACTAAATAAACCCAGTAGTCTTACCTTATCTTGATCAATGCCAAGGATGGTCTTCAGCTTTGACAGGGCTGCTGATTCTTCGATGTGTTCTCCCTTTTCCTCCTGCACATCAACCAGGGCTAATATCTTAGAGGCAGCTTTGGGTCCAGCAGCGATCTCCAGTACCACTCTCTCAACGTCTGCTTCCTTGTCACCTTTGACTTAAATCAATCACGATTTTAGATACTCAAACTCAAACCACTTAAGGGTCAAGATATAAATTTCTCTATGAAAGGTAGCTTACAAAGACATAATTAGGGCCATATGAGAACAGGACTGCACAAGTGCTTTGTGAAGCACCTCCAGGAGCAAGCATTTGCAGTTGTATCGGCTATAGTAATGTTGGCTGTGTAGATATTAGTAATATAATAAATACTAATGCGTAAATATTATATACCACACCAATATACAGTTGGTGCTTCCACTTGTAGCTTGTTCCCATACATATAAAAAGCTTACATCAAATAGTGATATGAAAAATATTCATAAATCACAAGTTTACACCTTCTTAACCAAAATGTATTCAAATTAAACCAACGTGTACTTGATATAACACCATCACATATAAAATAGCCTGTAGGTTTTCCTAAAATATATCACGCTCACATAGTATAATCACAACATGGCATCAAGTAGTAACCTCCGGCTCATGACAAGTATAGTCCCTCCTCACTTACGCTTTCCTGCTCCTACGTCACCCGGTTCAGCTCTAATATGTTGCGCCACATACTATGTGGTTTCATCAGAGGATCTTCTGGTTATTTTAATCACTACACTATGGTCCAACGCATTGCGCCATGTATCACATGGCTTCATCAGAGGAGCTTCTGTTTTTTCAGTTACTACACTATGGTGGTCTCCATATGGATTTGAGTATCCATAGTGTCCAGTCCATCATTACCAAATTTTAAAAGAGAAAGTACTCTACTGTGGATAGAAAACGGCAAAAGTGCTTGGAGATGGCCTCAGTGATTCTTATGTTCCCCTGAGGTTGGGGAAGGCGCTATTTGACCTATATTAATTTATAGGTTCAAGTATTAAGGTGAGGACACATCTTGAGCACCAGAGGTGTATCACCAGTATATGAATTTGGTTGCAACACCAGGATTTTGCGCACACATTTCTCGCTGAAAGTTTTGAATATTGAGGGTGATGCACTGAATCCTGTCTATGAATTTCTTTTCACTAATTGTGATACAATTTTATTAGTGTTGATTTATTTATATGTGATTGTGTTACATCAAGTGCACGTTGGTTTTATTTAAGCAAATTCTGTTTAAAAAGGTAAAGACTTGTGATTTATTAATATTTTACATAACAGCAGCCCTACACTGATGTTGTAAGTTTTTGTATAGACATTAGTTCCACCAAAAACATTAAGGCATGGCTAAACCCAAGAGCAAAAATTGGGCAGATTGTAGCTTGCCAATCCTTATATGTGGCTGTGTTTTTTTTTTCTTTTTCACCTAATGATTCTGCTATAGAGAAGAGGAGAGGGGGGGAAAGGGCCAGTTTTATATTATTAGTCCGCTCTTCTCAAGACCTCCTGCTCTCAAGCTCTCTCATCTCCTTCTCCCATGCTCGTCTCCAGGATTTCTCCAGAGCCTCTCCCATCCTCTGGAACTCGCTACCTCAACCTATCCGGCTCTCCCCCACTCTTGCTACCTTCAGGCGATCCCTGAAATCTCATCTCTTCAGGAAAGCCTATCACGTCTTCAACTAATCTCCTACCACTTCCAACAGCTCATTCCCCACAGTTACAACCTTTTGTACCACCTGCCCCACCCTATTAGATTGTAAGCTCTTCTGAGCAGGGCCCTCTTAATCCTCTTGTATTTTATTGTATTATAACTGTATTGTCTCCCTTTTTATATTGTAAAGCGCTGTTGGTGCTATATAAATCCTGTATAATAATAATAATATTACCCTTGGTTTTCTGGAATGAATGAGATATTGGATACCCAACTCTGGGTCCCTTCCCTTTGCCCTGAGAGGGGTCCCTGTCTTGTGGAGTGCTGCCGAATGGGAGCCCAGGTACAATTACAGTGACCCTTAAAAAAAATCCAAATCTAGCCCTGTTTGTTCTTGTGTTTGGCCTATCACAGACAGTAACACTTTTGAAGGTTTACCTGGTGTCATGGAAAGCTTGGCATCGTGTTCACCTACGAGCTGATACAGGAAGGTGTTTCTGCGGTTGCCAGCACTGACAGATTTTTGTTGGAAGCAGACGTTAATAGGAAGTTTGGGAATTTTAATGCATGGGCGGAGGAATTTTACATCTGCATTTTGTTGTAGCGCGGCTCTTCCAGGATAAGCATTTTTGTTAGCTCCAAATTCAGCAGATTCCTCCTGGGAAGCAAAAAAGAAAAAATGAGAGAGAGAGGTTTATTAAATAAAACAATACAACAGGAAATTATGAAATGCAATAGCCAATAGGATCTAGATTTTTGTTCTTTTTAGTAATTTCAGCTGACTTAAAATGTATGTTACCCTAACATTTCATATTACTCATATATGGTTGTTGTATCATGTAGCTGTGTTAAAAAGTATCCTGTTCTCTTTGCATTGCTTCCTTTGTGTGAAATACCTGGTGATAATGCCAGTCCTGTTTTCCATTTCAAACTGACGACACTAGGCATAGAAGCACATCCATCCCAGCATGATCAGTTTTCTAGCAGTGCTGGGAGTACAGCCTGCCTGTAATGACCAAGACTTGTACTGACATGCCCTACTGCACAGCTCTTCACTGGGAAGATTAGTGTACTGCTGTTTATCTACCTCCTGCTGATACAACCCCCTGCAGTCTTCACCCCCATCTCTCCACACCTTTTATGGAGCTGAGGTTATGTGATCACTTATAAAAAAAAAAGGAAAAAAGAGATTTATAATGTTTATGTATATACTAAATTGGGTTGTTTTTCAAGGTAAGGGTTCACATATACTTTAAAGTAGAACTATAGGCAAAACACTTTTTTTTTTCATTTTGGATAGAGTGAAGCCCCATACACACTATTAGATTTTCTGCTGATTTTTGTCTTCAGATTTACCAAAACCATGTAGCGCAAGGGCCTGCCTGATTGCATACACAATGAAACTCTTAAGGTTTGACCTCATATTATATGGTTTTGGTAAATCTGAAGACAAAAATCAGCAGAAAATCTGATAGTGTATATGGGGCTTAAGGGAGGGTTATAACCCCTGTAAGATTTATTTTTATTCACCATCTGTGTCCTGTTGTGGAGCTTTCCCTTCACTTCCTGCTCAATAGCCAAACAGGAAGTTTGAAGAAATCCCTGCAAATTAAGGGAATTCCTTGGGGACCCCCAGGTCACCAGAACCAGTGTACCTATTGGAAGATTCCCCCCCCCCCTATTATTTTTCCGGGGACAACCCAGAATTTGGGATTTTCTTTTACTTTCACTTTCAATGATAATGGTAAAGAGGACAAATAGAGAGGGTGAATCTCCTTAACGGGGACAGCAATAAAAACTGACAATGGCTCTAATCCCTCTCCACAATACGTTAGCTTTGCAGATCACATTAGCCCTTTGCACTATGAAGTCTAGTACTATTGACCAACGGGTCCATTTAAACATACCAAATGATTCAATGTCTGATAGATAAACTGTCTGTGTTACCCCTTGAAATCAGATTTTCCAGTTTTTATCTTGTAATCTTCCCTAGAACTTAGGTTGACTCCAAAGGCTTCAACAAAAGATACTGAAAAAAGCTGGCTGTACACTCTGATCTTATATAAACTTAAACCCATAGGCCTTTGTGAGTTTTCCCCTTGCTTCCTGTTTCAGTGATCATGGTGACAAGTAGTAAAGAAAATGCTCCTTGGTGGGAACACAAAAAAGCATTACAGAAGTCTTCCCTACTCTAACTAAAACAAGGTAAAACTTTTGTATAAAATTCCACATTATAATTACAAGAGGTTCATCTTCTCCAGGGGACTTCTCGAACTTTCTCCTCTGTCTTCTGGGTCGGACTTCATGAGGTACGATTGGAGATTCTTTGGCATTCTCCAGCTCTAAAATATTTCTGGATATAGCAACTGCGCGTACACTGTATGGGAGCAAAATGGCACAGTTAATACCATGTTAAAGTGTAACATGTTTACAGTGTAAAATTTCTTTGTGTGTGTGTGTGTTTATATTAAGCTGGCTTCAGACAGAAGACAACACTTGGACATGCAGGCATTAAATCATCCCCTACCCTCTGCATTTCACTTACTGAGCTCTACTGCCAGCTCGATAAACTTGTAAAGTAGGATTGTCCAGTGTAGTTGCCTGATTTGGCCACAAGATGTCACCATAATTAGCTGTCAGAGTAGGCTCAGGGACCCCTTGTAGTTAGTTGGCAGTGTAGTCTCCTAGATAGCCACTAGAGGCCCTTAGAGTAGGGTTTTAATCTCTGCCAGACCTGTCTATGCCAGTGTGGTGTATCTTGGGAAGTATGGTTTGAATATAAGTAGTTCTAGTGGGACATTATAGGAAGAGTCTGAAGGAGCAAGCTACAGCAAGGATGTCAGGCCCTATCTATTGAGCTTCTCCTTACAGGGGAAACAGGGCAGGAAAGGTGCAGGACTGTTGAGATTACTCCCCTATGCATGGAATGCAGAATGCTGGCAAAACCCACCTAAATGGTATGGGCGCTTCTTCTCTGTATTGTTTGCATCCTTATGGAATGTGCTGTCACCCTTGGGGTAACTGAAAGGGTGTCAATATATAATTAGCTGCGAGTAGAAGAGAAAGTCCGGACAGCCGCACACCAAGAAAATATAAACCAACGAAATTTCTTTATTGTAAAATCAGGATCAAATCATATACAAGACACCATGGATAGAATGTACAGGCAATCAGCTAACGCGTTTCACGCTCTTGCGGAGCTAAGAGCGTGAAACGCGTTAGCTGATTGCCTGTACATTCTATCCATGGTGTCTTGTATATGATTTGATCCTGATTTTACAATAAAGAAATTTCGTTGGATTATATTTTCCTGGTGTGCGGCTGTCCGGACTTTCTCTTCTACTCACAGCATGGACTAGCATTAGCCAGCACCTGGGGCTCCTTATCTCTGGAGAGCAACATCCATTTTATACCTAGGTTGGATCCATACTGGTGCTGCGTTTGATTAACAGTTAGGCTCCATGCACACTAACGTTTTTTTTTTTAAGCTCCTAGAAGCTGTTATTAGCATTTTTTCCTGCTCCTAGAAGCTAAATAGTGTTATCCTATGTGTCCATGCACGCTACTTTAGGCTATTAGCGTTTTTTGAGCTTCAGCGTCTAAGAGCAGAAAAAAAAAAATCGTTTTTGTAGAGTTTTTCCAGCAGAAACGCTCCTAAACTCTCCTAAACGCTGCTTAAGGGTCCTAAACTCTAATAATAGCGTTTTTTGAGCTTTTTTCCCCTTTTACTGCAAAAACGCTAATAAAACACTAACACTCCTAAATCGCTGCTAAAACGCTATTACAAAAAGCTATTACTAGCGTTTTTTATCCAGCATTTTTTCCAACTTTTTTTAGCTTAAAAAAAAAATGCTAGTGTGCATACACAAGGCTTTCATTGTTTGGACTCGGACAGTGCTGGGAGAGGCCCTAAGGCCTGAAGCAATGCATGGAAGGCATACTAGGAGTGTGCTGGTTAGGCCAGTCCAGGGTGTTCTCATTTATTAGCAGGCTCCAGTGGGTACCCTGGGTAAGATGCTGTGGTAGGTCTAAGGCAGTGGTCTCCAAACTGCGGCCGGAGGGCCAGATGTGGCCCTTTGCTTGCCTTTATGCGGCCCTTGAGGCACTTTTCCTGCCACTGATACAAGGCACTATTCCCCTCACTGACACCAACAGTAGAGCACTATTCCTCCAACTCACACCAACAATGGGGCACTATTCCACCAACTGGCACCAACAATGGGGTACTATTCCACCAACTGGCACCAACAATAGGGCACTATTCCTCCCACTGACACCAACAAAGGGGCACTATTTCTCCCGCTGACAATGCGGAACTATTCCTCCCACTTACACCAACAATGAAGCACTATTCTTCCCATTGACACCAACAATGGGGCACCATTCCTCCCACTGACACCAGTGATAGGGCACTATTCCTCCCACGGATGTCAATTTTGAGGCACTATTCCTTACCCTGATACCTACAATGGGGCACTATTCCTCCCACTGATATCAATGATGTAACAATGTTCTCCCAGGGCATTTTCTACTCACACTTGCCACAGTCCGGCCCCCTAAAAATCTAAAGGACAGTGAATTGGCCCTTTGTTTGAAAAGTTTGGAGACCCCTGGTCTAGGGGTGCAAACAGATCTATGTCCCAAGAAGTGGCAGTGGAAGATTATATAATGGCTCAGGCGAACACTTTAGTGCAGCACCTCTTGAGAAACTTAAGATTCTCTAGAGCAGCATTTTTCAACCTTTTCAACACATTGGAACCCTTGAAATAACTTTCCAGTATCCGGGAATCCCTGCTAAAAATGATTATATTTACAACTCATGTCACTGGGAAGAATGCTCCTTACACTTGTGATCATTGGGAAGAATTTCCCCTTACAGATAGCTAAAAAGATCAGTGGTGTCAGTAGGAACTTATCTGAGTGGTAGAAATTGCACATTGCTCAAGGAACCCTTAACAACCTCTGGAGGAACCCTGGTTGAGAAACGCTGCTCTAGAGCTACAGATATGGACAGCAGAGGGCGCATCTGAGCATAGTGGCTATTAAAAACATTTATTCAAGTAGAAAATTGGCAACTTACATGATACACCTAGCGATAACTGGCGTGTAAGTGTAAACACACATGTCAGCCTCTGGGGTCTCATGGTAGGATATGCTTCCTCAAAGGAATTCCAACATCTGGGCTTGTAGTAATATGTAGTAACATGGATGCGTGAGCCTCACACTGGTCCTATAGTCTCTCAGCTCCTCGGGAAACGGGAAGGCCTGGTTGGGTTCCACAGCAGCTAGGATCCTGTAGATGTCAGCGGAAGCCAAGGGCCACAAAGTGTAGCAGTACAGCAAAGGAAGACACGCTTTAGTATTGGCAACTCTCTGATATAAATGAATAAGAGCTTTGTGGTAACAAGAATGAGTCAGACTGATAGACATGTCTGAGGCTGACTGATCCACGTTACCACAAGGCACCTATTTATTTATATTGGTGAGTTGCCATTACTAAAGTGTGCCTTCCTTTACTACACTGCCCTTGGCTTCCACTGATATCTTCAGGAACCTTGCTGCTGTGGAACCCAACCTGGCCTTCCTGTTTCTGGAGGAGCTGAGAGCCTGAAGGACCTGCGTGAGACTGACGCATCCATGTTACCACCAGCCTGGATGCTGGAATTCCTTTGAGGAAATGCTGGAAGACTCACCCCCAGAGGCTGACATGTGTCTGTGTTTATACTTACACGCCAGTTATCGCCACGTCTATCATGTAAGTTGCCAATTGTCTACTTAAGGAAATGTTTTTAATAAACTCTACACTCAGATGCGCCCTCTGCTGTCCATAGCTTTGTAAATGAAGCCTACCACCTGTTATTGTTATAATGCAGGGGTCTCAAACTGGCGGCCCTCCAGCTGTTGCGAAACTACAAATCCCATCATGCCTCTGCCCGTGGGAGTCATGTTTGTAACTGTTAGCCTTGCAATGACTCATGGGACTTGTAGTTTCGCAGCAGCTGGAGGGCCGCCAGTTTGAGACCCCTGTTATAATGTGATAATCTATAAAATCGGCACAAAAATGAATGATAATGACAGTACACACATAAATGAAATACATGGTGCACACATTACCTTCCATGTATGATGTCCTTCTCCTGCTTGCCCACTTCACTTTCAATCCTGAGACTTTCCTCTTGACCATCAAACTTGGTATTAAGCTTAGCTTGGACGGTTGCCCTGAGCTTTCCATGAAGTTCGACCGCAGACTGAAGTATGGGTATGTTGACTCCCATTGATGCAACAGTATGAGCTGCAAAACTGCAGATAAAGAGAGAACACATGGTCAGATCTCGGGGCATAAACAATGGATAGAAACCATTTTTAAGGTTGAAGACTAATTGTTTTACAGGATTTATATAACAGTTTGTGCAGCGCTTTACAACATGAGGGCAGACAGTACAGTTACAATACAATTCAATACAGGAGGAATCAGAGGGCACTGCTCATTAGAGTTTACAATCAGGGGTGTAACTAGAAATAGCAGGGCCCCATAGCAAAATGTTGTATGGGGCCCCCCTGCAAACATCCCCCCCCCCCACAGCTGCCCTAGTGTCAATGCAGCGTGACCTGTGCCACATACAGCGTGACCTGTGCCCAATGCAGCGTGACCTGTGCCCAATACAGCATGACCTGTGCCCCATACAGCGTGACCTGTGCCCAATGCAGCGTGACCTGTGCCCATACAACCCCACTTATGCAGAGGAAGAGGCAAGCCACCCGGATCAGCAGAGAGCGGGATTGCCCGCTGTAATAGCTTTCATTTGATTTTCCTGTCTTCCCGGGGCTCATCGTCACATAGCCCCACCTCTTGGCCCGACGCCTTTGATGACATCACATGTCCTGCATTGGATTGGCGTTCTGTCTATCAAAGGCACCGGGCCAAAAGGTGGAGCTATGTGACGTGAGCCCCGGGAACACTGGAAGTTCTAATGAAAGCTATTACATCGGGCAATTCAGCTCTCTGCTGATACGGACAGCTCGCCTCTTCCTTTCCTCTCTCTTCCCCTGGCTGGGAGACTGTGCCGGCGGTGCTCTTATCCTCACTGGGCCCCACTCGGCTGCGGGCCCCATAGTGCCCGCATGGGTCGCTATGGTGGTAGTTACGCCCCTGCTTACAATCTAAAGGGGTGAAAGCCCGAGGGCTTTCACACTGGAGTGGTGCGCTGGCAGGGCGTCAGAAAAAGTCCTGCCAGCAGCTTCTTTGGAGCGGTGAAGGAGCGGTGAACTCACCGCCCCTCCACCGCTCCTACACCGCTGCTCCCCGTTGAAATCAATGGGGCAGCGCTGCGATACCACCAGCAAAACGTCACTCCAGCTGCGTTTTTGCGGGCGGATTCAACCCCTTTTTGGCCAAATAGTACCACTAAAACGACAGTAAAGTGGCGCTAAAAATAGCGCCGCTGAAGCCCGGGGCGGCTCTGTGTGAAAGGGCTCTTAAAGAGCCCTCATCCCTGATGCAAGCAGTGGGAGGAGTTATGCAAATATCAGAATGCCTCGATCAATGGGTGTTCCTAGGCAGGCTGTATTTTCATGCAGAACCCCCCCCCCCACACACACACACACACACTTTTGGTAAAGCCCACATGTGATGATGAACATTCATGATTGAAAGAGCTGAAATCCAATGAATGAAAGGGGCGGGCCAGGACAGTCAGGAAAGGAAATGTGTATGATCTGCCAAGCATGCCTCATACAACTGCATTGCAATATCTTTGCACCCAGCTCCCGCTATGAATACAACCGCCTTGGTAAAATGTTCTTGCCTAGCTAATGAAGGGAGAGCTGCTTACTGGTGGAGTTGGAGGGGAGGGAGTAGCTATCAGGTAGGGTTTTGCGTCTTGCTTGATCACTTTGTCCTCCAAGAAAAATCTTAAAGTGTTACTAAGCATAGGGCCCTGCATTCACTATATCTGGTGTCCCACAGTACACAGAACATGGAAATGCAATTATTTTTGTAAATATAAGCTGCTAAATAACTTTTCTCATCAGCAGTATATAGCAGTCTTGTGACTTCTATCAGTGTCTGGTGAAAGCTTGTAGCAGGAGTTTTCATTCTCCTCTGACTGTCCTATCAGGCTGCAGAACCCCTGACCACACACCAAACTGAGCATGTGCAGAGTGACTGCAAAGGCTCTGTCTTATCACCAGGAGATGGTTTGGGGACAGTGGAAGAAGGGGAGGATCAGAGAGGACAGGATCAAACAGCCTTTTTACACAATGTGGAGGATTAACCCCTTAGGTTCCACAGCGAGTATAACAAGCATGTTTTACTACATATACAGACTGATTTTACTGTTGTGGGTTTAGTAACACTTTAATCCTACAAATATTTGGTGGAGGGGACTATCATGACGTTACGTTTGCAAGCCATGGCTGCCTGTGTATGTCTGACTTATTCACACAGGGCATCCCTCTTCTTACCTAATCAACTGTGTATAATCTGATCTCTCCTGATATTTAGCTGCATTTCACAACAGTAGCCGTTTTGTCTGAGCTTTGCCGGAAAGCGACTGTTTTTGCTTAGGGCCCATAGGCTGCTTACTGTAGATGGTAAATATACAAAGCTTCACAGGCAGAATTTTATGGTATTATAGACTTGGAGATGCTCACCCGGTACCAACTTGATCATGGATCTGGATAGAAGACTGTAGCAGCTGAGCAATACTTGCCTCCCCTGTCGGGGGCGGGTTGGTCTTCATTTCAACTGGAAAATGTAAGATTTTTTAGTTTATTATTTATAATTAAAATTAAAAAAAAAAAAAAAAAAAGAAAAAATAGTAGATATTTACAAACAAAACCACCACAAAATAAAGAAAAAAAATATCCATTTAAAGGAAACCCCTAATTCTATGAATTTACAGTGAATTTCAAGAATAAAAGTACTCAGTCTTTGGTTCTATCAGCTTTCTTCATGCTTGGTTGACGCTGAGACTCCCATTTTTTTAAGGCTTAAATGATTCTTTCAGACTCTTAGTTCTTCCTTTTGTCTGAACTTTAAATGCTGTGCAAAGACTTGCCCAACCCAACACCATCAGACATGGTGGTAAGATGGAAAGTAAAATATAGTAGATAGTAGTAATAAATGTACAGTACGTATTGTACCCCATGCACGATTCATAAGTTCTGCCACTAGATGGCATGCTGTGAAACTGGATAACTTGTACATTTTTTTACATACAGGTATATCCTTTTTATTGCTATATTCGCTACTTTTATTTGGTTTTTTAGTTTGTAGCACAATACAGGTTCTAATACAAATGTTGTGATAACTATTGCCATTGTAAAAATGTTTTTTAATATATATATATATATATATATATATATATATATATATATATATATACATAAGTGAATATGTTTAAATGAAGAAGGGGTTATGGATAATAATTGAATTAATTAATGTTTCTGTGTAAGGGTGTAGTGGCTTGTCATTCTTTTAGAATGCTCTCTGCCTAGCACAAAACATGTCAGAATTGAATTAGTTCCTACTGGCTTTTTTAATAAAGGATTTTGCATCTCGGTGCGTGATATTCCTGTTGCTGGTACACCTGAACATAGTGTAACACTGTTTAAAATATCCACAGAGGTTGTTCAGTAAATATGCATATGAAATAGGCCAAGTAAGCCCCAGTGTCCCTCTAACTGGGTCTTTATGCACAGCAGGAAGGAAGGGCTGGCCAGCCACATGAGCACTGTGATTGGCTGTCACAGTTATCACAAGATCAAGAACCAATCCCGCTGGCTTAGTACTGGAGACCAGAGGTTGTCTTTGACAGCTCATTTGCTGTGCTGGGAGCATGCAGTAAGAGCGATCTCTGCACAGAAATCTTGGCCACCCATGGGCTCATGTGTGGGCATTAAAGCCCAACCTCTTTGCTGCCGTACATAAGCATTATGCAGGTGGCAAGAAGTTAAGGGGGAAAGCTGTAAAAACTGGAATCCATGGTATGTTTGTAATAGCGTTTTGCAGAGACAGAATTTTATGTTAAGATAAATTTACAACCCAACTCATTTATATTGACTCCGATGAGAACAATGCAATGGTTATGTGCAACGTGACTTTTTCCAGCAATAAATATAATAAATCTTACTGTTAGCAACAGCATTGCCTACAATGGCAGAGTGTAAAGCCATCTCTAGAGGAAGACCAATGGAGGTTGCTTCAATGTGTCTGGCCTCTGTTATCAGGATTGGGCTAACCCACTGTCCAACAATTCCTTTTAGGATCTTCTTAATGATCTTATTTATTATGGGCGTTCGGGAAGAAGGTTCAGTCACAGCCTGGAAAAAAAAAAACAACTCAGATGCAGTCATTATCTATGCAAAAGTATTCAATGCAAAGATCAGAGAACCATAAAGAGTAGCGATCATATGCATCATACTGCAGAAAGCCATATCTGCCAATCAGTTTTCACTTTGCTCAGTTCTGATCATTAAAAAATCATTTCTGCTATAGGTGATCATTTTCTGCACTGACCATCACATTACCGAATGACCTCTTCTTACCTTGACGACATTTTGGATGGTTTCTTTGGTGGCATCACCATATTGGACCTCTTGACCAAAAACCCTAACAAAACTAGAGGCTAGAGATACCGAAGAAGGAAGAGATTTAAATCCAGTCAGCTGCAAAAAAAAAAAAAAATAATACATAGTCATATATTTATATAATGAAGTCCGCAGAACCAAAACTTACCTGAACCTAACATATGCTGTGTAATAGAGGAGGCTATTTTAAAGACTGAGCTAATGTTAACAAAAGCAAAGGATTTAGTAATTTGGCTTAGCAGGGTGCACAGATGTCTCACAGCACTGGGCTCCAGAGTTCAACGTTTTTCAGGATTTTTTCTAAATGGAGTTTGAAAGATTTTTGTTTGCGTTGTCTCCTTCTAGATATTCCGCCCCTCCCCCCCCTCCATAAGCTAAAACACGGATTGGTTTCCATCTATAATTAGTCCAAGGCTGTTTGTCAGTGAGGACGCATGTGGCCCTAGAGGTAATGGAGGATCTCACCAGCATTGAGTACACTTATAGACACAGCCTTATGTTTGTGTCTACAGACAGTGAGCAGCATTTTTAGAAACTACTGAAACCAGGGTTCTCATATGGGAACAATGCAAGTTTTTTTCTGTGGCAGCCTTTCAGGGGGTCCCAGTATCCCATAAACACAAGACTGTCCCTCTAACCTCTAACCAAAAACATTGTGATTCATTGACTGCCATCTCTTGTCTAGGGAAAATTCACTGGAGCAATAATTGCTGGTATTTTCTTATTAGTAATTTCTCCCTAGAGCTTGTAAAGCATTCTAAATGAGAATTGTATTTTTTATTTGCCATTTTTTTTTTCTATGTCATGCAGAAGAGATAAACTCTGCAGCCATCCAAATTTCCAATAGGCTAAACAAGCTCTATGTCTGGTTCGGGCGTACTGGACCAGTGGGCCCACACCATCTTAAACTTGCTGATGGAGAAACCCATGTCATGTTCCTCCCACCCCACCACCAAAGAACGTGCCCGTTTTTAATAAATAGAATAGGTCACGAAATCATGTGGTCGATGTCAAAATCTCTCAGATTACGTGGCATCTATGGTCTACAAACATGGTGCTTATAGTTTGCAAAGTCCTCAGTCCCATGTGAATGACAACCATGTGCTTCCACTGTCCTACATTAACGAAAACCTTGAGGTAAAAATAAAGGGAATACAGTGAAAAGTTCTAGGCTCAGTCTTCAAAATGGCTGCCACTACTGTGAGTCAGCAAGTTCAGTTTAGAGCGTGAAAAGTTTTGGAACACTCACAGCTTTCACAATCTTGATAATGTTTTTCCTTAGGGAATATTCATTGTAAGGAATGTTTTGCTTTCTCATAATGTCCTGAAGTCCTTCAGCCCTCACGCCAAACTGCAAAATATATTCATAATTATAATAAGAGTAAAATAGGTAGGAAATTGGTGTAATGATTTAATATTATTCGTCCTCTTTACCTCAACAATATCTGAAGCAGCTCCAGCTATGTAACCTCTAACTTTAACAATCAAAGCAACAGGAAGGGCGGTCAAAGGGCTGTTGAGGATGATGGCGTTGACGGAGGCACCAGACATCAGAGGATCTATAGAGATAAAAAGAATACAGTGTTCCAGGAAACAATGATTAAAGTTGTCAGCTGGCAGAGTTGTCCAGTAAAGTTATGTTTTCCGCTCCCCCCCATTTTCCTAAACCTGCAATCCCCAAACAATGAAAAAGCATTGACTATGGGTTACTAATTTTGATATTTGAAGTATAACTAAATGCAAAACTTTTTTTTTTTTTAGTTTTGGACAGAGTGGAGAGAGTTTAGAACACTTGTCAGGTTTTTATTGCTGTCTGTTGCCCCCCGTTAGCAAGATACACCATCTCATTTTGTCCTGTTTACCATTATCACCAGGAGTGAAAATGACAGAAATTCCCAAATTTTGGGTTGTCATCAGAAAAGGAATAGAAGTGAAATCTTCCAATGGGGACACTAGTTATGGTGGCAACTGGGGATTCCCTTGCTTTGGAGGGTTTTCCTCTAACTTCTTATTTTGGCAGTGGGACAAGTAAATGGAAATCTCCCCAGTGGGACACAGATGTAAAAAAAAAAAAAAAATGATAGTGGTTTTAACCCTCCCCTACTCTATCCAAAATGGAAAACAACTTTTGCCTTTGGGAACGCACTGTGCCTAGTGCAAAATGTGTCAGAATAGAACTTCTTGTTAGTTCAACTTTTACCTCTAGTTCTACTTTAATTTAATTTTTTATTACCAATTTATTGGTTGAACTGGATGGACTGGTGTCTTTTTTCAACCAGACTAACTATGTAACTATTACTTGTTTTTTCTCTAATGTTGAACTTAAGGCAAAACTTTTCTGGTCTGGTGGTGAAAGTGTTCAACAATCTGCAACACTACACATTTTTCTCTTGCTGTGACTGTCTCTTTCTGTGCATTATATTTAAAAATACCATTATGTATGATCAGATATTTAGTTATATACCAGTTTTATTTTACTAGCATGTTAAGGTAACTATTCATATAAAACTAAATAGATGACATATGTGGAAAATAGTTGCAGAAGTCTTTCCATATCCATTGCAACTTGGACACTTTTCTACTGCAGTAAGAAAGAGACAAGACTCCTCATTGGTTCTTGTGGATTCCCTGTATGTAGAACGCGGTAAATGCTTACAGTTGAATGTGTCGAGACGGATGACTTTGCTGTAGCGCCAGCTCAGTTTGTCCAATTCTGGATTCAGGAGCTTAATTGCAAGACGGCAGGCTGCGCTCCTAATTGGAAATACAGAATATTAGCTTACTAAGTAAAAAACCATGGGAGTGTGTCAAAAAACTTTTCCTGTACCTTTTATTTCCCGGCTAATGTTTTTATTTCCTCTAATCACTTCCCTGAAAGTCTTTTTTCTTTCTTTTTTTTATTTTTATAGAACACCTGTAACACTTAGGGGTCTATTCACCCAATATTTTCACATTTATGTAATTGGATTCAGTTGGAATAAAACACCTAAATCCTGGGTGAACATTGTGTGAACCCTGGGTGAAAACATTTATAAATAGATTCCTATAGGCTCTTTCACACTGGCGGCCTTGGGTGGTAAAACAATGGCTAAGCCGTTGTTTCACCACCGGTCTGAAGGAGCCCTCATAAATAGATCCCATATTGTTACAGATAATGCTGTGTTAGAGAGTCTAGTGAAAGCAGCGCACTCAACAGGGAGAGGCCAATTTGATCGAAGGATCGACTCACAGGTGCCCAGGCTCAGTGCGTCCATCCACACCAGTATAGGATATGCAAAAAGATGGAGCCGGCAAAACTGTAATCCGTATGCATATTTATTGACTACATAAGACTGAAAATAAAACAAAGAAACTGATGCTGCATCTAAGGCTCTCGCCAAAACGCGTCAGCTTCTTTGTTTTATTTTCATTCTTATGTAGTCAATAAATACGCATACAGATTACCGCGTTGCCGGCTCCATCTTTTTGCAAATGTGTTGAAAGAGGAAGGAAGGAGAGGTAGATATTACTGAAGACCTTTCAAGAAGAAGGTTCTAGGTTACTCAAATCTTCTAAAGACAAAGGTTCTAGCTTATAAAAAATGATCATTTTCTTGAGTTGTTCTATGCTAATTTGACATGTACACTATATTACCAAAAATATTGGGACACCAGCCTTTACACGCACATTAACTTTATTGGCATCCCAGTCTTAGTCCGTAGGGTTCAATATTGAGTTGGTCCACCCTTTGCAGCTATAACCGCTTCAACTCTTCTGGGTAGGCCATCCACAAGGTTTAGGAGTGTGTCTATGGGAATGTTTGACCATTCTTCCAGAAGCGCATTTGTGAGGTAAGGCACTGATGGATGAGATGGCCTAGGCCTAGGCCTGTGCTCTAATTCATCCCAAAGGTGTTCTATCCGGTTAAGGTCAGGACTCCGTGAAGGCCAGTCAAGTACCTCCACCCCAAACTCGCTCATCCATGTCTTTATGGACCTTGCTTTGTGTACTGGTCCAAATCATTTGGTGGAGGGGGGATTATGGTGTGGGGTTGTTTTTCAGGTGTTGGATTTGGCCCCTTAGTTCCAGTGAAGTGAATTCTTAAGGCGTCAGCATACTAAGACATTTTGGACAATTTTATGCTCCCAACTTTGTGGGAACAGTTTGGAGATGGCCCCTTCCTGGTCTATCATTCCTGCGCACCAGTGCACAAAGCAAGGTCCATAAAGACATGGGTGAGCGAGTTTGGGGTGAAAGAACTTGACTGGCCTGTATATATATATATAAATATTACATAAATGTGTCAGGGCTGGGCTCAGCCCTTCCGTCTCTGAGCTGGCTGCTTAGCTGTCGGCTAATTGCCAGCTCCCATCACTCCACAGTTTCTCAGCTATTGATGATATCCTGCTCGTCAGTCCTGCCTACTTAAGCCATCCAGTCCAGAGGAGCTCTGCCTTCGCCTTGGTCAACATCACAGAAGAAACCATCTCCTGCGATCCTGTTCAAGACTCGCTTTGCTGATATCCCTTCTGGCTCCAGATCCTGCTTGCTGTTCCAGTACATTGATCCCTGACTTCTGGCTTGGCTGACTATCCGTTCTGGTTACTGAAATTTGGCTATGTTTTGACTATGTTTGTTCTTTTTACTTTTATTATCAAACAAGTGTGATTTAACTGTACTTCTGTCTCTGCCTGATTTCATGGTTTCTGACAAAATGTCAATTGTTTTACCTAACTGCTAACTATACTATATTATATGCTATATTGCAGCCTTTGAAGGAGAAGCAGCATCCAAATGTTCTCTGTAAGCAATAGAGTCCTGAATTTCCCCTAGTGCTGCCCTTCCCTTTCTCAATCTGAATGTTTCTGTACAGTAGAATACAGAGGCTCCAATACTGTTCCATGCACAAAACTTTTGCCCAATGCGACAAGTTTAGGAACTTCATGGATCATGCAAGTGTAAAGCTGGCTACACAAAGTAGCAGAATCGATGCAGTTCCATCCTTCGTTGTCGACAAATACTGTAACATTCTTCAAATATATGGTGCACATTAATGTATGCAATTCATCTTCACTTACAATTCATGATCCTCTGGCACGGTACTCTTGGACAGGACCTTCATGTGAGAGTATACAAAGCTGGACAGCTGTAGATTATTTAAGCTTGCTCTCTGTATGAAAAGAGCCAGCATTACCACAGTGGCGGTTGAGGGTCTGCTCTCCAACAGGGCTGCTGCAGCTGTCATCTTTACTTCATTGTGAACATATGGGTCAACTATCACTTGCAACCAAATTTCTTGAACCTTTAAAATGACATAATATAAAAATAAAAAAATTGTGACTGGCATCTTGGGGGATACAGTTTATATTTCTAAAACAGTCGTAGGCTAAGCATTCTCTTTTGCTGGGAAAACCTAAGAACTGGCCTTTCATGCGGCACATGACGATTAATAAGCCCTAATATCAATTCCAATTCTAATTTTCTTTCATATATATATATATATATATATATATATATACATATATATATATATATATATATATATATATATATATATACTTGTGCATGGCAACAACTGTATTTGTCCATTATGGATGCATTGGAGTTGTAATAGGGCATGTTCACTTTGGAAAGTGTATATTCACTTAGCTTAGTGGATGGGGTGAGCCTGTATCCACTTCAATCATTCAATTGTATGCAGGAAAAAAATGGTTGTTTTCTTTACATTTCCGTTGCACAAATAGGTATTCAAAGTGTACACAACTTCACATGTTTTAACAAGCTCCTGTTTCCTGGTTCTCTGTTACCCACTGCAGACAGGATCCAGAGATTACCTCACAGGGCCACTGGAAGTGTACTTCCTATAATCTGTGCATTGTAACTTTTTTTTCTGTTTCTACTTCCAACACAAACCCTGTTTAAACATTCAGGGCAAATTAGAATCTGATTGGTCGCTGTGAAAAACTCCCTAGTTCTCAGACCAACAGATTTCTGATCAAGGAGAGTATGGGAGGCTGATGCTCTACAGCAGGGGTCTCCAAACTTTCTAAACAAAGGGCCAGTTTACCGTCCTTTAGACTTGTTTGGGTGAGTGATAGGAACAGTGCCCCATCATTGGTATAAGAGGGGGGATTTTGCCCCGTTGTTGGTATTATGGGAAGGAATAGTTCCCCATCATTGGTGTCAGTGGGAGGAAAATTCCCCCCTCATTGGTATTAGTGGGAGGAATAGTGCCCCCTCATTGGTATAATGGGGAGGAATAGTGCCCCCTCATTGGTATCAGTGGCAGGAATAGTGCCCCATCATTGGTATCAGTGGGAGGAATAGTGCCCCATTGTTGTCAGTGGGAGGAATAGTGTCCTATTGTTCATATCAGTGACATGAATTATGCCCTACTGTAAGTGCCATTGGGAGAAATAGTGCCCCAAAGGCCAGATAAAGGCAAGTAAAGGGCCTCACCTGGCCCCCAAGCCGCAGTTTGGAGACATGTGCTCTACAGCAAATCAGAATTAAGGTGTTACTAAACCCACAACAGTAAAATCAGTCTGTATATGCAGCATAGCATGCTTGTTATACTCACTGTGCAACCTAAGGAGTTAATCCTCTGCATTGTGTAAAAAGGCTGTTTTATCCTGTATGGACAGATCCTCCCCCTCCTGCACTGTTTATCTGGGGAAGGCCAGCTAACACAGGCAGGGTAGCCGACCTGCACATGCTCAGTTGTGTCTTTTATTGTTCTGGAGAGAACATTTACTTGTTCTCAGAGCTGGCCAGGTCACATGATATTGACATCACACATGTGGGCGTGTATACAGGCTGCAGTGGAAATCTTCTCCTTCCTGAACTCTCAGTACTGTTGAAACTGTGCAGTTTATCATGTAACCACCGTGGTATTATAGTGGCAGTATTTTAATGTAAAAAGAAGATTTATATGCTGTGGGCACTGTGGGGGGGGGGGGCGATTAACTATTTTCATATTACTGGGTTTAGTAACACTTTAAGTGCACCTTTAAAAATATATATTAATATAGTTGTTGAGTTTGTTATGTACAACATCTACTTAACAGGGCAGAGACTCTTTATACCTGGGTTATTTATGGCCCCTGTATATTCTGGTTGTAACTGAATTCTATAATAAGTTCACTTTCTTAAAGAAACACTTACTTTTTTGGGGTCCCTCTTGGCAACGTTCCTGAGTGCCATCACAGCATCCATTTGGACCCTGACAAGATATTGGGAAGCACTGGGGAAAAAGGTTGGCAGGAATTTTTGGATAGGCTTAATGCTTGCAGTCTGACCCGCGTTGCCCATAGCCTTCAATGCTATTACAATGTCTTCAGTGTGTCCCACGTTGGCGGCTTCAGCTGCAAGGTTGTGGAGGGGCTGTAATAGGAATCAGAGCATACAGTGAACATTGGAAGAATATTTCTTTATTCAAATGTCAGAGTATAATACATTGGCTGAGTCTGTGATGGTTGAAGATGCACCGGGGTAGATTTACTAAAACTGGTGCACTCAGAATCTGGTGCAGCTGTGCATGGTAGCCAATCAGCTTCTAAATTCATCTCATTCAATTAAGCTTTGGCAAGAAAACCGGAACACTGATTGGTTTCTATGCAGAGTTGCACCAGATTTTGCACTCTCCAGTTTTAGTAAATAAACCCCACTGTGAATAATAAAGGTAGGTCAAATCAATTCAAGCTGTCACTAGTACAGGAATAGAAGGGAATTTTTCCAATTTGGAGAGATTTTCTCTTACTTCCTGTTAAGTCCACAGGACATGAAGTAAAGGAAAATCTCCCCAATAGGACGCTGATGGGGAAAACAAAATCAAGAAACTGACAAGCTTTTAACCATTCCGTACTGCATTAAAAAAAAAGCTTGGGATTTAGGAGGGGGAGCTGCTGATTTATTCTCTGGAGCGCATCGGGTGAAAAGTTATTACAATGTATTGCTGGTACCAGGCGAGTTTGACCCTGATAATCTGGGGTCCATCAGATTCGGTAAGAGGCCATCTGGCTCCTTTAAAGTGTATATCTACCTTCCAGATTTGAAGCATCTGATCAATCTTGCAGAGTGTGAGGGGCGGCATCAAAACTTTTTGTCTCATCACCCCGCTATTTTGTTTCAGTTTGGACACTTTTGATATATCAATATAAATATTTGTGTGGATATTTAACTCTTGAGTTTTCACTTGGGATGTTTTACACTTTATAACTATATTTCATTTATTTCACTTATTAGTGATTAATTTACTCACCTTAATTTATTCATTTATTAATGTGTTGCACGTTCTTCAATATGGTATACACACTATGTTGTAAAAGTTTTTGCACAATCTCCTTTGTAATTATATATACAGTGGAACCTCGGATTGCGAGTAACGTGGTTAATGAGCGTTTCGCAATACGAGCACTGTATTTTTAAAAATCGTAACTCGGTTTGCGAGTGTTGTCTCGCAAGACGAGCACGATTCAGGCCAAAGCGGTGTGCAGTAAGGCTTTTGGCCTGAGGTGGGGGGGCGCCAGACCCGAGCAGAGCGGAACGTCACCGATCCCAGCCGATCTGCGCCATTCGGAAATGCAGGGAAAGGCCAGAGGACACTTTGGCTGACCTCGGCAAAACTCGGGTAGGAAGTCTTTCCGAGGTTTGCCGAGGTCCACCGAAGTGTCCTCGGGCCTTTTCTGCCGTTTCCGAGGCTCTCTGGCGCCCCCCCCACCTCTGGCCGCATGCGGTATTGCATCCCATTAAAGTCAATGTGGAGCAAATTATTTTCGTTTCCATTGACTTCAAGGGGAAAACTCGCTTTGATATGCAAGTACTTTGGATTATGAGCATACTCCTGGAACGGAATATGCTCGTAATCCGAGGTTCCACTGTAAATATATATGTCTAAATTAAGTATTTGATTTTGCCAGGAGATAGCAGCATTCAGATCTTTTTAAGTTTTAATTGTTTATCACATTTTTTCACTTACTTAATTCAGTTATTCTCTACATTGGTGGTTGGGTAAGAATAATTAAAATATACATTTAAAAATATTTGATCAAATATTTGATACAAACAGCGAATGCCATTTCCAGAGACAATGCGACAAAACTGTAACTAAGAGATACAATCACACAGAACAATACCACTAATAATAGTAAGTAAGTGCCACTCACCTGCAGATATGAATCAGGGCAAGTCATAATAACATTGCAGTGTTTGTTCACCATGGTAGCATACGACAAGTAGGCGGTCTTGCGTAGAATTGGCGAGTTTTGTACATGGGGATCTTTCAACAGAGCCTGGTGGAGGAATTTACGTTAATTCATATATCAGTTAGGCAAATAGGGAACAATGCAATGAGAAAGGCATAGGACTCACAGATGCAAGTTGGATGGTGTGCTGATTGGCTCTTGTGTATAGCATGGTAAGAGAGATGGCCATGGCTGCATCCTGGTTATTTAGGTTGCCGATGTTCTTCTGGAGCAGATTAATAGCTTCACTTGTTCCTATCAGAGGAGTGGCTTTTATCAACCATTGCCTGTGAAGTAAAAACATGGCATTGATTATTATTTATGCAACGTATGGCTCTGCTTTTCTGCCCCCACTCCCCTCCTGATTTTTAAAGAGTCAATTTTTTATCTCAACAGTTGTTAGGAGTGAATAGCAAGAGTCACTGAGAGTCCCTTTTAGTGTTCAATTAACAAATCTCTACAGTCTATAAAAGAACAATAATATAACATTTTTAAAAGGACTTATAGCATAACTAAAGCTAAAACTTTTTTTCAATTTGGATAGAGTAAGGGAAGTTTGCAACCACCGTCAGATTTTTTTTTCCTTGTGTGTCTTATTAGAAATATTTCCCTTCACTTCCTGTCTTTAAGACTTAAAGTACAACTAAAGGCAAGACTTTTTTTTTTTTTAGTTTTGGATAGAGTGGAGATATATTAAACACCTGTTAATTTTTATCGCTGGCTGTGCCCCCATTAGGGAGATTCACTCTCTCTATTTGTCCTGTTTACCATTATCGTTGAATGTAAAAGTAAAAGAAAATCCTAAATTTTGGGTGGCCCCAGAAAAGTAATAGAGGGGAAATCTTCCAATGGGGACACTAGTTCTAGTGAAATGAGGAAAAGATGAACCACACTCCGCTGATTACTCTTAAAATATGTTGTATTTATTGTCAAGCCACAGTGACCAAACGCAAATGAGAACAGTTGTTCTAGTGACCTGGGGGTCCCCAAGGAATTCCCTTAAAGTGATACTAAAGTCTAATTTTTTTTCGTTTCAAAATAACAAACTTTATTCTTACCTGCTCTGTGTAATGGTTTTGCATCCAGATTCTCCTCTTTTCGGGTCCCTCGCTGGTGCTCCTGGCCCCTCCCTCCTTTTGAGTGGCCTCACAGCAAACAGCTTGCTATGGGGGCACCCGAGCCAAGACACAGCTCCATGTATCTATTCGGACACAGAGCCACAGCCCCACCTGGCCCCCTCCCTCTTCTTGTTGGCCACTGACTGATTGACAGCAGTGGGAGCCAATGGCGCTTCACTGCTGTCTCAGCCAATAAGGGGGGAGAGTCCTGGACAGCCGAGTCTCTCATGCAAGGTAGGGATTAGAGGGGCTGAGGGGGGTTGCTGAACACTGAAGGCTTTTTATCTTAATACATAGAATACATTAGGATAAAAAACCTTCTGCCTTTAAAACCACTTTAATTAGCAGGGATTTTATGTCACTTCCTGTTTGGCTATGGGGCAGGAAGTGAAGGGAAATCTCCACAATGGGAGACAGATGGCACAAAAAACTGATAGGGGTTATATCCTCCCTTGCTCCATCCAAAATGAAAAAAAAAAGTTTTGCCTATAGTTCTACTTTAACAGGAAGTGGGAGTACAGTATATTGTTTCTATGTAAGAAAATACCTTATTAGATAATTGGCATGACAAGGAGTGTCCCCATTATAAAATGTTTCCTCTATTACTGTTCTGGTGGCAACTCAAAATTCTGATGTACTCTCACTTTTGTTGCTGTGCCATTTATGATCAGGGTAATTAGAGAGAGTTAATCTCCCTAATGAGGACAGCAAGAAAAACCTACAAGTGGTTATATCGCCTTACCACTCTAATGCCCTGTACACACGATAGGAAAATGTGTGATAGGACCTTGTTGTCGGAAATTCTGACCGTGTGTGGGCTCCATCACACATTTTCCATAGGAATTTTTGACACACAAAGTTTGAGAGCAGGCTATAAAATTTTCCGACAACAAAATCCGTTGTCGCAAATTCCGATCGTGTGTACACAAATCCGACGCACAAAGTGCCACGCATGCTCAGAATAAATTAAGAGACGAAAGCTATTGGCTACTGCCCCGTTTATAGTCCCGGTGTACGTGTTTTACACCACCGCATTCAGAACGATCGGATTTTCTGACAACTTTGTGTGACCGCGTGTATGCAAGACAAGTTTGAGCCAACATCCGTCAGAAAAAATTCATGGATTTTGTTGTCGGAATGTTCGATCAATGTCCGACCGTGTGTACAGGGCTTAAGTCTAAAACCTAGAAAAAAGTTATTTTGACTTGTTAAAATGTAAAGCTAAACTAAAGACTTCAAATGAAATATTGCTGGCAGGTAGACTTTAATTGCAGAAGACACTCTGTTTGTTTCTTCTGCAATGAAAACTCTTCTATCTGGCAGAAATGTTTCTTCTTAATGTACACTGAGCTTTCCATGTGAATGCTATGGGTGACAGGATAAATGAACTCCTGTGCAGGAGTTACATCATCCTGGGCTGGCCAATTCGGATGGCCAGTAACGCCAAACCCTGAAGAAGATTGGGCAAAGATGATAGCCCATAGCAAATGAGCAATGAGGGAGACCACAGCTATTACATCCCTGGAAGGGGGTGGGGGGGTGTTCTGGCAGGTAAGTCTGCTATAATGTGCAAATATTTGCACATCATGGCAAAAAGCCCGGAGGGCCTGCAATGGAATTTAGTTCCTCTTTAAGGGGAAAACTGAAATAACTAAAAAAAGGCACCTACAGAATATACACTATGCTTTCTCTTTAAACACAAATAACGCCTGCTCATTTGCTCATGCCTTTCACTTAAAGCAGTGGTCTCCAAACTGCAGCCCGAGGCTCAGATGTGGCCCTTTGCTTGCCATGATCCAGCCCATAGGGCATTATTTCCCCCACTGATACAAGGCACTCTTCCTCTCACTGACACCAATGATGGGACACCATTTCCTCTACTGACACCAATTATGGGGCACTATGCCCCCCTCCCCCTGACACCATCGAAGGGTCACTATGCCTCCCACTAATACCAATAATAGGACATTGATTACTTCCTCTGACACCAGACATTTTCTACTCCCACTGGCCACATTCCGGCCCTCCTAAAGTCTGAAGGACAGTAAATTAGCCCTTTGTTTAGAAAGATTGGAGAACCCTGACTTAAAGGATCCTTGAACTTTTGGAGTGACTGCAATCCACTGGACCCATTCTTGAGAAATAAAGTAAATATAATTTAGCAACAAACACTAATATCTGTCCATCACAAATGATAAACTGAGGAAATCAAGTAACTGTAGGCCACGTACTTGTACACGGGTCTTTCCGAGTACTTCTTCCAAAGGGCTATAATAGTTTGAGAGCTTGTGTCACGCAGGAGTTGGATTAGTTTCAGGAATTGCATTGGAGCATTTTCCTGCATTTCTTGCTGGTTATTCTGGACCAAGCTTTGCAGGATCTCTTCAATCTGGAATAAAAATGGAAAGGGGAGGGGTGGTAAAAAAAGAACATTAACATCATAGTCCCAAGAGCAAGGATGTTTCCTAACCAATAGGAACCTTTTATCAAACTAGGGTTAATTACAGGAAAATGGGGGAGGAGGCAGCCATGACATGTCCTCATGCAGAAATACATTTTACTTGCTGACAAGGAAGAAGGAACTTCCTTATTGGTTCAGACACTTAGGCAATAGATGAAGTCTTCATGTGTTCCAGCTTTGGGTAGAATGGGAAACATTCAAAGCTTGGCCAAATCTTTACTGTGGTCTTTGTCTATGTTTGGGAGATTCACTCTCATATTTTATCCTGGTGACCACTGTAGGCAGGATCTCAGATATTTTAGAGTAGTCATCAGCAGAGAAGTAGAAGAGAAATTTCCCATTCTTGAAAGCTTATCAAGGAAATTTCTTAAATGTAAATCATTTGAAAATAATTTTTTATGGAAATACATATACCGTATTTTTAGGTATAATGATTTAATTTTTTAAACTCTATTTCATTAAATGATTTAAGTGGGTAATCTTGCTTTCTTTTTGAGATATGGTGCTTGTGACAGTATGCATAGGAAGTGAGCTTTCTAATGTAGGAAAAATAATGCAAGGTTATTTCTCAGTCAAAGAGGTTGATTTCCCTACAGGCAAATATGCTGTTCATCCAATCGTGTGAAAGAAAAAATATAGTTTTTTTCGTGCACTTTCTTATTCTTAGCAAAGTGAATTTTCACCACCCCCTCAACCCCAATGTGTATCTAACTGATCATGTGTTTCTACAGATTCATAAAAAAAAATCAGCAAACCTTAATGCTTTCTAAAAACACTTTGGAACATTAGAAACGGTTGCTATTACATACTTTTACCAATTTTCTTCTGCCCAACAAAAACTTTTTCTGTAGGTTGGCAACTTGCACTTTAGTGTATGTAAATATATTCCATATAAGGGATAGACTGAATCTACCTGTTGCATGAATATTCTGTACTAAATTCACCAAATCAAAAATTGTCATTTTGTGAATCTAGTATAAAAATGGCATTGTTTGTTGTACAGTCCCTCTATGTCCTAATATACGTTAATAAACAAGTTTGTGTTCCTGGGTGTTGACTTTCATTTTTTTATTTCATTTTTTATGAGAGCCATACATTGCTCCTCCCTAACTTTGTTAATTTTTCCTATATACAGTATTTTTTCTCACCTGTGCTTCAACATTCTTTTGCTTCACCAGGAGAATAGGCATTTGTAAGACTTCAAGGCCAAGGCGCAATCTTATTCCACCACGGTTGATAAGTGGTACTTTGGTTTCCCCAATGCTGCTGGAATGGATTTCTTTCAAGGAGAGAAGTTGTCTGCAAGAGAACAGGCATTTATATAAATTGTTCAAAATCTTATATAAAAAAGAAGACAATATACAAAAGATCTCATATGAAAACATGCATTCTCTCTGTAGTAACCAATAAGATGGGAATTGTTGGCAGCTAGAATCCTACCGACTGCTACATCAGCAACATTTTCCATTCAGACCACTTTCTATAGGTGAAACCAAAGCAACATATAGATCATTCAATACAACTAGGGAAAACACGTGGTCCTAGAAAATATAAAATAGACTATGTTTAGGCTAAAAATGTTTAGGCTAAAAATATTTTCTAAACTTTTTGGTCTTGGTTTTGAAAAGGATGGATAAAGGCTAGAACATTTGTTTTTCATTGTCAACTGTGTCTCCATTGAATAGATTTCTCATCACTATTTGTGAAGCTGTGCCTAGATTATGCACACTAAAGTATATACATTTTTGGAACAAGCAGTAAAAGCACTTTAAAACACACCTCCATTCACATCTGTAGCTATAGGCATTGTGGAGAAATTCTTTAATCTTTAAAGGGGTTGTAAAGGTAAAAATTTTTTCACCTTAATGCATTATATGCATTAAGGTGAAAAAACTTTTGACAATACCGCCTCCCCCAGCCCCCCCGTTTTACTTACCTGACACCTTGAAACTCAGCCGCTCGCTCCCGTCATCTCTATTGCAGCTCAGCCTGGTCGCTGATTGGCTACAGTGGATGGATTGAAAGCAGCGCAGCCATTGGCTCACGCTGCTGTCAAACACATCCAATGATGTGGCGCGCCGGGGGGCGGGGCCGAGTGATACAGTGAGCGGCTATAGCCGCCGGCTGTATCACAGGAGCGCGCCCGCAATAACTAACCACCATGCGAGGGAGCTCGCATTAAGGTGGTTAGTTCTTGCGGGGAGGAGCTGAAACAGCCGCCGAGGGACCCCAGAAGAGCAGGTTCGGGGCCACTCTGTGCAGAACGAGCTGCACAGTGAAGGATAATTAGGACATGTTTGTTATTTAAAAAAAAAGAAAAAAATTACCTTTACAACCCCTTTAAGTTTGTAATAGAGGCACTGAAATCCTATTTTTTTCTTGCTACTTTGAAATGCACCATAATTTTAGCAGCCCACCAGCCCTCTTAGAGACACACAACAATTGATTCTAATCTGTTGGAACGTTAGAGTTTTAAGCTGGATACACACTATACAATTTTCTGTAGATTTTTTCCTTCAGATTTACCAAAACCATATAATATGAGGTCAGACCTTAAGAGTTTCAATTTCTATGAAATCAGGCAGGCCCTTGCACTACATGGTTTTGGTAAATCTAAAGGAAATCAGACAACAAAAGTTGTATAGTGTGTATGGAGTCTTAGTTGTCATATTTGACAATTTTTGAGAGTCAGTTTGTTCACATTAAAAGTAGCTATAGAAGTCAGTGATGGCTTGTTTTAAAGCTGTTTTAATGCTTTTTGAGGATATGCAAAAACATGAATGTCAATTGCTTGTCCACAGGTATTCTTTAATGTAGACACAGGCAGCAACACAAATGTTTTCTGACAATACTAGAAAGAAGAATGTTTTTAGGAGTTTATAGAGATTTTCTTTACTTCCTATCTTGGTGACACAAAAGAAATCTCCAAACGGAGGGCACAGACAGCAAAAATTATTATATTATTAGGGGATAGAATGGAAACTCAGCCATGAATATCTGACAGATGCTCAAGATTTCTCCATCCTGACATAAATAATTGTAAATGAATAGCTTCTTTATATGGATATTCTTTTATTTAGGAATAATGCCCATTTAAAGGTTTATTACTTTTGGGCTAATAACAAACAGGGTGAATATTGATCATTAGCTGATTTCTGTAAAAGCAGAACATAACTCTGCTACGTGGGCAGAGCTCAGCTTAAGCTTTGGAAATCTAAAGAAGACCTCCTTTAAAGCACAAATTGAGGCAAAAATAACAAGATAAAAACGAATAGCCCATTAAGATGAAAAAAATAACAAAAACAGTTTTTGGCTGTAATTTTCAGCTTTAATCCAGGGATTTCCCCTGTAGTACTTTTTTCTACTGCTACATGCCTTCAGTTTGATAGCCAGCATTATCCAGTGCACTTCCTCTGAGCCCAGGTGATCCTGAGCCCTGGATTATGTATTCATGATTACAGAGCTGCATTAGTTTGTGTCTTTTATATCTGCCTAGAGTTCAACTATAACTTAATTAAAATAAAACCTTTATAGCATAAGTATGTGGTAGACTGATACTCCTTCTGCAAAACTGTAAATACTCTACCTGACTTCAGTTAATGCAGATCCATAAAGTTCAAAAAATGGGGCAAACTGGGTTTGTTCCCTGGCACGGATTTCATCAATGGTTGCATCATTATCCTTGAATACGAGTTTATAGGTGAACGTCTGCAGTCTGCGCAAGTGTCTGGATTTCTGAAGAGAGAAAAGCAAAAGGGAAAGACCAGTGAATATTAAGTTTTATCCTTACCTCCTCCAAAACCTGATAGGACCGACCAGAGAGACAAAAACTTTCCCACAATTTACTATAACCCAGGCTGATTGGCCAAAAAAGAACAGGTGGGGGAGGTATTATAACTGAGATATTAAATATATGGCAGGTATGACTGGGACATTCAATTGACCCCAATGTCAGCTTCCCTCAGACATCCCTTTAGCTAAAGATTTATCCAGTTCCTTGAGACATAAAACATATAAAGTAAGACATATTACTTTTACATTTGTTTTACTTGCACTAAACTGTGAAATGGCAAAAAAGCCCTGTTTTGCTAACATGAGCTAAAGTTCATCATACCTGCTGACATGCTCTGCAGGGCTCCGCGAACGGCATTCCAATTCTGTGTACTAACCGATCCTCACATCTGTCAAGATCTCTGGATTTAATAATGATGGCAGCGTTTGGTTTATTCTCAACCTGACGGACCACATACCTGGTCAGGCACTTTCCAACAATGGATTCCTAAAAGAGTAGGAAATAGTGTTGTCAGATGTTAACTTTCTTTCATCAACTGACTTTGTAAATTATAATTTGTTTGTGTTCTGCATCCCTGTCCTGTTTTCTCTATTTTATTATGCTAAAAGGAGGTTGCTGTTGTCACAGGGCAAGGCGGGAATCTTAACTCTTGATACATCTTGCATTTCGGCATGAAGTTAGAATAACCATCAAGCATGGCAGACTAGAGAAGACACCCTACCCAACAGTCATAAAAAAGCTATTGTCTACTCTGTATATTTATTTACGATGTTTTCCAATCTGTTAACAAAACTTCTTAGGTATATATAGAGTCTGGTGGGCTGTAGGTAGCCCCTGAACTCTTTATTTTGTGGACACTCAAATGGCAAGATGTTCCTACCATAATTCCTAATGCTTTACCTGTCCATCTGGAAGTTTTGGATGCTTCCACTGTGTTTTATGTGTTCCAGCTCCTCCTGTTACATTGTCTATACCAGCCTGTCTCAACTCTTTTAATATGGTGGAACCATTGAAAGAACTTTCAGGTTTCAGGGAACCCCTTCTAATAATTATTATATCTACAACTCACGAGACATTCGTTTGAACAGTAGGTTGTAGATATAAGAATAAATAAAACAATAAGGAATGGGCTGTTCTATATGACAAAATATTTTTTTTTTAAAATAATAATGGCAAGAAAAAATGCAGTGAAAATTAGTGGTCGATGGAAAATTAGCCCCTTACACTAGTCGTCAGCATAAGTGAAAAGAATGCTCTTTACAATGATGATCAGTGGAAAGAATTTTCCTTACATTGGTGATCAGTGGGAAGAAGGTCCCAAAACTGGTGATCATTAGAAAGAATACACTATTAAATTAATTGGCAACATTGGTAGCTTACAATATTTTCATTGATAAAAGATCCTCTAGCAACCTATGAAAAAAAAACAAATGTCCCATTGACCCCTGTTTGAAAAAGGGTGCTCTATAGTATAAAATAGATACAAATCTAAAAGTGTGGGAACCTCTCAATACAGCCACAGCAGGGGTGTAGACTTAGGAAATCAATATTTCAACAAGAGCTCCCCCCCCCCCATTCTCCCAAGAGATCTAATGAATGTCAGGTGGTAAAACTATAAAACCATCCAACAAAAACTGAAACATCATTCTTGGGTGGACTGACCTTTAGATGTTTCCATTATATACTTTCATATCATCCGTCACAACTTTTCTAAAATGTACCAAAACCTTCAAAGTTGCCAAGCAAGAACTATACCTTTCCACACTACTTTTACATCTTTTGATATATTTATGAAGAATATGTAACATTATTTGCTTTAGCGTCATTTGGTTTTGCCCCATAACTACAGTAATCATTGATAAAAGTTTCCGTACTAACCTCTTCCAAGTCATAAACACTCTCTGATCTCCTGATTTCAAGGTTCAACATATTGAGGATGCCTCTAATGAGGTTGAGCGCAACAGTTGACACCTGTTCTCCAGCAAAGATGTTTCCAACTATACCATGGGCGTATTCAAACTTGAAAGGACTCTTGAACTCCTTTGCAATGGTTTCGGTCAGTGTGGAGGATCGGGTGAAAGGCTGTCTGGGCCATATTCCATGATATTCCTTCACGTCAACGTTATAAGCCTGGTGAAGAAAAAGCAAAAAGAAGTTAGAAATAATGTTTTTTCAGGTATTAACCAGTGTAGGACAGCAAAAAGTCCTTGTACTAGTCATAGCTGTATATGATTACCAATTCCATTAAAGGACTGCAGTTGTATTCACACTGTCTTAGCTATTCTTATTGTTAGCACATGGACTAAATGGTTCCTTGTGCTACTTTTTCATCTCACACTCCAGTCCTGCTGCACAGGGACTGCAAGAGACTGATATCAGGTCAAATTCAGGTACTAACACTGTTGCATTTAAAGTGATACTAAAGTCTCGTTTTATATATTATACTTACCTGCTCTGTGTAGTGGTTTTGCACTGAGCAGCCCGATCCTCCTCTTCTCAGGTCCGTCTTCAGTGCTCCTGACCCCTCCCTCCCATTGAGTGCCCCCACAGCAAGCAGCTTGCTATGGGGGCACCCGAGCTGAGCTGCAGCTTCCTGTGTCCATTTAGACGTCCCGACCCGCTCTTTCTCCTTATTGGCTCACTGACTTTGAAAGCAGCGGGAGCCAATGGCACTTCACTGCTTTCTCAGCCAATCAGGAGGGATTGGCTGCATTAGTTTGTGTCTTTTATATCTGCATAGAGCAAAGGTTTCTCATTTGCACTGACACTTCAAGAATCTGAATCGTGTGAAAGAAGTAAAACAGGTAGAAATGTTGAAAAAGCTGATTATTTCTTAGATTGTTTCTGCTGGAAACACAATTTCCATTATCTCCTTACCTTGCCTAAAAGAAGTTACACTTGGTCATGGCCAGGAGGTAGGACAGGGAGGAAAATCTTTTAACTCAATTCTTTTTTCCCCATCATCATACGTTTAAATAAGGGATCAGAAAACAAAAATGTGCTCTGGACTCCATTTATACCTCAGCAAGGAACATATTTTGACCAATGCTACCGATCCGAATCCATAAGTTTATCTTCAGACCAGCTCTGGTAAATCCATTTTCTGGAAGACCATTTAGAAGAACTCCTTCATAGACGTAAAGATAGGTCTTGGAGGGATTTAAGACTTGTGCTGCAAACAATATAGAAATATTAATTAGATAGTTATAAGTTTACAGTAATGAGAAAATATTTTTCATTGACACCTTAAAGGGATTTCCAAGCAAAGTTATGCTTTCACAGCTGATAGCTCCCCGTTCATATCTTGTCTCCCCATGCAGAAAAAGATGCAATTTTACAGTCAACCTACAGTGCAAGACTATACATTGCAACTCAGCTATTGATATATGCTGTATGAAAATTGTACAAAGACTGGGCAGGGGATAGTGGATGATTTCCCCTCTGGGCTGATAATAGTAAGATATGGTGGGCTAGTGGCCCTCAGTGGAGATACTTTACAATTTTGAATCAATATCAATCAGATTGGGATCTGCAGTCAGCAACATATGCTATGTATTTAGACCTGCAATCTCAGGTGCCTTCCTTTCCTGTTGACACCTGTATCCCCCTATGTCCTGTATGAGCATCACAGGGACAGGAAATAAAGGAAAATATACACTATTCCGGACAGGAAGTAATAGGACCTTTCCCCAGTAGGCATAGTGAAAAATAAACAGGGTTCTAACCCTTCCCCGACACGATCCAAAAATAAGTAAAATGTTTTGCATCGATTTTTTTAAGCCAAACTGTGGGCTTTCAATGCATGCTGGGAATTATGGTAACACAACACGTAGAGGACCATAGTGGATCTATAATTTAAAAGCGTTCAGGAAGATTATTCTTGTTTCACTTATCAACTAGCCATGTTCTTCCTTTCATTATCTCATATCACAGAAGGAAAAGGGCAATCCTATGGTGCATTAGAGAAACAAATAACAAATGTTTCTTTACACACAAAAAATAAGCCTGGGAACAGATAAATTAGATCTTTAGCCATAGGCCAGGTACATAGCTGTTCCAGTTTGTTTTTTTAGGTACAAGTGGCACTACTTATTATTATTACTTAATGCACGTACCTTTTTGTGACTCACTACCTGTAGTAAAGAGACATAAATATAATAACGTTAGTACTTTAAAAAACATTATCCATATAATAATGCTTTAAATGTGGCTACGCATCACATTAAATTTAACAAAAAAGGCAACAAATAGGAATTCAATACATTTGTAAGTATTCTAAATTATAATGAAAAAATATTTAATTTAAATAAAAATAAAAAACTGCTAAATAAAATGATATGTGACACAATAAAACAATAATTATAAGTAAATGCTAAATAAAAAGATCTCTAATTGTAAAGAAAATAATAATATTGTTAAAGTAATAATAAAAATGTTATAATATGGCAAGGCTACTCACTCGCTAGTGCGAGCAGTAGTGCTAGGATGATTCCCCTCATGATGATGGTGAATATCTGACTGAGGACTGCCCACAGTATTTATAGTGGCATTTTCCTGAATACGTCATTTTGGAAACTGCCATCACTAGTAAATTATTAATCTGCAACCAACCTTTCCAAATTGTTTTTTTTTTGCAAAACAGCTATTTTGTTTATAGAAAGAAAATCAAAACTTTAAAATGCAATATGTCTAACACATCCCTTGGGCCATTTAACATATTACATGGAATTTATAAATTCCATTTTTATTTTAAATATATCTTGTACAATTGACCTAATTGTAATTTAGTAAGAATGGTAAATAATTGGGTAGGTCAGGATAACTTTGTTTGTGGTCACAATGACAGAATAGACCAGATCTAATCTTGCTGATAAGAAATGTGAATGATTCAGCCAAAACAAATTGAATACAAAGACAGACTGACTAAATGATTTATTTAACTCTGTTGCATAATCTATAATTATTAATATAACCAATAATTCTGGCTTGCATTTTTCTCATACCATGAGAATGGGAATTTTATTATTATCTTACTTGTACAAATTGATCTAGTCAATTATTATATCATAAAACTATGTATTATTGTTAAATTGCATTCAAGAAAATTGTTAAAAGCATAAAAAAGTCAACTCGGTTGCGGAGTGCGAAAAGATCCTTCCTTCTGATATTACATATTGTCAATATTCAACTATCAGCATTCTGTAAGAGTCACATAGGTTTTCCAAACTGTTGTAGTTTATTAGTGCTGTTTAGTGCTTTAGTGATTAGTGCTGTTTGAAATTTCTGCTGCTTTTCATAGCATAGGGGTTGATTTACTAAAACTGGAGTGCAAAATCTGGTGCAGCTGTGCATTGGCAGCCAATCAGTTTCTAACTTCAGATTGTTCAATTAGGCTTTGAGGAAAAAAAAAAACCTAGAAGCTGGTTTCTATGCAGAGCTGCACCAGATTTACACTCTCCAGTTTTAGTAAATCAACCCCAAAGTCAACTTCTTCAGCAGAAGTTAACATTATGTCAGGACTTGGGTATCATCCAAGTGGAGATCTCCTTCGTTGCACCAGCAACCAAGAAAAGCCCCTCTCAGATATTAAAAGAAATCACCCAGTGTCATCCAGAACCAATTTGGTAATACCCATCAAAAAGCCTTGAAACAAGAGGACAAACAGACCCTTGGAATGTGTTTTCATGCATGCTACTGTTCTTATTATTATAAATAATAATAATGATAATAATTAATAAATATCTATTTATAAAAGTTGAAAAAAAACATGAAAAATTGCTTACAAAACAAAAATCCAACATTTACAAAGTGAGCCAATTTAAGATTTCCCCTGCAAATATTTGATTAAAAAAAGGCTAAAATAACAAGTGCAAGCTAAAATCCTTTTTTTTGCAGAACTTGTTTTTGATGGATAAAGAAAATCACATCACCTACTGCCCAGAATATAACTAGTGCCCCATAAACACGATCAGAAATTCTGCCAGCATAAGTCGGATGTGAGCTTTTGGTCAGAAATTCCGACCGTGTGTATGCTCCATTGGACTTTTGCTGGCAGAATTCCAGCCAGCAAAAGACTGAGAGCAGGTTCTCTATTTTTCAGTTGGAAAAATTTCCTATCCGGAAATGCGTTGATCTGTATGCAATTCGGACGCGCTAAAAATCACACGTGAGTAATAAGGAGAGCCGGCAAAACTGTAATCCTTGAAGTGTCGTTTATTGGTACATCAGAGTGACAATAAAACAATAAATCTGATGCGTTTCGGCAATAGCCTTAGTTGTAGCTTAAAAATCACACATGCTCGGAAACAATTCGACGCATGCTCGGAAGCATTGAACTTCATTTTCTCGGCTCGTCGTAGTGTTGTACGTCACCGCGTTCTTGATGGTCGAAAGTTCAGAGAACTTTTGTGTGACCGTGTGTATGCAAGGCAAGCTTGAGCGGAATTCCGTCGGAAAAAACATCCAAGTTTTTTCTGACGGAAATTCTGATCGTGTGTATGGGGCATTACTCCTCTTAACCAAAAGAGCCCTGTAAGATTTATATAATTTGTTTTAGCCATCTCTAAAATTATCAAATCGACTCAGCTCTATAAAACTGAGCTAGTGCCCCATATGTGACAATGTTACGATCCAGAAATTACCCACAATTTTGTTTCTTTTTTTTTTTTTTTTTTACAAATTTTTCATATGTTTCTGTAAAATTGTTTGACCCTCTCTCTTTCAGGCTGATTTACATAAGAGAAAAAAGCAAATATCTACTATTCAGCGCTGTGAAAAACTATTACCTGTACACCCTGCAATTAATATTAAAACAATCAATATTAATATATAATATGTAAACATATACCAAAAAGGGATCCAGTGCTTATAAATGTGCACGCATACTATTGAAAGTCCATTCAAATAAAAACGTATTTTCCCAAAAAAGTGCTCTTAGTGCTGTGTCTTCATTCCAAACAAGTGCTCAATCCGTGCCTTGTGACACACACCCATCCAAAGGTTAACTCACCAAATTACCATGCCTTTCTATTACAGATTGGCATTTAAAGCAAATAAATTGTCTTGGTGATCATCTGCCAACTTAGAATAGGCTCTCAATACCTTCAGTAACTGCACACAGATGGTATATACCTGAAAGAAAAAATACAGACCAATAATGTAACTGTGTTAAATCATATAGCATTATTTAAAAAAAAAATCACACTACTCACAAAAAACATAAGCTTGTATCGCATTAGCATAACCGCTGTGTCTCAATCCCCGCACTGCATCTAAATCCAGCAAGCAGCCACTCTATACCACCCTCACAGCCAGAGATCCCAGAATGCCAGTCTGTCCATGCTCACGTTTGGACACGCCCCTACGCGTTTCATCTATAAAGGAACTTTCTCAATAGATTTTCTTTTGATTATAGATTCCTTTTGGGTAGCCTTGAGGCCCTCATGCAGTGTGCCAAGGGACTGCCGGGTGACCATTTCCCAGTTTAATTGGATGCGATCCAGAAGGACTTCTGCATATTTATAGTGCAAGTGTATATCATAAATCGCCTCTTTATAATTTCCTCGTTTATCACATAGGGTGAACCAGTCCATAAATTACCTTATTACGGTTTTCATGACACAAGGTGATGTTTGTAAGCTTTCACTGAAGATGTTTTTTATGTTTCGTCAATACAGTTCCTAGATTGTAAGCTCTAACGAGCAGGGCCCTCTGATTCCTCCTGTATTGAATTGTATTGTAACTGTACTGTCTGCCCCCATGTTGTAAAGCGCTGCGCAAACTGTTGGCGCTATATAAATCCTGTATTATAATAATAATAATAATAATAATAATAGTGTTTGCTGCTGGTAGCCAACTATTCTCTCTGAAGAAGCCACAATAGGCGAAACATCAGAGTTGTTGTCTGGAGATAATTATGATAAAAAGGAATGCCTGTATTGTTTGACATGTTTTTAATTTTTGTAAGTGGATTTTATGTACTCTTAAATTGAATGGATTTTTAACATATTTTGATTGGTAATTGGAGGTGATGATACCTCGGTGTATGTTCAACAGCAATTGTTGAAAATATATGACTTTCTCATAAGGAGCACTTTTTGAGATATTACGTTTTTATTTGAATTTACTTTTATCAATTGAACGGTTAGATATTTACAAATTATGAGAACTTTTGCAATCTTTATTGTTGCACATTTATAAGCACTGGAGCAGGTTTGTAATTTTTTTGGTAAATGTTTTATTGTACATCAATATTGATTGTTTTAATATATATTGCAAGGTGTACAGGTGATAGTTTTTCACAGCACTGCATAGTAGATATTTCTACTTGTAATAATATCTTATGCCGCGTACACACGGTCGGACTTTTCGTCTACAAAAGTCCAACGGACGCCGACGGACTAAAGCTGGCTGGTAATCCGATCGTGTGTGGGCTTCTCCGGACTTTCAGCAGACTTTTTCAGCCTCAAATCCGACGGACTTTAGATTTGAAACATGCTTCAAATCTTTACGTCGTAACTACGACGGACCCCGAAATCCACTCGTCTGTGTGCTAGTCCGACGGACAAAAACCCATGCTAGGGCAGCTATTGGCTACTGGCTATGAACTTCCTTATTTTAGTCCGGTGTACGTCATCACGTACGAATCCGTCGGACTTTTGTGTGGTCGTGTGTAGGCAAGTCCGTTCGTTAGAAAGTCTGCTGCAAGTCCGCCGAAAGTCCGCCGGAAGTCCGCCGGAAGTCTGTCGGACAGGCTGTCGGACTTTTGTAGACGAAAAGTCCGACCGTGTGTACGCGGCATTAGGGGTTTTGTATTGAAGCAGCAGCAATATTAGTATGTTATTTATTATTTATTGGTTTAATAGCACTTTCAGAGAGCGGAGAAGGGGCAATTTTAATTTCAATTTGATTTACTAAAGAAGCTGAAAATCTTTACTGAAAAAAATATAGGAAATATTTGCATTTGCTTTTCATGTGATTGGAAGAACTTATTTGGTAAACCAGCTTCTTTTCTTCTCTTTTGCTCTCTCTCTTTTGCTACATGATTTCCATGCTGTAAGATCATCATACATATCTAAAAAAATATTTCATTAAGCCGTGTGCACGTCTCACCCTAAGTAAAAGAACAATAAAAAAAGATTGTTTATTAAAAAATATATATTACATCTTTAATAAAATTAATTTATTAAAAATGTGATTCTTAGCCTAGCCTTGTGATCCTGTGCTCACTTCAAACATCCAATCAAATCAAAGAGATTTAAAAATAATAGGAATGACCAAATTACAAAAATATTACTATTTGACTATTTGAAGGGAGTTAAGGTATAATGGAATAATGTAAACATTGCTTGTTCAATCATTTACCACTTTAGTTTTATGTCTCTTTATAAATAACTCATGTTTCATAATTAAGATGATGTACACTACTTATTTGAATATTTGTCAATGTTATATTAATTATGCAGCCCACAATGCTGGGAATATACCTCACATAATTAGCTGGGCCTTTTCTATATATAACTCAGGGGTTTTATTTAAGGCTGGATAGGTAAAAACAGGTAACAATAATTATAATAATATATTGTTTGTTTTATAAATAACAACAATGATAATAATAATAATTATATATTATAACAACATAGCAGTTGTTACATCTATGCTAATAATAATAATAATAATAATAATAATAAGAAGAAGAAGAAGAAGAAGAAGAAGAGTAATAAACAACATCCTTATTGTCCAAAAAATATCCATACACATCCACTACTTATGGACCCTGTAATCAATTTTTCAGGAAATAATTTTTTACTGTGTTTTTCTGTCTCCTTGTAATGTCTCCCATGAGCTCCTGAACCTCTTTTTTCCCTTCCCCTCACTTCCCATAGTCCCATAATCTCAGGAGTGAGCAAAAGAGGATGTTCATAGGCCTGCACATGGGGTGCCAGGTGTGCCTGGGCACACCCTAATCACCCCATGCAACGCAAATTCCCCTGGCTACCCAAGCCCACCCCCGCAACGCTGCCAGCTTGCCTCCGTCTCTGTCAGTGGTCTTTTTCACCAATGCACCCCAACGGGGCTCTTAAAAAATTCTAAAAAAAATAATATTGTAAAAAATAAAAATTAAATTGTAAAAAATATGAATAAAAAAAAAAAAAAATACTGACACCATCCACAGCTCTTCTGATACGTCCACTGCTCTACAGACTGACACCATCCTCTGTCTTACTGACACCGTCCACTGCCCTACTGACACCGTCCACTGCCTTATATGTCCACTACTCCACCGACACCATTCATATTTTAATGCATTTTAAAATGTTTGTTTACACTTATTTATATGAGTGCATGTGTCTGTGTGTGTGTGTATATATATATATATATATATATATATATATATATATATATATATATACACACGCATGTGTGTTTGAGCTTTGGGGTGCACACCCTAATGCAATAGGCTGCGCACACCTATGGCACCTAGGGCTATGTTCCTCCACACAGTGGGACCATGGAGAATGAACATAGCCACCCATTAAATGAAAGTCATATCACAGTAACAATTTTTTTTTTTCATTTGGAGGAGGATGACTGCGGAATATTTTTTTGAATAAGTAGTATATACTTAACCAGAGTTAAAGTCATATTAATCAGAAAAATATGGGTGATAAAAATTCAACAATTGTAGTATGGTAAATATCCAGAAGATGGCAGCAAAACTCTTTTTTCCAAACATTACAAGACAGCATTTAACTGGTTCCTACTCTTATGGCTCAATTATTTTACTGTTATTTTCCCAGTTTTACTTTTCTGTGGTTTTTTTTGCTGTAAATTAATTTTTCTGTAGCTAATCATAGCTATGGTTGACATAGTCTAGTTACACTATAGAGGCTTTCTGTCTGTTACTTAAAAGATCTGAATTTTACTGCTGTCATTTGCCATTTTTTAATGAAATAAAAACTCGACAAAGCAGATGTAGTTTGCATGCATTGTTTTCAACCATCCCCAGACTGGAAGATTTGCATTGTGAGACACTACAAATCAGGTAGCACAGCCTGCATATGTAATAAACAAATATGGTTACCTCAAAGTATAAAATCTAGCTTTGCTCCTAAGACTTTCATTGGGATGTATTAATTTTTGCAACATGGTCTTGAATGAATTCGTTAGGAAAAATACTTTTTTGTTTGTGCAAATTAATCTTGGTTGCAATCAAAGGTTCGCATTTGTGGGAGTATTTTGTAGTATAGTGTCCCATAGAAAATGTTGAAAGTAAAGGTTTTCTGACAAATTTGTTGGGGTGTAGTCATTTATGCTGAACATTGCATATGTGTGTGTGTGTGTGTGTGTGTGTGTATATATATATATATATATATATATATATATATATATATATATATACAGTATCTCACAAAAGTGAGTACACCCCTCACATTTATGTAAATATTTTATTATATATTTTCATGTGACAACACTGAAGAAATGACACTTTGCTACAATGTAAAGTAGTGAGTGTACAGCTTGTATAACAGTGTAAATTTGCTGTCCCCTTAAAGTAACTCAACACACAGCCATTAATGTCTAAACCGCTGGCAACAAAAGTGAGTACACCCCTAAGTGAAAATGTCCAAATTGGGCCTAATTAGCCATTCTCCCTCCCCGGTGTCATGTGACTGGTTAGTGTTACAAGGTCTCAGGTGTGAATGGGGAGCCGGTATGTTAAATTTGGTGTTATCGCTCTCACTCTCTCATACTGGTCACTGGAAGTTCAACATGGCACCTCATGGCGAAGAACTCTCTGAGGATCTGAAAAAAAGAATTGTTGTTCTACATAAAGATGGCCTAGGCTATATGAAGATTGCCAAGACCCTGAAACTGAGCTGCAGCACGGTGGCCAAGACCATACGTTGGTTTAACAGGACAGGTTCTACTCAGAACAGGCCTCGCCATGGTCCAACAAGGAAGTTGAGTGCACGTGCTCAGCATCATATCCAGAGGTTGACTTTGGGAAATAGATGTATGAGTGCTGCCAGCATTGCTGCAAAGGTTTAAGCAGTGGGGGGTCAGCCTGTCAGTGCTCAGACCATACGCCGTACACTGCATCAAATTAGTCTGCATGGCTGTCGTTCCAGAAGGAAGCCTCTTCTAAAGATGATGCACAAGAAAGCCCGCAAACAGTTTGCTGAAGACAAGCAGACTAAGGACATGGATTACTGGAACCATGTCCTGTGGTGTGATGAGACCAAGATAAACTTATTTGGTTCAGATGGTGTCAATCGTGTGTGGCAGAGACCAGGTGAGGAGTACAAAGACAAGTGTGTCTTGCCTACAGTCAACCATGGTGGTGGGAGTGTCATGGTCTGGGGTTGCATAAGTGTTGCCAGCAGTGGGGAGCTACAGTTCATTGAGGGAACCATGAATGCCAACATGTACTATGATATACGGAAGCAGAGCATGATCCCCTCCCTTTGGAGACTGGACCGCAGGGCAGTATTCCAACATGATAAAGACCACAAACACACCTCCAAGACGACCCCTGCTTTGCTAAAGAAGCTGAAGGTAAAAGTTATGGACTTGCCAAGCATGTCTCCAGACCTAAACCCTATTGAACATCTGTGGGGCATCCTCAAACAGAAGGTGGAGGAGCGTAAGGTCTCTAACATCTACCAGCTCCGTGATGTCGTCATGGAGGAGTGAAAGAGGACTCCAGTGGCAACCTGTGAAGCTCTGGTGAACTCCATGCCCAAGAGGGTTAAGGCAGTGCTGGAAAATAATGGTGGCCACACAAAATATTGACACTTTTTGGGCCCAATTTGGACATTATCATTTAGGGGTGTACTCACTTTTGTTGCCAGCAGTTTAGACATTATTGGCTTTGTGTTGAGTTATTTTGAGGGGACAGCAAATTTACACTGTTATACAAGCTGTACACTCACTACTTTACATTGTAGCAAAGTGTCATTTCTTCAGTGTTGTCACATGAAAAGATAGAAGAAAAGATTTACACAAATGTGAGGGGTGTACTCACTTTTGTGAGATACTGTATATATAGATATATATAAATATATATCGATATATATCTATATATATATCGATCCATATAGATATATATCTATATATATATATTATATATGTAAACATATTATAATGTGGATATATGGTTATATCCACATTATACCTAAGAGAAGCAACTTTGATCTCACCAGTGGATCAACCCCCGAGGGGGACAAGCATGTTATGACCTTACTGTTTACTCAGTGGTCATGATCTGCAGGTGAGCAGCCAGTTCTCTGCTTGGTGAAGGAACTTGGAGGTTTTTATTATGTGAAAACACCAGTCACATGACTCAATCAGAGGACTATTATATTTATTGATTCACTAAACTGTAATCTATATACAGTGCCTTGAAAAAGTGTTCATACCCCTTGACATTTTCCACATTTTCTCATGTTACAAAAACCCCAATGTATTTTATTGGGATTTTATGTGATAGACCAACACAAAGTGTCACATAATTGTGAAGTGGAAGGAAAATGATAAATGGTTTTCAAAAGGTTTTACAAATAAATATCTGAAAAGTGTGGCGTACATTTGTATTTACTCTGATACCCCTAGCTAAAATCTAGTGGAACCAAATGCCTTCAGACGTCACCTAATTAGTAAATAGAGTCCACCTGTGTGTAATTTAAACTCAGTATAAATACAAGCTGTTCTGTGAAGCCCTCAGAGCACTATATATATATATATATATATATGTTTATTGAACTTTGTCCATTATATTTGATTTATGATCACAATTTCTTTGTGTGTTTGATGTTTTGAGGGGTTGCGCTGCACTATATATTGTTTATGTTATTTTCTCACTTCCTGTCTGGTGAAACTATTGTCAGCAGGACAGGAAGTGAGGGCAAATCTCTTTAATGGACCCAAAGGGTTTGATTTACTGAAACCGGACAGTGCGGAATCTGGTGCAGCTGTGCATGGTAGCCAATCAGCTTCTAACTTCAACTTGTTCAATTAAGCATTGACAAAAAAAAACTGGTAGCTGATTGGCTACTATGCACAGCTGCACCAGATTTTGCACTCTCTAGTTTTAGTAAATCTCCCCCATAGAGTGCAATAAAAAGGAATTCTAATCCCGTCCCCAGCCAATTACACACAATTTAGATTAACAGACAACGCTCTCTTGTATGATGCCTATGGGGGCCATAAGATGCCTACAATGTTGTTTTTTTAAGAACATTCCAGTGAAAAATATGACCTGGTCCCTCTGAACGGCAATGTCCATGACATTTCTTAAAATTTTACCAAGTTCCTAAAATCAGACTGATATTGACATGCTGCCCTGCCAGGTATGTACACAATTCCTGTTTATCTTTCATGATTATGACATGACTGGAGGACATTGCGACCCTGGGATCTGATGCCATCAGTTTTGGCTGAGGATGGAAAAAATAAAAGTAGTGAAAAGACTCCACAGTCAGCCGCCAGTGGGCAGTGTTAATAAGAAAGGTAGGCTCTTTTTTTAGCAGTTTTGTTTTGCATATTTTATTTTTTATGTAATTTTAGATAAAAACCTCAATATTTAAACATTTATTTATTTTTTTTTTTTTTACTAGTGTTAGTTATTTATTTTTAATTGCTTCACTGTAAAAATATACCATTTATTACAAAGGCCCATTTAAAATGCCACTAAAATGATGTTATTTGCAAATGAAAAAAGGCACTTTCTTCCAGTTTTGCACATTTTATGGAACACAAAAAATTAATAAACAAAATCAATGAAAAAAGTATAAATATTTATATAAAGCCTGGGGACTTTAAAGGTGTCAGGATTGTGAAAGTTTTTTCGAAATTCATTCCCAATTGAACATATTGGTTAAAAAATAGAAATTTTATTACAACAATTAAAAAAAGCCATAAAGAGGCTATAACAATTACTCATAAATTTAATAAAATACAGTAACAATGTCTAATATGGATACCACTTTGTTCTCAACATGTTTCGCTCATTGGAGCTTCTTCAGGAGATATGGTATATGGCATCAATTAAACTAAAATTACATAAGAGAAAAAGAAAAACAAATCAATATAGTAAAATTTCATCATAAGCCTAATACGACATTATAAACTAACAGTTAATCATCGGGATACTTCCATGTTAGAGTAAATAGAATATAAACATAAACAATAAAAATACAAAATACAAAATACATAAGTGATGCATTAGACAATATATTTAATTTGTTATAAACATAAATTAATTATGTTTAATATAAGTGCTGAGTTGCTACTCAAAAAAAAAAAAATAACATGAAAAATAAATAAATAAATAAATAAATAAATAAATAAATATAAAACCTTGCCAAAAATTACAACCCCATAAACTTACACAGGAGCTGAAAGTCACAACTATTGGAAACACTTAGATTCGTGAACTGCCTTCTCCTACTGGATAGCTGCCCCCAAGGAGAGCTTGCAGAGACAATACATATGCGTACCAAATTATTGATGTCCTTTTCTGTGAGAGTAATAAAATTTCTATTTTTTAACCAATATGTTCAATTGGGAATAAATTTCGAAAAAACTTTCACAATCCTGACACCTTTAAAGTCCCAAGGTTTTATGCCTTAAAGTCCATTTCTCCTCCTTAAATTAATATTTGGGATGTGGTGTCATAAATTTTGGGATTCCTTTGTTTCATTCTTAGTAAAATATTCATAGTAAAAAAAAAAAAAAAAAATCAGCAGAAAAGCAATAGCTACTGGGAGAAAGGGAAGAAAATAGTTAATGATTGCTGATTAACTAAGTTTTAATAAACTGGTTAAATAGGAATACATTTTACTTGTGTGTGTTGTACAGTGGATATAAAAAGGTCTCCATGAAAATGTCAGGTTTCTGTGATGTAAAAAACTGAGACAAAGATGAACCATTTCAGAACTTTAATGTGACCTATAAACCGTACAACTCAGTTGAACAACAAACTGAAATCTTTTATGTGGAGGGAAGTAAAAATAAAAAACTAAAATAACATGTTTGCATAAGTGTGCACACCTCTACACTAATACTTTGTTGAAGAACCTTTTTATTTTATTGCAGCACTCAGTCTTGATGGGTATATCAGCCTATCAGCATGGCATATCTTGACTTGGCAACATTTGCCCACTATTCTTTTCGCAAAAAAACTCCAAATCTGTCAGATTGCGAGGGGTATCTCCTGTGCACAGCCCTCTTCAGATCACCCCACAGATTTTCAATTGGATTCAGGTCCGGGCTCTGGCTGGGCCATTCCAATACTTTCATCTTCTTCTGGAGAAGCCATTCCTTTGTTGATTTGGATGTATGCTTTGGGTCGTTGTCATGCCGAAAGATTAAGTTCCTCTTCGTGTTCAGCTTTCTAGCAGAAGCCTGAAGGTTTTATGCCAATATTGACTCGTATTTGGAACTGTTCATAATTCCTTCTACCTTGACTAAGGCCCCTGTTCTAGCTGAAGAAAAACAGCCCCAAAGCATGATGCTGTCACCACCATGCTTCACTGTGGGTATGGTGTTCTTTTAGCGATGTGCAGTGTTGTTTTTGTGCCAAACATATCTTTTGGAATTATGGCCAAAAAGTTAAACCTTGGTTTCATCAGACCATAACACATTTTCCCAATGCTTTTGGGAGACTTCAGATGTGTTTTTGCAAAATTTAGCCGGGCTTGGATGTTTATTTTCATAAGAAAAGGCTTCCGTCTTGCCACTCTACCCCATAGCCCAGACATATGAAGAATACGGGAGATTGTTGTTACATGTACTACACACCTAGTACTTGCCAGATATTCCTGCAGCTCCTTTAATGTTGCTGTAGGCCCCTTGGCAGCCTCCCTGACCAGTTTTCTTCTCGTCTTTTCATCAATTTTGGAGGGATGTCCAGTTCTTGGTAATGTCACTGTTGTGCCATATTTTCTTCACTTGATGATGACGTCTTCACTGTGTTCCATGGTACATCTAATGCCTTGGAAATTCGTTTGTACCCTTCTCCTGACTGATACCTTCTAAAAACAATGAGATCCCTCTGATGCTTTAGAAGTTCTCTGCAGACCATGGCTTTTGCTGTAGGATGCGACTAAGAAAATGTCGGAAAAGACCTACTAGAACAGCTGAACTTTATTTGCGGTTAATCTTTTTTTTCTTACTGTTATGGTTTCTTCAAAGCCCAACTCTATCTATGGACAAGATGACGTTGAAAAAAATTTTTTTTTCCTCCGTGCCCATTTACTCATTGTCACTTCCAACACTAGATGCTGGATCCTTTCTACTTTTCGCTTTAAACCTTTGAAAATGTGTTTCTTTTGTATTTACATGTACTTTACTGTTTTGCTCTCCAGCGTGGGATCCTTTTCATTTTTTTGCTAAAGCCTGTATCTTGGTATTGTTTTTCTCAATAGAAACTAATAGAAACTATTGTACCCAAATATTTTTTTTTATTTTTTTTTGTTATTTTGACCGGATCTATTTTTTTAACAAGCTTACTGTAAAAATATACAATTTATTCTATAATTTGACCCATTTATAATTATGTTTCTAGTACAGTTATTTGTAAATGAAAAAGCCACATTTTTATTTTGCAACACTAAAAAAATGACCCAACAAAATTAATGAAGAAAAAAAAAAAGGATAAATATTAATGGGAAAAAAATGGAGATAAAAAAATCAACAGGAAAATAATAGCTAATGGGGGAAAGGAAGGAAGGGTTTAATAAGGGCTGATTAACTGAGAGTTGCCAAAGATGTTAAATAGAAATATATTTAATTTAAATTGTTTTAATCATTTTTTCCCTGTTTTAGTTTATTTATTTTTTTACTTTTAAGGTTTCTTTAAAGCCCAACTCCAGGAAAAGTAAAAATGCTCCCTTGCTCCACGCATAGCAAGTGTTAAATGCTTTTTTACGTCTATGGAATGGGAAAAGCAGTGTTACTTCCCAGGTAGACAGTAATCCCCCAAGCTCCAGCAGGGAAATGTTCCTCTACATCATCATGTCGAATGCATTGCTAAGGGTTCTGTATCCATCATCATGAGATCGAGGACATTAAATCGCCAGAGCATAGGGAATAGGAATGAGCTGAACAACCCCCTGCTTCAGCACCAGAACATGCAAACGGACAAAAAACTTGCGCAAACATGCGAACACCGTTAAAGTTTATGGGACATGAACCTGAAAAATCAAAAGTATTAATTTTAAGGGCTTATATGCAAGTTATTGCCGTGAAAAGTGTTTGGGGACCTGGGGACTGCCCCTGGAGACATGGGTCAATGCAAAAAATGTTTTTTAAACTAAAGTTTTTTCAAGAGCAGTAATTTTAATAATGCTTAAAGCAGAGTTCCACCCAAAAATGGAACTTCTGCTATCCGGATTCTTCACCCCCTCCGGTTACACATTTCGCACCTTTCAGGGGGGGAGCAGATACCTGTCTAATACAGATATTCACTCCCACTTCCGGCAAAAAATCGCCGCAGTATCCACAGCGATCTATGCCATGTCCGGCCCCTCCTCCATCCCCCCCGCTGTCTTCTGGGAGACACACAGGTTCCAGAAGACAGCAGGGACCACTCAGAATGCGCAGCGCAACTCGCGCATGCGCAGTAGGTAACCAGGCTGTGAAGCCACAAGGCTTCACTTCCTGATTTCCTTACTAGCAATGCCGGCGACTCCGCCAAGGGACGGGTCGGGACATTGTGGGTGCCCTGGACAGGTAAGTGTCCTTATTTTAAAAGTCAGCAGCTGCAGTATTTGTAGCTGCTGACTTTTAATTTTTTTTTAGGCGGAACTCCGCTTTAAAGTGAAACAATAAAAATGAAATATTCCTTTAAATATTGTGCCTGGGGGGGGGTCCCCTTAGTCTGCCCGTAAAGTGGCGCATCTGTCTCATGTGTTTTACTGTGCCACAGCAAAATTACATTTCTAAAGTAAAAAAATCAATTTAAAATTGCTCGCGGCTGTATTGCCGAATCCCGGCAATATAGATTAAAAAATCGAGAAAAAAATTGCCGTGGGTTTCCCCGCTCCAGTCCATACCAGGCCCTTTGGGTTTGATATGGATTTTAAGGGGCGAAATGGCGTGGGGTCCCCCCAAAAATCCATACCAGACCCTTATCCAAGCAAGCACCCCCCCCTCCTGAACCATACCATGCCGCTTGCACTCAACATGGGGAGGATGCTTTGGGGTCCCCCCAAAACACCTTGACCCCATGTTGATGGGAACAAGGGCCTCGTCCCCACAACCCTGGCCATTGGTTGTGGGGGTCTGCGGGCAGGGGTTTATCGGAATCTGGAAGCCCCCTCCAACTTTTGGAACTGTTTCCTACCCTGGTAAAGGTAACACATGCAGTGGATCTACTACTCGCCCTCTCGGGCCTCTGGGTGATGGTCCAAACACTTTACTTTGCACTGGTGTATCCCCTATACATGATACTTCAATCACCACTAGAGGTCAAGATGGGGATTTTCCCCGTCACGACCAAAGACACCACACTTAACCAAACAGACACACAATTAGGAAAATTTTGATGACATTAATACATTTAATGTCATCAATTTTTCTGATGTTTTTGAACATGCCTGTTTAGGCCCAAAAAAGGGCAAATAATGCAAAACATAAATGTTATACACCAAGATGTTGGTTTGTTTTAAAACCTTAAAACGCACATGTGAATGCGCTTGGAGTAAATTGTTTTTTACTTAACAATGCGTGGCTTATTATTTCAAAGCTCAGTACCAGTGTATTTGTTAAGTTGCAGTTACAGTGACAAAGTGTTCTAAAATGTGGCCAACTCCTGCAATTTTTAGTCCTCACAAAAATTAGAGTTGAAAAGCCGTAATCTTTTTGAACTTCATGCATTAGATCCATTAAGAACAAAAACATTGTGTGTGTGTAGCAGACCCACAGCACATCATAATAGTTAACTGATGAAGAGATTGTCACTTCATGTAGTAAATAAGGTACATTTGCACTATTGTAGCAAGTGGCCAAAATAAAGGCCATTTGTGAACATATTATACAGAGAAGAAACACAGACAACAGTAGTTCAAATGAAATATGAGTTTATGATCAAATAAAAATATTATTCAGAATCAACTGCAATTTTCTGCCAAGACACTGCCCCTCTACCCACAAAATAATCAAGGTATTTTTGACGTATATCTCTGGCATTTTGGGAGGGTAATCCAGCACGGCCAGTTTCTAGAGCCATCATCACGCCCACAGATGGCCGAGCTGTAGCCTCTTCAGCTGGGCTTGCCAATGCAGTGTCCGCATCAGTTAGCACTGAGGCAAGGTAGCTGCTAGAATTCCTCCGTAAAAAATTATGGAGTATACAGCAGCACAATACCACATGGTTGATTTTGTATAGTGCCAGGTTAATTGGTGTTAAAAACAGCCTGAACCAGCTGGAGAGGATGCCAAAAGCGTTTTCAACCACCCTTCTGGCACGAGAGAGCCTGTAATTAAATATTCTCTGCTGTGGGGTGAGGTTCCTCATAGGAAACGGCTTCATAAGATGTTCCCCCAGAGCAAATTGAGGCCCTCAACATTCTCCTCAGCAGGTGGCAAGTTTAAGGTGCCATTCTGGAGCCGTTTGTAGAACTCTGTCTGCATAATGACTCCTCCATCAGAGTTGCGACCTTTCTTCCTAACATCAAGAAACAAGAACTCATATGCGGCAGACACTACAGCTAGCAGGACTATGCTGCAAAAGCCCTTATAATTGAAATAATATGAGCCAGAGTTGGGTGGTGGGACAATCCGGACATGTTTTCCATCAATAGCACCACCACAGTTGGGAAAATCCCACTGATGATGGAACTGTGCTGCAACATTCTGCCATTGCTGTGGGTTGGAAGGAAACTGTGGATTAAAAAAAAGGAAAAATAAATTACTACTTCTGCACATAACATTGCAAGCAGATTTGACACAAACATGCTTGGACAACATAAGTATAAAACTTAAATGAGTGTTTAAAGACAAGAGTGTGAGGTCAACTCATCTGATTCATCTCCTCCTGTTGTGACCTATTAGCAAAATTTTAGGGGGGGGGGGGGGGGATGGGTAGATGTTTTGACAGGGAACCCTCTCCACTTCCATGAGAGCTGTTTGCATAAATAATCTGGGATACTTTAGCCAGCCCCTTCTTACTTTTCACACTATTGGCAGCCCAGTGAACAGATAAGAAGTGTTGAAATATGGATCCACACTGTCCAAATTGCAGCACATTTTGACATTCAGAAAATACCTATCAATATAATAGGAGACAAAAACTGTCTACGTTACAATTTGTAGGTAATCAGGCAGGCCCTTGCAGTACATGGTTGGGTGAATTTATACAGAAATGTAAACACAAAAGAGGGATAGTGTGTATGGCAGGGGTCTCAAACTCAAATTACCTGAGGGCCACAGGACAAATTTTCACATCCAATGGGGGCCGCATGCAAACTGTCCTTTTCCCCAGCATTGGTGTCACCGGACGCACTATTAACCCCCAGCACTGGTGTCAGCAGACGCAATATTAACCCCCAGCACTGGTTTCAGCAGACGCAATATTAACCCCCAGCATTGGTGTCAGTGGACGCAATATGAACGCTCGGCACTGATATCAGCAGACACAATATGAACGCTCGGCACTGATATCAGCGGATGCACTATTAACCCCCAGCACTGGTGTCAGCGGACGCACTATTAACCTCCAGTATTGATGTCAGCAGACGCAATATTAACCCCTAGCATTGGTGTCAGCGGACGCAATATTAACCCCCAGCATTGGTGTCAGCAGACGCACTATTAACCCCCAGCATTGGTGTCAGCGGACGCACTATTAACCCCCAGCACTGGTGTCAGCGGACGCAATATTAATCCCCAGCACTGGTGTCAGCGGACGCAATATTAATCCCCAGCATTACCCCCTACACTCCGCAAATACCCCCCCCCACACACTCTACTTCACAAATATCCCTCCACACACTCCACAAATATCCCCTCTTCACAAGTTTCAACCCCAGTTACGTAACTAAGAACTTTGCTCAGCCTCAGTGTGATGGCTCACTTACCTCTCCTCCTGGCAGTCAGCTGGTGGCCTGATCTTCTGCCTCCCGAGTCCTCTCCTCCTGTCAGGTCCTGGCTTCATCACAGGCCTAGTGGCAGGGCACCCTGAGAATACCACAATCTTCCGCCCTGAGGTGGCAGCAGGACCCTGGATCCGGGGCCAGTGTTCTGTCGAGAAGTGCCCGCTACCGAATAGTGCCCGGGACGAACTGCGCATGCGCCGTACGTAATAGCACAACAGCTGATTTTACAATCAGCTGTTGTGTCGGTGAGACGGCGCCTGTGCACAATAGCCGACTGAAGACATTTTTCAGTCAGATTGTGCCTTGGGCTGCCGAGGAGTTTTCATGTAGGTGAGGGGCGGAATTTAACATACAGGGCGCAGATGTTTTCAATGATGGCCAGTGCTGCAAAGATGGGGCAGAATTTTTAACGATGCCCAAACAAATCTGCTAAAGAAATCTTTATCTGCTATTCTTCCTGGAGGGCCTATTTAGCTAGCTAAACGTTTAAAATTCTGCCCCCATTTTTGCAGCAGTGGCCATCCTTGAAAACATCCGCCCCCTTCATGTTAGATCAGCACTGGCAATCAAAGAAAACATCCGCCCCCCTTAATGTTAAATTCCACCCCTCACCTACATGAACGTGCCTCGGCACAATCTGACTGAAAAATGTCTTCAGTCGGTTATTGTGCGCAGGCACCGTCTCGCCGACACAACAGCTGATCGTAAAATCAGCTGTAGTGGTATTACATACGGCGCATTCGCAGTTCGTCCAGGTGTTCTGTCGAGAAATGCCCCCCATTGGATAGTGCCCGGGCTGAAGGGCGCATGCGTAACGCATGCGCCGTACGTAACATCACAACAGCTGATTTTACCATCAGCTGTTGTGACGGCGAGGTGGCGCAGGTGCACAATAGCTGACAGAATTTTTCTTTCTGTCACATTGTGCCCCACGCTCCCCCGGCGAGTTCATATCCATGATGGGCGGATTTCTACACGTTGTGGGCATTTTTGAGCACTTGGGGCGGAATTACATGTCCAGTGCTGCAAAACAAAACTTTGTGATGGGCGGATTTCTACATTTCTTGTGGGCGGATTTATGGGCACTTTGGGGCGGAATTAGATGGCCAGTGCTGCAAAAAAAATAAAACTTTCTGATGGGCAGATTTTTACATTTTTTTGTGGGCGGATTTATGGGTACTTTGGGGCGGAATATCACAAAGTTTGTTTTTTTTGCAACACTGGCCATCCAATTCCGCCCCAAAGTGCCCATAAATCCACCCACAAGAAATGTAGAAATCCGCCCATCACAAAGTTTTATTTTTTTGCAGCACTGGACGTGTAATTCCGCCCCCAAGTGCCCATAAATCCGCCCACAACATGTAGGAATCCACCCATCATGCACATAAACTTTCCACGGGAGCGCGTGGCACAATCTGTCAAAAAAAATTCTGTTGTCTATTGTGCGCCTGCGCCGTCTCGCCGTCACAACAGCTGATGGTAAAATCAGCTGTTGTGATGTTATGTACGGCGCATGCATTGTGCATGCGACCTTCAGCCCAGGCACTATTCAATGGAGACATTTATCGACAGAACAGGTGGGCGGGGCGATGGGTGGATCCTCCCTCCGCTCTGCTCTCCTGTGTTGTGAGCTGGGCTGCAGCAGGATGTGGGGGAGAGGAGACAGAGAGCAAAAACTCCTAGCCGCTGCCACCCGCCCAGGATTGGCCCTGCCTGTGGGCCATTTGTAACCGGTCCGCGGGCCGCTACTTTGAGAACCCTGGTGTATGGGTTTGTCAAAGTCAGCAGATAGAGTATTGGTATCTATTGACTTTGCATCTTTGGGGGGGGAGGGTTCCAAATGAGTTTTTTCCCCAAAAAAATGGTCTCTTGCACTCTGCCTGAATTCGAGGACAACAATAACATTTTTACACATTTTAGGGGTTGTCCAGGGTAAGCCCCAAAATTTAGCTGACAAAAAACACTGTGAAGTTACTAGGCTAGGTGTGTATGGGCCCAGGATAGCATGCTGGGGAGGTTAGTTATGGAAATATGCATGTAGGCCAACAAAGGAGCAGGAAAAGCTTGCAGTATAGAGGACATTCACAGCATATTACAATATTGAAAATGATGTAATCAACAAATTAAGACAATACATTAGCAAACATTAATACATAGAATGTGATCTTAAAGGGAAAAACTTATCCGAATACAGTCCTTCTGCAGTACTTGAATAATGGCCGAGCAGGTGTCTGGAATAATGAGTCTCAGAGCCTGGGGGGAGATCCCAGTGGTAAACTTGAGGTCCTGGAGAATTCTCCCCATCGCCAAGCACTGCAAGGTGACAATGAGCTTTTGCTCTGGAGTGATGGCAAGCCTCATGCATGTGTCCTGCTTCTTAATATAGGGGGTCAACAATGCCAAAAGTTGGTGAAAGCAGGGGTCCGTCATCCGGAGATAATTCCGAAAATCATCCGGATTATTATCCTGAAGCTCCAGCAGCAAAGGCATATAACATAATTGGTCACAATTAAGCAACCAATTTTTGGTCCAAGAACTCCTCCTCCTGTTCCTGGACTCGACTTGGGTCAAAGCAATAACTCCAAGGCCAATAATAGCACGTTCTCTCCTCCAATTCCGCAACATGGCTGGTTGACGAACGGCCGTTCAGAAACAAACTGAAAAGCAAGAACTGAAAACCACGAATCAACACTCACCAAACTTCTACTAACATGAAATTAGCAGAAGGAGCCCAAAGGGTGGCGCATGACAACTGAACTTCCTCTTTATAGGCTCGTAGTACATCTAGTACGTCACTATGTTCGTGTTTGTTGGCCGACAATTGTGTAACGTTTGTATGCAAGACAAGTTCATGGCACATGTCCTTCGGACAAAAGTCTGACGCTTTTTTGGTCAACAATCTGATCGTGTGTACGAGGCTTTAGTGAACGTAACGAATACAAATTTATCCGAAGTTACAAATTATCTGAAATAACGAATGCCGTATCTAAACGAATGGAACGTAACAAGTGAATAATAATAAATAACAATATTAATTATAAAAACTTTTTATTTTTATTATTATTTATTTGTTCCGTTCCATCTGCTTAGATGTAGCATTCGTTATTTCGCATAATTCATAACTTCAGATAAATTCGTATTTGTTACATTCACTAACAGCCAAATTTGAAAGGAAATTCCAATACCTATAATTTAATAATTATTTATTGTTAGTTAGTTATTATTTAGAATTTTCAGATTTTCGTTCTTTTGAATTTTTATGTATTTTCTTTCTTATTATCAGATTTTCGAATTTCCGAATTTTCAGATTTTCGAAATTTTGGATTTTCTAAATCCTAATTTCCAAAAATTCAGAAATTCGAAATTAGAAAATTAGAAACTTTGAAAATTCGGATTTCGTATATTCTAAAAATTCAGAAATGCAAAAAAATTCTAACTTTCGAATTTCCAAATTTTCGAATATACGAAAAAATATATGGAAATTCATAAATTCAAAAATTAAAAAATCCGCATTTTCAAATTTTCGGATTTCCGAATTCCGAATTCTCTAATTTTATAATTTCCGAATCTTCGAATATCCAAAAAAACCAAAAAACTAATTAAAACGAAAAAAAATAATTTTTCAGCAGTGCACATGTCTACTAAAGTGGGCCATGTTTACCCACTCAGGGATGCATATGTGTTCCATGCATCCCCATGCAGGCAGTTTCATTGATGTCAATTGGGATGCAGACGCTGTGTGGAGATGTGGGTGTATGGCCCTGAATGCACACTGCATCCGGAGCTGTGCACCAATTCACATCAATGAAGCTGCCTGTATAGATATGCCCGGAACATCTGTGCATCCATATGTGGTTAAACACGACCCACCGCTGGAATACGCTTCAGTGAACAAGGCCCAAGTTACAGTACATGGCCAGAAACTAAAATTTGTTATACAATTTGTCATTATAACATACAAAGTCACGAATTACACATAGCAAGTAACTTGTAGCATATTGGATATATCCATGGTTGTCATGTATAAAAGTTATTTTCAGAGAAACATAGTTACATAGTTACATAGTAGGTGAGGTCGAAAAAAGACACCATCAAGTCCATCAAGTCCAATCTATGTGTGTGATTATATGTCAGTATTACATTGTATATTCCTGTATGTTGTGGTCGTTCAGGTGCTTATCTAATAGTTTTTTTAAACTATCGATGCCCCCCCCGCTGAGACCACCGCCTGTGGAGGGGAATTCCACATCCTTGCCGCTCTTACAGTAAAGAACCCTCTACGTAGTTTAAGGTTAAACCTCTTTTCATCTAATTTCAATGAGTGGCCACAAGTCTTGTTGAACTCCCTTCCATGAAAACGTTTTATCCCTATTGTGGAGTCACCAGTATGCTATTTTTGCAGATTGAAATCATATCCCCTCTCAAGCGTCTATTCTCCAGAGAGAATAAGTTCAGTGCTCGCAACCTTTCTTCATAACTAATATCCTCCAGACCCTTTATTAGCTTTGTTGCCCTTCTTTATACTCGCTCCTTTTCCAGTACATCCTTCCTGAGGACTGGTGCCCAGAACTGGACAGCATACTCTAGGTGCAGCCGGACCCAGGGCTGGACTGGGAATAAAATCCAGCCCTGGAAAAAAATCCATACCAGCCCCACAGCATTATTAAACCAGCGCAACAACATAACGTCATTATTTTCTTGTTCATGAAAGGGAAAACCATACATTTTAAAGCACATTTGAAGAGTGTATTATATATAGATAAGACAGATATGAAATCACATAGGGCTATATATATATATATTCCAGTTAAAAGTGGTAAGTGGTCAATCATCAAGGAGGACCCCAGGAACTCAGAATGTTGGGGGGGGGAGGCCACCTTCCACAGAAAGACTACACTAAGGTAAGGGGGGGTGGGTTACTGATATAAGGAGGAAACCATTTATATCAGTGCCCCCTTACATTATCGTATTCACTCCCCCCTTACATCAGTGACCCCCCCCCCCCTCAGACTGGCCTACCGGTGCTGTCACTGACCTCCACTCAGGTGCACCGTGCAGGGCTCAGTCAGTCGGCTCCAGCTCGGTGCCTCTGGTTTCTATCCCATAGTCTACTCTCCACAGTCCACACACGTCTGACTTCTCCCATGACCCTCATCACGGTGGTGCTCCCACTCTTGACTCCTCTCCAGACTCCATCAGAGACTGCAGACATGATACAGGAGATGGTCAGAGACTGCAGACATGATACAAGAGCTCAATGCAATGAACTTGAGAGCACTGGAAGGGGAGCCAAAAAGAACAGGGGTTGAGAGCACGGGGCAGAGAGCACAGGGGGCTGGAGAGCGATGGGTGGAGCTTGAAAGCACCGGGGGGCCAGAAAGAACAGGGGTGGGGAGAATGGGGGGGTGGAGAGAACTGTGGGGGGCGGAGAGCACTGGGGGGGGCTGGAGAGTGATAGGGAGAGCTGGAGACCACTGGGGGGGAGAAAGAACAGGGGTGGAGAGTACTGGGGGGAGAAAGAACAGGGGTGCAGAGCACTGGGGGGAGTGGAGCGCGCTGGGATGGTGGCTAGAGAAGGGTGGGGAGAGCTGGAGAGCAGGGGGGGCATAAAGAACAGGGGTGGAGAGAACTGTGGGGGGGGGCTGGAGAGTGTGGTGGGGGAGGAGAGCACGGGCGGGGGGGAGCCAGGGAGCACAAGGAGAACTAGGGGGGCAGTAAAAGAAGTTGGATAGGAGGATCAGCAGGGGGGCCGCATTTAGAGGAAATGAGCTTTCTATATTCCTCCATGCAACCGCTGAATGCTTGATTCTCCTCCTCTCCCTCCTGCAAGCATTCAGTGGCTGCATGGAGGATTATAAAAAGCTAATTTCCTCTATATGCGCCCCCCCCGCCGATCCTCCTATCAGGCACACAGGGCGGGCTGTACGGGCGGGCATCTCCTCCTGTGAATCACGGAGCTGGGTGGGTCTGTGTTCGGTGGCGGCGCTGTAACGCGGTCCTGCCCCCCTAGGCCGGCTCGTGTGATAGGCGGAGCACTGATTCTATCTACTATCACACGAGCCGATCTAGGGGGCGGGACTGTGTTACCGCTGAGCACAGACCCAGCCAGCTCCGTGACACACAGGAGCAGGAGAGAGGGGAGCACTGCAGCCTCAACTCAAAATGGCCCCAGGGCAGGCGGCCTACTGGGAAATCTCCCAGTATCCCAGTAGGCCAGTCCGGCCCTGGCCTGACCAGAGTCTTGTAGAGCGGGAGAATCATCGTTTTATCTCTGGAGTTGATCCCCTTTTTAATGCATGCCAATAGGATTCGGGCGGAGAGGGATGTGACGTACACAGGTGTAGGGGAGGGGCTCGTCAGTGGGGTGGAGGAGGAAGCGTCTGATCCGAATGGAGGTACTGAGGGACGGAGAGGCAGCGGGCGGACAGAGCAGACGCTGCCAATGGTAAAGCAGCGACAGCACCGTGGAAACCCGAAAGCCAGAAGCAGGAGACCTGTTCCCGAGGAGAAGGACTAGGGTGAAAGATCTGCCCAGCAAGACGCATACCCCAGGAGATGGGTTACGGAGACGGACCTCCTGAAGTCCCAGAAGCCTGACTAATCCCTCCTGGTCCGCGTCCCCCCCATTGCTCAGTAGCCCCCCCGCAACCCACGAATGCACTGGGAGCTATCAAGTGCTCCTCTACCCCCCACGGAGGAAGCGCACACAGTCGGCATAGTAACTCCTTAGAGTGACGGCAGTGTGGAGGTCAAAGGGCGGCAGCAGGAGACAGTGCAGCGAAGTACAGCACAGCTGGAAAAACAGCACTAAGCACAAAACACACTGAGGGGGGAGGGGGGGGCGAAACCACTGCAGACGTTACTTTCTTTGCTTATTTTTCTATTTTTGTTACCCTGGGGCTTCTCTCTCCCGACTTGGCGGGGTGTGGGGGACAGCCTGGGTAGGGCCTACAGGATAAAGGGGAGAGGGAATAGAAAGAGTTCTGAGAAACGAAGGAAGGAAGCCCAAAAAATAAATAACAATGGAAGTCAAATGTTTATCGTATAACGTAAAAGGTTTAAACTCACCTGGTAAGAGAAATATGGTGTTAAAAGAAATACAAACATATGGTACAGATATAATTTTTTTACAGGAGACACATTTGGTTCAAGAGGATGGTATTTTTAGCTGGAGACTAGGATGTACCCCACCTGGATATATTGTGATTCACCAACCAAAAGGGCGAAGGGAGTAGCTATCGGGTTTGCACAACGGATAAAGATTAAAATTGTGGACAGGAGGGTGGATATAGAGGGGCGATTTTTGTTTATTAAAATACAACTGTGGGGCAAGACTTATACTCTGGCCAACATATATAGCCCAAATAAAGACCCAACCAGATATCTCTCCCGGACCCTGAACAGGTTGGTGGAATTCAGTGAGGGGGAAGTGATACTGGCAGGAGATTTGAACATGTGTATGGATCCAGTCTTGGATAGATCATCTGGATCAGGAGGGGAAGTAAATAAACAGCTACTGAGTCTCAGGCGGAAACTATATGATAATCATCTGGTGGATGTCTGGAGAATCCAACACCCTAAGGAGAGGGACTACACTTTTTTTTCCCCGGTCCATAGGACTTATTCAAGGCTGGATTACTGGTTTGTTGATCATTCCTTGTTGGAGTCAATAGCGGGATCGAGGATAGAAATTATGACCTTATCAGATCACGCCCCAGTAACAATAACAATAAGATTAGAGGGCCAACAGAGGAACCCCTTTACATGGAGGTTAAATGAAAAATTACTTGAGAAGGAGACTATTGTGGAGAGAGTTCAGTCAGAAATTGACGAATTCTTCCACAATAATGATTCTGAGAAGATTTCCGGGACAATAATATGGGAAACCTTCAAAGCCTATATTAGGGGGGTCCTTATCTCGATAGGTGCAGGGGAGAAAAAAGAAAGGAAAAAAAAGATAGAAAATCTTGTAGTAAAAATACACCAACTAGAACAAACACACAAAGCCAGGGGGGGAGAGGAAAAGGAGGTGTTGGCAGAATTAATGATAAAGAGAGAGGAATTAAGGGAAGTAGTAACAGAAGACTCCTGGAAAAATAGAAATAGACATCTTAAAAAGATCTACCAGAGGGGGAACAAAGTAGGAAAACATCTAGCTACAATAGTCAAGAAAAAAGAAGGAGGAAAATTATATTGAAAAGATCAGGAATAGAAAGGGTGAAAGCAGATACACTTCTAAAGAAATAGGGGAGGAGTTCAGACAGTACTTCTCGTTGCTCTACTCAGTGGGGAAGAAGGAAAAAGGTAGGATAGAGGAGGTAAAGATGAGGGAGTTTATTAAGGAAGCAGACTTACCAACACTTACAGAAGTAGAAGCAGCGGAATTAGAGAGACCAATGACACATGACGAGATAATGCAGGCACTCGAAGCAACCCCTACAGGGAAAAGTCCCGGGCCTGATGGCTTCACAGTGAGTTTTTTTTAAAAGTTTAAGGAGACCCTGATCCCCAGACTATGCCAGTTGTGGAATACGATGGGGAAACAGGGGGAACTAGGCAGGGACGCTCTACTGGCATCAGTGACATTGGTACCTAAGGAGGGCAAGGACCGTACCTTGTGCTCAAGTTACAGGCCAATAGCATTATTAAAGATACAAAATTGTATGCCAAAGTGCTTGCCCTCCGATTAAAAGAGAGAATGCCTTACTTGATCCACCCAGATCAGGTGGGATTTGTGCCGGGGAGAGAGGGCAGAGACAATGGGTTTAGATCCCTACTAGTAATGGAAGCGTTTAGGGCAGGTAGATCCCCAGCCATTCTCTTGTCAATAGACGCCGAAAAGGCATTTGACAGAGTCGACTGGGGATTCATGTTCACTACGTTAGAGAAGATGAGAATAGGGCCAACAATGTTAAAGTGGATTAGAACACTCTATAACCAACCGACAGCGTATGTGAAAGTAAATAACATGCCCTCAGCCCAGTTCACCATGCAAAACGGGACTAGGCAGGGCTGCCCTCTCTCCCCGCTTCTATTTGTCCTAGCGTGGGAACCCCTTCTCGCCCGGATTCGGAAGAGCCCGGACGTGAGTGGGTATAAGGTCAACGGGGAAGAACATAAATTAGCCGCATTCGCCGATGACGTATTATTATATATTTCAAATCCTAGAATCTCCATTCCCAATCTGTTAGCAATTCTGAGACAATATAGTGAGCTCTCTAACTTTAAAATTAACTTAGATAAGTCAGAAGCCCTAAAAATAAACATCAACAAAGTAGAGGTCAGTGCCTTAGCGGAAGTGTTTCAATTCCCATGGAAAGATAACATAAAATATCTGGGGGTAATCCTGGTAATTACCAGGGAAAACCTCTATAATTTAAATTTTATACCCCTCCTGAATGAAATTAGAACAGAAATAAAAAGAATAAGCTATTGCCCGGTCTCATGGATAGGACGAGTAAATGTTGTGAAGATGGTCCTAGCACCAAAAATACTCTATAGGATGCAGATGCTCCCAATTCCCTTAGCACAAAATTTCTTTAGAAGACTGTCAGATTTAATAAGCAAATACGTCTGGGAAAAGAAAAACCATAGAATAGCACACAAAGTATTGAGTAGAGGAAAAACACAAGGGGGGTTAGCAATACCCGATTTTAGGAATTACTTTAAAGCGATTATTTTAGCACGGGCACTAGAGTGGGAGAAAAGCAGAGAAAGTAAAAGATGGGTTAGTTTAGAGATGGAGTTAAGTAACACGCAGTTAAATCACATGTTATGGAATCCACCTGGTCAGAGGAGATTAGGGACAGAAACGCACTTTATCACGCACCTTACACTGAAAATATGGGATCAGATTCACCAAAGTAACACATGGGAGTATAACTCACCCTTGATTTTTTTGAAAAATAATATATTCTTCCCTCCCGGGATGGAGGAGGTGGGGGGAAATTGGATTTTAAAGAAAGAAGCACAAGTAAAAGATTTGATCACAAGGGGGAAAATTCGTACACAACAAGAATTAGAATCACAAAGGGATTTATGGAAAATAAACGGGTGGAGGTATAGGCAACTTATGCACTTTGTACAAGGTCTGCCGGGGCCCTTAAGGGGGGGAGAGGACCTCAGAGAGATAGAGAAGTTATTTTGTAAGGAAGGAGGGAAGAGGAAGATTTCCGCAATATATAAAATCCTGAAGAATAAAGAAGAGTTGGAGCCACCGCCATATTTGAAGATATGGGAAGAGGAATTAGAATTAGGGCGTAGCTCGGAAATGATGGAAAACATTTTGGGGGCCACATATGGAACAGCATCAGATATAAAAACAATAGAGAGCAACTTTAAATGCCTGGCCAGATGGTATCTGACCCCGGCAAAACTTAGTAAATTTGCAGCAGAAAGATCGGCGGACTGTTGGAGAGGATGTGGGGAACTAGGAAACATGGCACACCTTTGGTGGAACTGCCCCAAAATTAAACTATATTGGAAGGAAGTGATTAAAACTAGCGAAGAAATAACAGGGAAAAATATACCGTACAATCCCTGGGACTGTCTGTTTCATGGGACGGAGGGAGGAAAAAAAGGGTACAGGTCCTCCCTAACCCCAATATTATTAAATTCTGCAAAAAATTTGATCCCAAAGAAGTGGCAGCAATCAGAAGGCCCAAACCTTAGAGAGTGGATCAATAGAGTAAATGAAGTGTACTTAATGGAAAAAATAGAGCCAGAAACCCAAGTAGATAGAAATCATGAGGAGGAAATGGGCAAGTGGGGCCCATGGGTGGCATTTAGGAAATCCAAACGGTATGTGGAAGTAATGATAGCATAAATCTCCAGACTATTGTTGTTAAAGTGAAAGTAGGAGAAGTGGCGTATAGAGTGAAGAAGAGGACTGTCTGCAGAGGTAGGCTGGGGGGGAGGGTGGGAGTGGGGAACAAAAGGGAAAAATATCACTATGTAATTAAACGTGAAAAGGAGTATTTGATATATGTTGTGATAAGTTTTATAGAGCCCCATATGAATGTAGGGGTGAAGGTTTTTTGTATTTGTGTAAAAGAAAATAAAGAATTAAAAAAAAAAAAATAATGCATGCCAATATTCTGTTTGCTTTGTTAGCAGCAGCTTGGCATTGCATGCCATTGCTGAGCCTATCATCTACTAGGACCCCAGGTCCTTTTCCATCCTAATGTCCATATGTGTTTCAAACAAATAAATCCAGGAAAAAAGTGCCTTTATGTGGCTAAATCCTCTTCAAAATCACACAACAGTGATTACTTATAAAACCTTATAATCCAAATATATACTAGAATATACTGAGGAAGATACGATTTATCCCTGTATCGACACATGTTGGGGAGGGGACAGGACGGTGCAGGAGACAGCTGATCTGTCTCAGAATGGAGAGACACACTATTTCGGCATTTTAGCATGCTTTTGGCTTTCTATAGAGTGGTGCACTGAAGCATTACATAGTTACATAGTTAAGTCAGGTTGAAAAAGCGCATCTAGTTCAACCATAAAAAAAAAAAAAAAAAATATATATATATGTCATACAATCCCATATGCCCAATCCTATTCCCACAGTTGATCCAGAGGAAGGTGCAAAAACCCCAGAAAAGCATGATCCAATTTGCTACAGCAGGGGAAAAATTCCTTCCTGATCCCAGAGAGGCAATCGTATTTTCCCTGGATCAACTTTACCTGCAAATGTTAGTACCCAGTTATATTATATACATTTAGGAAAGTATCCAGGCCTTTCTTAAAGCAATCTACTGAGCTGGCCAGAACCACCTCTGGAAGGAGTCTATTCCACATTTTTACAGATCTTACTGTGAAGAAACCTTTCCGTATTTGGAGATGAAATCTCTTTTCCTCTAGACGTAAAGTGTGCCCCCTTGTTCTCAGTGTTGACCGTAGTGAATAACTCAACACCAAGTTCACTATATGGACCCCTTATATATTTATACATGGTGATCATATCCCCCCTTAATCTCCTCTTCTTAAGAGTAAATATATTCAGGTGACCCTACAATAGGGATTAAACTTTTTCATGAAGGGAGTTTAACAAGACACCTGGCCACTCATTAAAATTAGAAGAAAAGAGGTTTAACCTTAAACTACGTAGAGGGTTCTTTACAGTAAGAGCAGCAAAGATGTGGAATTCCCTTCCACAGGCGGTGGTTTTAGCGGGGGGGCATCGATAGTTTCAAAAAACTATTAGATAAGCACCTGATTGACCACAACATACAGGGATATACAATGTAATACTGACATATAATCAACACATAGGTTGGACTTGATGGACTTTTTTCAACCTCACCTATTATGTAACTATATGTAACTATGTAATTATTGGGAGAGGAGGGGGATAGCAAAGGAGGAAAGGAAAAGTGGGGAAGAAACACCAAAGCGGGGAGAAGAAATTGGCTAATAGGGGAAGGGGTAGGGAATAGGAGTAATGAAAGACAAGGACCACCCCTAATTGCATGATGGGGGGACAGCAGTGGTATTTAGGTGCAGCAAAATAGTAGGTCCTTACACTCATCCAAGAAGATAAAGGCACTCCAATAGAAGCTCATTTGAAGATGGGTTTTTATGTTTGTTTTGAGAGTAATGGATAAGTTCTTCCATCCTCCTGATTTCTTCCACCTTGTCGAGCCACATGGATATCGTAGGTGGAGAAAGGTTTTTCTAGTTCAGGAGGATGCAGACATTGGTTGCATTTAATAGATGACAGAGAACTGACCTGCTCTGGCATCTTTTTAATATTGTATCCATGCATGTTATGATGCGTAACTGATTGTTGTTAGGCGATGCCTTCAAGATGCCCAAAAAATATGTTTTTTTTATCAGTGTAGATACTGCTTCTGGTGCTCATACTGCACTGCCCTATACTGGACTAGCTATGTCAGGGCCTGGACCTAAACATGGGACCTCTGCTGTGTCTGGCAATGACTCTTCTCGCTGAGCTACCTGAGATGCTGGACAGCACCCTGTCTGATCCACAACAACCCTGCCTTGTGCCTTGACTTCTGCTGAACCTTGAACTCTTTGCTCCTCCCATGAACTTCCTAATTTAAGCCATGTATCTGCACTTCCTGTTTGCCAGAATATTGTGCCCTCTCCAGCCAGTATCTCACTCCTGTCTTCCATGTTGCCGTCCATATTGTGCTACCACTTGTTATAGACCCTTGGCTTGTTCCTGGACCATGCTTCCACCTGATCCCAACCTGCAACTACTTGCCAAGGATATAATGAAAAGCATGACTACCACATCTGGTGGGAATGCCCCAGGCTTCAAAAGTTTTGGAACAGGGTACTGAAGCTCATCTACATGGTTACTGGTATATGTGTTCCCAATCCCCACCCCACAATGTGTATTGTTCTATGACTCACCCCAGAGGACAACTAAACACTCACAATCCCTGATATTCTTTATATTAATAACAATCAAAATCACAATCCCTAGGGCCTGGAAGAACGCAGTGACCTCTTATCCTGTGATCAAACATAACACTTGAAAAATTAGGCAGTATACTAAAAGACAAACAATAACATTTCAAAAGATTTGGAACCCCTTGACTGAATTAATTGCTGGTGCTTGAAGTCATAACCTCGTGTTTACTCCTAGGCCCCATTCCTTTCGTGCTTCAAGATGGGACACTGCACATTCTATCTATTGGTCTTTCTCCTTTTCTTTTCCTTCCTCTTTACTTGGGCCTCTGGCCAATCTCAACTCTTGCCTTGGTCTTTGTTGTGTGACAATCATATTTCCATATAATTGCCTTAGTAATGAATCCTAGAAATCTTCATGGCTGTACTCTGTCATATTTGGTTATTGTCACAACCTTATCTTTATCTGTTTTGTACAAAAACTGAATAAAACTACTGAAAGAAAAAGCATGCCTAAACAATACTGTTTAGGATGTTTGTAGTAGGAAAGTACTCTGAAGTGCTCTTTCCATTTTAAGGTACATACATATGGAAAATAAAGTGGAAGAAGTGGCCGCACACCAAAAGCGTGCTTAAAGAGGAGCTCCAGGCTCCTTCAGAAAAAAATAAAAGTCAGCAGCTACATATACTGTAGCTACTGACTTTTAATATAAGGACACTTACCTGTCTTCAATCATCTTTGGGTGAAGGCACCGGCATCTCTAGTAAGGGAAAAAGGAAGTGAAACCTTGCGGCTTCACAGCCTGCTTCCTACTGCACATGAGCGAGTCATGCTGCACCTTGGGAATGGTCCCGTAGTCTTCTGGGACACGTAATGTGTCCCAGAAGACTGCGGGTGAAGGAGGAGGGGGTGTAAGCTTCCGGCTTAGCTGTGGGCAATTTGAGCCGGAAGGGGGAGCGGGTACCTGTCAAAACCAGGTACCTTCTCCCCCCCAAAAATTGCCAAATGTGGCAGTGGGGGGGGGGGGGGTGGATGGGCACAAACAAGTCAAGCTTTCCCCTTTGCCCCTTTCCCCTTTTCTTCAAGGTTATGATTAAGCACACTTTTGTGTAAAACATGTCAACCATCTTTTGTCCGTGGTGTTTGGTGTTCATCTTTATTATGGAATGAATCATTGCAACTATTGGCATCTTCCTGCGGTGTGCAGCCACTTCTTCCAGTTTATGTTTCGGTGACGAGCTGGGCGGGCACCTGCATGAGAGAGCCAGGCTAGATCCCACCTGTCACTTGCCTGGAGCAGCAGCATCTCTTTCATTGTTAAAGACATATGGGGATGGGGTAGATGAGGTGTAGGTTAAAAAGGGAGAGTAGGGAGAAAGCAGAGTAGAAGAGAGAGGGAATATGTTGAGATCACTGGTCTAATATTATTTGGGAGACCAAGGAGATAGCGACGGAGGAAAGGAAAAGTGGGGAAGAAACACCAATGCGGGGAGAGGAAATTAGCTAATAGGGGAAGGGGTAGCGACAGACAAGAACCTCCCCTAATTGCACGATGGGGGGACAGCAGTGGTATTTAGGTGCAGCGAAGTAGTAGGGCCTTACACTCATCCAAGAAGATAAAGGCACTCCAATAGAAGCTAGTTTGAAGATGGGTTTTCATGTTTGTTTTGAGAGTAATGGATAAGTTCTTCCATCCTCCTGATTTCTTCCATCTTGTCGAGCCACATGGTTATCATAGGTGGAGAATGTATTTTCTATTTCAGGAGGATGCAGGCATTGGTTGCATTTAATAGATGACAGAGAACTGACCTGCACTGGCACCTTTTACTCCCTTTTTAATCTTGTATCCCTGCATGTTATGATGTGTAATTGATTGTTACTAGGCGATGCCTTATAATATGTATATTGTAGACACTGCTTCTGGTGTTCATACTGCAGTGCCCTATGCTGGACTTGAACCTGGAACCTCTGCTGTGTCTGGCAATGACTCTTCTCGCTGAGCTACCTGAGATGCTGCACACTGTCTGATCCATTGGACAACCCTTCCTTGTGCCATGACTTCTGCTGAACCTTGAACTCTTTGCTCATCCCATGAACTTCCTGGTTTAAGCCATGTCTCTGCACTACCCCTTTGAAAGATTATTGTGCTCTCTCCAGCCAGTATCTTGCTCCTGTCTTCCATGCTGCCGTCCATATTGGGCTACCACTTGTTGTCGACCCTTGGCTTGTTCCTGGACTACACTTCTGCCTGATCCCAACCTGCAACTACTTGTTATTGACCTTTGGCTTGTTTTACTGACTACGCTTCTGTTTGACCCATACCTGCTTATCTGCTTCTGGACCCCGGCTTGCTCACCCCCCTGGTGATCCAATCCTGAGGACCGCAACCTTGTACTAACATGCAGCCAAATCCATCTCCACCATCAGGAGCTCTAGTGAACGCCGGTTAGTACTTAGACTCTGCACCAAAGATGAGCCCGCGACATCCGCCAGGGTGACTTCCTGTGTACCTATCCTGCTGGTCGGTGGTAGTCCCGCTACTGCTTTAGCAACTGGTCTTCGAGCCTGACCCCTGATCGGGACAAGTTGAGTAACAGCCACACCACACAGCGCTGTATACTCACACAGACTTATATTGTAGACAAGAAAAGGGGTCTGACCAGATATCTTATATTACTGAGAGCTCTGGGTCTTTTCTGGAGAGAGTCTATTCTTCACAACCGCTGTAACAGAAAAGTGGAGGTATGACTAGAAAAATCAATGTTGTTAGTACAGCATTTATAACAGAATTCATATTTATTGCCTTTACTTTAAAGATGAAGATGGAAATTGATACATAGTTATATTGGTCCATAACTGTGGGATACCCCTGGAAGCTGAAAATCAGTGTAGTAGGCACCATTAATACAGTGATTTCTTCTAGCTACTAGGTCCCAGAAGATGTACTTCTGCTCATTGAACACAGGTGGTCATTTTGCTTGGCATAGAGAACATCTTCCATTTTCTCAATAGACACAAAGGATTCTCTGATTCTCATTCTCTCCCCGTGTCTCCATCTCATCCAATCAGAGAATGATTTGCATTCACTGAGTAAATGCAAATGGTGTCTCTGAATGGCACCTGCGCCGAGCAAACAACCTCCTGTATTCAACAATGAACCAGGGCAGCTGCTTGCCATGGGACCTGGAAGCTAGTGGAGATCACTATAGTAGGTGTGCCTACTACAAAGATTTCCAGCTTCCATGGGGATCCTACAGGTATAACACATACATACATACAGTGGTCCATGTAAGCAGGTGCTTACAGGGTACAACTGACTGTATTCTCGCTGTTAAGGTATTTGCACTATGTAGCTAGTTTCAGCTGCTAGGGATGGGAAGGGGTTAACTGAAACTAGACTCTTTACTTGGTTTTTCTAAGGTCCTGACTCTTGTAGTGGGTTGATATATTTGAGAGGGGAGGGCTCGGTAGAGGCTGTTCTTCAGAAGAGCGTTGTATCGGGCCTGCAGAGCCATGTAGTCCCGTTGGAGCAACGGAATTCCCCACCACTTATATGTGCTGTGCTATGGACTGCACTGCTGAATTGTTCAGTAAAGTTATTAACTGTTGAAAGTCTAGTCTGAAGTCATTGAAAGGGGTGCATTAAGGAACATGGCGTATCAAACATACTCATGTTTGTCAGTATGTTTTTGGCTTTTTTTATTCAATAAAATTTGGTGGTGGACTTGTGGTAATGCACTAGGCGTTTGGGTCCTCCTGTGTCTTTTTACAGTAGAGGGGAGATGGCAGGAAGATGCCCAACATGATGTTGCTATGACTAACCAGGACTGGTAGGATTGCTATAGCAGCCAGTGGGAAGGTGGTATCGGGCATGGGTGGCTGGTCCTCTGGTTAGTGTGGGAGTCTGTTCTGCCACTGGGAGTGAGGCAGCAAAGTAGCTGAGCTGGTGGAGTGGGACAGAGGCTCCACGGTGATACCCTCAAAATGCTGCATTCAGGAAGATAATGTGTACAGTGTCACAGGAAGAGTATCTCACAGTGAAGAAAAAGGTGGACAGCTCACTTCTAATCATGGGGTACCACCTTAATGCTGATTCTCACATGACTGTGGTCCCGCCTGGTCCTGTGCATTAGTGAGTGCTTCCATGAAATGGTCCCCATTCTTGGGCAGTTTGGCCCCAGCCTCACAACCTGGTGTAGTCCACATCTACAGGGCGAGTAGGCCCCACCCAAATCCAAGCTGGAGCAATGTAACTATGTAAATATGACCATACGTAAATTTCATTTTATTTTGAAAATACATTAAAATGTAATTACTGGAATAACCAATTACAATATATGCATCAATAACCCTCCTCATTCACATAATTCTGTTTATTACTGCAGTATAGCTGTTCATTGAGGGTAGACTATTCATTCAAATCTTTATTGGCAAAGGAAACCAGAACAGCAGTATTTTTGAATGCAAACTTTTTATTGGGAATGAAATACATTACAAAGAGATTACTTCTTGGGATAACCCTGAAGTCAAAATCATGTCTCTGTGGGTTACACAGATTATACAGGGAATTAAAGTAACTTCCAATAATAAAGTGACGGTGTCATATCAGATTAAGATGAGCAGGATTCACATGCGCAGGCAGTGTGGGCTTCTACCATTTCTGTGATATCTTCAGGTTTGTCTAGGTATGTTTGTCCTTCAACCAGGTCCAGAGCTGAATCTACAGGAAGAAGAAACATTAAAAATGATAAATTAGACTTCATAAAAAATGAAAGTGCTGTGTAGAGACTCCAGGCTTAAACATAAAATTGAGGCAGAAATAATCTAAAAACAAACCACCGCAACTATTCAAATTCAAATGATAGTATGAGCGTTCCAAGCAATTATTCTCTTGCAGTATAATTGCTTGTAAAGGTTGTCATTTATTCAGATCATGGTATAGCTAGTAGTAGTTAACCACATTACCTAGACTTGTTTGTAAATACTGAAGACTTGGGAATGTTGAATTTCACTACTCATTCAAATGGCTTCCTCAGTTCACATACTGTAAGTGTGGGGAATGGGTGTTTTCATAAACAATCACAGTTCCTATCTTGTTCTTGGACAATCGACATCTGCCTTGACACATCTCATGACACTATTGTGATTAGTTAAATTGCCCATAAGGAACTATTTCTCAGATACTTTTTAGCATTAGGTAGGCCGAAGGATACCTGGCTTTTTTAAAGTAACAAATTCAATACCATAAAGCAGGGTTTCTCAAACAAGTGTCCATAGAACACTAGGGTTCCTCCAGAGGTTGCTAGGGGTTCCTTGAGCAATGAGCAATTTTTGCCTCTCTGACAAGTTCCCCTTGTTTTTTTTTAAGCTATCTGTAAGGGGGTAGTTCTTCCCAATGACCACAAGTTTAAGAAACATGAGTTGTAGATATAGAAATTTTTAGCAGGGGTTTACTGAGACAGGAAAGTTATATCAAGGGTTCCTCTGTGTTGAAAAGGTTGAGAAAGGCTGCTTTAACATTTAGATGAATAGTTTAGTGCACTAATAAACACTGATAGTTAAATAATACCGTTTTTTTTTTTTTGTTGTTTTTTGTAGAGGGCTATCAGGTCAATAAAAGCAACAACTAAGGAGGAAAGAGGGACAGATAAATTTAGTTCCAAAAGAAGGACTGTCTCTCTAAGGCTTTAAGGTCTCATTCATAACGCTGTGAGTTTGGAGAAACGCACCCACACCCACACCTACACCCACAAGCAAGTCAAATTGGGAGAAGCAGCTGTGTCTTTGCAGTCTCTGCATCCCAATTGATTTGAATGAGGACTACCTGCTTGCGGATGCATGGAACACCTGTGCATTCCAGGCAGGCAAAAGACAGACCTTAAGTACTCCCATGTGGATGAGGCCTTAATCAGGAACAGTAGGGGGCTATGGATTTGAATTAGTGGTGAAACATCTTCAGCATTACAAGGCCAGTCCAGTTCATGTGTGATTAACTACCTCTAGCTATTCTCTAACAGAGTTTTGTACAACTTTGACATTTTTAGACTGATTTTAAAAAGAAAGGCAACTTTGGGTATCATGCATGTGTGATTTAGAACTTTGTTTATTTCCCTTCTAGCAAATAAATTGGTCTCCCCTTCCTGTTGCTAAGGTATAACACAATATGTAGAGGGCAACACAGACTGTTAAATTCAGACCAATTCAGACTGTTCATCAATCAGATATGTTATACAATACTCTTTTAATGTTAACTCTTTGTAAATGAAAACTATATTTCTTGAAAGAAAAGGCCCAATGATGTGCTTTTTTTTATTGAACTGGTATTTTCACTTTATACACTGAAAAAGTTGAATGAACACCTACCATAGGGCAGACAGTGGAAACCAATGGGCACTTTAACGGTCTTGATTGCACGACATTGTTTGGAACAGCGCAGGACAGGATGAACATTATAACACTTGGACTTTTCACCATAGATTACATCCTCGAGTTTCACAAGAGTGTGTTTAAGGTTGCAACCTTAGCAGAATAAATTAAGCAAAGGAAGAATTACATTTTTTGGAAAATGTTTCTTAGTCCCCCCAGTCCTCCCTTGAAAAAAATAGAACTATTAAACAAAGACTGTTCTCCGCCTTCATTTTATTATTGTTAGTGCTTGTGCATCTCTGCAATTAACCCAAATTATTAGTATACCTCCCCCAAGCTAACCCCTAAATCCCCTTTATAGACTTACTGTACCTATCATTGAGTATTTCATTGAGCTGATCTTTCTTTTGCAGTTTCTTTGATTTTTCTTGTTCTAGTTTATTAAAAGCATGTTATTCCCCACTGTGTCTTTTGAGAAATGCAATAGGTATTCTTGTTGTGAAGAAGCTTTACTGTTAATTAACATGCCCCAGGGGCAAAATTATGGTTGATCGCTTTCCAAAAAAAAAACTGTACAGAAGATATGGATGGTGGCTGGTGCCATGTAAATACACCCCTAGAGGGAAATATGTAAAATGGGATGGTTACCTCTGCAATATTGTGTTGATCTACCAATAGCCTAATGTTTAGTGTTAAGGTAGAATTTGGTTGCTAACTATACAAGCTTCCCACCATCACCACCAACCACCCAGAGTTGGTTTCTAGGAATACCTTCTGTGCAGGACTGAGAAGGAAGGATCCAAGAATGAATATGGCTAGCTGCATCCTTGGCAACAGATCCATCAGGTCTTCGGAAGTCTTGAACGAACTGATCATCATTATGACCGCATATACCGCATAACTGGCCTTTCATGGTGAGAGTTGGTCGTACCTGGTATGACAGACAACAACTGAGATGGAGATGGTATGTTTTTGCATAAATCCACATTCTATTCCCATCCTGAAATACTTTCACTGTCTGGCTCAGTCTACTGCATATGAACTACATGTTGTATAATTAAGACACAGTTTGAGGAAATACAAAGATGTAAAAGATACATAAGGTTAATACCTGAACATTTCCTTGATCATAGTTAATGTTCTCGATACCAAAGTCGGGTGCTACCAGGGACACACCTGTTTCCGTCTTTAAAATTTCAACTGGTGGTTCTGTTGATGCAACAAACATTTTAGCTTTATATTTTAGCACAATCCACCTGACATTTTTTTTTTTTATGTAGAAAAAGGGTACATACCACCAAAGGATTTGTATGGGAGCTGTTCCATAGAAAGAGCATGGTCATTGATGGTCATTTTTGTAGCACCAGACTGCTGGTACATGTTAATCTCACTGAATGAAAAAAGGAAAGGGGACTTTTTAACATGTTTTTCTTTATTGCTTTCAATGTTATCATTTGAATGTTTAAGTAAGTATTTTGGAAGTATAATTAACTTTGCATATTGCTCTTTGGCTATTAGCCCCTTCCCACCCTCAATCTGTATATTAAGGTTCCCTGACACGATGCTCCATGCCAAGGATACAATTAAATATGTTCTCCCCTTTGAGAACCAGCAAGCAACACTTTGAATGGCTGCTTGTTCTGAATTCTGGCAGTCAGTAAAAGCCAGGTCCTCTCTAATGATTAGGAACCAATTAAAGAGGTTTCTGATTTGATGTGAATATTACATTAGTGAAAGCTTTGAGTCTTCATATGAACACTGCCATATTTTGACTGCGATGTTCATCAGATACAAAAAATAATATTAAGTTAAATTTAAAATATAAAAATATGTATAAAAATTGTTTAGGCATGGAAATTAGTCACAGAGTTGGTTTAAAGGAAAGCAACGCACATTGATGCTGCCAAATGTGGTCTGGGCATCTAGACATCAATAACCTCTGGTAAAAAAAAAGGGTTAAATAAGCCCTTCAATGGCAAATGATGACCTATGGCCTGTTTGCCATCCATAGTTGGTAGTGGAATCACACAGATTAAAAATAGGAGTGCTGTTACTCACCTTGAAAACATGTCTAGAAATGTATATATTAATTAAAGTGACACTAAACTCTGGTTTATTCAAGTATATCTACATTTAAAAAAGTACCTACTTTTGTTTTCAGCCCTAAATTCCCAAATCCCCCCCTTTTTTTTTCACTGCTGTGATCTGACTTCCTGTTAGAGGGCGGCTATATTCTTTCTCCATGGTCTGACTGTATGATGTAGGAACATAGCCACCCTTTGTTGCTCACTGAGATGGGCTATGGACTCTGGACTATTGGATTTATAGTATATATAGAGCAGTGCCCATGACCGCAACTAATGTGCACCGCTCATCACAAACAACTCTAAAGGCCAGTTCACACCATAGAAACGCAGTCCGGATGCGCTCCATATGCTTTTTTGCATGCGCTTTTTTGATGCATTCCAGTGTGTTTTTGATGCGTTTTTGATGTAGTCCAGTGCATTTCCCCCCCCCCTTTATTTTCCTTAACCTTAAATAAGAACATGGGTGTTCCAGTGCGTTTTTGGTGCATTTAGATGCATTCCAGTGCGTTCCTGTGAGTTTTTGATGCTTTTTACAGCGTTCCAGTACAGTCCAGTGCAGGAAGTATACAGCATGTTCTACTTTTTTTTCCTGGATCTGGAACGCACTGGGATTGCAAGGACTGGTGTGAACTATACCATTGAAAACCTACTTTATATGCATTTTTGATGCAGAAAAAAAATCGCACTGGACTACATGTGGTGTGAACTGGCCCTAAGTGAGGAGGAAAAGGAAGTTCAGGAGCTCACAGAGGACGTTACAAAGAGACAGTAAGACAACAGTAAGAAACAATTTCATGAAAAATAAATTATAAGACCAATAATATAAATTATTTTTGGAAAATAAGGATTGCCTTTAGCAGCAGTTTGCACACATAAATTATGTACTTACTAGTGGCCAAGTTTGATGTTAATGTCATTTTTGCTAGGCTCATCCTTGGATGGCTTTGCCATCACCATGAACTTTAATTCCTCGCTGCAGTCTTGGGCCAGGATGTGGTAGCAGCCCTCGGGTATTGTCTGGGCCAGATTTACTCCATTAAAGGTTGTGATCTGGTTTTCGGATACCTTGCATTCTCCTGTCAACAAGTGAATTTGGTCAGCATGTAAAAGAGCACCACTGTGGTCACTGTTTCTTTTTTGTACAATCTTTTAGCTCATCAAACCTTGCAAAGATTCCTTAAGGATCTGGGGGGCTTCAGCAAGTAAATTCAGAGATGCAGCCTGTAGAATGTCACTGTGTGGAAAGCGTTGGATTGGAATTGGCATTGGGATTCTGAGAGCATTGTAGTGCAGGGTAATCTGCAACCAGCCAATAAGGACATAGAGATTAGTTGCCATGTAACAAATTTATGACACCAATAAAGCACTACAATTAGTTCCTGTAATATACAAGTATTTTTCACTCATCATAAGTTGATTACAGGGCATTGGGGAAGACCCTAATACATGATTCCTTCCATCTCTTCACCTTAGCCCTATTGTATTTATGACCCAAATCTTTCTTTAGTCCAGATGCTGCTTTAATTTTCTGAATGTCTTTTATTATAAGGACATACAAACACAGCGACTAAGCCATGCCATACATGATGCATTTTTTTTTCTGTTCAACCAGCGGGTTGAACAAAAAAAAAATTACAGAATCCCCCATCCACACATTCAAAGTGGATAAAGGATGGGGGGGAGCTATTGTATTTTTCCAGTGGAGAGCCTTCCCTCCGCCAGCAGAATACAATGATCAGTGTTGCCGACTATATCTGGCAGCACTGATCGTTCAGGAAACACCCGACAGGCTGGTTTTGCACAAGTCTATTGACAGATCGACTTGTGTATAACTACCCTGCCCATACATGGATTGAAATGCAGCCAGTCCCTGCTGAACTGGCCATATCTGATCCATGCATGGCCGGCTTTAGGGGTTCGAGGTGCCCACGTTCCCTATTACTAGTGAGACAATGGCAATTCCTACATCTATACTAACAACTGATTAGGTAGCTAGATAGATATTGATGGGTGAATGTTGTTTTGGTCCATGCAGTGGGTCATTTTTGGATATGCAACAATTACCATCCTTTACATTGTGCCCTGGTGACAATTGTACAATTTAGAATCATGTTCTGTGTCAGTGATAATGGTCACCAGGACAAACAGAGGACTTTTCACTCATGAAATGGCAGGTGCAATACACACAGAAATATATACATATATATATATATTTACACTTGGAATCTGGAGAAGAATATCAACAGTACGTGGAGAGCTAAGGGCCACCGTGATTCTGATTTGATGCTGAGGGTTCTTCTTGTAAGTTTCAGAGAATCCAAAAACGTAAGCCATACCAGGGAAATATTTGTCCAAGCTAAAAAAAACACAGGAAGAACATTTAACACCGATGTAAGACTTACAGATGTTGTTAAGGCATAAAGAGCTTTTTTTTAAGCTTTTAAAATAAAATACAGGGCAACCAGAAAAGCATAAATGGAAGGTGCTGTGAACTGTGATTACAATCCTCTGTGTCTTCATCAAGGACAGTTATTGGAATGGAAACATTTCATCCAAATTTGTCACTGTTTTTCATGTATATCCCCAGGGTGTTTACTTTAAGCTGCACCTTTTATCAGGACCCACCTGTCATTAAATCCCCAGCTGTCTGCCAAGTCTCATAAGCTGGCCATACACGATACAAATTTCGGCTGCTTCCTGCTTAACCAGATTAAATTTGCTACATAGGTGGCCCTGTCAACCCCCTTCCACCTGACATCCTAGGATTGAAAAATTGAAAGAGGTACAGAAAGTTTACAGCCAAACAGCGGCTGCTTCCAATTTGGCATGTTGACAGCTGCCACAGGAAGCTCAAGGGATTTGAAGAATGTCTTCTGACTAACTGGTGGCTGAAGGAAAAAAATCTCACAGTGTATGGGTTCTTTGACATTGGCGGTAGTGCTTATTGCCCTCTGAAAAGTGTTCTGATTGACTGCTTTGCAGAGGGCATTATAGTAGCAGCTGATTTTTTTCTAATCCCGAAGCAGATTTTGTATTAGAAAATCGCAACTTCGAGCCTAAAGTTTGACTTGCATTTGCAGCATGCTCCCTTTGACTTCAATGGACCAGTTTGACAGGCTGTAGCGCCTGACAAGCTCTGCAGGCTAAAATAAGATTGCCACTGTCGTGGCATGTGTATTGCCCTGTCCGGCTGTAATGTTGAAATTTAGGTGGGTGCCCAGGGGAGCCACCTGTTTTTACCATCCCATGGCTGCCCATGTGAAAGAGCACTATGGCGAACTTTAGTCTTAAAACACACCTTTATAATGGCATCTTTTCAGGACACCATATAAACCTACAGCCCCAAAATTTTGCTTCCACCAACTTTTTCCTCATCTTTGTACCATCATCTAGTCATTGCTCTTCTACGACTTGTGTCTGTCTCTTTTATGAATTTATACTTTAAGATTTTTTTGGACAAATTTCTCATTCCTGGTGTTTCATCCATTTGTTTATTTGATGATTTTTAAAGCTTTGGTGATGACAGTATAAAAAACATCATTAGCACTATATAAATCCTAACAAAAACTTACTTTCCAATAAGAGACCTCAGCTGAGATGGGACTCTAGACCACTCAGTACTCACTCTCACAGCTGGCTGCCATCCCAAAAGACCAAGTTGAGCCTTGGTAACGATACTATAATCTTGACAGTTCTGTCCCCACTTCAAGCTGGCCTAAAAAAACCCAAAATAACAAATTGTTTTAATGTAAGGCATGGAAAGCTTGAGGCTTTTATATTTTTGTACACAGGCAGAGAAACTGGTTGGCCTACCCTAGATTCATATAAGTTCACCACTCCAGCATTAAAGCATGCTCTCCACCTGCTTGACTTGTCAAGGTCCACAACGAAGGCCTGTATGCGGGGTCTCAAAAAAGAATACTTTGTGTAGACAATCAGCTGGTATCCTTGGTGTGAGTTGTCATGTCTGATGGCCTTTACAGTCACAACCAGTATTGGAGGAGTGTTGTCTCCCAAAAACTTGCCCTATGCAGAGTTGGAAAACAAAGGAACAGGATGTAAGACGGATCTTGCCAACTGGAGATAAGCTTAGCATGAAAGATCTCAGACACCATGCCTACCTTGTTTAGAGCACTGATTCTGCTGGAAGAGCTTGAGGATGAGGATGAGGATGAGGATGAAGATGAAGAACCTGCCCGTTGTTTGCTGGCCTTCTAGAAAATGAAATGGTAGCTCAAGTTACAGTATTTTATTAATGCCTGTCATATTATACATCTATAAATTTTGATCTGCCATGCTAACCGTATAATTAGCCAGCAAAAAAAAAAAAAAGGCTCAGTGGAGCTTTCTTAAAACAGAAGGCATCTGCATGTCTTATTTTAAGGTAGTGGTGGTAGTCATGCAAATCATTCCTTAATACCTCTGTACCAGATGTGCATCCAAACTGCTGCAGAAATATATAAGTGTATCAGTGGATGAAATCAAAATCACATCCCAATTAGATATGTATACACACAAAAAAAACAAAAACGAACACAAGTCCGCTACTTAATGGGGTTGATTTACTAAAACTGGAGAATGCAAAATCTGGTGCAGCACTCCATAGAAACCAATCAGCTTCCAGGTTTTTTGTCGAAACTAAATTGAACAAGCTGAAATTAGAAGCTGATTGGTATCTATGCACAGCTGCCTCAGATTTTGCACACTCCAGTTTTAGTAAATCAACAAACCCCATTGTTATATCTGTAATGACATATGTGGTGCTAAAATAATATGGTTGAATTAGATAACTTTGTTGGGCAATGTTTGTGGGCTAGTCATGAGGACTTGCTTCTGTAGTACTACAGGAGCATGCAAAATCTCTGTTTTAAACAATTGTGATTTTTTTAACTGTTTTGTTATACCAATATAAAGTAAATGATTTTAGCAGTATTTTGCACACTTCCTGGGAAGTAACACCTAAAAAGTTTAATTTTTACTTTTATATAAACAAAGAAGAGGCCACAGTTTCTAAGACGATGGCAGAACTCAGTCCCTAAAACATATGAGAACCAAGAAAGAATTTTTGCCCACAGGACTTTCATGAGTTGTGCAAAAGGGTCACTGGTTTGAATCCCAACCATGACACTACCTGCCTGGAGTTTGCATGTTCTCCCTGTGCCTGCGTGGGTTTCCTCCGGTTACTCCGGTTTCCTCCCACACTCCAAAGACATGCAGGTAGGTTAATTGGATCCTCTCTAAAATTGGCCCTATTATGTGTATGTATGAATGTGAGTTAGGGACCTTAGATTGTAAGCTCCTTGAGGGCAGGGACTGATGTGAATGTACAATATATATACTGTATGTAAAGCGCTGCGTAAATTGACAGCGCTATATAAGTACCTGAAATAAATAAATAAATAAATAAATAAAATTGATACCAAACTGTAAAAAAGGGACCTGACTTCACTTGGCTGTGATCTTTTTTATACCTACGCCAGTCATGGTGTCTTTTCTGTGCACCTTTGTGAATTCCTGGTTGCGTAGGTATACCTTTTATACAGATGAATTTTTACTGCCTTTGGAGCGTTCAGCTACATATACAGTATCTCACAAAAGTGAGTACACTCCTCACATTTTTGTAAATATTTTATTCTATCTTTTCATGTGACAACACTGAAGAAATAACACTTTGCTACAATGTAATGTAGTGAGTGTACAGCTTGTATAACAGTGTAAATTTGCTGTCCCCTCAAAATAACTCAACACACAGCCATTAATGTCTGAACCGCTGGCAACAAACGTGAGTACACCCCTAAGTGGAAATGTCCAAAATGGGCCCAATTAACCATTTTTCCTCTCCGGTGTCATGTGACTCGTTAGTGTTACAAGGTCTCAGGTGTGAATGGGGACCAGGTGTGTTAAATTTGGTGTTATCGCTTTCGCTCTCACATACTGGTCACTTGCAGTGCAACATGGCACCTCATGGCAAAGAACTCTCTGAGGATCTGAAAAAATGAATTGTTGCTCTACATAAAGATGGCCTAGGCTATAAGAAGATTGCCAAGACCCTGAAACTGAGCTGCAGCACGGTGGCCAAGACCATACAGCGGTTTAACAGGACAGTTTCCACTCAGAACAGGCCTCGCCATGGTCGATCAAAGAAGTTGAGTGCACGTGCTCAGCGTCATATCCTGAGGTTGTCTTTGGGAAATAGACGTATGAGTGCTGCCAGCATTGCTGCAGAGGTTGAAGGGGTGGGGGATCAGCCTGTCAGTGCTCAGACCATACGCCGAACACTGCAACAAATTGGTCTGCATGGCTGTTGTCCCAGAAGGAAGCCTCTTCTAAAGATGATGCCCAAGACAGCCCACAAACAGTTTGCTGAAGACAAGCAGACTAAGGACATGGATTACTGGAACCCTGTCCTGTGGTATGATGATTAACTTTTTTTGTTCAGATGGTGTCAAGTGTGTGTGGCGGCAACCAGGTGAGGAGTACAAAGACAAGTGTGTCTTGCCTACAGTCAAGCATGGTGGTGGGGGTGTCATGGTCTGGGGCTGCATGAGTGCTGCCAGCACTGGGGAGCTACAGTTCATTGAGGGAACCATGAATGCCAACATGTACTGTGACATACTGAAGCCGAGCATGATAACCTCCCTTCGGAGACTGGGCCGCAGGGCAGTATTCCAACATGATAACGACCCCATACACACCTCCAATACGACCACTGCCTTGCTAAAGAAGGTGAGGGTAAAGGTGATGGACTAGCCAAGCATGTCTCCAGACCTAAACCTTGATTTTATTTTGAACTATGAAATATATTTTGTATCTTTTTTATATTTTGGTATGAATTTCATGACAGTCCCGCGGGCACAAATTCTTTCTTGGTTCCCATTTTTGCCTTTCTTTTTTGTGTATACACATCTAAAACTGCTGCTTTACAGCACAGATGCAGCCTATAATTTTTGAGATTTGTGATGGATGTGAGATAAGCAGATTCCTTTAAGAGGGCTTCATGGTGGTGGTTTAGTTGAAGGCTTTATGTATCTTTTTAGCCCACCTCATCATAACCTGTTTGGTTATCCCTACAAAAGCTGACATTTTGAGAAATGTTACTTATATATGAAATTTTGCAAAGGGAAATGTGGTGATGATACTCCTGGCTAATCAGATATCATTAAGCCGAAATTGTTAGATTTTGACTTTGTTGAGTTGGTAAAGGTTTTTACAGAATGACTGGCGTCTTGAACTTTTTGTAGAATGGTATAATCCATTGTACATGGATGGATTATCCATGGTATAATCCATCCATAATCCATGGTCATTGGTACAATCCAATGATCATAAGTTTTATGCACGGTCACAATACACAGTGTGCTTTTTTTCTCTCACTGTGTGCCATATATGTTTTGCACATAGCACCTGAAATAAATGTTTGAGGTTAAAAACAAAGCACCTTTAGAAAGGGGATACTTACATTTTGTCCTTTGCCTGGCTTAAATTGAAGGTTGTAAATTTGTCTATATCCCTGTAAAGAGAACATAACAGATTAATATACATTAAGTAATAAAATTACACTGTATGTCAATTACAGCAACAAAGTAATTTGACAAAGATATGTTGATGCTACTGCCAGTAAGGTTTTTTTTTTTTTTTTTTTTTTTAAGCCAGGGCATAACTAGAAATGACAGAGCTCAATAGCCAAATTTTGACGGGGCACCTATCAGTAGTAGATGGTCTGTAATGTACTCCAATTTACAAAAGCAAGCAGCCTATAATGTACATCTACCGCTTAAAGTAGCAGTTCAGCCTAAAACTAACTATTTCAAAATCTACTCGCAGCCACATTCTAAGACTAACCTATCTAACCCTGTAAAGCAAAAGTCACTATACATACCTTTTTTGAAGCTGATATGGTCCGGTCTCCAGCGGCGGATGTTATGTGCAGAAGACAGTTACTATGGGGCTTCTGTTGTCGGCTGCCTCTTCTGCACACTCCCACACACTGAGGCCACCGCTGACAGCTAAGCGTGGGTCCGGACCAAAGCAGCTTCAGAAAAGATATGTATAGTGATTTCTTCTTTACGGGGCTAGATAGGTTAGTCTCAGAATGTTGCTGTGAGTAGATTTAGTTAGTTTTAGGATGAACTTCTATTTTAACACTTCCTACCAATGCTTGCTGAACAGTTGCAAGCTGTAGCCATACAATAGGAATTAGACACAGGAAGGGCTTCCAAGAGACTTGACCTGCTTTTCTTGAATCACAGTGCTTTATACCAAAGCTTTGCAGTCAGCCAGGATTAGGTTGTCCAGGCCGGTGGATTCATGTGCGATCCTTGTGTTAAAAAGTTGGCACATCCGTTACTCTACAAGCTAGCAATCATACAGTCCCTATATAGACGTGGACTGGGTCTTCTCTTCCCTTCTGGGGCCCCATGGCAATTATATAGGTTGCTTTGGCTGTGGTTGTGCCTTAATAGATACGTATTCTAAGCAATTGGGAGGTATTACGGATACTACAAAGATACCTTTTCTTGTTGGCTGCTACAGCTGCTACTGCTGCCACTTGTCATGCCGCTGCTCATACTGCTGCTGGCGCTGCTACTGCAGCTGCTTTGCTTGCCATGTTGATGGGAATGTTTCTGCTGGTCCTTTTGTTGTCTTCCCTTGCTATGTCTTCTGCAGCTACTGCTGCTTCTGCATTTGTTGCTACTGCTGCTGCTGCTGCTGCTGCTGCTGCTACTGCTGCTCCTTCTGACTCTGCTGTAGCTGCTACTTTCACTGCTGTAGCTGCTGTTACTACTGGATCTTCTGTGTTTTTTAGACCTGTGGTTGCCTTCACTGCTGCTGCTGCTGCTACTACTGGTTGTGCTGAGTTTAGTAGACCTGTGGCGGCTTCTTCTGCTGCTGCTGCTGCTGCTGCTACTACGGGTTGTGTTATGTTTTCTAGACCCGTTGTTGCTTTCACTGCTGCTGCTAGTACTGGTTGTACTATGTTTGCTATTATGCCTATAGCTTTCAGTGTTGCTGCTGCTGCTGCTACTTCTGGTTATTCTTTGATTTCTAGGCCTGCTGCTACTTTTTAAGCCACAGGTAGCTCTGCTGTGTCTGGCACTGCATGAGCTGCGTGAGCTGCTGCTGGAACTATGCCTCTTATTGTGGCCCCTTTTCTTTTGATTGTGTGCGGATTTGTTTGTAGATTTCTGCCCGCACTGCCTGCTCTGCCTTCCACAGCTACTGCTGCTTTGACTTTTGGATGATGAGGAAGAAGAGGACGAAGAACTTGAAGACTGAGATGATTGTTTTTTGGCAAGTTCTGTATAGTCTCCTGTCTGGTTATACTTTTGACGCATCTGACGTTTTTGGTATTTCTGTTGCTTTTTTTGTGCTAGGGTTACGTTGGTGGCCTGCAGTTAAGAGAAAAGTAATTTGTAAGCAAAAAAACAAAACTCAGAGCACCACTTTCTTCTCACAAATCACTTACTTGGTATAAGAATAATAAGTTACATTCACATACTGTATTTTATTGAGACATAAATCGCCTTCATATGTCCATTTTTTGACACCATTCCTTTTTATACCTGTCTTTTTCTGCAATCCTCAATAAGTCAGTTCATTTTTTATTTTGAACCTCCATTTTTTAGGTATGTTTGTTAAGTATGCATCACTACACGCCTAAATTGTAATTCCCTTATCAACAATATTTTCTGTTTCAATCATTTTTATTCATTTTAACAAGTAGCTAACATGCTAACGCTCCGCCCACGCAGGAGTTAGCATTCACAGTGGTGACAAAAGTTAGCTAACAAAGCTAGATAAAATACAGCAGAATGAAACAAGAAATGATGTAACAACAGGAGATAGGCCTTTTCATAATGCTATGCGGGCCAAGGAATCCTGGGAAGGTTCCCTATAAAGGTGTCTGCTGGCCCACCAATATCTACACAATGGTGCAATTTAAAGCTTATACAGCTCTAAGAAGAATATATAGATCAGATACCAGAAAGAAGGTAGGTAGAAAGGTGGTACTAAGGAAAGGTGCACCTAATGAGTGGGGAGCCAGGGAGAGGACGAGGAAAGCTAGATGGGAAGGGGGGCCCATTTTAGAGGCCTAGAGGGGGCGGAAGGGTAAGGGCTTGGTAACATCAACGCCACCTGTCATAGGCGACCCAAGCTGGTTGGGGGGAGTAGGAAAGACATAAGACAGCCATGGTTCCCAAACTTTCAGAAACTTAGCATTGGTGTCTATGCGAATGCTAGACATCGATTTGTTAAGCATCGAGGCGATCACGTGGTCTCTTACCCCCTGGAAGGGAACAGATGGTTTCTTCCAAGCTTCAGCAATCATTCTTTTGGCTGACAAAAATAGGTAGGTAGTGAGCTTACGTTGGTAGGCGAACAGGCCCGGAATTGGGCAGTGTAGCAGGGCAAATTTGGTTTATCTTTGTATGAGGAGGTGGAATGACGTGAATAGGAAGCCAAAAAATTCGGGATCAGAAACTAATCAGTCTAGGGTACGTCCACCATGTGTGAATGACGTCATCCTGATGGCCACAGCCCCGGAAACAGCATATTTAGGATAGATTGGCATGGGCAATGCGGGCAGGGCCCCAATACCTTATGAACAATACTTTCATTCTTGATGTTTGATAATATGGAAGATATATGTACCAGATATATACTGAAACTTTCATTTTGTTGTTCATATCCTATTTTCTTAAAGTCAATCTTTGGCAATTTTGTACTGTTTGAACAATTTCCAATAACGATTTAATGTTAAAAAAAAAAAAAGAAAATCACTTACATCTAGATCGTCTTTTATTCCAAGAACGAGCCTCAGCCTCTTTAATATTTCAGATTGCTCCATCTGCTCTCCCTCATGCTTCTCTACATCAACTAGAGCAATTACTTTGGAAGCTGCTTTGGACCCGACGGTGATTTCGGTTTGGATTCTCTGTATGGGGGGATCTGTATGCGCTGTAGACACAAGAACACCGATCACAAAACTGTACAGAAATTTCACCTGTATGCAACACGTATATTACAGAGCCTACATGAAAACTTTACCTGGTGCTACTGTCAGCTTAGTCTCATGAGTGCCCAACACTTGATAGAACAAGGACTGCCCTTTGCTTGCTGCAGTATGTGACTTGTGCTGAAGGCAAATTTTAGTGGGAAGTTTGGGAAGTCCAATACAAAAATGAAAATGGGAAAGTGCTTTATGCAATAAACCTCCGAAAAAATGTGACTTCCAGCCAAGATTCAGAAATTTCTTGCTTCCAACCTCTGATAAAGATTCCTAAAAAAAAAGGAACGAAATGGTGAAATGATTATAAGAAACACTTGGAAGATGCCACCTCCCAGGGTACACAGAGTCCCATGTTGGTTACCACGGAGCTAGCTGCTGCTGTTGATGCCTTTGCTGATGCTTGAAAGTGAGCTTCCTGGATGTTCTGGTCGGCTGATGCTGGCACAAGCTGTATCTTCTTACTTGCATCCAAGTCTTCAACATTTCTTGCGACAGCATGTGTTTGGCCACTGGAAAAAAAAATTATTGAAACAAGGTCAATCACAAGATTACATACACAATGCTGGAACTACCATATACAGTATCATCTCATAGTTTTCTGTTCAAGCTGAAAGCTCATATCACCTACCAGAAGCTGCCTTTATTAATGTCCTATTATTCTGTCCCATACTAAAAAGTTTTGTGCTGGTCTCAATTATATACTGATGTCACCAGCTATAGTCTCACTGAAGACTGCATTGATTAATAATGGTCAAGAGAAAGAAGACTTCAAAAATTCCATAGTTAAATTAACAATACCTTATAAGAATAATTTCTTGTTCTTGCTGGGGCGGCTGCGTTTCAATCTTAATATTACTCTCCTTTAGGTTTACAAGGACATCTACTTTCACAGGGGTGTTTACAAGACTTTTGCCATGGAACTCCAACCCATGCTGTAACAATGGCGTGTTTACTCCCACGGTGGCTACCAAATGAACTAATGCACTGTGGAAAACATAATAGACATGGTGCATTAATGAATCAGTCTTTGAAACATAGTTTGCTTCTCTCACAAACAACGTTATTGGCAATTAAACAATGTATATTGTTAGCACATAGTTTGGTTTCACCTTGGGTTGATGTCTGCAGAGATGTGCACCTCAGATTCAAGCAGCTGACTGATGCTAGAGTCCGGTGAGAAGGGTGGGGTCACTGTAACAGCAACTGTACAAAGGAATTGAATATATTAAAATCAACAAATAACTGAATACATGAAAGAACAAATAAGGGTGTATGGCCCTTTAAAAGATCACATATTTGTCCTGCAATGAACTCACATAACAGAGGGGTTCTCCATAGTGTAGTATGTCTAAATACATGTTTTATTTAATTCAAATTGCACTTACATACAGAAAAAACTATACAGCGTGTATGACAGAACAGTGGGGCCACGGTTCCTGTGTCACTTCTGGTTTCGGCATTCAATCAGTCACCTGGCTCTGCCCAACACGTGTCATTATGGCCGCATGACTTCCTCAGGGATACCCACCCATATATGTGAGATCATCTTAAAGTGGCAATAGGAGGAAGCTTTCAAGGGAGACCCCATCTGAGAGGAACTATAAAGTAGCCCCTTAATGGGGAAAGCAAAATTTGATCTTTCGCATGACAGGTCCACCATTTGAGGTGAGCGCATGAGTGAATGGTGGTGGGAATCACTGTTTATGTAATTAAAACTACAAAAGAGGTGGAATATTGGAAGATTTTGGGGGAAGCAAGAATTATTGGTCACTCTTCACCAAGAGACTGTGATTATATATAGAAGAGACATTTATATTTAGCCATGTACTGGCACAATTGCACATTGACACAGTTTATGATGCATATCTGATTTATGGATGTTGAGTGATATTTTTGCACACTAATTGTATTTCATTTCCTCTCGTCAGATAAATTCTCAATACTAAAGCGTATTAAATTATTCATCCAAAGCAGCGCTCTTGTCAAAAATTAAAATTGACTAGCTACCAAATGTCCAACAACATAAGTGTACAACAGAGGTAGCAGATGGTGATGAGAGCAGAAAGTCCGAAACACACACAGCTGGAACTCTTAGACCCCTTTCACACCAAGCTGCCTAGGGCGTCAGCGGTAAAGCGGCGCTATTTTTAGCGCGGTAAAGCGGCGCTATTTTTAGCGCGGTAAAGCGCTCTACTGTTGTTTTAGTGGCGCTATTCGGTCGCTAGCCTTTTTAACCCCCCGCTGGTGGCCGAAAAGGGGTTAAATCTGCCCGCAAAACGCTGCTGGGGCGGCGTTTTGCCAGCAGTATCGCAGCACTGCCCCATTGATTTCAGTGGAGAGCAGCGGTGAAGGAGCGGTGAGTTCACTGGAGTGAATGAAGCCGCTTTTTTCAGGCACTATGCAGGCGCTTTTTTTAGCGTTGTAGCGCCTGAAAAACGGCTGCAGTATGTAAGGGGTCTTATGCCCTGTACACATGGTCGGACATTGATCGGACATTCCGACAACAAAATCCATGGATTTTTTCCAACGGATGTTGGCTCAAACTTGTCTTGCATACACACAGTCACACAAAGTTGTCGGAAAATCCAATCGTTCTGAACGCGGTGATGTAAAACACGTATGTCGGGACTATAAACGGGGCAGTAGCCAATAGCTTTCATCTCTTAATTTATTCTGAGCATGCGTGGCACTTTGTGTGTCGGATTTGTGTACACACGATCGGAATTTCCGACAACGGATTTTATTGTTGGAAAATTTTATAGCAAGTTCTCAAACTTTGTGTGTCGGAAATTATATGATATGGAAAATGTGTGATGGAGCCTACACACGGTGGGAATTTCCAACAACAAGGTCCTATCACACATTTTCCGTCGGAAAATCCGACGGATTTACAGGGCATTAGTGTTATCTGTAAAGCCTGCACCTTCCACCAGATTCCTCTAACTTGTGTATCACACACCCCTCTGGGGTTTGAACTCACCAGACCTCTGTAATAATCGAGCCCTAACCGATATCCAGGGCTAACTCCACACAATGTCCTCGATCAGAATCTCAAACGAAATCCTCAGGTACCTATTGATTGTGTCTGAAATTCAAAGCGATTCTGTGTCCTGTGCACACTTCCTATGTTATCCCAAGGCTCTCCCAGTTCTTATCTTGGACTACAGAACAATTCTGTGTTGTGTTGCAGAGCACTTGAAGCACAAGTTTTACTAAAACAAGTGCTCTGCAAGTGTACAACTTTCCAGAGAAAATGTGCAGCAAGTTAACAAGACTTACAATTCAACACTGCCACACATTTGTGTCAAGTCATCCTCGCTATCTGGGATGTTGTTAGATGGAGCAGTGACTGTGTGAAGGAAAGAAAGTTAGAGCCCTTGCACACTGGGGCGGTTTGCAGGCGCTATTGCGCTAATAATAGCGCCTGCAAACCGCCCCGAAAGTGCCGCTGCTGTCATCCCAGTGTGAAAGCCCCGAGGGCTTGCACACTGGAGCGATGCGCTGGCAGGACGGTAAAAAAAGTCCTGTCAGCAGCATCTTCGGAGCGGTGAAGGAGCGGTGTGTATACCGCTCCTTTACCGTTCCTGCCCATTGAAATCAATGGGACGGCGTGGCTATACCGCCGGCAATGTGCCTCTGCAGAGGCGCTTTGCGGTGGTATTTAACCCTTTCTCGGCCGCTAGTGGGGGGTAAAACCGCCCCGCTAGCGGCCGCATACCGACGGTAAAACGCCGCTAATAATAGCGGCGTTTTACCGCCGACGCCGCCCCCCGCCCCAGTGTGCAAGGGCTTACTGAATTGCGCCCCGTCTTCTCATCTTCACAACACAGAATTGATCTGTAGTCCAGGGTAAGAACTGGGAGAGCCTTGGGATAACATAGGGAGTGTGCACAGGACACAGGATCACTTTGAATTTCAGACGCAATCAATAGGTACCTGAGGATTTCATTTGAAATTCCGATCGAGGACATTGTGTGGAGTTAGCTCTGGATATCTGTTAAGGCTTGATTATTACAGAGGTCTGGTGAGTTCAAACCCCAGAGGGGTGTGTGATACACGAGTTAGAGGAATCTGGTGGAAGGTGCACGCTTTACAGATAACACTAATGCCCTGTACACACGGTCGGACATTGATCGGACATTCCGACAACAAAATCCATGGATTTTTTCCAACGGATGTTGGCTCAAACTTGTCTTGCATACACACGGTCACACAAAGTTGTTGGAAAATCTGATCATTCTGAACGCGGTGACGTAAAACACTTACGTCTGGACTGTAAACGGGGGCAGTAGCCAATAGCTTTCGTCTCTTAATTTATTCTGAGCATGCCTGGCACTTTGTGCGTCGGATTTGTGTACACACGATTGGAATTTCCGACAACGGATTTTCTTGTCGGAAAATTGTATAGCAAGTTCTCAAACTTTGTGTGTCGGAAATTCCGATGGAAAATGTGTGATGGAGCCTACACACGGTCGGAATTTCCGACAACAAGGTCCTATCACACAGTATAATTGACAACAAGCTCCTGGGTAATTCAACCTACCAGTGTCAACACATTTTAAATGATCAGCTCTGGGATGACTGTCCCTTTATTATATCACGCATTACATGATAATTTCCATATGCAAAAAAAAAAATCAGGTGTACATACGATTGACAGGGGAATTTCCCACAACCATGGTGTGCCAGCTGAACTCCATTGGCAAACCAACAGTGCTGGGTAGAATGTGGCGGGCCTCAATAGCCATGATCACTTGAGCGTAATGGCCGACCATGCCATTCAAAAGCTTGTTGATGATGTTCTTGATGGTAGCATGCCTTTCTGTTGGCTCTTTTATTGCCTAAATCGAATCAAACAAAAAGATTGTATGTTAAAAGCGACAACAGGTAAAAGATAGGTAGATTCTATATTTCTGAACCTGAGGCAGTTCTTACCTGATTTATAGTTTGGATGGTGTTTTTGCTGATATCATTGAATGAAAGCTCCTGGCCAAGGACCTTGACGTATGAAGTAACCAATGGCACCTGCAAAGGTTGTGCCCTGAAACCCCTTAACTGTCAAAAAAAAAAAGTACAAAGGTGCAAGTTGATTTTTTGTGAAACATTTAGAAAGGGTGGAACTAGGGAGAGGAAAAAACACACAAAACTCTTTTGGTTCCATGAGATACAATGCCTACTTGGTGTTTGTATGTTGTTACCATGTTTGTGTGGGTTTCTAGATGCTCTGGTTTCCCTCTACAAGTATTTAGGTATAGTCATTGATTTTTGACCAAAGTGGTTTTGTGTCTGTATTAATGTAGTAGGTACATCTACTGTAAGCTGAGTGTAGAGCTGCTCCTGGTCACATGTGGTCAGGAGGAGTACCAATCATAACCTCTCCTTCTTCTCAGTCCGCACTTGGCTTATAAAATCATAAATACAGTATATAAATGAAACACAGCTTTTTTTGTTACAAATCAGCACCTTGAAAATTAAAAAAGAACAGCTGAAGCTTTTTGTTAGAAAATGAGGGGTGGTGGTGGTGGGTGGAAGGTAAGTTTTTTTTTTCCTAGGGCCTTGAGATTTAAGCTACATCTTTTACTAGATTGTAAGCTCCTACGAGGCAGCAACTGCTGTAAACCACTTTAATAAACTCTGCATAGCACTTTGGGATAGGTTGGTGTGATATAAAAGAATAAAGTAAGCCAGCCTCACCAATTTCACAATCCGGGCAATCTTCTTATATAATGGCAATTGCTTAAAATGAATATCTTGCCGTCTCAGGATCTGAGAGAGTCCCTCAACTTTTATACCAATCTGTGGACAGTAGAAACAAATGTAAAAAAAAATATGTCATTCGCAAATCTAGTTAATCTCAGGTGAACATAAGTTTGAGTACCTTTCTTCAGCATGCATTACATAGTTACATAGTTACATAGTTACATAGTAGGCGAGGTTGAAAAAAGACCATCAAGTCCAACCTATGTGTGAGCATTAATTGCCTAATGTTGCTGATAACTTTGAATAATTAAATATGAACTTCAGGCATATAAATGTATTTTCAGATACTGTCCTAAGTACTTCAATTTGTCCTAGTATTAACCTTTTGTAATTCCAAAACTAGGAACCAATTTGGTGTGCCGCAGTGCATAAGTGCCGACAGGTAACATGCTGATGGAAGGGGAATGCTTCTTCATTGTTCAATGACAGGGCTGTGGGCAGGGAGGTTATTAAAGAGGGAGTCCACCTAAAAAAAAATTATTAAAAGCCAGCAGCTACAAATACTGCAGCTGCTGACTTTTAATAAATGGACACTTACCTGTCCTGGAGTCCAGCGATGGCCGCAGCCGAAGCCAGATCAATCGCTTGGCTCTCGGCTGCTGCCGCCGCCATTCTCTGTGAGGGAATCAGGAAGTGAAGCGTTGCGGCTTCACTTCCCAGTTCCCTACTGCACATGCGCAAATCGCGCTGCGCGTCCTAAGTGGTCCCCGCTATCTCCTGGGACCTGTGTGTTTCCGAGGAGACAGCAGGGGGGGGTGCGGGAAGGGGCGTGACTTCCGCGGGAGTCTATTCCAGGGAGTGGGTGCAAATACCTGTAGTAGACAGGTATCTGCACCCCCCTCCCCCCTGAAAGGTGCCAATAGTGGCACCGGAGGGGGGGGGGGGAATCAGATGAGCGGAAGTTCCACTTTTGGGTGGAACTCCACTTTAAGTTTCATTTCTTAACTACAGGTCATCAATTTTGTTGTCAGGTCTGTGAACCCTAGCACTGGGTGGATTGAATTACTAAATAGTTCCTATATATGTATTTTCACTGTGTATTGTACAATTAAAATTGCACAGTACTTGCCTTTAACACACTGAATTATTGTATGTGTAAGCATGAACTGCTTAAAAAAGCTTTAGCTGTGCTGTCAATGAACTTACTTCCTTCATCTGGTGGTATAATTACAATCTATGGCAATACTTTTTTTTCTGCATGATTCCACTACTGGGTTGATTTACTAAAGGTGAAGCTAATCTTCACTTAATAAATGGTAGTTGTGTTCACTTTGAAAACCCAATCTTGTGCAAAAACACAGGAATTTGCTTTTCACATAAATAATTGAAGTGAACACAGCCTTGATTTCCTAAGTAAAAATACTCTCCTCTTTCAATACTGTCTATCAACTCCTTTTTGTCATAGTTTGATAATCTATAGACACAATATTGTCAAAAGTATTGAGACGCCTGCCTTTACACGCACATGAACTTTAATGGCATCCCAGTCTTAGTCTGTAGGGTTCAATATTGAGTTGGCCCACCCTTTACAGCTATAGCAGCTTCAACTCTTCTGGGAAGGCTGTCCACAAGGTTTAGGAGTGTGTCTATGGGAATGGTTGACCATTCTTCCAGAAGCATATTTGTGAGGTCAGGCACTGATGTTGGACGAGAAGGCCTGGCTTGCAGTCTCCGATCTAGTTTATCCCAAAGGTGTTCTATCGGGTTGAGGTGCAGGTCAGTCAAGTTCCTCCACCCCAAACTCGTTCATCCACACTATATTGGCAAAAGTATTGGGCCACCCCTCCAAATCATTTGGTGGAGGGGGGTTATGGTGTGGGGTTGTTTTTCAGGGGTTGGGCTTAGCTCCTTAGTTCCAGTGAAGGGAACTCTTAAGGCGTCAGCATACCAAGACATTTTGGACAATTTCATGCTCCCAACTTTGTGGGAACAGTTTGGGGATGGCCCCTTCCTGTTCCAACATGACTGCGCACCAGTGTACAAAGCAAGGTCCATAAAGACATGGATGTACGTGAGTTTGGGGTGGAGGAACTTGACTGGCCAGCACAGAGCCCTGACCTCAACACCTTTGTGATGAATTAAAGCAGAGACTGTGAGCCAGGCCTTCTCGTCCAACATCTTTACCTGACCTCTCAAATGCACTTCTGGAAGAATGTTCAAACATTCCCATAGACACACTCCTAAACCTTGTGGACAGCCTTCACAGAAGAGTTGACCCTGTTATAGCTGCAAAGGGTGGGCCAACTCAATATTGAACCCTATGGACTAAGACTGGGGTGCCATTAAAACTAATGTGCAGGTAAAGGCAGGTGTCCCAATACTTTTGACAATATAGTGTATGTAAGTAAAATATAAGTACAGACAACTATACAGTATCGCTTCTCTTGTTCAGGATTCTAAGTGGATTTTTCTGTAACTAATTTTATTTGCTTGACTGAGAAATATTAAATTCCCCCCTTGATGGGCGTGGCTATTGCAAACTTATTGTGGATGATTTACTAAAGGGGTTGGACATTCTCGTTAACGTTAAAGGTGAATTTTAACTTAGCTTGCTGTGCCAAATCATCAAATCATGTGCAAGGACAAGGCTTGTTTTTTTAATTTATTTTCCTTGCACGTGATTGGGTATTATTTGAAAAGTGATTTTTAAACACATTCACTTGCAAGGTTAATGTGTTCTACTTTTTTTGTAAATTAACATCATTATCTAATGTTCACATTTGGAAAACAGTTAAACTATGGAAGAATATAGAACAAAAATGTAGCCATACCTCTGCTACGTCAGCCTCATAATTGCCAACATAGGACCGCAGTTTTATCATCACGAATGTAGGTAACAAGGTGTTTGGATTGTTCATCATATGGACTTTTACATCAAATCCAGCCATGAGGGAATCTACCATAGAAAGAACAATTTTTGGTATCTGAGCAAACATTATGTATTAAGCAGTTAGTGCTCTCTATTTACTGTCATACTTACATTTAAATTGGTCAAAATGAATGACCTTGCTGAAGCCGTATCCCAGATTATCAATGCTTGGGTTGAAGAGCTTCACTGCGACATTACTAGCAGCAGCCCTAGTGGAAGGATGTCTGATTAGTTATAAAGTGTCAAACCTAACAAATACCTTTAAAATAGAAATTGAAGACCGTATACTAGCATGCATTTCTTTTTTTGACACTGAAACCCTTTTAGAATCCTCAAAATGTTGGTACTTACAGAGGTTCCAGTTGGGGAATTCTGCTCGTAGCTAAGGCTTTAAGTTGAGAAAAGACAAAGCTGGCAAGCTGTAGGTTGAGTGGGTTTTCTCTTATGACCACGTTTGCAATGTTGAGGACCATGGCAGGGCTGGGTTTGCTTTCAAATAAGGCCATAGAAGACACCATCCTCACTTCTGTTGGAACTGTAGGATTCATGTAGACTTTCATGAGGACTTCTTGCACCTAAAAAGACAGTATAGATACAAGTTATGGTGAGAAGGAAAAGAATCAAAAAGCCTTCTAACCAAATCAGTGCATGACACGGTAAAACCTTTGTAAAACAGAACTCTTATCTGGAGATTGAAGACCTATACCACAAGGTTAAATTCATAAAAAAAAAAAGTCTATTGATTGAGTGTGGTAGCCAGCCTGTTTCAGGTGCCCGAAATTGCGCCCTTCATCAAAGAATAAAAAATTTAGCATTGAAATCCAGGGGTGTCTGGTGATTTAGCTGGTGTGTGTGCATATCGCAACAAAGCGCCATTCAGTTGCTGGTTTGAGAAACAGAGGGTATTCCACATGTCTCATTCCATCACGTGTCTAAAAAAATAAGTGGATTATTTCACATTTTAAAACCTAAAAAGAAAGTTCACTTACTTTGCCTGGATCCCGTCTGGCGATGTTCCTCAAAGCTAGGACCGCATTAACCTGGATCCTGACTGGAAGATTAGCAGCACTGGAAACAATTCCTGGCAGAAATTTTTGGATAATTTTGAGACTTTGAGGCTGACCAGCGTTACCCAGAGCTTTCAAAGCCAAAGACATGTCCTCTTCGTGGTTCTTGCTGATGGCATCAGCAGCCAAACCATGGAGGGTCTAAAAGAGGAAAAACAGCTTAGTAATAATAGCAAGAGCAATCTAACACAGCATTGTTATATTGGAGAGCTAGTGGTTGAGTTCCTAAGGCTTTCTTGGTCTACCCTTGCAGCCTGGGTTACAAAGTAAACTGAGTAAAGAAAAAAAAAAGAAAAAAAACTCTGCTCCTCAGCCTAATGAGGAATGTCGATTACTGTAAAAGTGTATGTATAAATATGGCGGTGACTGCTTATCATAGGATGGAACAACACAGCTGGTGTCCAATGAATCTATGTCCATTGACAGCTATGTATTGTGATATTGTGATACCAGCCCATCACTACTCTACTACATACTACTAACACTATAGTAAAAGAAAGGTGTAGAATATAGCTACGCTTTAAGTTACCTTTGAGCCATTTAGTGATATTAAACATTTTCTAACTCATGTCTAAAGGTTAAGGTCTTTTTCATATTGGGCCAAGGCTGGGACGAGGAGGGCTCAGCTGCTCCAGTCATGGTGTATTTATGTGATGGAAAAAAATTAGGCTGGGAACTTGTTGGCGCTCTGTTCTATGGCAGCGTCACTCCTGTCATGCAGAGCAGGGGTTGCAATAGCTGCTGGAGGAAGGATTCTGCTCTCTCTTTCATCCAATAGCAGCCTACTATGGGTGTAAGACAGCAGTGAGAGGGGCACTTGCTAACAACAGACTGCATAAGTACCCTTATGCATTTTATACATATGGAGCAGATGTGACGGCCCTTGTGCATATCATAGATACAAATATGATTTTCTCCATAGGAAACAAAAAAATGTATTTTCTCAGTCAAGAATAACTCACCTCCAGAGCAGCCTCGGGGCAAGTAGACAGGTGAGCGCAGTATTTTCTGACCATTGTGCCATCGGCCAGGATTGTGAGTTTGCGAAGTGTCGGGTCTTTCTGGATTTTGGGGTCTTTTAATAGCTCCTGGAAAAAAAGCAAACTGACCAATAAGAAGTCTAAATACTGTATCTAGAAACCTGTAGAAGGACCACTGTCAAGCTTGGTCATGCAGTGATGGCACTATTCAATATCCCATTATGTCACGCATGGGGTGACATTTCCAATGCATAAATAGTTACTACTGTAGTTTTTGATGCTCATACTATTATTATTGATTAAAAGACCTGAAACCAGAGTAAACGTTTCTGAGTGGCTTGTCAGCCCACTGAGAACATGCATGTGGCTACTGATCTGTATGAAATTAAGGGAAAATGGAATACTACAGCAACATTTACAAGCCTAAAATCTGTTTAGCTACATGGCACCTTGAGACTTGAAGATAGAGCCCAGATAGCAAGCAATTGATCTGCAAGTTTCAAAATGACTTGCTAAGCTTTTGCTATACTTGCCAGGCTTCACAAGTTTATTGCACAATTGCAGCTACTCCGCATTGCATGACTCCAGATCAACTTTTTTCACAAACATTCTGCAAGTCTGCTGCAAGTTCTGGTTCAGTTATGTTGTGCAATAGTCATCCCACCACAGGGGTCACTGTGGCTGAATTTTGAAAAGTGTCAACTAGAACTTGTGCTTCAAGTGCCCTGAAAGTGCACAACTTGCCAGTGAAAATGTGCAGCAAGTTAACAAGACTTACAATTCAACGCTGCCACAAATTTGTGGCAAGTTATCCTTGCTAAATGTTAACCCTGACAGCAATACATACTTTGGAGATCTCCAAGGCCTGCGGGCTGCCTCTGGTCACTTGCAATGCAATGGGAATCAGCTCTACTGCTTCTGCATCAGTGATGTCACCACTATGAAGGATTTGCTGAATAAACTTCAGGCTGTTTGCAGTTCCGCCCATGCGAAGACCTTGCAGGAGCCAATTTCTGCAGCAGAGGAAACAACTGACTATAGTAAATCATAATAGACAAAGTGATTTAAGGTAGACAGAAAAAGTATTACAACACGTAGGTATTTCTAGTCAATAAACTATGTACATCTGGGCTGGTGATTGGCCCTTGCACCCAAGGCATAAACCCCTGCTATCTAGCTCAGTGTCTCAAGCTGGGCTAGCTACCATCGCTACCATCACCGTGTTTACCCTGGCAATAAACAAGGGATAAGATATAAAATGGGGAAAAAGAGGGGAGCTTTGTTGCGTTTAAAGGATTAAACAACTCTAGTATATACGATCTTGAGTACTAAAGTAAATTTGTACCAGTGCTTAGGTAAGCTCAATGATAACTAATAGGCACCATAAGGTGCCTGACCATTTTACTGTTATAACAAAAAAAACACCTTGCAGCATTAAAAGGCCCTCCGAGAATAAGCCACTTCCAGGATATGAAGCTAAAATGTACACCCACTCCCACAATGCAGTGCTGAGTGACCTATTTCTAGACTGGAGAGCTGTCACAGCCTTAAGCTTAACCCCTTTGCACCTGCACCTCCTGGCACTTTAAGTAGTTTCAGATGCTGGGAGACGGGGCAGTGTTTATGATCATGTGACTGTCGTGATTGACTGCTACAGTGGTCACATGATCGGAAGTAGCAAACAGGATCTTTACATTAGCCGCCGGTAACTGTGCCAGGAGTGCTCAGGACGCGCGCTTTCCGCACAGCTATATCTACAATCTGGTACGCAAATATGAGGCCGCCCAGCCTTAAGGCACACCCACTGAGAGGTCGCATATTTGCATACTGTCGGCGTAAAGGGGTTGAATGAATACTGACGTTTAAATAGTCTGTATTTACAGAAGAAATTTTGGAGGAAATTTGATTTATGTCACAGTAAATACACAATTGGACAGTTTTTGATGTCTAATATACAGCTGTGGCAAGTTTACTTGCACGCTTCTACAAATATAATTCAGAGGAGATCAGCTTTGCTAGCCTCCAGATTTTTCTCTTGATAGACTTCCCTTAAAGAAAATGTTTTGCCTGCGCCTTACTTTTATGTTGTATATAGTTCAGCTCCAGGGGTAGAACGTCTTTCTAAATAGGGGCAGCAAACTGCAGAGACTGTGTCCTGTAAGGGAGCAGTGTGGTCTTTGCTGACTGCAGAGCTATTGGTCTAACTCAGCAGGTAGGCATGCCGGAGAGCTGTGGAGAGACCCCTGTCCCCACACAGAGTGCAGCGGCCCCCTATGATGCAAGCTCCTTAGTCTTGGAACTTTTTGCTATGCCTAGATCCATAGGCGTGCACAGCCTATTGCATTAGGGTATGCATCCCAGAGCTCAAACACATATGTACTGATGGTGTTAATAGAGCAGTGAATGGTGTCATTAGGGCAGAGATTGGTGTCAGTAGGGGAGTAGACAGTGTCAGTAGTTTTTTATTTGTATTATTTTATTTTTTACAATTTTATTTTTTTCATTATATTTTTACATTTTTTTAAGGAGCCTCATTAGGGGGCTCTGGTGAAATATCAGGGGTCTAAACAGGATGATTAGGGTGTGCGCTGGCACACGCTGTGCGAACACCTATGCCTAGAGCCGAAAAATAAAATGAAGGTGTGTCCAAAACTTTTTCGCAGCACACTTATTTAACCCTGAAGTTTTAAACTTCAATTGGACTTTAACGTTTATCTGACACATATGACATTATTAGGAAGGTATGAAGCCGAAATATTACAATGCAATACAATACAATACAAAATACTTTATTAATCCCAAAGGGAAATTGGGAAATATTGCAGAAATGTCTTTTACTTTTGTAAATTCATGTTACCATTGCTGAGCATCCAGTAAGTTTGGATTATGTTTGGATTATGTTGTTGAAATATCTAACTCCTTAGCAGAAGGCTGGGTTGGGAACATTCAACACTGCACTGTACTTAGATATTGCAGATAGATATACATTGTGGCACCACATTGAGACTATTACATTGTGCATTACAATGTTAGTCTACACCAGTCTTTTTTAACCAGGGTGATATCTAGGTATTTTAGGGGTACCATGGCAAAATTCCTAAAATTTTCCCAAAACTGCCCATAAATTGTCAACAAGATGACGAGTGGATCAAGCCTGTACTGTTTTGTTACACAAAGCCACAGGTTTTTGCTGTACAGAATTACAACCTTGGATACCATGCGGGCCGGAGAGCGGTGTCCTAAGAACTGATGATGTTGGGTAATTAGGAGCACATCAGGCACCTGCAAAGTGTCCTTTTTTGCCCATCCCCTGCCCCTCTCCATGAGCATTGGGGTCTCCTTTGCTACTTGAAAGAGAGAAACTGAGCCAAAATAGAAACACTGGAAACTAGTTAGTACCAGTGTGCACAGGTATATTTGCTTTGTGAAAATAAATCAACTTTAATGTTGGGTGTCCTATGTGTGTAGATGTTGGTGTGTTATGTAAAACTAGTGTTCGAAATTTTAGAATGGGGCGCCTTGCATCATTTTTAAGTGGCCTTGACTGAAAAAAGGTTGAGAAACCTAGACAGTGACAAGCATTGCAGGAGAATGCTAATTTAGTTATAGTGAACTGCTTCATGTGTTTGGAACAAGTTACCTTTACCATGAAAAACAATTAGCAAGGCACGGTCCTAGCACCTATTATGGTCCGAGTGTTCCACTTGACAGGCTGTTTGGGAGGATACAGTTTAATAATAGGCACTCTTTTGCCAAATATGGGCAGACTGAGTGGAATTTAGGCAGATCAGAAAAAGAGCTTGGACCCATCTTTAGATTTTAGGCTTGGCTCACACTTATGCGAATTGGATGCGGGTTTCCCTGCTTCCAATTTGCATGACAGGAGAGTGTGACCGGCTCTCAATGGAGCTAGTTCATAAACTTCCGGGGCGGCCGTGGAGCGCACAGAAGAAGGGTCCTCTGCATCTTTGTCTCCGTTTCAGGTCTGAATTCAGGCAAAAATTCGGACCTGAAATGGTGAATGGGGACACACACAGTCCCCCTGCTGTGTGCCGTGGCCACACATAGTGTGAACCCAGCCTAAAGGATAGGTTCACCTCTAGTAACATGTTACATGTTACACCTGTATTTAGGTAATTACTATGCAGCATCCTCCCCCTCACCCCCCCGTGACAGCAGGCAGGGTATCTTCTCCCCGCACCACCTGTCACAGTTTGAAATCAGCACGGCTGTGCAGAGCTTGGCCCTCACAGCTACATCATTCATTCACAAGGCTCTGTGAATAAATACACTAGAAGTACCATCCACCACCAAGGCAGACAGACTTGTAGTATCAGTGAGCTGTGAGCGTGCTGATCAGCATGCTCATAGTTCATTCACACTACCTACAGCTCAGAAACTCTCTGCCTATACAGAGGTACAGGCATAGAGCTCTAGGCAGTGTCTGCAGGAGCATGACATTGCACCTGCGATCCACTGATCGTGGGTACAATGCTCTGCAGGCTCCTGTAATAAAATAATACAGTTAATAAACATTTCTTTTTTTCTGCAAAAATATGTGCAGCTATTATTTTTTTAAGAAAACATGAGCTTAGCCCAGGGCTGGACATTGACAAAAATTTGGCCCTGGACTTCATCCAGACCGGCCCACTTTAATTTTGAGTGTCCCCATCAGCACCCCCCTTACATCAGAGTGTCCCCTTCACATCAGAGTCCCCCTTCGCATTAGAGTGTCCACCATCAGAGCCCCCCTTGCATCAGAGTGTCCCCCATCAGAGTGCCCGCCACATCAGCGTTTCCCTATCAGAGTCCCCCTTGTGTCAGAGTGTCCCTATCAGAGTCACCCTTGCATCAGAGCATCCCCCCTCCCACGTGTACTCACAGCTCTCCAGAATGAAGGCAGCTTCTCGTTCCTCTCTCCAGTCATGTGACAAGTGATAAGGGGAGAGAGGAAGGAAAGTCTGCCGGCTGTCTATCTCCCCCTGCAGGCTGGGGGAGCAGAAAATCTAATCCTCATTACTTAGTGACAGGAATGAAATCGCGATCATTCCTGTCAGTGAGGAGCGGCTCCAGGACTGCCTCACTGGCCCACCAGGAAACTCCCTGTGGTCCCGATGGCCAGTACATGCCTGGCTTAGTCTTTATACACTAGGAGCTATGACATAATGGGTATGGAGCTTGCTGACCTGTGTCTTGGTTTTGGAGCAAGTTGCTTCCATACGGTGTGGAGAATCTCAGGAGAAGACTTGCGAATCAGCTGAATTAGTTCCGCGAATTTAATTGAGACATCCGGATGGATCTTCCCCTGGTTGTTTTGTACTAAGTGTTGTACAACGTGCTCCATCTGATAGGAGTAAAGCACAGAACTGGTCAGATTAGTAAAGTGTGAATACCAGAACATGTCGTGAAAACAATAATAATTTGGGTACATTTCATACTATATTCTGATAGTTTTATTTAAAACCACTAGGCAAAGAAAAAACAGGTTTTAGCATGTTACCTGAGCCTCAATGTTCTTGTTGCTAACAAGTACAAAAGGAATCTGGTATAATTCTTCATTAAAAACGTAAAAGATATTTCCGCGGTTGTGGAACTGAATCTCAGGGAGGGTTACTTGACTGCTTCTGGTTCCAAGCCAGGTCAGGACTTGCCTAAAAACAAAAAGACACTTTAGGTTGATTTTCAGGGGCTTTGCAAAAAAAAAAAAAAGCATAGAATGGCTACTTCCAGTTCCCATTGTGTTATTAAAGGGATTTCCACTGTTAGTATGAAAGACAAAATTGCTGGCAATTAAATCTGGACAGTCTTTTGTGGGTGAAGAGAGTGTACACCAAAGAGGTTCTTAGGGTACAGCATCAATCCATCAACAAGAGGTTTTCCAGTCAGAACTGTGTCAGAATGAACAAGGTTAAACACATCTGAACACTTCATCAGGCTCCAAACTGCCCTTAAAAAGATGATTGGTGAAGGTCCGGTCAAATGATCCTGTAGCATGTCACCATAATGAAGTGTTTTTCAACTTTTTTTTACTAAAAGTGAAAAGCTCTCCACATGGGGTCATACAGTTTAAAACTGATTTTCACTGTTAAATTATTGTAATTACTGGGTTATTCCAGGTAGCCTCCTAATCGTAATTGTTGCTAAACAGATGTGAATTTGCAAGAGGATTAAGATGACTTTAATCATAAATACTCACTTGGTTTCCATTACGGCACCACCATTACGTTCCTGTAATGGACTGTAATCTATGATGTGCTCTAAGACGACCTCCTTGATAACATTGTCTCTCAACTTGATGGTGGCTATTGCAGCATTACGTATATTCCTGTGCATCTAGATGAAGTAAAGAGAGGAAGTCAGTCATCAAAAAAGGGACTACCTACTAAAAAAACTTGTGAAAAGAAAATGTTAAGAAAGGTAGAGACCACAGAGACCAGTCAGCAGCCATCTTTTCTTTTCTGGGAATATGAAATGAGAAATCTGATCGGTCATTATGGACAGCAACTGCACATTTAAATCTTGCTTTTTCCCTATAAATTTTTTATAGAAATAAACTGTACCCTTTCGCAAGCTTCACATCTATCCATGAAAACCATTCCAGCATCCTTTGACACTTTGTCTTCGCAGCTGTTGAAGTCAATGGTTTTCACAACAACCAGTTGTTTTGCTTTCTTGTCATCTTGGATCACGTATCTGGTGTGACAGACACCCCCAATGCTGGACTGTAATACAGAAAGAAGGAGATAAGTGATCATAGAACATTAAAAGCATGTTAACCTCAAACATGTTCTGTTCTTAAAGTGTATCTAAAATGTTTTTATTGCTGTCTGTATCCTCATTAGGGGACATACTTTATTTATTTGTCACGGTGACTTCCATCACCGGGACTAAAAACAAAATTTTGCCGTGCCACCAGAAAAGTGAAAGAGGACATTTTTCAGTGGGGACATTTGTTTTGTGACAACTGTCTAAGAGTTGATTTCTCTGACATTGCAAAGATTTCCTATCACTTCCTGTTGTCTCTACAAGAGGAAGAGAAGATAAATCTCTTCAACAGGACACAGATGAAAAGAGAAACTGACAGGGGTTTTTTATTAGTCCCTACTCTACCCATAATAAAAAAAGTATTGTCTACGAGGCAAACAATAGCACAGTCATGGAAAACACCACTTCTCAGCTTTGTAGAGGTTAAAAACCGTGTTCACGGCACGCTTATTGACAAAAGATTGACTGTGATCCTTGAGGACACGTACAACAATATTCAATGGACTTGGCAACCCTGGATAGACCACTTTCCTCCTTCTCAAATGACCTCCTGATTCCTAGAACTGTGAACGTTCCTTGTGGTACAGTCTAAAACCCCTGGGGTGCCCGATTCCATCCCCTCTCCACTTCACTTCCTCACTTTCTCCTTCTTTTATCCTCTTTTTATCCGCTGCTTGTCTTTACCTGCTTCCACCCCTCTTTGTTGAGCTCCTGCAAGCTTTGGAATAACAGCGTAGGCTTTAGCCGATTACTCCCCCCCCCTTTTTTTTTGCTTTGGACCCCTTCCCCCTCTCCAACACTCCCCTCTTCTCCCCCCCTCCCCCTTTTTTTTGTTCTAGGCCTTTTTTTCATATCTTTCAATTGGGTCACAGAATCATTAGGATGCCAGTGGTTTGGAATGTAAGATATTTATTCGATTGCCCGGATGATGTCTTTTTTGCCAATTCTTGTGAACAAATTATCTTTATGTTACAGATGGCCCACTTATTCTTACAGATAGATATCCTGTAAGTCTTGCTTTATCCATGTCATATTATACTATAAGGCCATTGCCACCTTTACTCTGCATTTGGGCAGCAATATTTATACAAAGTGTATTGATACTTTATGTTTCCACTTCGTTGATGTACCTCTCTTACTTCTCTTGTTTTATTGAAAAATTTCAATAAATTTCAGTAAAAGAAAAAGTATTGTCTTACATTGCCTTCTTTTATATTTTAACATGTGTGCACCCAAGCTGTTTAGGTATTTAAATATCTGTAATCCTATATTGATAGTTAAAGAGGAAGACATATGGTGTTCCTCACAGGCATGACAACCTTATGAAATCATTTATAGAAACTATGAGGAATCATTGAAAGAAATGCTTCTACTGTAAACCTCTATGTTCATATTTATATCAGCCAAATACTCTTGTTGAGCTAAACGTATATTATATTTCCTCTAAATAATGTCAAAGACTTATCAAAATCTCAGAAACAAACACCAACCTCCTGCAGATCGTACACATTCTGGGATTTCTTGATGTTGACATTGAACATGCTGAGAACTCCTTTGAATATGTTGAGGACAGAATCTGAAACATCACTAGGGGCAAAGATGTCTCCAACACGTCCATCGTGATACTCAAACTCAATATGTTTGGAAAACTGTTCAGACAGAACCCGGCTCAGGCTAGAGGAGCGAGTGAATGGATCTTTGGGCCACATACCTGTAACCTCTTTTATGTTAACAGACACAACCTATAAAAGAAAAGTATCAGTAGTTTAAGTATTAATAAAAGTCCATGAAATATGTTTAACATAACAAACCTACAACTATTAGCATTGAAATAAAAGGTCATGTTTGTTTGCACAGCTTACTTTATGATGAACTGGTTAAATACAAAACATAGCACAAGCAATGTTATGCATCAGAAATAACTGAAGAGTGGCTTTCTCCAGGGCCCTATTTCAGGCCAGGAAGGTCATTCTTTTAGGTTGGAATTCTATAACCCCTCCCCCCCTCCTCTTGTAAAAACATATCTCCACACACGAGAACACTGAAAATAACTGGCTTTAATTGTACAGACTGAAAATACTCCAATGCAGAAAATACCTTTTAAAGATTATAGCAGTTAGAAACTCCATACAATTTTTTAGTTCTAACTTTTCTTTTGGCAAACTCATCGATAATATCATCGTAACACCTTTACATACACCCCTCTATCATCTCTATATACACCCCTCTATAATCTCTATATACTCCCCCTCTATCATCTCTATATACACCCTTCTATCATCTCTATATACTCCCCCCTCTATCATCTCTATAAACATCCCTCTATCATCTCTATATACTCCCCTCTCTATCTTCTCTATATACACCCCTCTATAATCTCTATATACTCCCCCATCTATGATCTCTATATACATCCCCCTCTATCTACACCCCTCTATCATCTCTATATACACCCCTCTAGCTACACCCCTCTATCATCTCTATATACTCCTCCCTCTATCATCTCTATATACATCCCCCTCTAGCTACACCCCTCTATCATCTCTATATACACCCCTCTATCATCTCTATATACTCCCCCCTCTATCTTCTCTATATACACCCCTCTATAATCTCTATATACTCCCCCCTCTATCATCTCTATATACACCCCTCTATAATCTCTATATACTCCCCCCTCTATCATCTCTATATACACCCCTCTATCATCTCTATATACTCCCCCCTCTATCATCTCTATATACACCCCTCTATCATCTCTATATACTCCCCCCTCTATCATCGCTATATACACCCCTCTATCATCTCTATATACACCCCCCTCTATCTACACCCCTCTATCATCTCTATATACACTCCCTCTATCTACACCACTCTATCATCTCTATATACACCCCCTCTATCTACACCACTCTATCATCTCTATATACACCCCTCTATCATCTCTATATACTCCTCCCTCTATCATCTCTATATACACCCCCCTCTATCTACACCCCTCTATCATCTCTACATACTCCCCCCTCTATCATCTCTATATACACCCCTCTATCATCTCTATATACACTCCCCTCTATCTACACCCCTCTATCACCTCCATACACACCCCTCTATATACACCCCCCTCTATATACACCCCTCTATATACACCCCTCTATATACACCCCCTCTATATACACCCCTCTATCGTCTCTATATACACTCCCCCTCCCCTGGTAGGTACATCCCATGTCTCTGGTAGGTTCCCCTCCCCGGTAGGTACACCCTATGTCTCCGGTAGGTTCCCCTCCCCCGCTCACCCTCTCTGGTGGCTTAGCATAAAAATATTTTTGAATAGGTGGGACAAAAAAAGATATGTGGCCATCATTGTTAATTCGTCAACGAGAATATTTCCGTCGACTAAATTAACACTATTTTAGTCGACTAAAGTACAACTAAAGCGAAAACAATTCAGATGACCCAAATACGACTAAAATTAAAATGACATTTTAGTTCAAAGACTATAACTAAAACTAAATCAGAATTTTACATCAAAATTAACACTGCCATGGAGACAGAATTAAAAAAAAATTCACTCTCCAAGACATTTTGAATATTTAAAAATGTAGCGCTACAATGATTATACAAACCAAACAAAGTGCAGCACCATACACAGCTTACTGAGTGGTGAACTGGTTAAATACAAAACTTAGCACAAGCAATGTCATGCGTCAGATAATAAAATCTTTTTTGGATGTTTAGTTATAACTGTGGGTGAAATTCTGCTAGATGCAAGAACCCGCTTGGGTTACAATTTATAGAAAGGCCACCTGGACCTAGGCCTAGAGTAAAAATATTTTTGAATAGGTGGGACAAAGAAGGTATGTAGCCATCAGTGTTAATTTCGTCAACGAGAACATTTCCGTTGACTAAATTAATACTATTATAGTTGACTAAAATAGAACTAAAACTAAAAAAATTCAGATGACCAAAATACGATTAAAACTAAAATGGCATGTTAGTCAGAAGACTTAAAAACAACTAAAACTAAAATGGCATTTTAGTCAAAATACTATAACTAAAACCAAGTCGAAATTTGACGTCAAAATTAATATTGGTAGCCATGGAGACAGAATTAAAAAAAAAAAAATCTCACTCTCAAAGGCGTTTTGAATATTTATAAATGTAGCGCTATAATAATTATATGAACCAAGTATATAAAATATAAAACAACAACAAATTGTGAAAAAAAAGAAAATATAAAACAGCACTCTGTTTACAGCAGGGGTAGATTTCCCATGAGGCGTCACAAGGCTGGCAGTTACAATTACTCCCAGAAGCATGATGGGACTTGTAGTTCTGCAACAGCTGGAGGGCCCCCAGGTTGCTTACCCCTGGTTTACAGCATATTTGCATTTCAGCCTTGGTTCACACTATAGCGATGCGGGAACCAGCGCGATTCCAGTGCCGGTTCCCGCATCGCATCTCCCTCGCGGGCAGTTCACACTACAAAGTTAATACAAAGTTAATACAAAATTAATGACACCCCCAGATCAGTTCACAGATCGCAGTGTGGACTGTGAATTCGGACAGGAATCCGAGGGCATGGGTGTGAACAGGGAATAAAAAGGTTCCTGCACTATTTTAGTGCAAATCCAATGCGAGTTCAGTCATACAACTGTATGGCTGAACTCGCATTGCACAGACATTGCATGTGATCGGCACCAGCAATGCGGTGAGAATCACTTACAATGTCTGACATCGCATATGTGGGAACCCAGGCTAAATGTCCAATCCCTGTAATATCCAGTGGCCCAATATATGGGAACTGTGATTCACCGAGATTATGTTCCATGTAATCTTTGCCACCTTCAAACCCATATATCACACTCCACCCAAAACTGAAAATATACTAATGTGCTCCAATGTGATTTGACTCCTAGCATATCACCTATATTGTATGTGACCTTGTGATTTGACTCTACCCCTAGCATATCACCTATATTGTATGGGACCTTGTGATTTGACTCTACCCCTAGCATATCACCTATATTGTATGGGACCTTGTGATTTGACTCTACCCCTAGCATATCACCTATATTGTATGGGACCTTGTGATTTGACTCTACCCCTAGCATATCACCTATATTGTATGGGACCTTGTGATTTGACTCTACCCCTAGCATATCACCTATATTGTATGGGACCTTGTGATTTGAAGGTCCAAATAGCGCTCATTTTCACCAAGGGTTCATCACCATAAACTGTCCAGGAAAATGAATCGATCCTCCCCACAGAGGGTTCATCTCACTGTGCATTTACCTCCCAGGTAAGACAACACACTCCAATCAAATAGCAGAGAGAACCCACAGTGCTTTCTGTAACCGGCTCTTTTATTAATAAACAAGGTAATTACAGAAAATACATTGAGTTGATATTTGATTCGAGTTGCTATTTGATTTGAGTTTATTGTCATACCTGGGAGGCAAAGACGCAAGGTTAGGATTAAAAAAAAACAAAAAAAAATAGAGCACTTTCCGAAACATGCTATAAAAATCTACCCCATGCCTACAAAGGTAATTTATGTTGTGGCCCATAATATCCCCCAATTGCTTTAGATGAATTTGTTTTTATTACCTTCAGTAAGAATCTTTTTGGACCATGAGCCCTGATCTCCAGTTTAGCAATCAGATTAATTCCAGTACGGCCAAACTCATTTTCTGGAAGTCCGACCAAGGTAAAGGTCTCATAGTTGTACATTGTTATTTTATCCTGGCTGAATGTAGGATCTATGGAAGAAAGCATTTGTTGATTACGAGATGAAAGCAGGACTTGATAGGACACTCTATATATTTATTGCATTCTATATATTTATGAGGACGTTGCCTCTTTTACATGAAGTGTTAAGGTCAGAATGTATGTGAAGGTTCTCCGTTATGCAGGTCATGGTATAGTTAGTAAGTGCATTCAGTTCTGTTATGCTGACAACATTTTGCCACTTATCCAAGTAGTTCTAATGAAGTTCTTGGAACTGAGGAGGCTACTTGGAACAGTGGTGAAATGGTTTCAACATTACAGAAGAAGTCCGGGTTAAATGTGACTAAATTACAGCTATTAAAGCTTTTGTTACCCCAACACTTCATATTCCTGATATGTGCCTGCTGTAACATATACTTGTATGAGAAAGTATCCTGTTCTCTTTTTATTGCTTCCTTTGTGTGAGGCGCAAAAAATGTAGCGCTAGCAAAGTATGTGTACCAATAAAAAGTGCTCAAAAAGTTCCAAATATTGAAAAGGACAAATGTATATAAAATGAAAAAAATTTATAAAATCTCATAACTTGAATCCAAAGAGATTAGGTGAAAGTCCAATAACTTTGTGTGAAATCCCTGGTGTTTCTGCTAGTCCCTCTGCTTTCCTATTAAAAACTGACCACACTAAGCAGGAGAGCACACTGTGCTCAGTTCTCTAGCTGTGCTGGGAACTCAGCCTGCTCTCCTCCAATGATCAGCCTTATCCTGACACGCCCACCACTGCACAGCCATTCACTGGGAAGCTTAGTGTGCTGCCACTTCTCTTCCCCCCAGCTCTTATGCAGCTGAGAACAGAGACAATGTGATCACTTATATAATAAATTCTGTTTAATTGATTCATAAACGATATAGAGGATGGGATAAACAGCTCAATCTCAATATTTGCGTACAATACTAAGCTAAGCAGGGCAATAACATCTCCACAGGATGTGGAAACCTTACAAGAAGACCTAAATAAAATAATGGGGTGGGCAACTACATGGCAAATGAGGTTTAATGTTGAAAAATGTAAAGTAATGCATTTGGGTGCTAAAAAAACTAACGCAAGTTATTCGCTAGGGGGAGAACCTCTGGGGGAATCTATTATGGAAAAGGACCTGGGGGTCCTAGTAGATGATAGGCTCAGCAATGGCATGCAATGCCAAGCTGCTGCTAACAAAGCAAACAGAATATTCACATGCATCAAAACAGGGAATTAACTTCAGAGATAAAATGATAATTCTCCCGCTCTACAAGACTCTGGTCTGGCCGCATCTGGAGTATGCTGTCCAGTTCTGGGCACCAGTCCTCGGGAGGGATGTGCGGGACCTGGAGAGGGTCCAGAGAAGGGCAACAACGCTAATTAAGGGACTGGAGGATCTCAGCTATGGGGAAAGACTGCAAGCATTGAACTTATTCTCTCTGGAGAAGAGACGGATGAGAGGAGATATGATAGCAATGTACAAATACCGTACTGGTGACCCTAGCATAGGGAAAAAACTTTTCTGTGAAAGGAAATTTAAAAAGACACGCAGCCATTCACTGAAATTAGAAGAGAAGTGGTTTAACCGTGAACGGCATAGAGAGTTCTTTACTGTAAGAGCGGTAAGGATGTGGAATTCTCTTCCAAAAGCAGTGGTATCAGCAGAGAGCATTGATAGTTTCAAAAAGCGATCACAACATACAGGGATATACAATGTAATACTGACATAAACACACCACAGGTTGAACAGGATGGATTGGTGTCCTTTTTTCAACCTTACCAACTATATAATTATGTAACTTTGTAACTTATAAATAAGGAGAAAAAAACGTATTTATAATGTTTTTTTTAGTATCTTTACAAAAATGTTTTGCATTTCATATCTATTTTAAACTTTGGTGTTCTTTTTCAACCTTACCAACTATATAATTATGTAACTATGTAACTTATAAATAAAGGGAAAATAAAGGTATTTATAATGTTTTTTTATATCTATACAAAAATGTTTTGCATTTCATTTCTATTTTAAACTGAATGGGTTGTTTTAGGCTCCATGCACACTGGCTTAAAAATTGCTACTTCTACAGGAGTTTTGTGTTCTGCCGGTAGAAGTAGCTCAATGTTATCCTATGTGTCCATGAACATTAGGATGATTACAGGCATATTTTTTAGAGGCAGGACCCCTTCTCATTCGCGTTTCTGATTGGAGCTTACTGGCAGAAAAAAACACAAAACTCTCCTAAACTCTGTTCAAAAAACGTTCTATATGAGCTTTTTTTCTGCCAAGGGAACAGACTTTTTTTTAAGCCTGGCGTGCATGGCACGTAACAAGGTGATCGTTTACAATCACTTTAAGGACGGGGGATTGACATCACGAGTAATATAAGCTAAAATTGTTTAAGTTATGTTTAATTAAATATGTTGGGATGGGCATGTACTGCTCCTGCTGCAGTGAAAAATGTACAGATGGTACTGCAGGGCAAATAAGTTGTACCTAACATGTCTTTATTGTACATGTCCTAAAGTCCGATTCCCTTTCATGACAAATTTGATATTTTATCAAAGGGAATGAAGGAATGAATAATACTCTTTTGAATTTTTTTTTTTTAGCCTGTTTTGCTCTGTTATGCATTTACAGGCTTATAAAATTCCAGTTATTCCCATTAGAAAAATATTCCAGCTCTGCCGGTAGCTGAGATCTGCCGGTAGCTGGCAGTAGATTATTTGCACAGATAAAACATTTTTCAGGAAGAAAAATGATAAATAGAAAGTTTGTACATGTACAATATTTTAAATATTTTATGTTGCCCTGCATAGGAGTATAAAACAAAAGAGGCTGAAAAGTTCATTATGTGAAAAGTAAAATATCTAAAGCTAATATTCATCAGTCAATGTTATTTTAAATATGAGTGAGTTGAATAAGTTATTAGGTAAATTATAATTTGTAATTATGACTAGAGTTACACATTTTATTCATTTTATTGCTGGGATTATTGTATGCTAATAAAAAACTATATTTATTTGTACATTACAAATTTTATCAAGAAAAAATGTCTTTTGCTACATATATTTGCAATGTAATTAACAAAACCAGATTTTTAATGTTGGAATTCAATTAATTGATTGTACAGACAACTGAACTGTTGAAAAAAAAATGCAGTTTTTTTTTTTACCTATTTTGTCATTATCCGCGCCTGTTTAAAAAACAAAAAGAAATGGTGATGGTAAATACAATCTAAGAGAAAACATGTTTAAAAAGCAGTAACATATTTTATGTAAAAATAATTATATATACATATATATATATACACAGTATAGACACATATTAAAAAAAATAATACATCATTAAAATACATTTTTCTGAGAAAAATAATTTAAATAAAATTAAATGAATATATATTACAATAATAATTAATAATAAATAATTAACTAATACTGAAGACTGACCCGCTAGAGCGAGCACTATTGCTAGGATGATTCCCCTCATGATGATGGTGAATATTCTACTAAGGACATCCTTGGGTATTTATAGTGGAAGCTCTGGTAAACGATCTCTGGACACACCACTTTTGGCAAGCGATAGTGTGCTTATTGTTTTTGGCTAGCCAACTATTTCATAAATTATTACCCTTGCAAACAAATAAGGGCACCATCCTGCACATTAAATATCAAAAATACTGTAGAAAAGAAAAAAAATTAAATGTGTATCAATGCATATAAATAATTTGCATGATTTCTAAATGTTGTTTATTGTTTATGATCATTTTAGTTTATGATATTGTTTAGTTACCCTTTTTTGTGATAACATACAGGTTAAGTAAACTTTGTCCTGGTCACTGTGACATTTGGACAGCACAACTTACAAGTCAGATTAACTTTGCATCATCATCAGATCCAAGCAAATGGGCACGTATTTCATCCCAAAGGGAGATTAATGGTATATTTCAATTAAAATAATATTTTTTAATAAAGTATATAAATACACAATTATCCTAACATATCATTATTATTATGAAGGAATGTAGCAATGCAAAAAAGGAACAAGAATCGAATATATGTCTAAGCAAGATTAAAAGTTATTTTTTTAACTTATAAAGTTTAAAATGGTAGTTAACTCGTTAAGGGAAAAAAAAAATCCTCCTGCAAGGCAGTGTTATAATGTGATGATGTCACTCCTGCATTCCTGGGAGTACAACAGCAATACATTTATTTTATTTATTTTTATTTATTTATTTTACATATACATATAATACATATAAAATAACTTTTTAAATTGTTCACTATTATAAACAAGTAAAAAAATAATTACTGCTGGGGCCCCAGATCTCATTCCTTTCTATATCAGTTTAGTCTAAAAAGAAGAGTTAAGCACTAAACCAATGTCTATTAGCACATTAATCAGTTAGTAAAGTACATAAAACCTTGTGGGCGACAAAAAATGTGTTTTTACAATATCTGTCCTACTATTTAAAATTCTTGTGTGGACTGTACTCTTTCATTTTCGTTAATTAACATGTTGAAGGTAAAATCTTGTGGGTGTTCCAGCTGGGAAGAGGCAAGGAATCCTAAAACTACTCAAGCAGATCATTATTATTTAGATACTTATATAGTGCCGTTAATTTACACAACACTTTACATTGTACATTTACATCAGTCCCTACCCTCAAGGAGCTTACAATCTAAGGTCCCTAACTCACATTCATATACTAGGGCCAATTTAGACAGAAGCCAATTAACCTACCAGCATGTCTTTGGAGTGTGGGAGGAAACCGGAGTACCCAGAGGAAACCCACGCAGGCACAGGGAGAACATGCAAACTCCAGGCAGGTAGTGTCGTGGTTGGGATTCGAACCAGCGACCTTTTTTTACTGCTAGTGCTACCCACTACACCACTGTGCCGCCTGATCAGAGGAGATCTTCACTGGTAGACAGGTATAAAGGTATAAAAGAAGCACATAGGATGCAGGTTTAATAAAACTGATGTTATCATTAATAAAAACAACTTTCCACTCACAATGGTAGTTGATATCAAAGTGTATTCACAGGATGCCCCACAGGATGCCCCCTATGATGTAAAATGGTCGACCAGGCGCAAAGAGATAGACACATCTGTTCTGAGCTTCCTGTGGCTATCAAGCTGGAGATGCCGGCACTAATACACTGAACCCGCTCTAGAGAGGACACATGTAGCATTCAGCTGCAGCAGTTTATGTGAGCAGACTTAATAAATAAGAAAGAACATGAAATCGTTCCAAAGATAGACAATAACCCCATTGATGAGTGATATATTAAAAACATAACATGTTCGATGAATAAACAATTCATAAAAATCCTCTTCACCTCAAACTAATTATAGTATTTTCTTAAATATTTCACCACTTCAATACCAGGCACTTAGACACCCTCCTGCCAATTTTCAGCTTTTAGCGCTGTGGCAATTTGAATGACAATTGCACGGTCATACAACACTGTACCCAAACAAAATTTTTTATCATTTTGTTCCCACAAATAGAGCTTTCTTTTGGTGGTATTTGATCACCTCTGTGGTTTTTATTATTTGCACAACAAATAAAAAAAGACCGAAAATTTTGAAAAAAAAAAGTTTTTCTTTGTTTCTGTTAAAAATTTTTGTAAATAAGTAAGTTTTATTCTTCAATGATGGGCACTGATATGGCTGAACTGACGATCACTGATAAGGCGGCACTGATGGGCACCGATGAGGTGGCACCAATGAGGTGGCACTGACGGGCACTGATGATGGGCACTGATAGGTGGCACTGATGGGCACTGATAGGTGGCACTGATGGGCACTAATAGGTGGCACTGGTATGCGGCACTGATGGGCACTCATAGGTGGCACTGATGGGCACTCATAGGCGGCGCTGATGAGCACTCGTAGGTGGATTTGATAGGTACTTATGGGTGGCACTGATGGGTACTTATGGGTGGCACTGATAGGTGGCACGAATGGGCACTGATGGGCACTGATAGGTGGGCACTGATGGGCACGGATGGGCACTGAGAGGTGGCACCAATGAACACTGAGTGGTGGCACTGATGACACTGATGGGTGGCATTGCTGGGCATTACTGTTATATAATGGTGCCAGTCAGTGCCCATTTGTGAGAAGTTCTTACACTGATTACAGGTCTTGTAACACAATCTGTGAATGTGGAAGAGAGGACAGGCATCCCTGCAGTGGAGATTTCTCCAGGTTCAAGCTGCCTACACAATCTGGGACATCCTTTGTTACAGAGGCATAATTTTTCTTTCCACATACCCTCTTAATGAGGTCAAGTGCCTACTTCAGCTTTACAAGTAACGTCTTTGCCCGCCTGATTTGTATCCTGGTTGTTTGCTGTGAGGACCTACCTGGTGGCCCCCGGAGATCCATGCAGATTCCAGCCTAGAGGATTCGAGTGACGGGACGTCCCTTTCCACGCCCTGGATGGCACACTGCTCATGCGATTCCCTGTCGTTGACATGGGAATCCATGGGATCTGGTAAGAGTTTTTCTACACACCATACCATTATTGCCTCATCTTGCTGTTATGGTCCGGTTTCTGTGAAGTTCAATTTGGGACAATCATTTGAACACCACCAGACTTCGGAGTATATTCACCTTCCTGTGTTGCGGGACATTATAATTCACTTAGTATTATTTGTCATTGACTTTATGCTTATCACAGGCCATCAGGCTGATGCTTCTCCAATTTTATCTATACATTTTCTCTGAAGTACAAATTAGAAATAGATTGTTTTTGATCACTTACACACACATTATGCGCTACATTTTTTATTTTATGTAAAAAAAAACTCCCTGAACCTGCCACTTCCTGTATCCCCTCTCTGTTCTGACCACGAAAATCAGGGCTGCTGAGCTTTGACCACCGTGGTCAGAGTGTGTCCCTCCATCATACGCGGCTGCTTTACAGCTTCGAGACAGGGCTTCTGTGGGAGGCCACGTGATCTCCCTGGCTGACATCATGTATTGAAGCTGTAAAGCAGCTGCGAGTCACGTGACCGGCCTGAAGAAAGCTCTAAACAGGTATTTACAACTCTCGTTTTTAGAAATGGCTTACATAGTGTGGTATGCCAGGCTCTAATAGAGGGTCTGGCAGTGTTTTTAAATTAAACTTAACAAACACTTTAATGTGAAAATCCAAAAAGTCTTGAGTTACATGGGGGAACAGACTCTATGATCCAAACTTTAAGGCCTTTCAACTAGATTTTTTGTGCTTAAGGGCATATATAAATAAACAATTCATAAAAATCCCCTTTGCCTCAGACTAATTATAGTATAGTGCTAACTTCCAATCCTTTGTTGAGACCCATGAGATATTAGGTATTTAATGTGAAGATTCAAAAAGTCTCATGGTGACATAATCTGTGGAACCTTTTGGTTGTGGAGTTACATGGGGGGAACAGACTCTATGATCCAAACTTTAAGGCCTTCGGCGGATTTTTCGTGCTTAAGGGCAAAATGTCTCGGAACGCTATGATTGAGGCTCCACTGCTTGAGGAGTCTCCAGTGATCCCCAAATCTGTACCCAAGTGTTCTGATGGTCCTTCCTATGTACAGAAGACCACAAGGGCAAGAGAAGCAGTATATCACAAACTTGGTGGAGCAGTTATAGAAAGTTTCTTTGTCCATGTTGGATATACTTGCATGTCATGCACTTCTGCTTCCTGCACTGGATACCAACAAGATTTCAATGCATTGTGGTGGGTATACCATAAGTCAGCCATAGAACAGCTAAACATTCTAGAAAATTGTCAGTCTTCTTTTCTAGTCCAAAAATGAGTGTGTCTTGAAAAACAAAACACAGGACTCTGTCCTGTTGCCATGGTAACAGATTAAATGACTTACAGAGACACCCATTCTAAGGCTTCAAAGAGAACTAAAAAGAATAATAAACTGACGAGCGGGACAACCTTGTGGACCATACCTCTACCTTTCAAACCTTTTTTTTCTTTCTCTTTCCTTTTCTCCACCTTACGATTAAAGCTCATTATCAGAATTTATTTGACCTATATACACTCTACTTGTAAACAATATGTATAGTAGGTATAAATAATTTAAATACCTACAAAAGTAACTAAGGAAATGATATATATCTTTAATTTAGGTTTACGTGAACCCAATGTTTAATATTTGAAATTTCATGATATTTACCTATATAAACCCTACTGTAAAACAATGAGCTTACTTTATAGATCCTTGTAAACTTACTTTATGTATCTTTATAACATTGTATACTCAAAAAACTTCTTTTGACAAGGAAAAACAAAACACAGAAATTTGGGGACAATCTGGTCTAAACAAAAATAGGGTAGGTGAAAAGGGATTTGGAGGATTACAAACAAGGACACATATTCTCCTGGAAAACATAAAAATAGCTCCAAATACAGTACCTAGATCCCTCCACCACTCATGAGTCTAAAACGAGTGCCCATTTTCAATATTGGGAGTATGTGGAAGTATAAAGCATCTCCTGAGGGAAAAAAAAAAGAGCTATGAGAAGACTTAATTTTGTCCCAAGCTACAGACAAACTATAGCATTTACTCTATTTAAAGACATGAATGGGTTCGTCGTAGTCTCACAGTCAAGAGATTTTACAACATGAAATCTAGTCCCCACACAGAGAAGGGCATCAGACTCCCAAAGTGGAGAATGTCTAGTTCAAGTGATATGACAATGAAAGGAGGGTCTCCTCTTTGACAATGAAATAACCATAAATGATTTTATCCCTAAAGCTAACACTTCCATTAAAGACACAACTTTTAAAATCTATATTTTACCTCACAAAAGCTAAAAGGCCATTCCAGTAAACTTTCTATCATGTCACATATTCATAACTGTTAAATTTGTGCGACACAGGACATGGCAGCATGACCCAATGCTTTACCCACAAATTTATTTAGGCCAGGACCTTAAAAACATTAACAGGCTATTTGGACATAATTATCAAACAAGCGAATAAGGGTGGTATTATCATAGTACAACATTGCACAGATTACATACAGGAAGCCCGGCGGTTGTTGTCTGATATCTAAATTTATGTTAAACTTGCCTAAAAATCCACTAAATTCCTATAATTGAAATCTCTCATGTATGTTGTTGTTACATAAATGAGTCAGCCTTTTCATGTAGGGATTTTTTCTAAAGTACCCTATTTTTTATCATTGATCTATAATGCAGTACATACAGATTCTACAAATCAACTGGGGGAGACCAATCAAAGTATACATGGACAGTTTGCCTAACCATTTATCACAACCCCTGGTGATATCACTTTTCCACTATATATGTGATTCTTTACACCTCTTAAATACCTTTAAAAAACCTACACTTGAAACTCTTCATACATTTGGTTCTCTGTTGATGTAAGCTCCATATATACATCAAACCCTCACAATATAGGTTGATGTGCATTAAATCTTTTCCTGTTTACAAGTTCTGACCTTGATCCAAAACAGGCCCAATTTATTTTAAGCAGTACTAAGTTCTGTCTGGAATGTTAATTATTTCATATTTGATAATGAATATTATCTATTAATCATAGGCACAGCTATGGGCACAAGCTTCACACCCAGCTATGCCAACCTCACTATGGAGTATTGGGAACATAACTACCGGTATATATGGAGCAATAATTATTTTGCTTCTCAAATAATATTTTTGGGTTGTTATATAGACAATATTTAATAACACGCAGCGCATGATAAAAGTCAGCATGACAAAAATATAGAATATAAAAAAAAGTCCTTTGAAAAAACAGCCGGCAGAAAGAGTATCCCAGCACCAGCCTCAGTGTAACAGATGGAACCACACACCACCACAGTGATCAGGCAATTCCCCCTACTGAAAGGAGTAGACCCTCAAATTATAGAGAGGTCAAACTCGCTGAGTAGGCATTAGATGGAACTGTCAATCCAAGGGGGCTGTGACCACTTCACATGGAAAACTCCAGCAGTTTTTATATATAGATTATATATAGATCTATATATATATATATATATATATATATATATATATATAATATATAAAATGGTTGGGGGTTCTAAGTAATGTTCTGTATTAGTCATGACTGTGACAGACACATACAATTTCTATTCAAGCACATATTTCCCTTTCAGGAACTCTTCAACGAGATGCTGCCTTTTTAAAACAGCAATGCCTTCACCATTATTTTTGCTGATTTTTTTGTAAATAATCTGTTAGACTCTTGTCAGAAGAATCTTTTTCCACTCCAAAAAGTACAAAGGCTGTACCCTCCACTGATCTCCTGTACAGATAATTAGCATAAATGTGAAATTATTCATCTTTTAAGAGGAAATACTTTTAATTTGGCTTAATGTTTATTTCAAATCTTGGCAAGACATATTCAACAAGGCAGCATCTTGTGGAAGAGTTCCCAAAAGAGAAAGATGTGCTGGAATGGAAATTGTATGTGTCTGTCACAGTCATCAATGATACATAAAATTACTTTGAACCCCCAAACATTATATATAGATTATCTCACAAAACTGAGTACACCTCTAACATTTTTCAGAATATTTTTTTTTTATATATTTTTCATGTGACAACACTGAAGAAATTACACTTTGCTACAATGTAAAGTAGTGAGTGTACAGATGGTATGACTGTGTAAATTTGCTGTCCCCTCAAAATAAATCAACAGAAAGCCATTAATGTCTAAACCGCTGGCAACAAAAGTGAGTACACCCCTAAGTGAAAATGTTCAAATTGGGCCCAATTGGGTTATGTGACTCGTTAGTGTTACAAGGTCTCAGGTGTGAATGGGGAGCAGGTGTGTTAAATTTGGTGTTATCACTCTCGCTCTCTCATACTGGTCACTGGAAGTTTAACATGGCACCTCGAGGCAAAGAACTCTCTGAGGATCTAAAAAAAAAGAATTGTTGCTCTACATAAAGATAGAAAAGGGAGAAAGAAACTGCGCTCTGGTGAATAAATAAAGTAAACACATATGTACCCAAACCCTAAGGGTAATAGTGAAATGACTTATAAAAACTGTGAACCAGTGATTCTCCTGTACAACATAAACACAGTGTATAAAAATAAATAAAAATTAGAATCGCGCTAGGTATATAAGATAATTATACACACATACAGAGCTTATATAACTTCAGATCTCATTGTACCATCCTCAGCTGAAGCGTAAAAAAGAGCTGCATGAATGCAGATGCCATCTGAACAAAATGAAGCTAATGTCAATCTTCTTTGACTCCTACACCTTCATCCACCAGAGGAGAACCAGGGTGGTTCCATTATTTCATTAATTGACATTGTAATAAAGTGGCATTTCTTCAGTGTTGTTACATGAAAATATATAATAAAATATTTACAAAAATCGGAGGGGTGTACTCACTTTTGTGAGATATGTATGTACTCACACAGTATATAAAACCACTGGAGTTTTCCATGTGAAGTGGTTACAGCCCCTTTGGATTGACGGTTTCATCTGATGCCTACTCAGCAAGTTTGACCTCTCTATAATTTGAGGGTCTACTCCTTTCGGTAAGGGGAATTGCTTGATCACAGTGGTGATGTGTGGTTTCATCTGTCACATTGAGGCTGGTGCTGGGATATTCTTTCTTCCGGCTGATTCTTCAAAGGACATTTTTCTTTATTCTATATTTTTGTCATACAGACTTATATCAAGCACTGCATGTTATTATGGTTTAATTGTAATCAACGAATGTGATGCTAGCTGTTGATGTATATTTTATGCAAGTATTTGCATGGATAGTTTCCATATTTTAGATTATATAGACAATATTGTTATCATATAGGATGGGCATCTTTCTTCTGTGCTTTGCTTTGTCGAGTACTGTAACAGCAATAACTTGGGACTCACCTCTGCCTATGTTTGTGACTTTTCCTTATTGCTTTTTTTTAGATTTGGAATTGGGACACAGAGAGGGAAAAGTTATATCCAAAAACCATTTCAAGCCCACATTTGGTAATTCATACCTACATACCCAGAGCTCTCACCACCCCAAATAAAAGAACAATATCCCTAGGATCCAATTTTGTAGGCTTGTAGGCTCAGAAAAAAACTAGACACTTTATTATTATTATTATTATTATTATTATACAGGATTTATATAGTGCCAACAGTTTACGCAGCGCTTTACAATATAAAAGGGAGACAATACAGTTATAATACAATACAATACAATACAATAGGATTAAGAGGGCCCTGCTCAGAAGAGCTTACAATCTAATAGGGTGGGGCAGGTGGTACAAAAGGTTGTAACTGTGGGGAATGAGCTGGTGGAAGTGGTAGGAGATGAGTTTTAAGGGATTGCCTGAAGGTAGCAAGAGTAGGGGATAGCCGGATAGATGGAGGTAGTGGGTTCCAGAGGATGGGAGAGGCTCTGGAGAAATCCTGGAGACGAGCATGGGAGGAGGATATGAGAGAGCTTGAAAGCAGGAGGTCTTGAGAAGAGCGGAGAGGTCGATTTGGGTGATATTTGGAGACAAGATTAGTGATGTAGCTTGGGGCAGAGTTGTGAATGGCTTTGTATGTTGTGGTTAGAATTTTGAATTTAATTCGCTGGGTGATTGGGAGCCAGTGTAGGGATTGAAGTAGAGGGTTGGCAGACACTGAGCGGTTGGTAAGGTGGATAAGTCTGGCAGCAGCATTCATGATAGACTGAAGAGGGGATAGCCTATGGAGAGGTAAGCCAATGAGAAGGGAGTTGCAATAGTCAAGGCGAGAGATAACAAGGGAGTGAATGAGGAGCTTGGTGGTTTCATCTGTTAAAAAAGGGCGAATTTTAGAGATGTTACGGAGGTGAATAGTATAGACTGCATGATTAAATGGGATACAATTCTAGAAACTATGAACACTGAGGAAAAATGGGAGAGCTTTAGGAACATATTCAACAATGGCATTAGCTGATGTATTCCAATGGGCAATAAATATATACGAGTTAAGGATAAACCTTGGTGGCTTAATTTTAATGTAAAAAGGCATATAAAAGAAATTAAAAATGGCCTTTAATAGATATAAGGCCGAAGGATCGTTGGCATGCCAACACTACAAAGAGTGCAATCAGGAAAGCTAAAGGTAAGGGCATATTGGCCCTATAATGGATGATCTGGGGAAGCTGGTTAAAAATGATAAGGAGAAAGCAACTGTACTAAATGTATGCTTCGTTTCAGTATTTACAAAGGAAAAGGAGGTGTACAGTAATCAGGACTGGGTCGTTAGTAACACAGCACAGAAAATACCCTTGTGGCTAACAGAAGACAGTATGCAAAAAAGGCTTGAAAAACTTAACACAAATAAATCACCAGAACCAGATGGCTTACACTCAAGAGTCCACCCAAGAGTCCTCAAGAACTTAGCCTCAATATAGCCAGACCGTTATTCCTACTTTTTATGAACAGTTTAGTAACTAGAATGGAACCAGCTGATTGGCCAAAAGACAACTTGGCAACAATATTTAAAAAGGGCCAAGATATATCTAGTAACTACAGGCCAGTCAGTCTAACATCGATTGTATGCAAACTATTGGAGGAGTTGATAAGGGACTATATCTAATATCTTGCTCTTGAAAACGGTATTATTAGTAGTAATCAGCATGGATTTATATAGGATTATTTTTGCTAGAACTGTTAACATTCTATGAAGAAATTAACTGTCATCTAGATACAGGAAGGCCTGTGGTCATGGTGCAACTATATTTTGTAAAATCAGTCAATACAGTTCTCCATAAACACTTGATTTACAAATTGAGGTCTGTTGCCATGGACAAGAGTATATGTACCTGGATAGAAAACTGGTTACAGGGGCACATCCAAAGAGTGGTGACAAATAGCATGCCCTTAGAATGGTCTGGAATTGTAAGTGGGGTACCCCAATTCTCTTTCCTAGGACCAATTCTATTTAATTTATTCATAAATGATATAGAGGTTGGTATAGATAGCTCAATCTCAGTGATACAAAGCTAAGTAGGGCAATAATTTCACAGCTGGTTACAGAAACTTTACATGAAGATCTCAATTAAATAAAGGGATGGACAACTACATTGCAGATGTGGTTTAATATTAAAAATGTGTAGTAATGCTATTGGGTGCTAAGAATATGAAAGATACTTCCTGGGGGAGGATCTTTGGGGGAATCCAGGATGGAAAAGGACCTGGGAGTCCTAGTAGATCACAGGCTCAGCAATATTATGCAATGTCAAGCTGCAGCAAGCAAAGCTAGCAGAATATTGTCATACATTTACAAGGGGACCTACTCAAGAGATACAGTGGGACTATAATTCTATCACTTTACAAAACTCTTTTATGGCCACATCTTGAGTATGCCATCCAGTTCTGGTCACCAATCCTTAGGATGGATGTGCTGGAACTGAAGAGTGTCCATAGTAGGGCAACAAAGCTAATAAGGGGGCTGGAGGACCTCAGTTACGAGGAATGATTACACTTAAGAGGAGATATGGTAGCGATATACAAATATCTCAATGGGGATTCTAGCATAGGGAGAAAAAGATTCAGTCTCAGGGAGCTTAGAAAGGCACGCAGCCACTCAATGAAATTGGAGGAGAACCGGTATAACCTTAAACTGTGTAAAGGTTACTGTGTAAAGGGTACTGTCAGAGCAGTATAGATGAAGAGCTCCCCTTCCACAATTGGTGGCGCCAGGGGGGGAAGTGTCGATCATTTAAAAAAACTCTTAGATGGACACCTTGATGAAAGCTATATACAGGGATATGGGAAATGGTTTTGACATAAACAAACCCACACAAGTTGAACAGGATGGATTATGTAACAATGTGATTTAAACTCAGACACTATAAACTACAGGGAGATTTTGTGGCGGAAGCTTTCACTACTTACCTTGAGACACACTCAACCCTCATAAAGACAGGAGATTCTTCCATTTATTATGTAAAATTTATCACACAGTTCCACTCCAAAATTAGAAATATGGACATACTGAAAAAGAACTGACCAGTTCTGCTCCAGCATCCTAATTTGGCTCCAGCATTACTCTCAAAACCAAAATTTGTTTACCAAAAGTCAGAAAAATCAAAACCAATAAGATTACTTTCTGACACAGTCATGTTGGTACCTTCCAGTACAAGAAAAGGAAATGCATGACACGCAAGTATATCCAATGCAAACAAAGGATGTTTTCTGACTGATGGGGCATAAAATATCCCATACAAGTTTTCTATACCTGCTTCACCAAGTTTGTGATGTACTGGTTGTCTTGCCTTTTTGGTCTCCTGTATGTAGGAATAACGATCAGACCACTTAGGTGCAGATTTGAGGAGCATTGGAGGCTCATCAAGCAGGGGAGCCTCAATTTTAGCTTCCTGAAACATTTTACCCTAAAGTACAAAAAATCTACCAAAGGTTTTTAAGTTTGGATTATAGATTACGTTCCCCCGTGTACAGTGCATTGAAAAAGTATTCAAACCCCCTTGAAATTTTCCACATTTTGTCATGTTACAACCAAAAACGTAAATGTATTTTATTGGGATTTTATGTGATAGACCAACACAAGGTGACACGTAATTGTGAAGTGGAAAGAAAATGATAAATGGTTTTCCAGTTTTTTTACAAATAAATATGTGAAAAGCGTGGAATGCATTTGTATTCAGCTCCCTTTACTCTGATACCCCTAATTAAAATCTAGTGGAACCAATTAGCTTCAGAAGTCACCTAATTAGTAAATAGAGTCCACCTGTGTGTAATTTAATCTCAGTATAAATACAGCTGTTCTGTGAAGCCCTCAGAGGTTTGTTAGAGAACCTTAGTGAATAAACAACATAATGAAGGCCAAGGAACACACCAGACAGGTCAGGGATAAAGCTGTGGAGAATTTTAAAGCAGGGTTAGGTAATAAAAAAATATTTCAAGCTTTGAACATCTCATGAAGCGCTGTTCAATCCATCATCCAAAAATGGAAAGTGTATGGCACAACTGCAAACCTACCAAGACATGGCTGTCCACCTAATCTGACAGGCCAGGTAAGGAGAGCATTAATCAGAGAAGCAACCAAGAGGCCCATGGTAACTCTGGAGGAGCTGCAGAGATCCACAGCTCAGGTGGGAGAATCTGTCCACAGGACAACTATTAGTCAAGCACTCCACAAATCTGGCCTTTCTGAAAGAGTGGCAAGAAGAAAGACATTGTTGAAAGAAATCCATAAAAAGTTCAGTTTGCAGTTTGCGAGAAGCCATGTGGAGGACACAGCAAACATGTGGAAGAAGGTGCTCTGGTGAGATGAGACTAAAGTTTAACCTTTTGGCCTAAAAGCAAAATGCTATGTGTGGCAGAAAACTAACACTGCACATCACCCAGAATGCACCATCCCCACCATGAAACATGGTGGTGGCAACATCCTGCTGCGTGAATGTTTTTTTCTCAACAGGGACAGAGAAGCTGGTCAGAGTTGATGGGAAGATGGACGGAGCCAAATACAGGGCAATCTTATGCCGCGTACACACGATCGGAAATTCGGCCAGCAAAAGACCGATGAGAGCTTTTGGTCGGAAAATGCGACCGTGTGTATGCTCCATCGGACTTTTGCTGGCGAATTCCCGCCAGCAAAAGATTGAGAGCAGGTTCTCAATTTTTCGGTCGGAAAAAGTTTCCATCGGAAATTCCAATCATCTGTACCAATTCCGACGTGCAAAATTCCTACACATGCTCGGAAGCATTGAACTTCATTTTCTCGGCTCATCGTAGTGTTGTACGTCACCTCGTTCTTGACGGTCGAAAGTTCAGTGAACTTTTGTGTGACCGTGTGTATGCAAGCCAAGCTTGAGCGGAATTCCGCTCGCGTGTACGGGGCATTAGAAGAAAATCTGCAAAAGACTTGAGAGTCCTTTATTTGTAAAACATTTTGAAAACCATCTGTCATTTTCCTTCCACTTCACAATTATGTGCCACTTTGTGTTGGTCTATCACATAAAATCCCAATAAAATACATTTACGTTTTTGGTTGTAACATGACAAAATGTGGAAAATTTCAAGGGGTATGAATACTTTTTCAAGGCACTGTACACGGGGGAACATAATCTATGATCCAAACTTAAAAACCTGGTAGATTTTTTGTACTTTAGGGTCAAATGTTTCAGGAAACTAAGATTGAGGCTCCCCTGCTTGATGAGCCTCCAATGCTCCTCAAATCTGCACCTAAGTGGTCTGATGGTTATTCCTACATTCACCTTCCAGCAAGACAACGACCCTAAACATACGGCCAGAGCTACAATGGAATGGTTTACATCAAAGCATATTCATGTGTTAGAATGTCCCGTCAAAGTCCAGACCTAAATCCAATTGAGAATCTGTGGCAAGACTTGAAAATTGCTGTTCACAGACGCTCTCCATCCAATCTGACAGAGCTTGAGCTATTTTGCAAAGAAAAATGGGCAAAAATGTCACTCTCTAGATGTGCAAATCTGGTAGAGACATCCCCAAAAAGACTTACAGCTGTAATTGCAGTGAAAGGAGGTTCTACAAAGTATTGACTCAGGGGGGCTGAATACAAATGTACACCACACTTTTCACACATTTATTTGTAAAACATTTTGAAAACCATCTGTCATTTTCCTTCCACTTCACAATTATGTGCCACTTTCAAGAGGTATGAATACTTTTTCAAGGCACTGTACACGGGGGAACATAATCTATGCACTGTAATTTCACAGCCAAAAGGTTCCACAGGTTATGTCACTTTAAAACTTTTTGGATTTTCATGTTAATACATTTTCTCCTCTGGGTATCAAAAAGGATGTCAAAATTAGCACTATGCTATAATTAGTTTGAGGCAAAGGGGAGTATTACAAATTGTTGTTGTCTATTTTAATCAGTTCTTAACAGCTCCCTCTTCCAATTACTGTGGTTAGTGTTTATCTTTGTAATGGGTTCATGTTCATAATCTTTATGATTGATTAAGATGAAGGGGGGGGGGGGCTATACTAAAACTGGAGAGTGCAAAATCTGGTAAAGCTGTGCATAGAAACCAGTTTTCACTTTTTTTGTTTTTTTGTTTTTGTCAAAGCTTAATTGAACAAGTTGAAGTTAGAAGCTGATTGGCTACCATGCACAGCTGCACCAGATTTTGAGTGTTTTCGTTTTTGTAAATTTCCCCCAAAATGTTTCTTCCTTTTGTTTGATATTATTGCTTTACTCATAGGTGTGCGCAGCCTATTGTATTAGGGTGTGCACCCTAAAGCTCAAGCACACATGTGTGTCTACATACCCTGTTTCCCCGAAAATAAGACCTAGCGTGATGGCTGCAATATAAGCCCTATCCCCCAAATAAGCCCTAGTTAAAGTCCTTGTAGGTCTTATTTTCAGGGTAGGGCTTATTTTGGGGGAAACGGGGTAGGGCTTATTTGGGGGGGGAAGGCTTATATTGCAGCCATCACTGACAATCACGCTAGGTCTTATTTTCGGGGAAACAGGGTATATATGACTCAGACAGGGAGATCAGTATTTCTCTTATGGCAGAGCTGGTAAGATGGAGACCTTTCCCATCTCCCTGCTGGCACACAGAGCTATATTGCTAATGTGCATGGGGTGATTAGGGTGTGCTTAGGCACACCCAGCACACCCTGTCCGCACACCTATGGCTTTACTGGCATGACGCTCTCCCTATTGGCCATAGCATGGATGGGTATGACTTAGGGGTATACTCACTTTTGTTGCCAGTGGTTTAGACAGTATGAGAGAGTGAGAGCGATAACACCAAATTTAACACACCTGCTCCCCAATCACACCTGAGACCTTGTAACATTAACGAGTCACATGACACCGGGGAGGGAAAATGGCTAATTGGGCTCAATTTGGACATTTTCACCTAGCAGTGTACTCACTTTTGTTGCCAGCGGTTTAGACATTAATGGCTGTGTGTTGAGTTATTTTGAAGGGACAGCAAATTTACACTGTTATACAAGTTGTACACTCACTACTTTACATTGTAGCAAAGTGTCATTTCTTCAGTGTTGTCACATGAAAAGATAGAATAAAATATTTACAAAAATGTGAGGGGTGTACTCACTTTTGTGAGATACTGTATCTTACATCCCCCTCTTTTTTGTGCATTCCATTCCATTGGTTCATTTTTCTTTTTATTCTTAAACAACTCCTTTTTGTTCCTATCCTGTTAATAGGGCATATGTTTGCCCAAATGTAGATCCAGTATGTGAAAAGTGGTCTATAATATGTGATTTTTTAAAAATACCAAAATTGGTTTTGACACCAGGGACCCAGGAGCGTCTCTCCCTGATGCTATTTAATTCCACCTGTCAGCTCCATCCCAAGGCATACTTTCTAAAATATTGTCCCAGTACAAGTATGTCTATCAGGAGTTCTCACTTCAGCCTGATTTTATTTGCTGCACACCAGTTCCAAGTCAATGACTAAGAAAAAGTGATCAAGCCAGTCAGTCAGCATTATAGCCAGATAAGTTGCATTTCCAGGAGGTTGTCATTATTAGTAACTTCAGATTTCCTTTAACAATTCAAATCAAGTTGCTGATTTTACACAACAGTTACAGTGTTTTCATAAGTCATCTGTTAGTTTAGAAATATAAACTTTTTCATTTTTCAAAATTCTAATATATTATAAAGAAAGAGGAAACCAGAATATTGCCGGAGAATTAATGTCTTGGGACTTGAATAGTCCCGTGTTTAAGCAGCAGGTTTGAAACAATACCATTGAATTATAAAGAATAATCAATAGGAATATGCACCAGAGTTTGCTGACCGAAATGTATCGTAAATCTAAGTTTAACTCTACCTGTAAATTGTAAAAAAAAAAACACATACCTTAAAAAACAGTCCAGCAATAATTAAAATAAAGAAGTAAATCTAAATGTGAAAAAATGTTATCATATGTACATGTAAATTTTCTGAAATCGAAAAGTTGACTTTTTCTAAATCACAAAATTACAAATATAAAATGTAGAAGAGGGCCATCTAGGGGTTACATTTCCAAATTTCATGCAAAACAGCAGCAGCAAGAAAATGAACTTGAAACATATGAAAACCTATAAATATAATAGTTACATTTTTTGTATCACTATTGCTTAGTACAACTACAAACAGCCACAAAGTAAAACTTAAAAGTATCTATTTAAGTATTTTTATACCATGCAAAAATAAAAACTATTATATATTTTGAAAAATTGTTTATTGTGATAAATTAAAAAATGGAACGAGAGTGCCCTTAGCCTTTATAGAGTGCCCTTAGGCTGCATTCACATCTGAGTTTATCGTTTTCAGGCATTTATTAGGGTGTTTTTTCTGGCGTTTTTGCAGCGTTTTTGTACAGGTGTTTTGAGGTCCAAAAGTCACCAATGTAAAAAGAAGTAAAATGCCTGTAATCTGCCTAAACAGAAGCTCCTGTACTTTTTTGAGCTTCAGGCGACAGAACGCTCAGATGTGAACAGGGGCCATTTAAATGAATGGGATTTTGCTTGTTGGGCTTTTTGGATTTTTGAGATGAGCGTTTTACGAGCTGAAAACGCTCAGGTGTGAATGCAGCCTTATGCCTCGTACACATGATCGGACATTCCGACAACAAAATCCATGGATTTTTTTCTGGCGGATGTTGGCTAAAACTTGGTCACACAAATCTTGTTGGAAATTTTGAATGTCAAGAACGCGGTGACGTACAACACGTGTGACGAGACGAGAAAAATGAAGGTCAATAGCCAGTGCTGCTCTTCTGCTTGATTCCGAGCCTGCGTGGAACTTTGTGCGTTGGAATTGTGTACACGATCGGAATTTACGACAACGGATTTTGTTGTCGGAAAATTTGAGATCCAGCTCTCAAATTTTGTGTGACAGAAATTCCAATAGAAAATATCCGATGGAGCCCACACATGGTCAGAATTTCCGACAAAAGGCTCTCATCGAACATTTTCCGTCGGAAAATCTGACCGTGTGTACAAGGCATTAGAGGTAGTATTTTCCAAGGATACATTGATATAATCTTTTTGGTCTTCCATTACTCAAAAACAGAAATTGCCTCAAACTGTATTATCATCTTTATTGTAGTTTTGTTTTCTTTTGTTTTGAAGGGAAGTTGAACTAAATTACTGTACTTATCTGTATTTAAATTATTTTATACAGTTTACATTATGTTCTGTTTCTTTACATTCCTGACATTTCATCTTCTTTATTGTAACTATTTTGCATTTTATTTTTTTCTTAACTTTAATGTTCAAAATATCAAATATAGAATTATTTACTTTAATTGACCTAACCATTTTTACAGTAAAACAAGATACCACATTTTTTCTGTTAATGTGTCTGAGACATAGCTTTTGCAAGCTTTATATGATTTCAAGTTTATTTTTTTTTTACTTTTAGGACATTATTATTATTATTATTATATACTAATGATAATAGGTCATTACATGGTCTAGAGAATTGGTATAACATATTAAAACGGAGGTCCATCCAAAAAAAAAAAAAAGCCAACAGCTACACATACTGCAGCTGCTGACTTTTAATAATAAGACACTTACCTGTCCTGGAGTCCAGCCATGTCAGCGGTCGGGTGCTGCCGCCGCCATTGCGCATAAGGGAACCCGGCAGTGTAGCCTTACGGCTTCAGGCCGGGAACCCTACTGTGCATGCGCGAGACCTTGCTCCTCTCTTCTACTGGCCCGGTGACAAGGGGAGGAGGGAGCCCCGTGGTGACGTCATGGGCCGCGGTGCGGACTCCCGGAAGTGGGAACAGGATACCTGTCAAAGACAGGTATCCTATCCCCCCTCCCCCCCAAAAAAGTGCAAATTGTTGCACCGGAGGGGGAGAGGAGACCAATGAGAGGAAGTTCCACTTTTGGGTGGAACTCCACTTAAATGCTGATAATTTTATAATTTTAAATGAATAAATGGTTAATACTAAAAATAATACTATAGTAAATTGTAGCATTATGCTTTATAGATTAATATAGAAATATATTATTTAAAATATTATTGTGATTTTAGAGTATTAAAGTAATAATAAAACCAAATTAAATAACGAAATATATCACCAATAATCATTGCAAAGGAATATACGTATAATGTAGAAAACAGAACAAGTTTAAAAAGGTGAAAACGAACAAAAAGCAATGTTTGATATATACTGTGTATATATTACATACATGTGAATTTGTTAAATTATGGACAGCACATTAGGTTTGTATGGAAATATGCCATAATGACCAGACACTATTCTCTGTAATGGTTTTTTTGTTTGTTTGTTTGTTTTTTTGTTTAGTAAAAAGGGTCTATAAAATATATATTTTCTAAATTGTCCATAATCACCAGACTCTACATTTTAGAATATGTGCTATATATATATATATATATATATATATATATATATATATATATATATATATATATATATATATATATATATATAATTATTATTATTTTTTTTTTTTTGGTTTTAATTTTTGTATTTGTTTAGCAAAAGGGGTCTATATAATATATTTTTTTTATTATTTTCAAATTGTTCTAAAGAACAGTTTGTATTTTATTGTTTAAGTAATCATTCAGATCCAGGAACAAATGACTATAAAGCAATAGACACATTTTAACCTTAGAGGTATTAAGTTTTAATAAGCTCAGACTTTTTAGAACAATCAACGTGATTTCTATCTGATACTTTTTATGTTCTTTGCAAAGCACAAACGAAATGTTCAATTGATATGCCTTGAAACTTAATACAAATGTATCGAAACTGAAAGGCGCTTTGACAAATTAAGCCAACCAGGATTTAATTAAAGTTTTTAGGCAAATTAATTGTTATTATATAATATTCAACCCTTTGCTTACATTTTTTAAGTAACCATAAAAGATACCTATTTCCAGGCAAGTATATTTTAAAACTATTTAGACATTGGGGCTAAAATAGAAGAAAACCGTGAAGAGAATTTAGATTGTGGGAAAAGCAAATTGGAGGTTGTAAGAGTACATACAGAAAAAACGAAGACGTTTAGGCAATTTGGCAACTGGACATCTAGTCTATACCCAGACAGGGTCAATGTCCATCCTACAATCAAAGCTGAAATAATTTTATGAAGTGTGTTATCTATAGTTTATAAGATTTTTTTTTTTATTCTTGGAAATTGTCTAGTCCACAAAAATGATGATTGTTAATGTCATCCTGACATTGCAGTAGTTTAAACATTTTGCAAATGAATTACAGGTCCTCTTGTGAAGTCAAGGTGATCTTGTACCAGTCAATATTTGTTTTCATGTTCTAATCCAATGAACAAATGTTCATATAATCGGTGCCATTGCAGATAATATAAAGGCAACATTTTAATTTTACAATAACAAATTACATACAGCAAACGATTATACAACACCATATTTTTAACTTTAATTTAGCAAAATTTTAAATAATAAATAAAGAGGGAATGGGATTTAAGCTAGTTACACAATTATTTATTTAGTACAGTTTACAGTATTTTGAATTTCCAATCAGCATATTTATAAAAAGGTTGTACCTAGTAATAAATAGTAATGTGCTTGGATTTTTTTTTCCATTAGCATTTGTTGACACATACACTATATTAGCAAAAGTATTGGGACACCTTCCATTACACGCACATGAACTTTAATGACATCCCAGTCTAATGCCCCGTACACACGGTCGGATTTTCCGATGGAAAATGTCCGATCAGAGTGTGTTGTCGGAAATTCCGACCGTGTGTGGGCTGCATCGGACATTTTCCATCGGATTTTCCGACACACAAAGTTGGAGAGCAGGAGATAAAATTTTCCGACAACAAAATCCGTTGTCGGAAATTCCAATCGTGTGTACACAAATCCGACGGACAAAGTGCCACGCATGCTCAGAATAAATAAAGAGATGAAAGCTATTGGCCACTGCCCCGTTTATAGTTCCGACGTACATGTTTTACGTCACCGCGTTTAAAACGATCGGATTTTCCGACAACTTTGTGTGACCGTGTGTATGCAAGACAAGTTTGAGCCAACATCCGTCGGAAAAAATCCTAGGATTTTGTTGTCGGAATGTCCGAACAAAGTCCGACCGTGTGTAGGGGGCATTAGTCCGTAGGGTTCAATATTGAGTTGGCCCACCCTTTGCAGCTATAACAGCTTCAACTCTTCTGGGAAGGCTGTCCACAAGGTTTAGGAGTGTGTCTATGGGAATGTTTGACCATTCTTCCAGAAGTGCATTTGTGAGGCCAGGCACTGATGATGGACGAGAAGACCTGGCTCGCAGTCTCTGCGCTAATTCATAGGTTCAAAGGTGTTCTATCGGGTTAAGATCGGGACTCTGTGCAGGCCAGTCAAGTTCCTCCACCCCAAACTTGCTCATCCATGTCTTTATGGACCTTGCTTTGTTCACTGGCCCAAATCATTTAGTGGAGGGGGGGGGGGGTTATGGTGTGGGGTTGTTTTTCAGGGGTTGGGCTTGGCCCCTTAGTTCCAGTAAAGGGAACATGTAAGGCAACAGCATACCAACACATTTTGGACAATTTCATGCTCACAACTTTGTGGGAACAGTTTGGGGATGGCCCCTTCCTGTTCCAACATGACTGCGCACCAGTGCACAAAGCAAGGTCCATAAACACACAGATGAGTGAGTTTGGGGTGGAGGAACTTGACTGGCCTGGACAAAGTCCTGACCTCAACCCGCTAGAACACCTTTGGGGTAAATTAGAGGGGAGACTGTGAGCCAGGCCTTTTCGTCCACATCAGTGCCTGACCTCACAAATGCGCTTCTGGAAGAATGGTCAAACATTCCCATAGACACACTCCTAAACCTTGTGGATGGCCTTCCCAGAAGAGTTGAAGCTGTTATAGCTGCAAAGGGTGGGCCAACTCAACATTGAACCCTACGGACTAAGGCTTGATTCTCACTTATTTTTTTTTGCTTTTTGCATTTTGCAGATTTGCACTACAGTCCATTTAACATGGTTTCCTATAGAACGCGTTCTGTAGTGCAAATCTGCAAAATGCAAAAAGCACTAAAAATGCATAGGTGTGAATCAGGCCTAAGACTGGGATGCCATTAAAGTTCATGTGCGTGTAAAGGCAGGCGTCCCAATAATTTTGGTAATAGTGTATGTGAAGTTTAAGGCTGGATTCACACCTATGCATTTTTTGTGCTTTTTGCATTTTGCAGCTTTGCACTACAGAACGTGTTCCATAGGAAACAATGTTAAATGGACTCTAGTGCAAATCTGCAAAATGCAAAAAGCACTAAAACTGCATAGGTGTGAATCCAGCCTTATGGGGGATGCAGAAGGTGGATTCTGTGTATGGAAATAAGGATTTTAAAAGAATGTGTAATGAAAACATTTTTGTTTTGAATAGAGTATGGGAAGATTAAAACTGCTTTTTTTTTTGCCCTATGTGTCCTTTTTGGGACAATTGTCTTTACTTCCTGCACCGAAGACACAGCAGGAAGTTAGAGGAAATCTCTGCAAAGTGAGGGAAATCCCCCTCTCAGACAGTTGTCATTGGAACAGGTGTTCCCCTTGGAAGATCGCCATTCTATTTCTGTTATGGTGGGTGGGTGAGAACGGTAAGCAGTAGGGACAAGCTTAGGTTTGTGCGGAACCAGGTTTCCAATAAGATGTGACTGCTCTGGGCTTCAACAAAATGGCAGACTCCATCAAGAAGAAACAGGGGCAATGCTGGAGGCAATTTACTGCACCCCCTCATTTTGGAGATATAATTATTCATGTGGAATGTATGTTCTTTTGTTAATGAATGGCAATGAAAAAAACTCAAGCCATGAAATACGGCTGGCAAAGGGACTGTTGAACTGCTGTTAATCTTCATCCAGGACTCACAAGGAGTGAACAATCAGCCAGTGAATGGATCATTTTACAGTTTATAAATTTGCCCACCTGTTTATAAGATTATGTGTGCTCCATGTGACCTCATTTTGTTATATCTTTTATGTAATCCTGTTCTACATATCAAGCACCAATGTTTTTAGGGCCAGTTCACACCACATGCAGCCCAGTGCATTTTTGCTCTGCATCAAAAACGCATGGAAAGTAGGTTATATGATTTCCAATGGCATAGTTCACACCAGTGCAGTCAGTTCCAGGGCTTTTCCGTTCCAGAAAAAAAAGTAGAACATGCTGCATTTTTCCTTCACTGGACTGTACTGGAATGCAGTAAAATGCATCAAAAACACACCGAAACGCACTGGAACACATCAACAACGCATCAAAAATGCACTGGACCCTAGTATAATGGGGGAAAAAACAGGAAAAAAGAAGAAAAAAAGCACCTGGAATGCATCCAGAAACGCATCAAAAACAGACCAAAAATGCACCGGAACGCATCAAAAACACGTTAAAAACGTGCATGCAGAAACGCATCCGGAAAGGACCTGGAGTGCGTTTTTGTGGTGTGAACCAGCCCTAAAGTGATATTAATTTTTTTATATATAACAAACATGTTATACTTACCTGCTCTCTGTAGTGGTTTTTTACAGCCTGGATCCTCCTCTTCTTGGGTCTCACACCAGCGATCCTGGCCCCTCCCTCCTGCCGAGTGCCCCCACAGCAAGCAGCTTGATGTGGGGGCACCCAAGCAGGCGCGCTTCCGTGGCGTGGCTCTGTGTATCCATTCACACACAGAGTCACAGCTCGGCCCCACCCCCTCTGTCTCCTGATTGGCTCACTGGCTGTAATTGACAGCAGCGGGAGCCAGTGGCTCCCGCTGCTGCCAAAAGCCAATCAGGAGTGCGAGTCCCCGGAGAGGCAAGGCTCTCGTGCACATCGCTGGATCAAGATCGGGCTCAGGTAAGTAATGGGGGGGGGGGGCTGTTGCACACTGATGCATAGAATAAAAGGTAAAAAAACCTTGTGCCTTTACAACCAGTTACATTTTCTCAGACATTAAATCGATCTTTGGGTCTATGCATTCTTGTGATAAAATAATGTAAAAGTGCAAGGTATTGTCGAAGAAAGATTGTTCTGAACCCTTCCTTGCCATAACCAATTTACGCACTCTGGCCTTTAAAGACAACAGAAATCCACCTATAGAACAGCAATGATACAGTTGTGGCATTTCTTGTACGGCCCTTTTCTTTATATTGATGTGTATGCTGAACATCTGTATTGGCCAGACTTAGCTCACCTACAGTTATCAATATCTGTTGTAGATAGAGACATCAAAGAGCAAACAGCACAGTATTAGACAAATGACTTGTAAAGGGCCAGTGCACCCACAGTGATAGATTAAAAAGCTGTACAAGACAAGACTTAACCCTTAGGTAGTAACGTTGGTGCATAGTTGTCTAGCAATAGATATCAGGGTGTGATTGTAAATAGGGCTCATTCAGAAAAAAGAACAGTCACGAGTGGACAACCACGAGGCTCTGTACTAGGTCTGTTCTATTCCATCTGTTTTTAGGTGGCATAACTGAAGGTTTGGTGGGCATCGTATTCTTTTTGCTGATTACACAAGGGTTGCTATTCCTGGAGGCAGGGCCGGATTTCCCACAAGGCCACCGAGGCCAGGCCTTGGGGCGGCAGTGATGCAGGGGCGGCGCCGCTCTTGCGGTGACTTCTCGGCTTTCGCGGCCGCCCCCCCCGCACTAACATAGCCCCCGGAGGGCGGTGGCGCCGGCACTTGCTACTTTGTCTAGGCTGTGTGAGGCCGTGAGAGACAGGCGCGTGCGCGATGACTTCATGGTGGAGAAAAAAGCAAGGTAACTGGCGGAGGCAGGGCATTACCCTCCTCTGCACCGACTGCGCGGCTGGGAGCGGGGGCCTCTGTGACCAGTGACATGACTCGTGACGTGAGGAGAGACGAGTCACGAGAAAAAGAAGGGGAACTCTACCCTCTCTGCGCGGCCGGCATCATCATCCCCAGGCCAGGAGCGGGGGTCTGAGACTGTGACGTCACCACCACCACCAGAAAAAGAAGGGGAACCCCCAGGCAGCAGCAGCCAGCAGGGATCATTAGCACTGAGTGCAGCCTAGCAGGTACCTCTTGAAGATGATTGATGATCATGTTGTCATATACATATGAATAGAGATCACAAATATAGAGTAATAAAGTGCACAAATCACTTTATTACACTTTATTTATGATATCTATGGCTGATAGTGCTATGCATATTTATAAAATCCATATTGAGCACTATGTTTGATTGCCTGCTTCTGCTTGGCACACACGCACAATCGCACATCATGTGCGATTGTGCGTGTGTGCCAGGCCCAAGCAGAAGCAAGCAGCCAGTTAAATATTATAGTGCTAAATATGGATTATACAAATATGCATAGCAGACATATATATCATAAATAAAGTGTAATAAAGTGAGCAACAGGCTCATTAAAAGGGTTAAATAAAGTGTAAATACCGTGCTAAGACAAAAGCAAAATCAGCAAAAAAGCAGCAACAATAAACCATCTAATACCTAATGGTGCTAATAAATGTCAAAGTAAGAAAAGTTGCGCTACATTAAATATTTCTTATGCAAGAAATAGTGTGAACCAATACCATACAGAAAACCAGGACACACCCGAGTCAAGAGTGCATCCTGAGCCTCCTAAACTCCTTCAGGTGATGTATACATAAATGAATTGTGAAATAACCAAAATAGCGACAGCTGAAAAAATCATGTGCACATCAATCAATAAATGAAAAAACAATGTCCATAAGACCATTAGTGCCGGTTCACACTTGTGCGATGCGATTTAGATGCAAATTTTTTCATTGCTTGTTTGATTATTACCAGCGCGATTGTATTGCGAATTCAATGCGAATTGTATGCGAATTGTATGCGCTTTTCATGTAAATTAGGCACAGATGCGATTTGTGCTCAGGCCAATCAAAAAAGCAAGAAAAAAATGGGTGTTAACTTCCTGTGCTCTTCCTTGTTTTCCTTTGTGGGAGAGTATTGTCGCTGAGGAGTGTGGTTTGTCTGTGAGTAGTCAGTGAGGATTTTGATTTTCGATCAATATGTTTCATCAAATGCCGTTGATCATAGCAGCAGTTGTTACTGCTACTGCTGCAGTCCTGATGGACAAAGCCAGGAGGAAGAGGAGGAGGAGGACGAGGAAGAGACTGATGAGTACAAGAAGATATTGGGTCCATCCAATTGTTCAAAATAGGGAAGAGAGAGGCCAGTTCAGGATCCTCTACAATGATCTCAGGCAGCATGAGGAGAAGTTCTTCAACTATCCCCGGATGTCAGTAAATAGGTTAGTACCTATACCCTTATTCCTTCTCCTCCTCTTACTATCTATCACTGACATGCATCCTACTGACCACCAATCCCACTGACCACCAACCCCACTGTTCACCAACGCCACTGTCCACCAATGTCACTGACCACCAATCCCACTGACCACCAAACCCATTGTCCACCAACGCCACTGTCCACCAATGCCACTGACCACCAATCCCACTGACCACCAATCCCACTGACCACCAATCCCACTGACCACCAACCCCACTGACCACCAATCCCACTCACCACCAATCCCACTGACCACCAACCCCACTGTCCACCAACGCCACTGACCACCAACCCCACTGACCACCAATCCAATCCCACTGACCACCAATCCAACTTTTGTTCGCTTTTCTCCTTTTACTAGAACTGTTTCCTATTACCATTTTATTTTGTGTATGGGCTTTAGCCTGTCACTTACATTGAATTTGTGGTTTTATTCCTTAGTTTCGATGAATTGCTTCGCCTGCTTGGTACACGTTTGGAGTATCAGAACACCACCTTTCGGAATAGTGTAGAGTCAGCGGAAAGGTTGCTTGTTACATTAAGGTAAATTTTATAGATATACTTTGTGTGTGAATTTTTATGCTATGCACCATAGTAAGCTATAGTAAGGAATGCTAAGAATGCAGACAGATATGACAACAAAATTGTTTTCCAAAAAAAGTTTTTATTTTTTTATTTTAAAAAACTTAATATGTAAATTTTTTGGATTACATACTTGGCATGAAATATTTTGGAAACAATCCAGCTCCCTCTGACTCTCTGACCTCCTCTGACTCTCTAGCTTTCTAACGTCCCCTGAGACTCGGTTCACACAGGGACGACTTGTCAGGCGACCTAGTCGCCTGACAAGTCGCCTCCTGTTCTGTACAATGGAACCATTCTAATCGGAGCGACGCAAGTCGCTCCGACTTAGAAGAAGGTTCGTGTACGACTTTGGGGGCGACTTGGGGCGACTTGCATAGACTTCTATACAGAAGTCGTTTTGCAAGTCGCAGCGGAAGTCGTTTGCAGGTCGCCTCGCTGAGGCGACCTGCAAGTCGTGCCGCCCGTGTGTGAACCGGGTCTTACTCTCTAACTCAGTCTGACTCCCTTACTTCCCCTGAGTCTCTAACTCCCTCTGACTCTCTGACCTCCTCTGACTCTATAACTTCCCCTGACTCTCTAACTCCCTCTGACCCTCTCACTTCCTCTGACTCTCTGAAGTGTGTCCTTGAGGCTACTCCACCTAGTGCGTATGAGTCCTTCTGTAATAAAAAAAAACATAACTAATTTATTTGATATTTTTTGTCAGGTACCTAGCAACTGGAAATTCATTTGCTAGCTTACACTACGAGTTCAAATTAGGAAAATCTACGGTGAGCACAATTGTGCGTGACACCTGTATCGCCATCTGGGAGGTCCTAAGAGATGTGGTCATGAGAAAACCAAACAAAGAGGAATGGAACACCAAAGCTGAGTTGTTTTGGGAGCGCTGCAACTTCCCTAACTGTGTTGGTGCCATAGACGGCAAGCACATCAGAATTGTGAGGCCAGTCGGTAGTGGGTCAAAATTTTTTAATTATAAAAAATATTTTTCTTTCGTTCTGCTGGCAGTGGCTGATGCAAACTACTTGTTCACCTCATCGACATTGGTTCTTATGGGAGCAGTTCTGACTCCAGCATTTTTTCCCACTCTACTTTTGGAAGAATGATTCGGGAGAACGCACTAGACCTCCCAAACGAACGACCACTCCCTGGAACATCAGAACCCTCTCTCCCTTTAATATTTGTCAGTGATGAGGCTTTCGCTCTTTCAGAAAAAATGCTCAGGCCATATGCTAACCGGTCACTGTCTGTGGAGAAAAGGGTCTTTAATTATCGGCTAACAAGAGCACGCAGAGTTGTGGAGTTGTGACCACAAATCCTGGCAAACAAATGGCGTTTTCTTCACACGCCAATAAGTTTAAACATGGTAAAACGCCATAATTGCCGTAAAAGCTGCCTGTGCACTCCACAATTTTGTCCGCGAAAAAGATGGATACCTTTTCGAGGACTCTTTAATGGATGAGATGGAAGGCGCAGATTGGACACATACAAGGGGCAATTACAGGTGGGCCAGCATCCGTGAGAAATTTACTGACTTCTTTATGAGTCCTGCCGGTCAGGTATCATGGCAGCTTGATGCCATTTAATAAAGACCAATAACTTTTTCTCTGTCAATGCTGCATCGTCTACTATCTGTACTTTTTTCTATAAATGTAATAAAGTTTTATTGTTCGACAGTGTGTCCATCTATTTTTGGCATTTTCTGTGTCAACATACAGAGCATGCAATATCATTCCACAACATTGGTGGTCAGTGGCATTGGTGGACAGTGGGGTTGGTGGACAGTGGGGTTGGTGGACAGTGGGGTTGGTGGTCAGTGGGATGCATGCCCTTACATTGGTGGTCAGTGGGATGAATAAATAGAAAGAGTGTGGAGCCAGCTGAGCGATTACTTGTCACCTTAAGGTAACATATTTCATAAAAAGGCAGATAGCCATCATTTTTTATTTTTCATGGCAGCTGAGTCACTCAAAAACCTGAAACAGTAAGCATGGTGTCAATTTTCCCAGTTAAAAATAAAAAATTGAATTGGAGGATACTGTTCATGTGTCATTATTTTACAGAGTGTGTTGTGTACATATCGATCTTCACATACCATCTCCTCACTACAGATAACCTTAACCCTTTCCGTAACCCTAACCGTACAATGTAGCCTAACCTGACGTCTCCAATCAGTGCTTCAATAGACAAATACACAGTGATAAGCAATATACTTACAACTGGGTTTATAGGTTCCAGGAGGTAATCTGTAACGGTCATGGTACATGAGATGGATGATTTGTGCCATAGTAAGCAATAGAAGCAATGCAGACAGATATCACACCATTGTTCTCTTCCCCAAAAAAATTTTTATTTGTTTAATTTGTAATCTTCATGTAATTACATACTTTTTAAAACATTTTTTGGAAATAATCATACTTTAAACTTCAAACATTGTAAAGAACCACATAACCAAGAGATAATACTCTGTCTCCTACTTCCCTTTGTCTCCTACTTCCCTTTCTCTCACCCTTCATTCTTTCTCCCCCTCACTTGATCTCTTCTTTCAAGTATGACCCTCTCACTTCCTCTGACCCTCTCACTTCCTCTGACCCTCTCACTTCCTCTGAGCCTCTCACTTCCTCTGACCCTCTCACTTCCTCTGACCCTCTCACCTAAACCTCCACCACACTCTCTCTCTTCATCCTACATTTGTACATGTATCCCACTGCATAATCCACGCTGACCTAAAAAGTTGGTAGGACCAAAAAACTTTTACATAACGTAAACAAATGCAATAGGGTTAACAACATGAAAGAGGCTGTGCCGTTTAACAGGTTGGCATCTATCAATTTAAAATAATAGTTCTGTTTCTCAGGTGTTACCAGCTTCAAAGGTACAAACAGGGATATCACTGTATCTGGTGGTTCACTCGTGGCATGCCCATATAGCATAACCGCATCACAGACCTTGACATTTTGGTCAGAGGTGGGATACAAGCCCTGGCATTTGTGGACAGGCAATCCCACAGACCACCAATGTCAGGGCTTGTATGACCACCAATAAATGCCCTTACATTGGTGGTCGTTAGGATTGCTGGTCAGTAGGATGCATGCCTTTATATATTGGTCATAGGTACAAGTCCTGACATTGGTGGTCAGGTGGGATGCAAATCCTCTAAAAAATAGAAAACATAACCTAAAAAAATCCAATATGGATTAACAACATGAAAGTGGCAGTGCCATTCAACAGGTAGGCTGCAGGCAGAGTGTTACAACATATTTGAACATATTTGAATCTATAAATTCAAATAGTTTGTAACACTCTGTTGCTCAGGCGTTGCTTGCCTCAAAGGCACAGGCGGGGATATCACTCTATCCAGTGGTTCACTCGGGGGCCTATATTGTGCATTTGTGGGAGGCTCGATTGAATTATCTTCAAGTGATTGATTTCTATAGGGATAAGGACTAGGATTGATTTGTTTGGGCTGTTCCATAGGCCTTGACACAGGTGTATAGCGGTTTGGCATGGATGGCATTTGATTGTAGAGTGGTGGCACTCTGCTTTGTTGTGGTAAATGGTGAGGAATTGATTCACGTGGTCTCAATTCCATTTCCCTTGTTATACCAGGGGTACTAGTTGGAGGGATGATTAAGGAAGCAATTGGTGGAGGAATCGGATATGGGATTTTTGATCTGGGGGTCTCATATATGCTTGGTTGGTCAGAAAAACTGGAAGGAAAAGGGTTTGGTGCAGTTTTTTGAGCAGCAGAAAAGGGTGTAATTATTTGAGTACTAGTACTCTCTTGCGTTGGCTCTGAAACATGGCTTGGAATAGTGAAGGAATGTATGCAATGTTGAACTGCAATCCTCATGTACCTCAAGTACTTTTCTGGCAATACCTATTTGAGAAGAGGCACCAAACTTAGGGCAAACATTGTATGAGGGCATCTATGAACATCCATTTGTTACAGTGATCCCTGATACAATATTGAGTAATTGATTTGTCTGATCTTGTTCTTCCACCTGTTCTGCTGCCCTGCTGCTTCGCTTCCTGCGTGAAGTAGATGTTAGCTTTTTCCGTCTGTTGGAAGGTGTAGAAATGTCAGTAGACTCATTATCTTGCTCCTGAGTCGATGATTCATGTACATCGATTGCGTCACCCTCTACCTCAATAGATGATGATTCCTCTATGTTTTGGCAAGCGAATGAAACTCCCTCATCTACATCAACAATATTAGCATCCTCCTCTCCCTCTTCCTCCTCCTCTTCCCAACTTGCTTCTGTGCTGAAATACAAAAGTTGATACTTGAAATTCTATCTAAAGATGATAGCGGTAAAAGCGAAGGTTAGGGGGAGGACAGGTATATTAGAGAGGGATGGTAGAGAGAGGTATTCTTGTATGTAAACTTAATTCCTTAATTCTAGCACTGGCTTGAGAAAGTCCAGGTATCTAACAAAAGAATAGGGACGCTTTGGGGCGGCACCAGACCCACTTCGTGCTTGACGCTCCAGTCTCTGGTGTCTTTGAAGTGTATCCTTCAGGCTTCTCCACCTAGTACGTATGAGTGCTTCTGTAATCAAATAAAACATAAACAATTTATTGGTGGTGAGTGGGAACAATGCTCATTACACAGCTGGTCAGTGGGATTTGTGGTCTGTGGGATGGATGCCCTTACATTGGTGGTCAGTGGGATGCATGCCCTTACATTGGTGGTCAGTGGGATAGATGTCCTTACATTGGTGGTCAGTGGGATACATGCCCTTATATTGGTGGTCAGTGGGATACATGCCCTTACATTGGTGGTCAGTGGGATGCATGCCCTTACATTGGTGGTCAGTGGGATAGATGCCCTTACATTGGTGGTCAGTGGGATAGATGCCCTTACATTGGTGGTCAGTGGGATACATGCCCTTACATTGGTGATCAGTGGGATACATGCCCTTACATTGGTGGTCAGTGGGAAGGAGGAGGAGGACACACCCAAGGAGCTCTCTGAGAACCAGCCTTTTTTCAAGCCTGGGCCTTGCCTGCTAGTTTGGCCCAGGAACAATGCCTGATCCTGGGGGAGGCCCTGGGAGGGATCCCCCTGATGACACGGGGCCTAGTGAGGAGGAGGATCTGACTGTGGGTCCAGGCCCTGGTATGGATGCGAGTATCTTCAGACAGAAGATTGTTGATCGTTTCAGGGAAATTGGAAGGGCTGAAGAGAAACTTCAAGTTTTGAAAGCTGAACATAAAAACTTTAAAGCCAAATACTTCCAGGCCTGGAGTAGAAATCGCACAGCCATGAAGCCTGAGTTACAGGAATTAGAGGAAAAAGTAAAGCAGCAAACTTTATTGTTGGAGAAATTAAAAGCCAGAAGTGGAGCTTTTAAAGAAAAATTTGACAATGAGAAGAGATTTGCCAGCCAGTCGTCAGTAAGTTGCATGGATCAGCAGCCTCAGGTTATGGATGACCCGGGTCCATCTGCCTCTGCACCTCTCCCCCCATGTAAGGCCTTGGAATCGCCAGCGGCAACCAGCCAGGGGGTTGAGAGTGAGCATGGCACCCTGACCTTCATCCAGCAGATGGAGTCACCCCTGAGAGCAGACAAGTTTGCTTCCTTTCAACAAGGAGGGGGGAAGAGTTTTCAGAGCACACAGGAAGTTGGTGTGTTGTACTATTCTGTTGTTTCCGGTATTGAAATGGAGCGCGCAGCCTGCCTATACACAGGAGAAAATATGCGGTCTGTTTGGTGTGGAGATCATGAAGAGTGAGGTTTCGTGAGTTGCACACAATTCACAAGCAATAAAAGATAAAATGAAAAGAAAACCGTGAGAAAACCAAAGTGAACAAATCTCTCCCCTGTTTGGTCTCCATTGTCAATGAGAGCCTCTGAACCTGGTTCTTTGCAGTAAATATTGTTACTTTGGACTATTGCTAACCACTGGCTCATTATTGGTTCATTAAAAACCATAAACTTTTATACCTTTTATACTTGTTGTATTTTGTTTTCCAACAATAGCCTGAGCGCTGGACATTTTATATGTTGCTTCCTGGTATGATCTGTTTTCACCAATTACAGTTTGTCTAGCAGTACGGGATATTACTATTATGTTTATTGTAGTTTCTAGTTTCCTGTTTCATCCCTGTATATGCATTAATAATTTTTGAATGGATGGTACAGGCTATACATCTATTTTATATGTTTGTTACATTCTCTGGGTGACCTACCACTGGCGCTAGGTTACTCTTCTCTGTGTTTTTCCCCATTTCTGATGATCCATCAGAAGTCCCTGAGGATGAGAGGAAAAATAAACCAGGGAATGAAGATGGACCTGCACCAAACACCCTGAACATGGATGTTTCTACTCCTGCATTTGCTGAGACCAGTAGTTCCTCTACCAAGTTTGCTGCATGTGTTTCACACAGTATGGCTGACATCAGCAAAGAGATTGCCTCACCTGAGCCTCCCTGTGTTCCAGCAGAGCTGATTGATGCTGATGGGGGAGGGGATCAGCACATTGCACCATGTGCAGTGGAAGCCATGGATGTGTCAGACCAGCCTGCTGAAAGTCCTGTTCTGATGGAAGAGAACAGGCCAGCTGAAGATACCACCAGCACAGCAGTGGGAACTGACACTGTTGGGAAGACTACAGGAACTGTGAATATACCAGCAAGTATTAAGAATGACAGTAATGATAAAACAATGAATGTGGTGGGTGGTGGTGAAGGGGTTAATACTGCTGGGAAAAATAAAAACGACATTGCTCTCCCTGCTCAGCAGAGGAAAGACTCATCGATTGTGCAGACCAAATCTGTACAATCGATATCTGCTAGAAATGTGTTAGACGGTTCAAAACACACAAATGTTTCTTCTGCTGGGAGAAATGTGGGCAGTTATGCATCTGTTCTGGGGAGTCGCACCAAGGAGGGTGGAGGGAATTTTAGTGGTCACAATTTGGGGGGGCTTGGTGGTGGGATGGTTGGTGGGTACAGGAGGAGGAATGTGGTTCAATTGAAGTGGGAGGGGGAGGGGACCCCACCAGTAAGGGGGAGGGTGGCTGAGTTGGTTCTGGAAATGGGGTTTAAAGCCTTGGATATCTTTGCTTTGATTTGCCCAGTGGGGAGTTATGAATTTGATTTGTCCTTTGTAAAGCCTGAGGGTTTGGATTTATTTTGGGAGAGGTTTAGTAGGTGCAAGGGCCTTCTGCAGTGGAGTGGTTTGGTGCCAAAGGTGATTTCCAGGCAGCCTCTGATAAAGTCGGTGACGATCCTGGTGCGTAACGAATCCATACCAGAGGCTGATTTGATAGTATGGCTACGCCGATATGGTGAGGTCCTCGCTCCACTGCGGAAGGTCCTTGATGAGCATGGAATATGGACAGGGGCCTGGACAGTGTCACTAAAATTGGGGGTGCTTGGAAATGTAGTTCAACACCTTCCCTGTTCAGCTTTTCTGGGGAGGGATAGGCTGACTATTTTTTACCAGGGTCAGCCTAAGGTCTGTAATAAATGTGGTGACAAAGGCCATTTTGCATCTACCTGTACCCGTAAGAAATGCTCACTATGCCAGGATCTGGACCATTTGGCTAAGGATTGTACTGAAATTCGGTGCAATTTGTGCCAAAAGCTGGGTCATCCTTATAGTCAGTGCCCGGAGGCATTACATAACTTGCCAGGATTGGAGGCTGAGTTGCAGAGACTTGATAAGGAGGATGAGGCCGCTAAAACTGTTATTGCCCCTCCTGTTTCTGTTATATCTGTTCCAGATTCTGTTTCCCCTAGTAATGTGGTCCCTGAGTCTGTCCCTCCTGTGTCTGTTACATCTGTTGTTTCGGATTCTGTTTCACCTAGTAATGTGGTCCCTGAGTCTCTCCCCAATGTGGTGGTCCCTAATCCTACTGTACGTAGATCCTCCAGACTGGCAGAAGCTGCTGGGGGGGCAGGTTTGGCGGATCTTCCCACTCGGCCTCCAGTCCCTGTCCCTCAGCGGCACAAACGTGGTCAGGGGAATGTGGGGGTGCTGTATGGGGGTGGGGCTGATAGAAGGGTGTCCATATCCCATGTCTCACCCTCTGTTGAGGGGGATTCGGATGATGAGGGGTGGGAGAAGTTTAGGAGGAAGAAAAAGAAGAAGAAGAGGAAGACAAGTAAAGTGGTCATTTCTTCCTCAGAGTCGGACCCAGGAGGGGTTCCTCTTGGTAATACCTTTTCAGTTTTGTCAGGTGATGAGATTTCTGATATATCTTTCTCATCCATGGATGAGGGGGAGTCACGTAGTCTGAAGAGACTGTTTCTGGTGATGAGAGTGTGGCAAAGGTTAAGAAACGACTACCTCAATCATCCTGATGGCAGTTCCCACTCCGATAAAGGTGGCAACCATTAATGTCGCCAGCATTAAATCTGCAAGAGCTCGTGATATTGCCTTATTTTTGCTCAGCGAGTTTGATGCCGAGATTTTATTTTTGCAAGAGACCTGGCTCAATACTTTGGCCGATGTCCATCTAGCAAAAAGGGAGTGGAGATGCGGTCCCTCCTTTTGGTCTCTTGCGGCTGAGCCCTGCAGCGGAGTTGCGGTCCTTTTTAAAACCGATATGGTAACATGCCGGCGGGTAATTGAGGTAGAAATGGGGAGATGCATGGTCTTGGACGTCTCTGTTGGGGGGCAGGACCTGCGCCTGATCAATATCTATGGACCGCAGTCAAAATGGGGCAGGAAATGCCTCCTCACAGAGATCAAGCCCTTCCTTTTTATGTCCCAGCAGGTTGTCTTTGGAGGTGATTTTAACACCATAATTAGGCCTGAAGACAGGAGAGGCTCCATAGACAGGCTGGGTTACGATAGCGTTTTTCTTAGAGACATGGTGAGACAAGCAGGCCTGGTAGATGTGCATATTAAGCACTGCCCTGGCAGCACGGGATTCACATTTCAGAGAGGGAATAGTCAGAGTAGGATAGATAGGGTTTTTTTTAAAGGAGAACTCTGCATTCTCGGCTCCTGAGTTGAGGGCGGTGGAGTTCTCTGACCACTGTATGCTGTCTGTGACTCTGAATGCCTCGGACACTCCACCCAGGGGAAGGGGTACCTGGAAACTGAATTTGGCTCTCCTGGAAGATGTAGAGGTAAGACAATCCTTTGAGGATTTTTTTCAGGCACAGGTTTCTATTCTGGACTTTTGCAGCAGTAAGTCAGAGTGGTGGGAGCTTGTGAAACAAAGGACAATTGGACTTTTCAAGGCCATAAGTAAGAAGAAGCAGCTTGGTATGTACATTGCCTACCAGCATTTGCGGAGGAAGCTTGATCGTCTTGTCTCGTATAGAGGAGATCCAGGGGGGATCTCTGAGGTGAAGTTTCTTCTTAGGAAGTGTCAATACGACCGGCATGCCTCCTTGGTTCTGGAGAGGGATTATGGAAAATATCACTCGCCTGATCCTTACCAGAACTGTAAGCAAGGCATAGCAGTTAAGACGGTCATAGGCCTGAGGGATAGTACGGGTTCCCTGGTGAAGTCCAGATCAGGGATCCTGGAGATCTTCAGGTCATATTACGCAGACCTTCTGGGAAGAAAGGACCTTTGTCGGGACAGGATGGAAAGCTTTCTGGATTCTACTCCAGGATTGGGAAATGGTACATTGCCTTTGATGGATTTGACAGAACCAATTTCAGTGGATGAGGTAGTTCATGCTATAGAGAAGCTGGCTACCAAAAAATCGCCTGGGCCAGATGGGTTGACAGCTGAATTCTACAAGTGTTTTAAGTCCATTCTGGCTCCCTTTTTAGCAGAGGTTTATAACAGCTGTCTAGAAGAGGGTTCGCTCCCTCCCTCCATGAGGCAATCCGCTGTGATTCTTCTGTCAAAAGGTAAAGACCCCTCAATGATTGAGAACTGGCGCCCCATCAGTCTTCTTAATGTTGATAGAAAGATCCTGGCGAAGATTCTTTTTTGGCGCTTGTCGTCAGTAGCAGGCGATTTGTTGTCCAGTCATCAGCACTGCTCGGTCCAAGGTAGAAGTACCTTTTCAGCGGTTTTAGCTGTCCGGGAGGCTTTGGAACGATGCAGGGCTGCTGGATGGAGAAAGTACTTGCTGGCATTGGATCAGGCGAAGGCTTTTGATAGAGTCAATCACGAGTACCTGTATTTGCTACTTGGTAGATACGGCCTGCAGGGGAGGTTTATAGATTGGCTGAAGACATTATATAGAGGGGCTGAGAGCTTCCCACTGGTTAATGGTTGGGTTGGACGGCCTTTTGAGGTTGGCTCTGGTGTGCGCCAGGGATGTCCTCTGAGCCCCCTGTTATATGTATTCGCAATCGACCCCTTCATAAAAAGGCTAGAGAGTGGATCTTTGTGCGGGGTGCCTTTGGGCATTGCTGGTGTGCCGCCTCTGAAGGTTGTGGCCTATGCCGATGATGTGTCTGTTATTGTCTCTGGGACAGAGGAGGTGCAGGAGGTGGTCTCTATGATAGAGCTGTACACGGAGGCTTCTGGTTCTAAAGTCAACCGTGAAAAGAGTGAAGTTTTCTGGATGGGTGAGGAGGGTGAAAGCTTCGAACTTCCGGATGCCTTCCCAGAGCCCCAGCAGGAAATTTAAGTGTTGGGCATCAAATTTGGTCCTGGTGACTATGGTCATCGAAATTGGGAAAGCAGGCTGGTGTGTGCCAATGCCAAAGTAGCAAGCTGGAAGAAATGGAAGCTTTTCTTGAGGGAGAGGGTTGACTTGATCAAAACATACCTGGTCCCAATCTTTTTATATGTCAGTTTCGTCTGTATCTTGCCAGCATCTTTCTATGCAAGGGTGTACAGCTGTTTTTTCCAACTGTTATGGGGAAGTAGGCTGAACCTGATCAAACGCAATGTAACTTACCTGTCTAGGCGGGAGGGTGGCCTAGGTATGGTCAACCCAATAGTTTTCTTTTCTCTGCTCTTTTTAAAGTACAATCTTGGTAACATGCTAGCAGAGAACCCGCCGGGATGGGTGGGCATTTTTCAATCTTGTTTTAGGCCTTTTCTGCGATGCTGGGAAGATGGCGGGCCAGTGAAAAGTCTGAGAGTCCGACATGGCAAGCTCCCGGCTTATGTTGCCCCGTGTCTGAAAATACTTTGGCAGTGGCAGGTGACAGTGGAGGATATCAAGTCCCTCCCCAGGAAGCTTCTGGAGAAGAGGATTTTGAGCTCTGCTTTCAGTGTGTCACTGGCCTTAAGGGATTGCCCAGGCTCTGTAATGAGGGAGGGGTTGCGTTTAATCAATTTAGAAAGAATCCCCTTGAAGTTTAGGGATCAAGCCTGGCTCGCTTTCCATGGAAGGCTCTATGTCAGAGGAAACTTGAAGCATCGCCCTGTGGATGATCGGGATTGTCCTAGAGCGGAGTGTGTTGGTAAAGTGGAGTCTATGGACCACTTTTTGCTGCAGTGTCCCTTTAACATAGAGGTGTATAAAAGGGTGGGGAGGGCTCTAGGCATCCCCTTTTTCTATCGCATGAGTTATGCGGAGTGGGTGTACGGGGCATTCCCGACTTGCTGGGATTTTGATTTGGATACACTGTTTTTAGTTAGTATAGTTGTCCGTTACTTCACATGGAATGCACGGTGCCAGATTACCCTGCGGAAAAAAGTCCTCTCTGTTGAGGTGGTGGTGCACGATATTCTGGGTGAGGTTGGGAAAATTCGGGGTCTTGAGAGGGGCAGGGAGCCTCGGGCGGTCTGGAAAAGGGCGTGGAGGAATATCAGACCTGCCTTTGGTGAACTGCCCATCTCTGGGTGAGGAGCTTTTTCTTTTTCTGTTTCTTTCACTCCCTTAGCTTTTGTTGGTTAGTAGCTTCTTTTTGAAGAAGGGCTGCATGCATAATGGGTGCGGGTTTGTTTCTTGACCTCACAGTTCAGATGTCTGGTGTATTGGTGTGAGTTGTAGTGAGATTATCCCCAATAATGACATGTTCATGATGAGTTTTGTTTTTGCTGTAAAGTCATTTTTTGTTTGAGAGCAGATTTGGTATATTTATTTTCATTTATGTAAATATGTATATATTTATGTATATTATATATAGTGATTTTATGCTTATTGATTGCAAGACTTTTAATAAAGAAAAATTGGGATACATGCCCTTACATTGGTGGTCAGTGGGATAGATGCCCTTACATTGGTGGTCAGTGGGATGCATGCCCTTACATTGGTGGTCAGTGGGATACATGCCCTTACATTGGTGGTCAGTGGGATGCATGCCCTTACATTGGTGGTCAGTGGGATGCATGCCCTTACATTGGTGGTCAGTGGGATGCATGCCCTTACATTGGTGGTCAGTGGGATGCATGCCCTTACATTGGTGGTCAGTGGGATGCATGCCCTTACATTGGTGGTCAGTGGGATGCATGCCCTTACATTGGTGGTCAGTGGGATACATGCCCTTACATTGGTGGTCAGTGGGATACATGCCCTTACATTGGTGGTCAGTGGGATGCATGCCCTTACATTGGTGGTCAGTGGGATACATGCCCTTACATTGGTGGTCAGTGGGATGCATGCCCTTACATTGGTGGTCAGTGGGATGCATGCCCTTACATTGGTGGTCAGTGGGATGCATGCCCTTACATTGGTGGTCAGTGGGATGCATGCCCTTACATTGGTGGTCAGTGGGATGCATGCCCTTACATTGGTGGTCAGTGGGATAGATGCCCTTACATTGGTGGTCAGTGGGATACATGCCTTTTCAGAGAGGGAATAGTCAGAGTAGGATAGATAGGTTTTTTTTAAAGGAGAACTCTGCTTTCTCGGCTCCTGAGTTGAGGACGGTGGAGTTCTCTGACCACTGTATGCTGTCTGTGACTCTGAATGCCTCGGACACTCCACCCAGGGGAAGGGGTACCTGGAAGCTGAATTCGACTCTCCTGGAAGATGTAGAGGTAAGACAATCCTTTGAGGATTTTTTTCAGGCACAGGTTTCTATTCTGGACTTTTGCAGCAGTAAGTCAGAGTGGTGGGAGCTTGTGAAACAAAGGGCAATTGGACTTTTCAAGACCATAAGTAAGAAGAAGCAGCTTGGTATGTACATTGCCTACCAGCATTTGCGGAGGAAGCTTGATCGTCTTGTCTCGTATAGAGGAGATCCAGGGGAGATCTCTGAGGTGAAGTTTCTTCTTAGGAAGTGTCAATATGACCGGCATGCCTCCTTGGTTCTGGAGAGGGATTATGGAAAATATCACTCGCCTGATCCTTACCAGAACTGTAAGCAAGGCATAGCAGTTAAGACGGTCATAGGCCTGAGGGATAGTACGGGTTCCCTGGTGAAGTCCAGATCAGGGATCCTGGAGATCTTCAGGTCATATTACGCAGACCTTCTGGGAAGAAAGGACCTTTGTCGGGACAGGATGGAAAGCTTTCTGGATTCTACTCCAGGATTGGGAAATGGTACATTGCCTTTGATGGATTTGACAGAACCAATTTCAGTGGATGAGGTAGTTCATGCTATAGAGAAGCTGGCTACCAAAAAATCGCCTGGGCCAGATGGGTTGACAGCTGAATTCTACAAGTGTTTTAAGTCCATTCTGGCTCCCTTTTTAGCAGAGGTTTATAACAGCTGTCTAGAAGAGGGTTCGCTCCCTCCCTCCATGAGGCAATCCGCTGTGATTCTTCTGTCAAAAGGTAAAGACCCCTCAATGATTGAGAACTGGCGCCCCATCAGTCTTCTTAATGTTGATAGAAAGATCCTGGCGAAGATTCTTTTTTGGCGCTTATCGTAAGTAGCAGGCGATTTGTTGTCCAGTCATCAGCACTGCTCGGTCCAAGGTAGAAGTACCTTTTCAGCGGTTTTAGCTGTCCGGGAGGCTTTGGAACGATGCAGGGCTGCTGGATGGAGAAAGTACTTGCTGGCATTGGATCAGGCGAAGGCTTTTGATAGAGTCAATCATGAGTACCTGTATTTGCTACTTGGTAGATACGGCCTGCAGGGGAGGTTTATAGATTGGCTGAAGACATTATATAGAGGGGCTGAGAGCTTCCCACTGGTTAATGGTTGGGTTGGACGGCCTTTTGAGGTTGGCTCTGGTGTGCGCCAGGGATGTCCTCTGAGCCCCCTGTTATATGTATTCGCAATCGACCCCTTCATAAGAAGGCTAGAGCGTGGATCTTTGTGCGGGGTGCCTTTGGGCATTGCTGGTGTGCCGCCTCTGAAGGTTGTGGCCTATGCCGATGATGTGTCTGTTATTGTCTCTGGGACAGAGGAGGCGCAGGAGGTGGTCTCTATGATAGAGCTGTACACGGAGGCTTATGGTTCTAAAGTCAACCGTGAAAAGAGTGAAGTTTTCTGGATGGGTGAGGAGGGTGAAAGCTTCGAACTTCCGGATGCCTTCCCAGAGCCCCAGCAGGAAATTTAAGTGTTGGGCATCAAATTTGGTCCTGGTGACTATGGTCATCGAAATTGGGAAAGCAGGCTGGTGTGTGCCAATGCCAAAGTAGCAAGCTGGAAGAAATGGAAGCTTTTCTTGAGGGAGAGGGTTGACTTGATCAAAACATACCTGGTCCCAATCTTTTTATATGTCAGCTTCGTCTGTATCTTGCCAGCATCTTTCTATGCAAGGGTGTACAGCTGTTTTTTCCAACTGTTATGGGGAAGTAGGCTGAACCTGATCAAACGCAATGTAACTTACCTGTCTAGGCGGGAGGGTGGCCTAGGTATGGTCAACCCAATAGTTTTCTTTCTCTAGTCATCTTCCAGGACGGCACACCTGAGATGAGAGGCTCCTCCCTACAGGAAACACAATCAATCGACAGCAGTTTTAAGTCCCCACCCTTCCCCTTGATCCTCAGTTTTTGATTGTGTTTCTCCCTACACAGCGAAACCGTTTGTTTTTTTCCAAATGACCCGAAGCCTGGGGCTGGTGGTCCCCCCCTGGGAGCCGGACCAAATGCCTGGGGAAGGCCTACGGCCACATCACCCTGAAAGTGAAAGAGGGCGCCGCCTGCCCGATCTCGTATGATCTCGGAGGCAAAGCAGGGTCGGGCCTGGTTAGTACCTGATGGGCCTCTGGGTCTGGCCGGATATATTTATCCTTCCTGGGGGGTTCCCCTATCCTTTCCTCAGGGGGGGCAGCAGAAACTGGAAGAGCCCCCCTGAGAGCTGAAGGCCCCTGGGTACAGTGGTGTCCCCAGAACTTCAGGGGCCTTTTTCTTGTCTCCCCCCCTTACCTGTCCGGGCGTTCGTTCAGACAGGGGTGCTGGCTGTCAGTTCTTTCCAGGGCCCCCGACTCCTGGGCCCCTGGTAGCTCGCGTGGGCTGCTGGGGAGGGCGCCGCCTGAACGACCCGCGTTCTTACCCAGGAGGAAAGGCTGAGAGTCAGCAGGAGCAGGCGCCCACATCCTCCTTTCGAGGAGGCACCAGTTCACTACGGTGGATGTCTGCCTAAACCACCTCAGAATGGAATGAGGAACGTACGGCATTGCCCCCCCAGGTGTATATACTGACTGGCAGGACACAGCCTAACCTTGCAGCTCCCTACGGGGACAGCAGTTGGGAGGGCACTTTGGCGGCTATCCTCCTTGCGTGTGGACCATAAGGATGGAAAAGCAAGCCCGGTGGCTGTGGAAAAAGGGGAAGACTACAACGGTGAGTACTTTCCTTTACCTTGGGAATTTAGCTGCAAAATCCCCAATCCCAGCCAGATGGTTTCTGGGCATTTGAGATAATCTCCCCTGGGGTCTAGATTCAAATAGCCCAGAAGCTTCTGCTAAAAACACCAGCTACAGCTCCCTCTTACATCAGAGATGCTGTATGGTGGACAAGTGGTGCAGAGGAGCGAGTGTGCCTAAACCACCTCAGATGGGAAAGAGGTAGGTAAGGCATTTCTTCCCCTTCCCCCTGTATTTACTAAGTGGTGCAGTGCAGGACCTGGGGTCTGCATAACAAAATAGCCCAGAAGCTACTGCTAAAACCACCAGCCACAGCTCCCTCTTACAGCAGAGACACTGTGGTTATCACAACAGTAGGTTTCCAGACTCTCCCTACATGTCCGGTTGTGGGACATTAGTAGGGATGAATAGAGCGAAGGGGGGGGAGGACCTGGTAGATACAAAGAGTTCCTTACAGGCCAGGTATACCACTGAACAATTTATGGATTGTGCAATGGTTGAAGGATTCAGGAGTAAGCTCTCCTGGTCAACAGGTGCAGTAGGTTATATGGCCCTATTAGCCCAGCTGCTAGGAATCTGAAGTCATAAGCTCCAACCTCCCACTCCACCTTTACATTGTGGTTATATTAAAGTGCAAGAGGTAAGAAAAACCTTTTTGTTGGTTTGGGCTACAGTCAACTCAGTGACAGATCTAAAGGCGATTTACCATAAATCGCTTCCTATATCCTTTAATTAAGGATTTTCTGTGCAAACATATGCAAGAGCTAGATAGATACATGATTGCTTGTTTAAAGCCTGCAGGTGGCTATTTTCCTCCAGGCTAAATTGGTGATCACCTTTTCTAGAGGCTGTCCTAAATTGGTCTCTAGGGCTGGGCTCATTGAGACTTTAGTTTCTGATCAGCCCCACCTGTGTGTGAGCTGGCCAGCGTTTGCTCAGTCTACGGAGGTAAGGTAGGACAACAGCTACTATAGTAAGGTGTCTAACCATTTTTAGAATTTGTTCCTTCACTGGGGGTGAAGTGTTAGTATCTACAGCCCAGGCTATGCCTAGGGATCAAATTGCTCTGTTTGGTTATTTCATAAAGGGATACACCATGACTCCTCCTTGGTTGCACACCAGTAGACCTCAGTAGTGAAGGTCTGTCCTTGCTGGGATGTTTTGTGGCACAGCAGAAATACACATTGAGATTTGTGACATCTCTGCTCATAAGGGGTATAGTGCTGTACATCAGAAATGCACTGCACTGAAGCTTTGTTGTCTGTTTTATATCCTAAAGGTACTGCCTTATTTGGCTACAGATCAGAAAAATACAACAGGGAAGGTGGTCTGTACTTTCTGGTCTTGTGACGCATGGCGGAAATGCACATCATTGAGTCTTATGACATCTCTGCTCATATTTGTTATATTGCTGCACATCAGACATACTCAAAATTGAGTTCTGTCTGGGGTTTTTTTGTGTCCTGTATTACTGCCTTATTGGTTGCTTATTAGAAAGGCAGTAGTGAAGATTGATGGTCCTGAATTGTTGGGAAATACAAATTGAACCTGTGCCAGGGGTAGTACTAGTACTGCCTTTGGTAATCGGTGCAGCCCCGCAAAGTGGCGTCAGGCTGACAGTGCTATTAACGGCAAAGGTTGCCGATTTTAGGCATGCGATTTGACATGTTGAGTCGCATGCCAAATCCCTTCAATATGGATGTGCTATCTCTATTCAGATTGTTATATTGTTGCACATCAGATATATACAAGATTGAAGGTTGTCTGTCCTTTTATGTCTTACATTTACTGCCTTATTGGCTGCATATCAGAAGGGACACAGCAGTGAGGTTGCTTGTCCTTTTCTGATTTGTTTTTGCTGCCTCAGCAGGGAGACACATTGAAGATGGTGGCGTATCTGCTCAGTATTGGTATATTACTACACATCAGACATACACAAAGATTGAAGATTGTTTGTGTCCTGTATGTTCTATATTTACTGCCTTATCGGCTGCATATCAGAAAGGCACAGCAGTGAGGGGTGTCTTTTCTGTTTCTCATTGTTCTACCTTGCTGCTTCTTAGGGATACACAGCAGGGGGTTGTTGGCTGCACGCCTCCAGGGAGATACAGCATTGGGGACCCCTCGCTTGTTCAACCTGAAAATTGCAAGTTACCTGCGACCTGTGGATCCAGAAAGCAGGGTCTGCTTGGTGGCGCTGCGACCTGGAGTTGCACAGACACAAATGGTTCCCATTGGAAGCCATAGTGTATGACTTTTCTCTTGCGTTTTTGCGGTTGCAGGTTGGGTCGCACAGGTGTGGGAGCCCGAAGTTTCCCTTCTGGTTGAGGTTTTGCTACACACAAGAATAGACATCATGGAGTTTATTGCCTTACTTTGCAATACACCAGAAAGATCGCAGCTAGGAAGGCTGTCTGTTTTTATGTGGCTGCACAGCAGAAATACTCAACATTGAAGCTTGTTGGTGCTTTCTGTTTCAGATTCCCTTACCTTACTGCACTTCAGAAAAACACAATGCTGCAGGTTGCTTGGGTCCTTTCCGTGTTGGTTCTATGTGACTGCACTACAGAACTGCATAACAGAAAAGATATTGTCTTGTTATGTTGGTTTAGCTAGCCAGTGCCATATTGATCTTATAACTGTATTTGGTGGTTCATCAGAAATACGCAACATAGAAGTTTGGGTCTGTCTTATATTTATGGCCCTGTTTTGCTGTACATCAGTAAAACTCCACCGTAAACAGGACTCCCGTCCTTTATGTATATATATCAGTTATGACCTAGCTAGCTGCACTTCAGAAACACGCAGCATTTAGGGTCGGTTCACACTGAGGCAGCAAGACTTACAGCGCGACTGCCTCAGGCGACCCAGGACACGACTCAGCGGCGACTTGCGAAACGACTTCTGTATAGAAGTCAATGCAAGTCGCCCCCAAAGTCGTACAGGAACCTTTTTCTAAGTTGGAGCGACTTGCATCGTGCCGATTTAGAATGGCTCCATTGCACAGAACAGGACGCTACTTGTCAGGTGACTAGGTCGCCTGACAAGTCGTCCCAGTGTGAACCAAGGCTGAGGGTTTGCGTGTGTCTTAATGTTTTTACAGATTGGCTGCACATCAGAAAACCAGACTGTGAGGACTGTTTGTCTACATTGAAGTTCAGATTTGGGTCTCTCCCATATTTGATATGTTGGTTTAGCTAGCCACGCTCAGATACACATTATTGTCTATTCTTGTGTCCTTTCTGTCTAAATCTATTGTGCTGGGTCCACAATCTATGATCTTTTTTAATTTGTGATATTAATAATGCATGTATCACCTTTTGTATTTCAGCCCTCTTTTCCGTGGAGGGGCCTGGAGTTCTGGCTGCAGACGTCACATGTCAGAAAGCCTCAGCCCCTTACATTCAGGGATGCTGGAACCATTTCCTAGGGTTGAAGCCCAGTAGTGTTATAGGACACTGGAGGAAGGCGATAAAGAATCACCCTGCTTAGTAAGAACTTGGGAAGTTCTATTCAGAGGAGTAGTATGACCTGAAGATGAAGTATAAAGATGTCCACCCGACCGAATAGGTTACGGCTCGGTGCATGGCCTTCATCTCACCCTTCTAGCAGAACTAGATGTAGCAGTATAAGTGTTACACTCCTGCTATGAACTTTATTCTCCTGAAGTAGGCACTCAGGCGTAAGTAAAGCCACAGAGTGGGCATGCCTTAAACCCAGGGATCAAGCCTCGGTTAATCTATTACCCTTACGTAGGCTTCCCTTTAGTCTTTGCTGATGTAAAGATAAAAATGAACAAAAAAAGGTTGTCTGTTAGGGGCCCACCTTTTTTTGCAGTTTTAATTCCCTGAACAGGGTAGTGTTAAGACAGGCCCTCTTAGTGATCAATTAGTGTCCTTGTCTTACAACACAGGTCTCTGATTAATCTTTAAGGGTTCTAAGTAGCACCTACAGGCACAATAGGCCATGGTTGTTAGATGTGTGAGACAGGCAACATTGATAACCTACAAGTTTAACATGTTTTCTGATTCCATCTTTAAGAGCCCACTCCACCTAGGTCCTGCATCCGAAGCAGAGAAGGCAGGGACATCGGTGGAGTAGACCTGCAGACCAACCGCATGATCCAGCTATAATACCTTCATCAAGCATATGGAGTGGAGGTAAAACTCACTGCAGAACCAAGGTCCGCCAAGAGGGTCTTGCAGTGGTCCCACCCTAAGGTAGGCCTGAGGTACTTGATTATCCTCTCAGGTGTGCCGTCCTGGAAGATGACTAGAGAAAATTGACAGTTACTTACCGATAACTGTTTTTCTAGGAAATCTTCCAGGACGGCAGGCCTACTTCCCGCCCGTTGGAGGAGGGAAAATGGTAGAACACTAGAAGGTCAGTACCTATGAGGAATGATTTCCCTTGTGAACCAGGTTCAGGAGTTACTTCTCTACAAACTGAGGATCAAGGGGAAGGGTGGGGACTTAAAACTGCTGTCGATTGATTGTGTTTCCTGTAGGGAGGAGCCTCTCATCTCAGGTGTGCCGTCCTGGAAGATTTCCTAGAAAAACAGTTATCGGTAAGTAACTGTCAATTTTTCTCTGCTCTTTTTAAAGTACAATCTTGGTAACATGCTAGCAGAGAACCCGCCGGGATGGGTGGGCATTTTTCAATCTTGTTTTAGGCCTTTTCTGCGATGCTGGGAAGATGGCAGGCCAGTTAAAAGTCTGAGAGTCCGACATGGCAAGCTCCCGGCTTATGTTGCCCCGTGTCTGAAAATACATTGGCAGTGGCAGGTGACAGTGGAGGATATCAAGTCCCTCCCCAGGAAGCTTCTGGAGAAGAGGATTTTGAGCTCTGCTTTCAGTGTGTCACTGGCCTTAAGGGATTGCCCAGGCTCTGTAATGAGGGAGGGGTTGCGTTTAATCAATTTAGAAAGAATCCCCTTGAAGTTTAGGGATCAAGCCTGGCTCGCTTTCCATGGAAGGCTCTATGTCAGAGGGAACTTGAAGCATCGCCCTGTGGATGATCGGGATTGTCCTAGAGCGGAGTGTGTTGGTAAAGTGGAGTCTATGGACCACTTTTTGCTGCAGTGTCCCTTTAACATAGAGGTGTATAAAAGGGTGGGGAGGGCTCTAGGCATCCCCTTTTTCTATCGCATGAGTTATGCGGAATGGGTGTACGGGGCATTCCCGACTTGCTGGGATTTTGATTTGGATACACTGTTTTTAGTTAGTATAGTTGTCCGTTACTTCACATGGAATGCACAGTGCCAGATTACCCTGCGGAAAAAAGTCCTCTCTGTTGAGGTGGTGGTGCACGATATTCTGGGTGAGGTTGGGAAAATTCGGGGTCTTGAGAGGGGCAGGGAGCCTCGGGCGGTCTGGAAAAGGGCGTGGAGGAATATCAGACCTGCCTTTGGTGAACTGCCCATCTCTGGGTGAGGTGCTCTTTTTTTTTTTCTGTTTCTTTTACTCCCTTAGCTTTTGTTGGTTAGTAGCTTTTTGAAGAAGGGCTGCATGCATAATGGGTGCGGGTTTGTTTTTTGACCTCACAGTTTAGATGTCTGGTGTATTGGTGTGAGTTGTAGTGAGATTATCCCCAATAATGACATGTTCATGATGAGTTTTGTTTTTGCTGTAAAGTCATTTTTTGTTTGAGAGCAGATTTGCTATATTTATTTTCATTTATGTAAATATGTATATATTTATGTATATTATATATAGTGATTTTATGCTTATTGATTGCAAGACTTTTAATAAAGAAAAATTGGGATACATGCCCTTACATTGGTGGTCAGTGGGATAGATGCCCTTACATTGGTGGTCAGTGGGATGCATGCCCTTACATTGGTGGTCAGTGGGATACATGCCCTTACATTGGTGGTCAGTGGGATGCATGCCCTTACATTGGTGGTCAGTGGGATACATGCCCTTACATTGGTGGTCAGTGGGATGCATGCCCTTACATTGGTGGTCAGTGGCATACATGCCCTTACATTGGTGGTCAGTGGGATACATGCCCTTACATTGTGGTCAGTGGGATGCATGCCCTTACATTGGTGGTCAGTGGGATACATGCCCTTACATTGGTGGTCAGTGGGATGCATGCCCTTACAATGGTGGTCAGTGGGATGCATGCCCTTACATTGGTGGTCAGTGGGATGCATGCCCTTACATTGGTGGTCAGTGGGATGCATGCCCTTACATTGGTGGTCAGTGGGATGCATGCCCTTTCATTGGTGGTCAGTGGGATGCATGCCCTTACATTGGTGGTCAGTGGGATAGATGCCCTTACATTGGTGGTCAGTGGGATGAATAAATAGGTGTTTATGTTTGCGAACTTGTGGAGTGAAGTCTTCCCAGTCTGAATATAAAGTTTTACATATTTCTTCCCAGCCTCTGCCCTTCTGGGCATTATTTTTATATTCGGGTACACGGCTGTCCCATATATATGGCCTGTCACGAACAAGCCTGATAAGCTCCTCATTGTCAATGGAGTTCCTGTGAAGGAATGTGATGTAGATAATAATAATAGTAATCTGAAAATGTCTATTTTCTTATGTGCATACATATTTTTCTCCTTACTCATTATATAAGTATACAGGTTTGCTCTGTTCCTATATTTTCTCAAGATGGAGGGTACCCCCTGCATCCCACACATCAGAAGAACGCGGAACTGAAGATAAAACCAAAGACAGCCAAACCTCGTTATGAACATTCTCCATCTTCTTTTTCTATCTTAACCAATGAGATGTACCTATTAGACTAACATAGCAATGACGTATTTGTGTGTATAAAACATTAACACCGCCTTGAATAAATTAGAAGTGTAAAAAGTAACGGTGCTGAGCGTGTCTCAGAGTGTTTACTTTTATATGCATGCATATCAACACTTTTCAAATTAGAGACAGCAGAAGATAACCTTGGGCTCGATTGGAGCTCTTAATCATTTCCTTAACAGATGGTGCCGAAACCCGGGACCTCAGGCTACAGTCGAAGTTATACCGCGACAAGCATTCGGGCGTTAACTGATTGATGAGAGTGGGGTTTGCGCAGCCCTAACAGTACCGGTGAGTTTGATTTATATTCTTACCACTGTACGACTCTCTTATCTTTCGGTTGATGGCTGGATTCTGTCGGTATGCTGAGACTGTCTTAGAGGCAGGTATTTCCTCGCCTGAGGTTGTTTAACGAACCTGTCAATGGGTTTCTGCTGACTGTATTTGTTCACTGTCTGCCATTCTTTGGGCTACGAAACTCAGCAGTCAAAAAGTGCTACATGTGTGAATGTGTGTTCTCATTTCCAGACGAGCTGTCGGCTTCTGGAATGAGATGGGTTATTGTGGCAGTCGGTTATAGGACGGTTACTCAAGGATTTGTCGGATCTTTAAAAGGAAATCTCAGCTGCTGGCGTTGCAGTCTGAAAGCATTACAGATGTGTCACCCCCAGATGTGCTGTCGGCCTCTGGGAGGTAACTGTAATGACGGCCTTTAACTGGATTGTGAAGGGGGTGATGTCTGCCCCTGGGGTTATCTTAGTCTGCTGAAATTTTGCAGTTCGAAGAGTGGCAGGTGTAATGTCCTGTCGTGAGTGTATTTGTGATTTACTGTTTGCTACGTTGCTCCCTATTACCCCTGATGTGTTTGTTCTTGTTCTGAGATTAACCGTACATTAGTCTTATGTGCCCCCACCGAAGGAATTTGTTGATAAGAACACTGAGAAAAAATATTAACCCCTTGGTTGAGAGAGAGAAAAGAAAGTGATATTGTAAAGAAGGAGAGAAGAAGATGTTGAAATAGTTAACAAAGTTGAAAGAAGTGGCGAAAGTTATGTTGCTGAAGAAACAGGGAGAAAAATCCTGTGTGATAAAGAAAATTGGATAAAGGAAGTTAAGAAAGATGGCGATTGTATTATGTATGTGTATCACAGAGCTGATGATATGTTGGAACTTGAAACAAAGGAGGGGAGGGACAGCACTGCCCTCCGTCTAACAACCACTCCTTTCTCACCACCCAAGCACAACCCACTGTGACAACTCAGCCCGGCGGCCATCTTAGTGCACCCATGCCTTCACTTTCTACCCAGTCCAGTGCACTTCCTGCCGGCGGCCATCTTGGTACACCCAGTAAGCTTAAACAGCCTGTACCCAGCCCTCCCTGTTTTAAACCAAGATGGTTCATACCACACACCTGTCTTCCCCAATACGGGAGCATCACATTCCCAGGCCGGATATGTTAATGATCAAGAAGCATCTGAGTGGGAAGCCCAACAGCAGGTAGCAAGGTCACCCACTGATTTAACCCCCAATCCGGCTCCAGACTCTCAGTTCCGAGAGGATCTCAAACACATGCTGGCAACCGTAAGGAACAGTGCTTCTTGCCAGCCCCCGCCCCAACAACAGTCTTGGTTACCAGAAGGGGCACCAGTGATGTATGTTGCTTTTACTCTATCACAAGCAGCGGTCTTAGTGACAAGTCTGCCTGACCCAGAGAAGCAGCCAATTCCCTTCTACCACAGGATAGTGCAGATACAAGAAACTTACTCAGCTGCCTGGAGAGACTTGATCAGCCTATGCCAAATCAAAGCAGGATATGTCTTTTGGCCAGTCATGCAGACGGCCTTCAATGATGCCAGCCTGACAAGTGCCACTTCCTACACCTCAGGCGTGGAGTTCTGTGCACAACTCCACGACTGGGCAAAGGAGAAGTTGACGGATCAGAAGACCACAATCCAAGATATTACCCAAGATAAAGGGGAGTCTGAAGAAGTATCATACTAAACTCGTACAGGCCTTTGATGATCTGAGTTTCTCCCACTATGAAAAGAGACACACACGTTTCCTGCGTGGGAGTGGATGGGGTGCTCCGCTCCAGTCCATTTGCAGAGCCACTCCAAGTGGGGACATTTCCTGATTTGCTTGCCAGATTTGTGGTGTCCTCTACATGTCCCTTGAATCTACTAGGAGCTGATGTGTTGTCCGGACTACAGGCCTCAATCAGGACACGCCTGAAGGGGGGATGAAGTTACATACTCCCCTATCTTTAGAAGACTCATCTGCCTTGTGTTCTCTGCCTCTCCTGATGACACTTAATGAAGCAAAAACTTCAAGTTCAATACTGCAGGAAGTACTTGACAGAATCCCTGCGTGCCTATGGTCCACAGGACCGGAAGACAACGGTCACTTAAAGGTGCCACCAGTTTCAGTCAAGCTAAAAGAGGGCGCATCATTGCCCCGGAAACCACAATAACCCCAAGAAGAGAACCCCTAAAGGAGAACCAGGTACCTGCTGTGGATGCCTTTGACTGCAAAATACCTCACAGAGGTGGACCTTACAAACGTTTTCTTCAGTGTCCACCCTCACCCCTCCTGCTGGTACCTTTTTGCATTCATCCACGGAAAGAAACGGAAACATACCTAAACAGTTGTGCCACAAGGGGTACAGAACTTTCCAAGCCAGTCTGCAAAAACTATGGCTATCATCCTTGACACATGACAAGAGGAACACCCGGAAGTGATTCTCTTCCAACGTGTTGATGACCTTCTCCTTTGTCCAGCTGACTTACCCCCTGTTGAACTCACCTCAGAAAGCCTGTTGTGCTATCTTGCCAACCAGGGCTGCAGAGCCTCAAAGCCCAAATTGCAGTGGTGCTCAACACCTGTCATTTTCCTTGGACTAATTTCCGAGTGCAGAGCATGGATTCCAGAAGCCTTCCTACTGATGCTCTGCAATCAGACCCTTCCAGATGTCTCCTGAAGAAATATCTAAAGTTTGAAGCCTTTAAGTGCGCCACCCCCGGCGCTAGGGCTCCCAGCCTACGGCAAAACGCTCAAGTTCTTTGTATCCGAACGTCTGGGACATGCTGCAGGTGTACTCACCCAATCACACGGCATCAGCCTACGCCCTGTAGGATATTATTCCTGTCGACTGGATGTGGTAGCAAGAGGAGGCCTATTGTGTCTGTGAGCTGGCTTTGCTACACAAGCCTTGCTTGACAAAACTTTGAACTTGGTCCTCGGACACTGCCTCGTTCTGCTTGCTCCCCATGACGTTGTTGCCATATTCAACCAAGATCCAGCCGAAACACTAGTCTACTACCAGACACTTGAGACTCCTGTGTTCCCTCCTACTGGACAGCATTACTCTATTAAGTTGTCAAACACTGAACCCTACCACCCTTCTTCCACTTCTCGAGGGGGGAAAGGAGGAGGAGGAGTAGAGTCTTGACTTGTTACCCCATGACCACACAGGACACGCGGTTACCACTGAAAACACTGTTCTACAAGCTGAAGCCTTACCACTGGTGATGTCTGCACAGGAGGCAGAGCTGTAAGCACTTACTACAGCATATAAATGGGCAGAGGGAAAAAGAGCCAACATTCATATGGACTCAAGATATGCTTTCAGCATTGCCCATGATTATGGTGTTATCTAGGACAGAGGATTCCTGATGGCTGCAGGAACACCTGTGAAAACTTGATTGATGCCTTGCTTCTCACAACCCAAGTGACTATTATGAGTAAAAGCACACGACAAAATGAACTCAAAGGAAGCTTAAGGCAATCATCGAGCCAATACAGCTGCCAAACAGACAGCTGGTGGTCCACGGGAAGTGGACAGCAGGGTGGTAGAAGAAGACCACCCCGTGCTTACCTTACAGACTTTCCCAGTGGACAGAGTTTATCTAAAAGAACTACAGGAAACAACAAGTGCGGATAAGAAGGAAAGCTGGAAACGGAGAGGAGCAACTCTCAGAAATGGACTATTCGAGTGCAACAAGAAGCCTTGTCTACCCAGGAGTATGTACCCAGCCGTAGTGCGATGGGCACATGGAGCTGCCCACTTGACAAAGACTTTTATGAACTCTCTTATCAACAAGTGTTGCACCAAGAGTTACTCCACTGACCGACAGCTTCTGCAGATCATGCATTATCTGCACCAAATGTAACCCAGGATGCACAGAAGAAGCACAGAAGAAGCACAGAAGAAGCACCTGGCAAAAGCCCTATACCCCATTCCAGAGGATGCAAATTGATCATTCTCAAGTGCCAAGAAGTGGCAGATTCGAATACGCCCTAGTGGAAGTGGTCATGACTGCCAGGACCACAGCTAAGAAACTACTGAGTGAGAGAGTATGTAGATTTGGGGTCCCAGAGGTGATATTGAGAGATCAGGGACCAGCCCTAACAACAACCCTTACTAAAGAGATTTGGGCAGCACTGGGGGTTCAGTTGGCACTACACATCCCATACCACCCTCAAAGTAGCGGGAAGGTAGAAAGGATGAATGGGACACTAAAAACAGGATGTTAAAGATGGCCCAAGAGACTAACATGAGTTGGCCAGACAGTTAGCTCATTGCCCTGTTCAGTGTCAGACACACCCCCAGGGGAAACATGCCCTATCCCCTTATGAAATTTTGTTTGGTTCAGCTCCCAGACTTGGTTGTTACTTTCCACAACAGTTACAGTTACAGTCTGATGTGTTGACTAATTATGTAACCACATTATCACGAGAATTAACCTGAATGCATGTCCAGGTGTTTTCTTCCATTCCAGATCCTGAATTAGATACAGGAACACACCAACTACTGTCTGGAGATACTTGAGCCAAGTTATGATGGTCCATTCCAAGTTTTGCTGACCACAGCCACCTCAGTCAAGTTGGCCAGGAAGAACACCTGAATGCACGCTTATCACTGCAGGAGAGCGTGTTTTCGGGTGCTGCATATCCTTTTCCTGTTTGATCTAGGGGGGAGGGGGCCCAGGGGGTGGCCATCACAAAAATGATAACATAATTACGTTTTGGTGTAACTCTTCAGGTACACATGTGACCACCTTTACCTTAGATTACTGTGACATAGTACCTAGTCCGTTTGACCCTTCATGGTGATGCCATTGGTACAGTGATATCCCTGATGGTAAGGACATATATGTATGCCACACAGACAGTTACTGGGGACAGAGTTGTGGTTTCTGTGGGGGCCAGTGGGTTGGAACCCAGGGCCAGACTGGGCGACCACAGAGTGCATTAGACAAAAAAAAAAAAAAAAAGATGAAAATAGAAAGCCCCATATCCTAACCAAAGATACCCCTGATACATACACTGACCCAGCACACAGTCAGAGGAGGAAGCGAGCAGCTCTCTCCGGAAGCTTTGATCCTCATGTATACATACATCTCATAGGGGTTACAAGGGGGGTCCCTGATGAGTTTAAAGCCAGGGATCAGGTAAAAGCTGGTTTTGAGTCTTTGATCCCCATAACAACTGTCAGCAAGAATGTAGATTGGATTAACTACATGTCATGGTTATGCAATAGAGTTTGTCAATCAGCATAGCTGTCTCCATGTGTTCATCTCTAGAGACCAGCTGACCCTCACCTGACTGCTTTTGTAACCTCTCCTCTAAGCATGGCCCCACCCCAGGCCCTATCAGGGAACCCTATATTAACCTGTGCACTGCAAGCCAGCAGTGCTGATCAACCACTGTGTGTTAGCCTCTGTGTGTACTTGCTGTGTTTCCTACATCTGATTCCTGTTACCGACCTTAGCTTGTCCCTTACTTTCCTTGTTGTTCCAGCCTGCTGCCTCCTTCCTCTTCTCCTGTAGTCTACCGTGAGCGTGAGCTGTGAGACCCTGGGGGCCGCGACCTGGAGCCAGACTGCAGCGCAGTCCATCCTTACCTTTTAAAGGCTCTGGTGAACACCTGCTGGCTCTTAGACTCCGCGCCCTGGGGAATCTATGCTCTAGCTCCCAGTGAGATCTGTGTCAGTGATCCAGTAGACCTGCTTCCTAAACCTCCCAGGGTTCAATCCGCAGCAGTCACCCGTAGGGTCCACTACCTTGCGGTGCACTCCTGATCCCAACGGTGTGCATCTGTCACCCAGCCTCTAGGTGACCTGACACTACACATATTATAACCAACAGAGATTTGTAAATTACACTAAAAATGCCCTCCAGGGAATTGCTGACCAGTTAGCCCCCACTTCCTACATGACATTCCAGGACCGGATGGCCTTAGACATGGTGCTAGCTGGGAAAGGAGGTGTTTTGTAAAATCATAGGAAAAAAAAAAACAGGAACTTGCTGCACATACATTCATGATAATACTGGCCCAAATGGTAAGGTTACTTTAGCTATAAAGAAATTAGAAGATCTGTCACTAGAGTTGAAGAAGAACTCAGGTATCACAGACCCATGGGACCAATATTTTAGCTGGATGAGTGGGTGGCAGAAGGTGCTCGCCCAGATACGGGTAACGGTATTAATAATCCTGGTTCTTTTAGCTCTGATTGTATGCTGTATTCTACCTTTCATAAAAAGTTAATGAACAAGGCTGTAGACAATAGCACACCTACATTTCTCCACCAAGAAGAAGAGGACCTCCTTATGATGAAAGATGACAAACCGTTCACTCCTCTACAGTCACTGCCTGTCCAAAATCTCACAATCCTATAGGGTTATAGGGATAGATAGCGCCTGACTGCACCTCTCCAGCTGTATCGAGGAGGGAAGTGAACAGTTGCTGCCCAATTCTATATACAGCCTAAAAGAGTTGCTGAGGAGAAGGGCCAGGCCAAAGTGGGACCTTTAGTATTAGGGACAGAAAAGAGAAAATAGTCATTTTAGGGGGGATTGTGAAGGAATGTGATGTAGATAATAATAATAGTAATCTGAAAATGTCTATTTTCTTATGTGCATACATATTTTTCTCCTTACTCATTATATAAGTATACAGGTTTGCTCTGTTCCTGTATTTTCTCAAGATGGCGGGTACCCCCTGCATCCCACACATCAGAAGAACGCGGAACTGAAGATAAAACCAAAGACAGCCAAACCTCGTTATGAACATTCTCCATCTTCTTTTTCTATCTTAACCAATGAGATGTACCTATTAGACTGACATAGCAATGACGTATTTGTGTGTATAAAACATAACACCGCCTTGAATAAATTAGAAGTGTAAAAAGTAACGGTGCTGAGCATGTCTCAGAGTGTTTACTTTTATATGCATGCATATCAACACTTTTCAAATTAGAGACAGCAGCAGATAACCTTGGGCTCGATTGGAGCTCTTAATCATTTCCTTAACATTCCGACGCCAGGGGCCATCTTATCTGTTTGCATATGGACATGAGACAGGAAACAGGAAGTGAGGGGGCGGTACTGGGAGAGGTGAGGGGGCAGTACTGGGAGAGGTGAGGGGGCAGTACTGGGAGGAGGAGCTGGAGGTTACGAATTCGCACATATGTGAACCATCAAATGCGATTCCAGAAAGATTTACATTGATGTCTATAGAGACTAAATTCGCAACGCTACGCAGTAAACTCGCACAAGACCCTTTATTTTATCGCTTCGCATTCGTAGAGGAATCGCAACACATGTATGTGAACGACCGTCATTGAAAACAATTACTTCAGGGACGACATGCGAATTTAAAGTGCTTTTGACGCATCGCATTCATTATGAACTCGCATCAGTGTGAACCGGCACTTAGTGTCCATATACAAATGAAATAAAATGAGCAGCGTTTTCTTTAGATGTAATAGAAAAAATGTGAGTTATAATCCACAGCAGGTATCAAGGTCCAGATATTCAGCCTTAAAATGTCCACAAATGAAAGACAGCTCGATGTAAACACTGTATGTGATAACCCTTACTGGAACCGGTGGACACCCTAAAGAGCGGGGTCATACAAGCAGACAGATATAGCCCTCTGCGGGGACACTTGAATCCTCTGGTATCTCAAGTCCTTTGGTTGCCTTGAGCGGTCCGCAAGGATTTCGCCAGATAGCAGTAAATGCTTAGCAGCTGGATGTCCCCAATCTGAAAAGAGAAGCACACTCGGGCTCCCAGCCACAAGTGAGCAGACAGAAAGGGACTCCAGTCGTGTAGTAAGTTAAAATTCAAACTTTTAATGTTAACTAGATAAGCAAAAGCTCATAAGACAACATGTACAGAGGTAATGTACAGGGATATTGCACAGAAAAATTGTATAAAGGTGCATGGATAGATAAAAAGCCGGCTAGCTAAAACAAACAATGAAAAGCACCCGTGTACCGGGTCACATGGGTTACGTCAGCACAACGCACAGCCCTACATGTTTCGCAATACCTTCCATCTTCCTGGGGCACGGGCGACGTGCTGATACATCACTCAAATAGCATCCACTTGGTACCAAGCCTCACTTTCAATCCAAGTTCATATTGGCTGTGACGGAGACCAAGCCTCGTTCTCACTCAGGAACCAGGCCTCGCTATCACTCCTAAAGCCTATTGACTAAAACGGAGATCAAGCCTCATTATCAAACGGACGACATATTGGAGCCCAGAGATCACATGGACCACAAACATAGTACCAAGCCTCAATCTGGGGCTTCAACCTAACAGGGCGAAACCTCATTAAAGGGGTTGTAAAGGCAATTTTTTTCTTTTTTAAAAATAACAAACATCCTTTACTTACCTCCACTGTGCAGCTTGTTTTGCACAGAGTGGCCCCGAACCTGGTCTTCTGGGGTCCCTCGGCGGCTGTCTCGGCTCCTCCCCACAAGAACGAACCTCCTTCATGCGAGCTCTCTCGCATATGGGTTAGTTCTTGCGGGGCGCTCCCATGATACAGCCGGCGGCTATAGCCGCTCACTGTATCACTCTTCCCCGCCCCCCGGCATGCCACGTCATTTGATGTGATTGACAGCAGCGCGAGCCAATGCCTGCGCTGCTCTCAATCTATCCACTCTAGCCAATCAACAGCCAGGCTGAGCGGCGGAGAGGACATCGGGGTGAGCGCAGCAGGTGAAAGGGCTCAGGTAAGTAAAATGGGGGGGCTGGGGGGGCCGGTATTGTCGGATGTTTTTTCTAGGGATGCACAGAAATTTCGGCCGCCGAACATTCTCGTCCGAAAACGGTGTTTTCGGTATCGGCCGAATGACAAAAACAGCTGATACCGAAAAGGGGGCGTGGTCCTCCCCGGGTGCCGCCCATTGTGGGAGTGTCCCTCTGGCGCACCCAGTCCTCCCCTCCCTCCTCCCCTCCCTCCTCCTCTCCTCGATCTCCGTGTGTGTGACAGGGCGGGCACTCTATTCCTCCCTGCAGCGGAAGTCGGAACTGTCCGCGGTGAGAGTCGGGTGGGAGGAGGCTGCAGTGAATTGTGGGCAGTGTAGTCCGGAGGTGAGAAATGTTTCCCTGAATCTCACACCTCAGAGGCCACGAGAAGGATGAATAACATTCTTAACCACAAGGTGAGTGTGGTATATAGTAGGAAAAGAGCAAGCTTTTGACAACGATCAATGATATACATACCTGTCTGTCCAGTAAGCCAAAGAGCTATGTGCAAAATGTAGTAATCGTTTGGAAAATAAGCAGAATTTAAGTTTTCACTGATCTGACTTCATTAACCACTTAAGCCCCGGACCATTTTGCTGGCCAAAGACCAGAGCACTTTTTGCAATTCGGCACTGCATCTCTTTAACTGACAATTGTGCGGTCGTGCGACGTTGCTCCCAAACAAAATTGACGTCCTTTTTTTACCACAAATAGAGCTTTCTTTGGTGGTATTTGATCACCCCTGCGGTTTTTATTTTTTGCGCTATAAACAAAAATAGAGCGACAATTTAAAAAAAACGCATTATTTTTTATAATTTGCTATAATAAATATTCCCCAAAAATGTATAAAAAAACATTTTTTTCCCTCAGTTTAGACCGATACGTATTCTTCTACATATTTTTGGTAAAAAATTTGCAATAAGCGATTATTGATTGGTTTGCACAAAAGTTATAGCGTTTACAAAATAGGGGATAGTTTTATGGCATTTTTATTAATAATTTTTTTTTTTACTAGTAATGGCGGTGATCAGCGATTTTTATCATGACTGCGACATTATGGCGGACACATCGGACAATTTTGACACATTTTTGGGACCATTGTCATTTATACAGCAATCAGTGCTATACAAATGCACTGATTCCTGTGTAAATGACACTGGCAGTGAAGGGGTTAACCACTAGGTGGCAGTGTAGGGGTTAAGTGTGTCCTGGGGGCTGTTTCTAACTGTGGGGGGGCATAGCTACATGTGACACATCACTGATCTCTGCTCTGATCACAGGGAGCAGAGATCAGTGACACTGTCACTAGGCAGAACGGGGAAATGCTTGTTTACATTAGCATCTCCCCGTTCTTCCTCCCCGTGAGATGATCGCGGGTATCCCCGCGGTGATCGAGTCCGCGAGACCCGCGATCCGACTCATGGTGGTCCCGGGCGGCGCGCATGCGATAGCATGGCAGCAAATTTAAAGGGACGTACCTGTACACCCATTTGCCTGTCCGTACCATTCTGCCAACATACATCGTCGTGCGCTGGTCGGGAAGTGGTTAAGCTGAAATCTGATCTTCCTGTTATTGCTGCTCTTTGCATTTTCCAATTGTCCTTTGTGTTGTCTTACTGAAAAGGTCCCTTTGTTCCATTTTGTAACTTACAGCAGAAAAATTACACCTGGAATCTAGTAGGTTAGTAAAAGCATCTTCATTTTCCTGTGAAGTTATACTGTATACTGCTGATTACCTGGCACTTTTACACACACAGCCATATATGTATGAGTGTCCAATGGATAGTCTCTGATCATCTCCTGTAATGTGTCCGCAGTCTCTGACCATCTCCTGTACCATGTCCCCAGTCTCTGGTCATCTCCTGTAATGTGTCCCCAGTCTCTGACCATCTCCTGTAATGTGTCCCCAGTCTCTGACCATCTCCTGTACCATGTCCCCAGTCTCTGACCATCTCCTGTGTAAAAATATTTTTTAAAAACTGTCACTTTCAGTATCGGTGCTGTTTCGGTATCGGTTTCGGTTTTCAGCATCTTGTATTTTTCATTTTCAGTATCGGTTTCGGCACCAAAAAACCCATTTGATGTATCCCTAGTTTTTTCACTTTAATGCATTGGATGCATTAAGGTGAAAAAAAAAAAGCCCAACTGTATTGATCACACGTCCTTTCACTGGCCAAGTGTTAGAATATTATTCCAAATTCATAATTCGGCACTTATAGGTGTTATATTATATTCATGGCAAGCTTGCAAAACATAGTTGGTTTTATGATTAGCCATAATAAATAGAGTATGTGTGAATGACCTTGATCAATTGATTTGACATGATTCTTCATCTAAAGCTGAGCATTGCTGGATGTTTCTGGTGTAGTCAATTTGAGTATGACATATAAGGTATCTTGGTATAGAATGTCATGAGAAGACAAAAATAGACACGTGTCTAAGTAGCCAAAGGAATAATACATTGTGGTTTCTTCTTCTTGGACGACACAAGACAGCATGGATACAGAAGGCAGCAGCATTGAAGCACACATGCTTTCATAAACTTATTACAACTTTATAATTTTTTATTCTATTTCATATATTTTCACCCACACTGAGCTGAACTATTATACTTTTGACATTGTATTTATGATGCCAACTGTGTGAAAATAAACTCACACTTTGTTTAAGTCAGTTTGACTATCAATGCTATTCATCCGGAAATGCCTCTGAGATACAAGAATATTAGATATTAATAATATTCTTCACCAAGGATCTGCCCCTTTTGTATATTGTATGTTAGAAACTTAGAGGCTGTTATTTAAATAGGGAGAACATTTATAAATGCCACAGTAAGAGAAAGATTAGGTGTCATTAACAAAAGACTATTTTCTTGATTTGGAAAAAACATCCGGTATTGTCGGATGTTTTTTCTAGGGATGCACAGAAATTTCAGCCGCCGAAAATTTTCATCCGAAAACTGTGTTTTCGGTATCAGCCGAATGACAAAAACAGCCGATACCGAAAAGGGGGCGTGGTCCACTCCAGGTGCCGCCCATTGCAGGAAAGTCCCTCTGGCGCGCCCAGTCCTCCCCTCCCTCCTCCTCTCCTCGATCTCCGTGTGTGTGACAGGGTGGGCACTCTATTCCTCCCTGCGGCGGAAGTCGGGGCTGTCCGCGGTGAGAGTCGGGTGGGAGGAGGCCGCAGTGCATTGTGGGCAGTGTAGTCCGGAGGTGAGAAATGTTTCCCTGAATCTCACACCTCAGAGGCCACGAGAAGGATGAATAACATTCTTAACCACAGGTGAGTGTGGTATATAGTAGGAAAAGAGCAAGCTTTTGACAACGATCAATGATATACATACCTGTCTGTCCAGTAAGCCAAAGAGCTATGTGCACAATGTAGTAATCGTTTGGCAAATAAGCAGAATTAAGTTTTCACTGATCTGACTTCATTAACCACTTAAGCCCCGAACCATTTTGCTGGCCAAAGACCAGAGCACTTTTTGAGATTCGGCACTGCATCGCTTTAACTGACAATTGCGCGGTCGGGGGACGTTGCTCCCAAACATAATTGACATCTTTTTTTCACCACAAATGGAGCTTTCTTTTGGTGATATTAGAACACCTCTGTGGTTTTTATTTTTTTGCGCTATAAACAAAAATAGAGCGACAATTTTGAAAAGAACACATTATTTTTTATATTTTGCTATAATAAATATCCCCCAAAAAAGTATAAAAAAACACTTTTTTCCCTCAGTTTAGGCCAATACGTATTCTTCTACATATTTTTGGTAAAAAAAATCGCAATATGTGATTATTGATTTGTTTTGCGCAAAAGTTATAGCGTTTACAAAATAGGGGATAGTTTTATGGCATTTTTATTAATATTTTTTTTTTTACTAGTAATGGCGGCGATCAGTGATTTTTATCGTGACTGCGACATTATGGCGGACACATCGGACAATTTTGACACATTTTTGGGACCATTGTCATTTATACAGCAATCAGTGCTATACAAATGCACTGATTCCCGTGTAAATGACACTGGCAGTGAAGGGGTTAACCACTATGTGGCAGTGTAGGGGTTAAGTGTTTCCTGGGGGTGTGTTTCTAACTGTGGGGGGAGGAGCTGTGTGTGACACATCACTGATCTCTGCTCTGATCACAGGGAGCAGAGATCAGTGACACTGTCACTAGGCAGAACGGGGAGATGCTTGTTTACATTAGCATCTCCCCGTTCTTCCTCCCCGTGAGACAATCGCAGGTATCCCCGCGGCGATCGAGTCCGCGGGACCCGTGATCCGACTCACGGAGGTCCCAGGCGGCGCACACGCGATGCCACGGCAGCAAATTTAAAGGGACATACCTGTACGCCCATTTGCCTGTCCGTGCCATTCTGCCGACGTACATCGTTGTGCGCTGGTCGGGAAATGGTTAAGCTTAAATCTGATCTTCCTGTTTTTGCTGCTCTTTGCATTTTCCAATTGTCCTTTGTGTTGTCTTACTGAAAAGGTCCCTTTGTTCCATTTTGTAACTTACAGCAGAAAAATTACACCTGGAATCTAGTAGGTTAGTAAAAGCATCTTCATTTTCCTGTGAAGTTATACTGTATACTGCTGATTACCTGGCACTTTTACACACACAGCCATATATGTATGAGTGTCTAGGGATGAGCCGAACACCCCCCTGTTCGGTTCGCACCAGAACATGCGAACAGGAAAAAAGTTTGTTCGAACACGCGAACACCGTTAAAGTCTATGGGACACGAACATGAATAATCAAAAGTGCTAATTTTAAAGGCTAATATGCAAGTTATTGTCATAAAAAGTGTTTGGGGACCTGGGTCCTGCCCCAGGGGACATGGATCAATGCAAAAAAAAGTTTTAAAAACGGCCGTTTTTTCAGGAGCAGTGATTTTAATAATGCTTAAAGTCAAACAATAAAAGTGCAATATCCCTTTAAATTTCGTACCTGGGGGGTGTCTATAGTATGCCTGTAAAGGGGCGCATGTTTACTGTGTTTAGAACAGTCTGACAGCAAAATGACATTTTTGAAGGAAAAAACTCATTTAAAACTACCCGCGGCTATTGCATTGCCGACAATACACATAGAAGTTCATTGATAAAAACGGCATGGGAATTTCCCAAAGGGGAACCCCGAACCAAAATTAAAAAAAAAAAATGACGTGGGAGTCCCCCTAAATTCCATACCAGGCCCTTCAGGTCTGGTATGGATATTTAGGGGAACCCCGGCCAAAATTTAAAAAAAAAAATGACGTGGGGTTCCCCCTAAATTCCATACCAGACCCTTCAGGTCTGGTATGGATTTTAAGGGGAACCCCGCGCCCAAAAAAAAAAAAAAAACATCGTGGGGTCCCCCCAAAAATCCATACCAGACCCTTATCCGAGCACGCAACCTGGCAGGCCGCAGGAAAAGAGGGGGGGATGAGAGTGCGGCGACCCCCCCTCCTGAACCGTACCAGGCCACATGCCCTCAACATTGGGAGGGTGCTTTGGGGTAGCCCCCCAAAACACCTTGTCCCCATGTTGATGAGGACAAGGGCCTCATCCCCACAACCCTGGCCGGTGGTTGTGGGGGTCTGCGGGCGGGGGGCTTATTGGAATCTGGAAGCCCCCTTTAACAAGGGGACACCCAGATCCCGCCCCCCCCTGTGTGAAATGGTAAGGGGGTACAAAAGTACCCCTACCATTTCACTAAAAAACTGTCAAAAATGTTAAAAATGACAAGAGACAGTTTTTGACAATTCCTTTATTTAAATACTTCTTCTTTCTTCTATCTTCCTTCATCTTCTGGTTCTTCTGGTTCTTCTGGCTCTTCTGGTTCTTCCTCCAGCGTTCTCGTCCAGCATCTCCTCCGCGGCGTCTTCTATCTTCTTCTCCTCGGGCCGCTCCGCACCCATGGCATGGGGGGGAGGCTCCCGCTCTTCTCTTCATCTTCTTCATCTTCTTCTCTTCTTCTTTTCTTCTCTTCTTCTCTTCTTCATTTTCTTCTCCGGGCCGCTCCGCACCCATGCTGGCATGGAGGGAGGCTCCCGCTGTGTGATGGCGCTCCTCGTCTGACAGTTCTTAAATAACGGAGGGCGGGGCCACCCGGTGACCCCGCCCCCCTCTGACGCACGGGACATGACGGGACTTCCCTGTGGCATTCCCCGTGACATCACAGGGAAGTCCCGTCAAGTCACCGTGTGTCAGAGGGGGGCGGGGTCACCGGGTGGCCCCGCCCCCGTCATTTAAGAACTGTCAGACGAGGAGCGCCGTCACACAGCGGGAGCCTCCCTCCATGCCAGCATGGGTGCGGAGTGGCCCGGAGAAGAAAATGAAGAAGAGAAGAAAAGAAGAAGAGAAGAAGAGCAGAAGATGAAGAAGAAGAGAAGAGCGGGAGCCTCCCCCCATGCCATGGGTGCGGAGCGACCCGAGGAGAAGAAGATAGAAGACGCCGCGGAGGAGATGCTGGACGAGAACGCCGGAGGAAGAACCAGAAGAGCCAGAAGAACCAGAAGAACCAGAAGATGAAGGAAGATAGAAGAAAGAAGAAGTAGTTAAATAAAGGAATTGTCAAAAACTGTCTCTTGTCATTTTTAACATTTTTGACAGTTTTTTTAGTGAAATGGTAGGGGTACTTTTGTACCCCCTTACCATTTCACACAGGGGGGGGCCGGGATCTGGGGGTCCCCTTGTTAAAGGGGGCTTCCAGATTCCGATAAGCCCCCCGCCCGCAGACCCCCACAACCACCGGCCAGGGTTGTGGGGATGAGGCCCTTGTCCTCATCAACATGGGGACAAGGTGTTTTGGGGGGCTACCCCAAAGCACCCTCCCAGTGTTGAGGGCATGTGGCCTGGTATGGTTCAGGAGGGGGGGGCCGCACTCTCGTCCCCCCCTCTTTTCCTGCGGCCTGCCAGGTTGCGTGCTCGGATAAGGGTCTGGTATGGATTTTTGGGGGGACCCCACGCCGTTTTTTTTTTTTTTTTTTTGGCGCGGGGTTCCCCTTAAAATCCATACCAGACCTGAAGGGTCTGGTATGGAATTTAGGGGGAACCCCACGTCATTTTTTTTTTTTAATTTTGGCCGGGGTTCCCCTTAATATCCATATCAGACCTGAAGGGCCTGGTATGGAATTTAGGGGGACTCCCACGTCATTTTTTTTTTTTAATTTTGGTTCGGGGTTCCCCTTTGGGGAATTCCCATGCTGTTTTTATCAATGAACTTCTATGTGTATTGTCGGCATTGCAATAGCCGCGGGTAGTTTTAAATGAGTTTTTTCCTTCAAAATGTCATTTTGCTGTCAGACTGTTCTAAACACAGGAAACATGTGCCCCTTTACAGGCATACTATAGACACCCCCCAGCTACGAAATTTAAAGGGATATTACACTTTTATTGTTTGACTTTAAGCATTATTAAAATCACTGCTCCTGAAAAAACGGCCGTTTTTAAAACTTTTTTTTGCATTGATCCATGTCCCCTGGGGCAGGACCTGGGTCCCCAAACACTTTTTATGACAAGAACTTGCATATTAGCCTTTAAAATTAGCACTTTTGATTTCTCCCATAGACTTTTAAAGGCATTCGAATTTGCCGCGAACACCCCAAATTGTTCGCTGTTCGTCGAACTTGCGAACAGCCAATGTTCGAGTCGAACATGAGTTCGACTCGAACTCGAAGCTCATCCCTATGAGTGTCCAATGCATAATCTCTGATCATCTCCTGTACCGTGTCTGCAGTCTCTGAAATCTCCTGTACCATGTCCCCAGTCTCTCACCATCTCCTGTAACGTGTCCGCAGTCTCTGACCATCTCTTGTATCGTGTCCCCAGTCTCTGACAATCTCCTGTACCATGTCCCAGTCTCTGACCATCTCCTGTGTAAAAATATTTTTTAAAAACTGTCACTTTCGGTATCGGTGCTGTTTCGGTATCGGTTTTGGTTTTCGGCATCTTGTATTTTTCATTTTCGGTATCGGTTTCGGCACCAAAAAACCCATTTGGTGCATCCCTAGTTTTTTCACTTTAATGCATTGGGTGCATTAAGGTGAAAAAAAAGCCCAACTGTGTTGATCACATGTCCCTTCACTGGCCAAGTGTTAGAATATTATTCCAAATTCATAATTCGGCACTTATAGGTGTTATATTATATTCATGGCAAGCTTGCAAAACATAGTTGGTTTTATGATTATTCATAATAAATAGAGTATGTGTGAATGACCTTGATCAATTGATTTGACATGATTCTTCATCTCAAGCTGAGCATTGCTAGATGTTTCTGGTGTAGTTAATTTGAGTATGACATATAAGGTATCTTGGTATAGAATGTCATGAGAAGACAAAAATAAACACGTGTCTAAGTAGCCAAAGGAATAATACATTGTGGTTTATATCCTGTTAAGTTAAGTTTAGTGTAGTCTCAGTCATATTAATAAGTATTAAGATAGACATGTGCAGGATGAAAACATTTGTTTAGTTTAGTTTCGATTCGTTATTTAACTGAATTAGTTTAGTTAAATTTGTTGCATTCGTTACATTCGTTTTCGGGATTCGTTTAGTTTCGTATTCGAATTCGAAAAAATTTGCCCGTATTTGAAAAAATTCGACCACATTCGAAAAAAAAACTATCAAATTCGAAAAAAATTCTACCGCATTAAAAAAAATTTGACCGAATTTGAAAAAGTAAACTATATATAACCATTTTGCGAAATTAAAAATTCGTATAGAATGAAAGTGAATTCAAATAGAATAGAAAATAATAGAAAAGAATAGCATAGAAAAACAATAGAGTAGAATAGAAAAAAATATAATATATTCTATTTTAATCTTTTCTATTCGAATTCGAATTCATTCTGTACCAAATTCCAATTTCGGAAGATGGTTTTATACATATATATGTGTATATATATATATATATATATATATATATATATATATATATATATATATATATATATATATATATATATATATAATATAATTTTTTCTATTCTGTTCTATTGTTTTTTCTATTCTAGTCTTTTCTATTAGAGTTCTATTTCATTATATATATATATATATATATATATATATATATATATATATATATATATATATATAAAAACTATATTCCGAAATTCGAATTTCGTATAAAATGAATTTGAATAGAAAAGATTAGAATAGAGTAGAAAAGAATAGACTAGAAAAACAATAGAACAGAATAGAATAAAATATAATATATATATTTTATTTTATTCTGTTCTGTTCTATTGTTTTTCTAGTCTATGCTTTTCTATTATTTTCTATTCTAATCTTTTCTATTCAAATTCATTCTATACGAAATTCGAATTTCAGAAGACATCTTCCGAAATTCGAAATTCATATAGAATGAATTCAAATTCGAGTAGAAAAGTTTATAATAGAAAAAATAGCATAGAAAAACAATGGAACAGAATGGAAAAAAATATTATACATATATATATATATATATATATATATCACTACAAATATAGGTCAGGAATACAAGGTACTTCTGATCCCAGCGCTCAAATGGTACTAGGTTACTGCACTTACACCTGCTATTACATACATACTATCTATTACATACATACTTATAAACAATAAGATAAAGATGACGTATGATAAAAATCAAACATTAACAGAGCTTCATGTAATTCAAACTGATAAACATTGATATAATGACATCCTGTGCATTAAGTTTAAAAGTTCTCCAGTACTGTATAAACTACACATTCAACACGAAGTCCACTTGTAATCATATGGTGCTCCTTCCCATCCCTAGTATGGATGGAGGTGGAGACATGAACACCATTGAATCATCCCACAAAAGTTCAGTATACTGCTTTCATTGAAGGGAAGTAAAAAACTCCAATCCACCAGTGCAAACAAGTATTCAGCTACTACACCTTCACCAGTCCACCTCGTGTGTCCCCTTTGTGTGTGCGCTTACCAGAGAGGATTTAAAGCTGAGCCTGTTAATCTCCTTTGTAGTATGGATCAGTGGCTGTCAAACATAATATGGAGCCGGTGTTCAAAGCATGTAAAAATTAGAGGGGATACCGATTAGTGTTACTCTGTTTATTAAAAAAATAATCAAAGACCCCCCCTCATACAAGTTATGCTTACAAGATTAAAAGAAAAAAACAGCATTACACAGACCGCATCAAGCTCACCGCAGCTCGGTGTCCCATATGGACGATCCGCTGTGATGAGTCCCGGGATTATGCTGGTAGTGTGTTGCTGGTAAGGTGCGTGGTCTCACCCTGACGCGTTTCGTGATTACGTCTTCAGAGGGCGTGGCCACGCACCGTAAACCACCATTTAAATAATGTGGGCAGCTGGCAGCTCCGCCTCCGTCATCACGGGCGTCATCAGCCTGAGAGCCGCCCGGCGCTAGATATGCCACGGAGTGACTCGGAGCAAGGGACCGGACATATCCGCACACTCAGTGTCTACAGTCCTATGTCCGAGCAACTACACATCCAGCAGGGGATCAACACAGGATCGTACATAGTCTCCACATAGACTCTGCACTCCTTAACTCACATCATGATTACAGATGTATTACATTTAGATTCATAGTTATTATGTATAAATGCAAATGTCAACTCTTATCTAAAATACAATGTTAGCTTGAGCAGTCACCAGTTGGCATCAAAGGTCATTTGAATAATGACCGTTGCCAGCCGTTCTAACAACTCGTGCCAACATAGTAAAAGCTATAATAAAAGCTAAAAAATATATATATCCTAATTAAAAGTGTACATGCATTACTCCAATACGATTCATGATTGATAGTTCTAGTAGGCATTACAAAAAACATAAAAACGGGGGTCCAATGCCCTCATTAATAGAAATTAATCAATTCATAAATTAAAATCCATATCATAAGACTAAAACTACAGTCATAAAAGTAACCATAAGAATGAGCATGAAAGTATTAAACTAAAAACCTGGTATTCCTATCATACAGTAAACATGTTATATCCAGAAGATGTCTAGTGATTGCTTATAAAGCAATTCAAATCCAGGTCTATGTGAAGTCCGTTAGGGCTCAAAGTGTTGGTCAGAAATATCCACTGCGTTTCGCATCTGGATATCTCTCGCACCATATTTGTTCCCCTCCAACTGGTGTATAATTTGTCAATTCCCCAGAATTTCAGACCCACTGGGTTCCTGTTGTGCTTTTCTCTAAAGTGTAATGACACACTGTGTTCTTTATATCCTATGCTAATGTTATATATGTGTTCTGATACCCTTTTAGATAATGTTCTTTTCGTGCGGCCAATATACATAAGCCCACGCGGGCATTCCAGGGCGTACACTACATGCGTTGACATGCATGAAATGAATTCCTTTATTTGGAATTCCTTACCATTAGCAGATGTAAAGCTTGTTAATCCCCTCAAATGTGTATTCACCTGCTTACATGCCTTACATTTTTTGCAGGCATAAAAGTTCATCTTATCCCAGAACATTTTGGTTCCCTTCGGGGGATCCAGTACTTTCTTTATTATCCGCTGATAAATCCCCACTCATGTTTAGAGTCACTTTGTCTTTGTTTGGGGACTAAGTACATTTCTTGTGAATTAGATGCCACTTCAGATATCAACTTATCTAAAGATTGACTTTTATATCCCTTTTCGACAAAACGTTGCTTAATACATTCAACTTGTGTGATATAATCTGCATCATAGGTGCAGTTGCGGCGTATCCTTGTGAATTGTCCTAACATTAGCATAGGATATAAAGAACACAGTGTGTCATTACACTTTAGAGAAAAGCACAACAGGAACCCAGTGGGTCTGAAATTCTGAGCAATTGACAAATTATACACCAGTTGGAGGGGAACAAATATGGTGCGAGAGATATCCAGATGCGAAACGCAGTGGATATTTCTGACCAACACTTTGAGTCCTAACGGACTTCACATAGACCTGGATTTGAATTGCTTTATAAGCAATCACTAGACATCTTCTGGATATAACATGCTTACTGTATGATAGGAATACCAGGTTTTTAGTTTAATACTTTCATGCTCATTCTTATGGTTACTTTTATGACAGTAATTTTAGTCTTATGGTATGGATTTTAATTTATGAATTGATTAATTTCTAATAATGAGGGCATTGGACCCCCGTTTTTATGTTTTTGTAATGCCTACTAGAACTATCAATCATGAATCATATTGGAGTAATGTGTATATGCATGTACACTTTTTATTAGGAGAGATATATAGATAGAGATATATATATATATATATATATATATATATATATATATATATATATATATATATATATATATTAGCTTTTATTATAGCTTTTACTATGTTGGCACGAGTTGTTAGAACGGCTGGCAACGGTCATTATTTAAATGACCTTTGATGCCAACGGGTGACTGCTCAAGCTAACATTGTATTTTAGATAAGAGTTGACATTTACATTTATACGTAATAACTATGAATCTAAATGTAATACATCTGTGATCATGATGTGAGCTAAGGAGTGCAGAAACTATGTGGAGACTATGTACGATCCTGTGTTGATGCCTGGCTGGATGTGTAGTTGCTTGGACATAGGACCGTAGACACTGAGTGTGCGGATGTGTCCGGTCCCTTGCTCCGAGTTACTCCGTGGCATACCTAGCGGTGGGCGGCTCTCCGGCTGATGAATATTATATAAAACATCTTCAAAAATTTGAATTTCGTATAGAATGAATTTGAATTCAAATAGAAAAGATTAGAATAGAACAGAAAAACAATAGAACAGAAAAAATGTAATATACATACATACATATATATATATATATATATATATATATATATATATATATATATATATATATATATATAAATAAATATAAAAATATCTTCCAAAATTCGAATTTCGTATAAAATGAATTCGAATTTGAATAGAAAACATTAGAACAGTGTAGAAAAGAATAGACTAGAAAAACAATAGAACAGAATTAGAATAAAATATATATATTATATTCTTTTCTATTATTTTCTATTCTAACCTTTTCTATTCAAATTTGAATTAATTCTATACGAAATTCGAATTTCAGAAGCCATCTTCTGAAATTCGAATTTCATATAGACTGAAATCAAATTTGAATAGAAAAGATTAGAATAGAATAAAAAAATGATAGAAAAGAATAGCAAAGAAAAACAATAGAACAGAATAGAAAAAAATATAATATATATATATATTATATCTTATTCTGTTCTATTGTTTTTCTAGTCTATTATTTTGTATTCTTTTTTCAAAATTATTTATTTATTTGTGTCAGAAAACCGGTTCACCGGGACATGCATAACATGGTATATCTGTATTAACAGCATTGACAGCAGTTATTTACATACAGTTATGTAATGCGAAGGTGTTGAGCAAAGTCATCTGTTCAATCTTACTATAAACCTCATATGATATGTAACAGAGTATTAATGTGAGTAACTTATATATTATATTCAGAGATCATAGGTATGGGAGCTGTTTGTCCTTGGTCTCGATCTAGTTGTGTACCTCGTTTTAGAACAAGGATATTTCTAGACATAATATTCCGTTCGTGAACGGTTCTCTGCCTTTTTTTACATTATAGAGAGATAGAAAAGGAAGAATATCAGCTGAGAAAAGTCAAAGTAGGAACAGATAAGTAAAATAGAAGGGAGGGAAGGGGGGGTGGGGGGGGTGGCTAAGTGGGAGAGGTAAGGGAGGGGGGGGGTGAGGAATAAGGAGTGGTGGTGGGGGGGGGAACAGAGTGACAACCCACAGAGATGGAGTTGGGCTGGCGTCAGTGGATCTCCGCTTCTAACCATCCGGTGTGAAACGGGGTCATTCGCCAAGAAGAGTTTTCCCCTCTTCCGAAAATTTGAAAATGTTCCAGAGTTGCCAGGTTTTGGAGTATTTCTCTTGCCTGTTTAGGCTGGTGAGGATTAAATCCTCCATCTGGTTTATTTCTTCAACTTTTTGAAGCCAAAAGGCTATGGGTGGTGTTTGAGTGGATTTCCAGAATGAAGGGATACATGCTTGCGCTGCGTCCAGTAGGTGTCTTATAATTGATTTCTTATAGGATCGGGCGGGTATATCGGTGGCGTGCAAAAGGAAGTAGGCTGGGTCCTCAGGTATTACGCGGTCAGTGAATTTTTGGATTATTTGGCGTACTTCTCTCCAGAAGACCTGGATCCGAGAACAGGACCAGAAAATATGGATAAGTGTACCCCTTTCTTCCTGGCATCTCCAGCAGATGTCTGTCGTGGAGGGGAAAATTGATTTAAGTAGTGTAGGCGTTCTGTACCAATGTGTAAGAATTTTGTAATTCGTTTCCTGGATTTTGGAGCAAATAGAAGACTTGTGAGTGAAAAGTAAGATTTGTTGTCTTTTATTGGTTGTGAAGGTGCAATTTAGTTCTTTTTCCCATCTGGTGATACTATGAGCCTTGTAATCCCCCGGCGGTGTAATAAGCAGTTTGTAGGTAAGTGAGAGAACGTGTGGTAGGTCTCCTGTCTCTGAGCAATGCATTTCCATGGTTGTGAGGGTTTGATTGGTCTCTTGTGGTGGTGGGAGGGTATTTAAAAAGTGGTGTAGCTGTAAAGCTCTGAGAAAATCTAAACGGAACTGTCCTTCTGGGTCAGTGAGTTCCGATAGTGTTTTCCACCTCCCCAAGGTGCTAAAGTGAGATGCTTGGTGCAAACCCTCTTCTCTTAGTTTCAGAAATTCCCTATCTTGTAGTCCTGGTTGGAACTGGGGATTGCCCAATATGGGTCTGAGTGGTGAGTTATGTGAGAAGTGGGGGGTGGTATGGATCAATTGTGAGCAGACCCGTGATGTGATACCTATTAGCGGGTGGCGTGTGATTTCTGTTGGAAGGGAGGCGTGACACCACGGAGCCCTGTGTAAGGGAATCTCACTTTGTGCCTGCTCAAGTCTTGTCCATAGTTTGGTGTTTGTGTGGCGGCACCAATCAATGAGTCTACTCAGATGGGTCGCTCTGTAATAAGTTTGAAGATCTGGCATCGCCAGGCCCCCATTGAGCTTAGGCAATGTGAGGACTCTACGGTGTAGACGCGGCTTCTTCCCCGCCCAAAGGAAATGAGTGAAGGCTGTTCTCACCTGGTTAAAGTAGTCTACTGGAATGCGTATTGGTATGGCTTGCATAATGTATAGGAATTTGGGTAGAATCGACATTTTAAGAATGCTACACCGACCAAACCAGGAATGTAAACCGCTACCCCACTTGACCAGAAGTTGTTTAACCGTACTCAAAAGGGGCGGAAAGTTGAGCTTGTATAGCTGGGAGAGCTTCGGGGGTATTTGCGTGCCTAAATACTTAAGGGCTGTAGATGTCCATTTAAAGTGGAAGCTGGATTGGAGGTGCGGGATTTGAGATTGGGGGATTCCTATACCCATCGCCTCGGACTTGCTGAAATTAATCTTCAAATTAGCTAGTTGTCCGTAAGTGTGGAATTCTTTCATAAGGCTAGGTAGTGAGATGGTGGGTTTTGTAAGGGAAAACATCAAATCATCCGCATATGCGGAAACTTTGAATTGCTCCCTGCCGATCTCTGTGATGTCGGGATTAAGTCTGACGTGGCATAAGAAGGGTTCCAGGGATAGTGCGAAGAGCAGGGGCGATAGTGGACAACCTTGGCGAGTTCCGTTCGTTATTGGGAAAATTTTGGACATTACCCCATTAGCCCGGACTACCGCTGTTGGGTTCAGGTATGCCGCAGTCACCCAGTTTAACATTTTGTCTCTCAGACCTATGTGTCTTAACGTTGCGAACATGAATTGCCAGCTAACTCGGTCGAAAGCCTTTTCGGCGTCTGTCCCGAGGAACACGCATGGGGTTTTAGTGCTGTTTGCGATATGTAGTAAGTTAAGGACTTTAGTCGTGTTGTCCCTGGCTTCTCTCGTCGGGACAAAGCCTACCTGGTCAAGATGAATAAGTGAGGGGAGGTGTTGTTGGAGTCTTGTAGCGATGATTTTGGTGAAAAGTTTTAGGTCTGTATTCAGGAGGGAGATTGGGCGGTAGGAACCGCATTGGCCTGGGTCTTTACCGTCTTTTGGGATAACTGAAATCTGTGCCTGTAGTGTGGCTCTGTGGAATCCACTCCCCGCGCCCAGATCATTATAAAGTCTGATCATGTGACTTCCTAATGAGGGTAGAAAAGTTTTATAGTAAGTGGTGGTGAGGCCATCTGGGCCTGGGGCTTTCCTTGTTTTAGAACTTTTTAATGCAGTTTGGAGTTCCAGTAATGTAATGGGATCATCTAAAAGTGATTTGGCGTCCTCTGGGAGGGATGGCATGAGGGAAGTCGTAATGTATTTGGTTGTTGTATCTGAGGGGGGTTGTGTCTCAGTAAGGTTATATAGAGCCGAGTAGTAGGAGCAAAATTCCTGGGCAATCTGATGGGGTAGGGAAAGTTTCTGGCCTGTAGCAGACTTGATGTGTGGTATGTATGAGGCAAGCCTCTGTTCCCGGAGGGTCTGGGCTAGCAATCTTCCGCATTTGTTGCCTGATTCATATATTCTCCTTCGAGAGATCTGTAATGTGGCTTTTGCTTTGAATCGTAAGAGGTCAGTTACTTGCATGCGGGCTAAATTTAATTCTGTTTCTAGTTGTCTCGTGGGTGTTTGTGTTGTATCTCTAATGTTTCCAGTGTCTTTAGGAGTGCGTTCAGTTGTGAAGTCCTCTGCTGCTTAATCCGTGAGCCGTGCTTAATGAGAATCCCCCTAATCACGGCCTTGTGGGCTTCCCAAACTAGACCAGTATCGCAGTCAGGGGTGTCATTCGAGGCGAAATAGTGACCTATTTCTTTGGTGACTTCTGCTAAGACGTCTGGGTCTTTCAGTAGACCCTCATTTAGTCTCCATGGTGGTCTCTGAGTCCGCAGAGTGTCAGAGAGGGTGTAGCGTAGGGTAATCGGGGCGTGGTCTGACCACGTGATTGAACCTATTGTTGTCTCTCTAATTGCCTGTAGCTGTCTGTGAGGGATTAGGAAATAGTCGATCCTAGAGTATGATTGATGTGGTTTAGAGAAGAAGGTATAATCCCTCTCGCCTGTGTGAAAAAGACGCCATACGTCGATTAGTTGCAGAGAGTGAAGTGTCGCGCTAAGTCGTTTACGTAGGTCCCGTGGGGACGAAGACGTTCCAGTGGAAGTGTCTTCAGTGGGTGTGAGTGGGATATTCAGGTCTCCGCCTATAATCAGTTGGCCCTCTGAGAATTGTAGGAGTAGGTCTAGCTGTTTTTTTATAAATGAGTCTTGGTGTGTATTGGGGGCATATAGGTTGGCCAAGGTTATTTTAATGTCTCCTATACGGCCCTTCAAGAAAAGGGATCGCCCTTCCCTGTCAAGTTTAACGTCTGTGTGTGTCCACGGGATTTTTGCCGAGATCAAGATCGACACACCCCTGGATTTAGCTTCTTTATATTTCGAGTGATAAGCAATCGGGTAGTATTTATTTTGAAGTGTCGGCAGGGACCCCTCTCTAAAGTGGGTTTCCTGCAGAAGTACAATGTCAGCGCCTCTGCGGCGCATATCATGCAACAAAATTCGTCTCTTCTCTGGTGTGTTTAGGCCCTTAACATTGAAGGAGATTATATTCAGTGTGTCCATCTCTGTGGGAAGTTGGTGGGAGTGGGGGGAGGGGAATTGGGATAAGGAGAGAGAGGAAGGGGGGGGGTGAGGAGAAGAGGTGAGTAAGGGGGGGGGGAGAGGTTAGTGAGTAGGTGGGAAACGGGTTTCTAGTAGGTTACAGAGGAGATTGGGGAGATTAAGAGGCAGGCACTAGTGGGTGCCGCTAAGCAAGAAAATCTAATGTAGCCCAAACGGCTATTACGCTCCTCGGACTAATGCCGTGTACGGAGCGCGAACCTAATTGGGGCGAAGAATAGACAGGGCCGGGCGAAGAGACCCCATGACTCTCCATCCAACCCCGGCAAACTAAGATTGTCATTTAAATATAATATATTACTGTTAATAAGGTTAGCAATCATTAAGGTAAAAACATAGAAATAGAAAAACAAATAAAGTTATCAGACATTTGAACTTGTGCATGCAGTAGGCACCAGTGCGGGTACCCTGACCGTGTGATGTCGACAAGTGCAACAGTATGGGTTGTCATCCCATCTCCATCCAGGGTCACACGTCTCCAAGGCCACATCCCCAGCCACATCACAGGAAGGTATGAGCCGGGGGTGTAGGCTACGGACAAGCCACCAGGTCAAGTAAATTAAACATAAAATTAACTGAAACATATTAAAACATGTGGGAAGTAACCGAGGCTAAGGAGAGGGCAGGTTGTCCCTTGTGAAAAAAGTGATCCGTGGGGACTAAAGCTCATAGGTTCTGAGTAACATAGCTTATCAATTCCCCTTATTGTGTTTGGTGAGGCTCCTTCCGTCCCATGGGACTGAGCATCAAAATTACATCTCCCCCCAGTGGTATGAAAAGAAATTGTTCTCCAGCTGGAGTGTCATTTGTGGAGACGGTGGTTAATGTTAAAGATGTCGATCCTTGTCCTCCTTCCTGTGGAGTATGGAGTCTCTTTCTTCAGGGGGGTGGGAAGATGGGTATATGGTGGGTTCCTGTGGGAAGAACACTTCCCACCGCTGCACATGTTGTCATTTTGAAAGTACCCGGGACTGGGTGGAACTCCTCAGAGAGCAGAATTAAAGTTCCCTCTCCCTGATTATAACATTCAAGGGGGGCAGATATGGGGGTACTGGCGTGGACGGGTCAGGAGGTGATAAGTCTAATACGTATGGTGTATGGGTATCTCCACATCCAGGGAACCGTCAGTTCGCTTGTCGGACTTCTGTGGAAATGGGCTTAGTGATCAGGGAACATAGACTAACTGCTGGAACGGATGGGGTAGACCCCAAAACTGCAAGGGATTGTGTCTGGGCAGAGATGGGTGGCCAGAGGCCTACTCACGTGGCTCTCCTCCCGAGGCTGACCGGCTCCTGCGTCTGTTCCTTTGCTGTCGCGGAGGCAGAGGTTCACGTGGTCTCAAGAGTCCCGATCTGCCGGATGGGCGAGGAAGAAACTGAAGCCAGTCCGGAACCTGGACCGGCTCCGTTTCCATGAAGCGAAAGAGAGCAGGGAGGTCACCTGGGCGTTGGAGGGAGAAGGATCCCGTCGCTCCGCGGAACAGCACCGAGAGGGGGTAGCCCCATCTGTACGTGAGTCCCTTCTGTTTTGCCAGGTCCAGTAGTGGGCGTAGGAGGGCTCTTCATTTCAGGGTTGCCCTGTATAAATCCAGTAGGATCTTTGTTCGTGTGCCTTCCAGTTCCACATCACCGTGTTCCCAAGCGCGTCGGAGAATGTTCTCTTTTTGGGTGTAGCGGTGCAGCCTGCACACTACGTCTCGCGGTCTGGTCGGGTCGTCAGATCTGGGGCCCAGGGCTCTGTGAACCCTGTCTAGCTCGATCTCCAGTGTGGGCTCTGTCACGAATTCACACCCCACGGCGACTAACCAACCGCGACGTGCGTTCCGTGACCGGGGTATATGCGAACTAAGGGAATAAGGGGGAACTTATACTGCGCATGTAAGACTGGCTGTGGTACTTTCACAGCCTGCACTACCTTTGGCCACCACTAGAGGGAGACTCCACTCCAATCCAGCTAGCTGACCACACACAGGCAGATACAAATCTTACATACAATCTGGTGCACTCTAAGGGTTGGGGAGCAATCTAGCAATTACTACACACTTCTAGGATTCCTCCAGCTATCCTGCAAGCTTGAACCCCGGTGTTAATCACTCTTCCCACTGTCCCCACACACCAGACACACAATAAACGATAGCCTGCCACCACCCAACAGTTTGTCCGCAGACTGGTCTGCTGAGCCACCACACACACAGATCTCCGTCTGGAAGATCTGTTAGCTTACAATCTGCATGCAATCTGCCAACACACAGTGCAATTGCATACCGATTGGTACGTAACTTAAACCGAGTACTTAGGCACTAAAATACAACAACCTCTCCAGAGATATGAGTCCTAGCTTAGTACACAGAAGTCACTTATTAATTTTATCATTTAATATCCCGAAAGTGGGCAGTGCATATAAGATATACAAAGAAAAAGGATTTACCAAAAAAGATACAAAAAATGCAGAAAGACACACAATTGGCAATTTGCTATGAAAATAAAGTGGGATAAAAACAGAAATAAACTTTACCAAGTAAATCTATCCGTTAGTAGAAGCACACTGGAACATGTGGGAACTCCCCAGTTTCGAACTGGCTTCGTGGAAGAACAATGTCCATATCTCAGGCTACCCAATTTATTGAAATATGGATGCGGGCTGGACTTTAGCCCTTGGCCAATCAACCCTGGGGGGGTGTTCCTGTCTCAGCCCACAAATGTTTTGTGTTCTGAAATGACCAGAGTCAAATTGGCCCAGAATGGCGCCGATTGCTGGGTCATGGATAGGATTTCCGATACCAGCGCATCATGCCGATCGCAACAGTACCAATCACTGCCTGCCGCAATCAGGCGCCATATAACGGTTTTGTGTGGTTCTCTAGGATTCCACACCTGCTAAACATACCGAATTACATGTACACGTAACCCATCAGGTGTACGATCAAAAGGAATTATTTTCATCTCTCTGTCGTTAATATTTTAGCTTTTATGAGAGATAAAAATGGTTCCTTAGATCTCTTGATATTAATCAAAGCTTACAGACTGTCCGGAGCCCTGTGAATGCCCCCTGCAGATCCGTGTGGCCAAGATGACTAGCAGATTTCTTTGAGCCTCAGGAAGCTGGCAATCTATGTTTACTGTAATGGGAGCTTTTATTGGCATCTAGGTGTCACATTGATCCTAGAAAAAATCTCTGTCCTTTTCAAATGCTAATGACAGAACATATGTGCATGACTGACATAGAATACTATATTTCTAATAACCCAGAATTAAACTACATCTACAATTACACTACTACAGATCACACCACATCTAGTTAAGGCAAAACTATCCTACGCTTATATTTTCGTCACAGGCTCCCCTAGCACCGTGCAGAAGATCTCTCGTACTGTCTCCCCCAGGCTCTCCTGTGAGGTCGTCTCTGGGATCCCCCGCAACCGCAAGTTGTTCCGACGGCTGCGGTCTTCCATGTCTTACAGGTGCAGCTGCAGGGTAATGGCGGCGTCTCTCTGTTGGTCTCTGACCTGCTCCAGAGCTGCTACCCGGTCTGTTAGTGAAGTGACCGAGGCCTCCCCAGAAGACACCCGCTCCGTCAGAGTCGAGACCTCTCCTCTGACTTCTTGTATGTCGCGTCGGTGTGTTTCTTCCAGCTTGAGGATCAGTGCTTCAATGTCTGACCTAGTAGGGAGAGCCTGGAGTAAGCTTCTAATGTCTTGTTCGAATAGAGCCGGATCCGGTGGCTGTGGAGACTCCATCGTGGGTTGATGAGTGCCCTTGTAGGTGTCAGTAGGGTATTCTTGTGCGGACTGGGGTGTTGGAGAGGAGCAGGCCTCAGACTGTCTTGGGGCCTTCGGTTTCTCACCTCGCGGGGAGCCTCGTGGCGCCGTAACTGTGGTCCCGGGGAACGAGCCCTGAAGTTGCAGGAAATAACGGCGTATCTCACCGTGACTTTTGCTAGCGGGTGTTCCCCGGGTAGATGCTCTTGTTCTGTGTCTTTTGGCTGATTGCATGCCTTATTTAGGGTGTTGTAAGCCGGGGTTTTCTGAACGAGGCCGGGAGCTCAGAAAGAAAGCGTCTTCACCCAGCCATGTCCAGGCCACGCCCTTATTTTGTATTCTAATCTTTTCTATTCAATTCTAATTCATTCTATACGAAATTCGAACTTCAGAAGCCATGTTCTGAAATTCGAATTTCGTATAGAATGAATTCGAATTTGAATGGAAAAGACTTATAGAATAGGAAATAATAGAAAAGAAAAGCACAGAAAAACAATAGAACAGAATAATAAAAACATATTATACAACCCCTGGCAAAAATTATGGAATCACCAGTCCCTGAGGATGTTCCTTCAGTTGTTTATTGTTGTAGAAAAAAAGCAGATCACAGACATGGCCAAAAACTAAAGGCATTTCAAATGGCAACTTTCTGGCTTTAAGAAACACTAAAAGAAATCAAGAAAAATAATTGTGGTGGTCAGTAACAGTTATATTTATAGAGTAAGCATAGGGAATAAATTCTGGAATCACTCAATTCTGAGGAAAAAATTATGGAATCACCCTGTAAATGTTCATTACAAACACTAACACCTGCATCAGATTAAATCTGCTTGTTAGTATGTAGGTAAAAAGGAGTGATCACACCTTGGAGAGCTGTTGCAACAAGTTGACTGACATGAAGCATAGCTCCAACGCCAGAGATGTCAAAAAAAGGAGAGGATTATCAAACTCCTTAAAGAGGGTAAATCATCACGCAGTGTTGCACAAGATGTTGGTTATTCACAGTCAGCTGTGTCTAAAACATGGACCAAATACAAACAACCTGGGAAGGTGGTTAAAGGCAAGCATACTGGTAGACCAAGGAAGACATCAAAGCGTCAAGACAGAAATCCAATCATCCACAGTCCACGATTGCCTTTCCTTAGCCCATTGTAACCTTTTTTTTTGTGTTTAGGTGTTAGAGATGGCTTTCTTTTAGCTTTTCTGTATGTAAATCCCATTTCCTTTAGGCGGTTTCTTACAGTTCGGTCACAGATGTTGACTCCAGTTTCCTCCCATTTGTTCCTCATTTGTTTTGTTGTACATTTTCTGTTTTCAAGGCATATTGCTTTAAGTTTTCTGTCTTGACGCTAATAATATTCTTCATTTGGCGATCCAGAAACTTCTGTCATTTCTCAATTTTTACGGAAATCTCGATCCTTGCTGAGGGGGCAGAGAGTTGCGCAGTTTTGCGAATATTCAAGTCTCGAGAAAAAGACGGTTCAGAACCTATCAACCAAGAGGCATTTGTGTTGCGTCAGATGTGGACAACAGTCCAGTAACAGATGGTTGAAGACGAGAAATTCTTCTAAATAAGGTGAGTAAAGGAGGTATGGAATTTATTGATGAAATAGCTAGAGACAGCAAGCTAGAGTTTAACCACTTCACGACCGGCCACTGTATATATACGTCATTTTTTTAAAGATGGATATCTCGGTAACGGCAGCAGCTGCTGCCACAACCGAGGTATCCATCTTTAGGGCCGGCGTTTCTGTACACGATAATGGTGGTCTCTGCTGCGGGTTTGCTGCGAGATCACCGTTATCGGTGGCGGGAGAGGTGCCACCCCCCTCCTGCCGCTCTCCCGCGCCCTCCGCCGCTTACCGGAGCCGTCGGTAGCGGCGGAGGAGATCGGGACCTGTCACCGCTGAGGTACTGAGACGAGTGAGGCCAAGATGGCCCCCACCCGTCTCTATACCATGTGACGGCCGGAGCGACGTCATTACGTCGGCTCCGCCTACTTCTCTTAAAGGCACAATTTTTTTGTGTCATTTTTTTAAACGACTTTTTTTTTTTTTTTTTTGCATCTTAGTCTAAATATGAGATCTGAGGACTTTTTGACCCCAGATCTCATATTTAAGAGGACCTGTCATGCTTTTTTCTATTACAAGGGATGTTTATATTCCTTGTAATAGGAATAAAAGTGATCCAAATTTTTTTTTTTAAAACAGTGAAAAAATAAATAAAATAAAGTAAAATAAATAATAAAAAAAAAAAAAAAATTTAAAGCGCCCTGTCCTGACGAGCTCGCGTGCAGAAGCGAACGCATACGTGAGTAGCGCCCGCATATGAAAACGGTGGTTAAACCACACATGTGAGGTATCGCTGCGACCGGTAGAGCGAGAGCAATAATTCTAGCCCTAGACCTCCTCTGTAACACAAAACATGCAACCTGTAGAATTTTTTTAAACGTTGCCTATGGAGATTTTTAAGGGTAAAAGTTTGACGATATTCCACGAGCGGGCGCAATTTTGAAGCGTGACATGTTGGGTATCAATTTACTTGGCGTAACAATATCTTTCACAATATAAAAAAAAATTGGGCTAACTTTACTGTTGTCTTATTTTTTTATTCAAAAAAGTGAATTTTTTCCAAAAAAAGTGCACTTATAAGACCGCTGCGCAAATACGGTGCAAAAAAAAGTATTGCAATGACCGCCATTTTATTCTCTAGGGTGTTAGAAAAAAACAATATATAATGTTTGGGGGTTCTAAGTAATTTTCTAGCAAAAAAACCTGTTTTAAACATGTAAACACCTAAAATCCAAAACGAGGCTGGTCTTTAAGTGGTATCTTTATATCCAAATGACAGTCACTTCTGGGCATATATGTACAATGAATGTTTAAATGCCAATACACAGATTGATAGATCCAGGTTTACTGTACACAAATTACATAAGAAAATAAATAATGTATTGAAATTAGTGAGAATATTTAATAAGATGATTATTAATATTTTACCTGCCAAAAATGTGTGTACACTAAAGCAGACAGAAACTAACAATGTACAGAACACAGGAACATATGAAAATGTGTCCCAAGATTCTCTTAATTGTCCAAACTGTGAGATTTTATGTAATTACATAGAGAATCTTGAAGAACAATTAGAATCTAAAAAAATTATTTTGCCAGAGTTACGAAATAACAGACAGAGTGCTGTAATAACTACAGATGACAAAAAGACTGAATCCAAGTTTAAGCCACTGCCTTGTTATATTCCGGAAAGTTCAGGAATGGAGAATGTTGATGCTACTGATGAAATAGAAATGAAACATAAAACTTGTTATGTAGAACTGCAAAACTAAAGTTACAAATACATGACCAACTTATGAAAGTTTTAAAAGACTTTCCTATTTATGACTTTGAGGCAACTGTATTTTCTAATTGGGATTTATTTGAAATGTTTACGGATCGTTTTAATCTGTCAAATGATCAACGCAATTACATATTTCAGTTGTGGGTTCCTGTTAATTTTGCTAAACGAATTAATTCATCTGTTATTGATGATGAAGGTCAGGAAAAACAAAATGACGTGACAGACTGCGACAATTATTGCTATGTATGACCGGTGAGCAAATACCAACCATAGAAATGTTAGATCTAATACAGACTACTGCACAAGAAAATCCATTTGAATTTAAAATAAAAATTTTGCAAGGTTTATGAAATGATATTTGGAGTAGATAATGACAATGACCCAGGTTTCAAAACAGCTTTCATAAAAAAATGTAAAGACCCAACTTCAGTAGCCATAGCACAGGAACGTCAAAATTTAAATGATGTAGTAAGCTTCATTGATAAAATTAGGAGACAATTGAATCAAAGCAATCTCACACATGAGGTAGCTATAATTCAATGTGACAAAAATAGTCAGGCTGCAGACATGTCAGAAACAACAGGTCTTATAAGTAATGACAAGGACAGATGCAGACAAGTGAGGCAAGGAGACCCTATCACGTGTCTTTACTGTCATAGATCTGGTCATATGAGAAAACATTGCTGTAAATTTAAGAGAGACTCACAAGTAAAAACTAAAGATATGGAGAGTGAAAATCAGCTTTTGTACAACCTGTTTTTTCATGTCAAGATAAAATTTTGACAGAATTGCCTTATGCCACTGAAATGAAACAGATCAGTAATTTGACTGTTAACAGCAGTTCAGACAACACTGTCACTGAAAGAAAGGGTTTATTGCCATTGCCAAAAATAGAATCATATTGGGATTCAATTTCTCTGCCATCACAATATGTAGCACCAATTATTTTGGACGACAATGGTAGGCCATATATACAATGTTTGCTGAATGGTAAAAATATTAATTGTCTCATTGACAGTGGATCTGAGATTAGCCTTACCAAAGAAAACATACCTGTGAAACCAAATTCTCCTATGTGTAATATAGTGGGATTTTATAATAGAGGTAATTCCACTGCTAGACAGGTATCTAATGTAACATTTGAAGTACCTGGATTAGTAAAAACTAATATTAACATTTGGGTCTGTCACGAAGCAGAGAATATGCTCGGCATTGATGTAATCAATGATCATAAGTGGGTGATTAATTTGGCTAATAAAAGTATTTGGAAAGATCCATCTAGGCCCAAATCATTGCTTATTGATCCCTCTGTATACAGTAATGTTGGTTCCATTACCAATATGTCTACAGAACAAAAATGGCCTGATGTTGATGGTAATTGTGCTTTAAAGGAAGTGGTACAACGTTTTCCAAGTTTGTGGTCAAAGTTCAAAAATGACATTGGAACTTTGAAAAATACAGAATGAATATTGAGGGAAAAGATCCAGAACCCCTTAATCAGTATGAGTTACCACTAGAATCAATTGGTCCACTTTATGTAATTATTCAAGAGTTTGTACAACTTGGAACTGTAAAGAAAGTTAAATCAGTGGTAAATAACTGTATTTGGCCTATCAAAAATACTGATAATTCATATTCTTTATCAGTTGACTTAAGGAAACTGAATAAACACATCACAAATAACCCAGTTCTTCCTGATAAATATAACATAAAGTTAAATTTGAATGCTGAGGACAAAGTGTTCTCTGTACTAGAAATCGTTAATAGCCATTTTTCCGTTCCTTTAACGAATAGCTGTCAGTACAAACTGGCATTTACATTCAGAAAAGAAACTTATAAGGTCACTCGATTAATACCTGGCCTAGGTATTGGTGATGGTATAGTCATGAAACTATAGCAAAAATACTTTCAAAATTTTCTAGGTCAGACTGCATTTGTCAGCATGTGGATACGATTCTGCTGAGTACTCAGAATATCGATGAACATATGGCTCTTTTGTCTGAGTTGTTTATGATGTTACAAGCTGAAGGTTTAAAATTAAACACGACAAAAGTTCAGCTGATGAAAGGTCAAATGAAATACCTTCACATGCAAATTAGTCAAGGAAAGAGACAATTGTTGCAAGAAACAGTTAGAGGGATCACTGCAATCCCAACTCCAACTCATAAGGCATTGCATCAATTTTTGCATAAAATAAATCATTGCAAAGATTTTGTACACTGTTTCACAGAAAAAGTTAATCCACTATATAATCTTTTGAGGAATAAAGGTAATATAGTTGACCAATGGGGTCCAAATGAGAAAAATTGCTTTTGAAATGTTGAAAAAAGATTTGCAGAATGCTCCAGCATTAAGTACAATAGAGGTTTGTTCTGAAGCATTTTTTTGTTTTGAAAACCCATGTATCTGAGAATGCCATCTCAGTAACATTGTCTCAATAACAAGAAGGTAAGGAGAAAATAATTGCCTATTTCTCCAGAGTTTTATCATTTTTGGAAAAAACTTTTGAGCCAGGTGTAAAGCAACTGCTAAGTGTTTACTATGCAATTAAAGCTACACAGAGCATAGTGAAATCAAACAAAACCATTGTACAGACACCTGACTGCTCACTAAAAGGTATTTTTGAGGAAGATAGTTTTAAAGAATATTGTAAAACATATTCTCTATGGTTCAGAGCTTTATCATCCAAACACATTCAGATAGATGTAAAAGGAAGACATCTTCAGGAATGTACACCAGTACATGTTTATACAGCTGTATCTGAGAAGTCTTTATCTCACGTTTCCAGCATAAGAACAGAGAAGGACATAGAACCAGTACTTGTTACTGCAGAACAGTCTAACATTAGAATAAGAGCTTCAACACAGAATACAGTTACGCACATTTCTAATCTTTTAGAGGTGAAAACAAAGGCATAGTCCATTGTCATCTCTGGGTGATACAAAACCTTTCTTTGTTTGTGAAAACAGGGATTTGTATCATGACCAAAAGGAGGTGTTGCGTCCTGTCATACCTAAACTTCACAGTACATATGTTTTATAGTTTAGGCCATCTTAGACAGGATAAGGACATTGTCATACAGAAGTTCTCTTTGAAGGAAAATATAAGATAGTGTTATTTTATATATAGTTTAACAAATTCACAAAGTTATTGTCTCATAATGTTTTAACATTTGTTGAAAAAAAAAGTTACAAGAATTGAATGTAAATATTTTATGCCTAATTAATGATACTGCATTTCTTTTACAGATATGGCATCTAAAATCAAAGAGAATATCAGGAAAATTAAAAGTTAAAGAAGGAATCCTCTAGGGAAGAATATTGGACAAAAGATTTATACTGCATATTTATGACTGTTTTATCTTATTCAACAAGGTTTTTCTAACTTATCAGAACACGAAGAAGAAATTTTAAAGACATTTCATGAGGAAAAAATGAATCAGAAGAAACTTTATCTACTATAGATAAATAATTTAGGACTCAAACATTTGTCCACATATACATTTTTTGATTATCCAATTATTCTGATATTAATGTTCATATTAAGTTAGGAGTATCATTATTATTTTTATTTATTTTTCCTTATTCATATATTGAATATTTTTAGGTAACAACTGCACAGCTAAAATATTTGAGCACAAATATGGAAATATATTATTGCATAGTTTATTTATTTTATTAATAATAATAATAATAATAATTATTATTATTATTATTATTATTATTAGTATTATTATTATTATTATTATGAATAATTATTGATATGAGTCATTGTTATGTTATACATTTTTAAATTCTATACCATTATTTTAAGATTTTGAATAGATAGATCTAAGAGGAGTTAAAGTAAAGAGTATAGCATTTAGAAGGAGAGTTATTTCTAGAGTTATTTCTAGCTGCTTAAGTTCTGAGGAATATTGTGTTCGATCATTTGATACAAGGATGTGTAAATGGGACATGAATGATGTTTTGAATGTATTAGATTAATTTAATATGATAAATCATAATTCAGGGGGGATTGTTAGAATATTATTCCAAATTCATAATTTTGCACTTATAGGTGTTATATTATATTCATGGCAAGCTTGCAAAACATAGTTGGTTTTATGATTAGTCATAATAAATAGCGTATGTGTGAATGACCTTGATCAATTGATTTGACATGATTCTTCATCTAAAGCTGAGCATTGCTGGATGTTTCTGGTGTAGTCAATTTGAGTATGACATATAAGGTATCTTGGTATAGAATGTCATGAGAAGACAAAAATAGACACGTGTCTAAGTAGCCAAAGGAATAATACATTGTGGTTTATATCCTGTTAGGTTAAGTTTAGTGTAGTCTCAGTTATATTAATAAGTATTAGTATATAGTTACTTAATGTAAAGCTGATAATATGTGTTCATATTATATAGATGTTTGGTTATATGACATTACATGATCACCACATTACTTCAAGTATGGAGTGTTACATGTGGGCTTGTCAATCGAATGTCATATATGACTCTGATTTAGAATCTTCTCTTGTATAGCAAATTGCTGAAGTTAGCAGAAATGAATGTGTGCCATACAAGGTTCTAAGTTAGTGTGAGGTTATGATGTTCACATGTAACATATAGGCCAACGTTTCTATATCGAAGGGCAGACAGACACACACACACAGCCACTAGGATAGATGACACTGACATGTTCATAAGACACTTTGATAATTTGGGACAGCTGAATTCTGCCAGAAGTCTTATGCCCCGTACACATGGTCTGACTTTGTTTGGACATTCCGACAACAAAATCCTAAGATTTTTTACGACGGATGTTGGCTCAAACTTGTCTTGCATACACACGGTCACACAAAGTTGTCGGAAAATCCGATCGTTCTAAACGCGGTGACGTAAAACCCGTACGTCGGGACTATAAACGGGGCAGTGGCCAATAGCTTTCATCTCTTTATTTATTCTGAGCATGCGTGGCACTTTGTCTGTCGGATTTGTGTACACACGATCGGAATTTCCGAAAACGGATTTTGTTGTCGGAAAATTTTATATCCTGCTCTCAAACTTTGTGTGTCGGAAAATCCGATGGAAAATGTGTGATGGAGCCTACACACGGTCAGAATTTCCGACAACAAGGTCCTATCACACATTTTCCGTTGGAAAATCTGACCGCGTGTACGGGGCATAAGAATGTAATTTCCTGCTTCTTCTTGGACGACACAAGACAGCATGGATACAGAAGGCAGCAGCATTGAAGCACACATGCTTTCATAAACTTATTACAACTTTATAATTTTTTTATTCTATTTCATATATTTTTACCCACACTGAACTGAACTATTATACTTTTGACATTGTATTTATGATGCCAACTGTGTGAAAATAAACTCACACTTTGTTTAAGTCAGTTTGACTATCAATGCTATTCATCCGGAAATGCCTCTGAGATACAAGAATATTAGATATTAATAATATTCTTCACCAAGGATCTGCCCCTTTTGTATATTGTATGTTAGAAACTTAGAGGCTGTTATTTAAATAGTGAGAACATTTTTAAATGCCACAGTAAGAGAAAGATTAGGTGTCATTAACAAAAGACTATTTTCTTGATTTAGAAAAAACATCCGGTATTGTCGGATGTTTTTTCTAGGGATGCACAGAAATTTCACCGGCCGAAAAATCTTGTCCGAAAACTGTGTGGTCCACCCCGGGTGCCGCCCATTGCGGGAGTGTCCCTCTGGCACACCCAATCCTCCCCTCCATCCTCTCCTCCCTTCTCCTCTCCTCGATCTCCGTGTGTGTGACGGGGCAGGCACTCTACTCCTCCCTGCGGTTGAAGTCAGGGCTGTCCGTGGTGAGAGTCAGGTGGGAGGAGGCCGCAGTGCATTGTGGGCAGTGTAGTCCGGAGGTGAGAAATGTTTCCCTGAATCTCACACCTCAGTGGCCACGAGAAGGATGAATAACATTCTTAACCACAAGGTGAGTGTGGTATATAGTAGGAAAAGAGCAAGCTTTTGACAACGATCAATGATATACATACCTGTCTGTCCAGTAAGCCAAAGAGCTATGTGCAAAATGTACTAATCCATAGCAAATAAGCAGAATTAAGTTTTCACTGATCTGACTTCATTAAGCTGAAATCTGATCTTCATGTTATTGCTCCCTTTTGCATTTTCCAATTGTCCTTTGTGTTGTCTTACTGAAAAGGTCCCTTTGTTCCATTTTGTAACTTACAGCAGAAAAATTACACCTGGAATCTAGTAGGTTAGTGAAATCATCTTCATTTTCCTGTGAAGTTATACTATATACTGCTGATTACCTGGCACTTTTACACACACAGCCATATATGTATGAGTGTCCAATGGATAGTCTCTGATCATCTCATGTAAAGTGTCCGCAGTCTCTGACCATCTCCTGTACCGTGTCCCCAGTCTCTGACCATCCCCTGTAATGTGTCCGCAGTCTCTGACAATCTCCTGTACCATGTCCCCAGTCTCTGACCATCTCCTGTAATGTGTCCGCAGTCTCTTACAATCTCCTGTAATGTGTCCGCAGTCTCTGACCATCTCCTGTAATGTGTCTGCAGTCTCTGACAATCTCCTGTACCATGTCCCCAGTCTCTGACAATCTCCTGTACCATGTCCCAGTCTCTGACCATCTCCTGTACCATGTCCCTAGTCTCTGACCATCTCTTGTGTAAAAATATTTTTTAAAAACTGTCACTTTCGGTATCGGTGCTGTTTCGGTATCGGCATCTTGTATTTTTCATTTTCGTTATCGGTTTCGGCACCAAAAAACCCATTCGGTGCATCCCTAGTTTTTTCACCTTAATGCATTGGATGCATTAAGGTAAAAAAAAAGCCCAACTGTATTGATCACATGTCCCTTCACTGGCCAAGAATAATTGAAAAAAGTGCTAAATGTCACTGAGTATCCGCTAAACTATCCCCCATTCCAAGTAACAAAACATTGAAAGAATTAAGTTTTCTCTGAGTGGGACTTTTGGAAAGGGATCGATAACGCAATGAGGTATGAGAGTAATGTAAAAAGTATATAAGATTTTATTAGAAAACATAAGTTTAAAATAGTAAGCACATAAATACATTACACATGTCAAAAAATCATAATTGGGTACTGGACAAGACTATTCAGACAGTGGCAGTTCAGAAAGGACAGTGGCAGAATCGCAAGGATCTGGTATGTTGAAGATGAACATAACAGACAAGACCCAACGCGTTTCAAAAATGCTATTTCTTCATCAGGGGTGTATGCGATTTTGTCGCAGAACCTATAAACGTCTGCAATTAAAACAAATGAACACAAATTAAATGCATAATATTAATTATACATAAGCAGGTAGGTACGTATGTGGTCACATCGTACTTTGCATTATAGTGTGTTTAAGCGTGTTCTGAACTGCCACTGTCTGAATAGTCTTGTCCAGTACCCAATTATGATTTTTTGACATGTGTAGTGTATATATGTGCTTACTATTTTAAACTTATGTTTTCTAATAAAATCTTATATACTTTTTACATTACTCTCATACCTCATTGCGTTATCTATCCCTTTCCAAAAGTCCCACTCAGAGGAAACTTAATTCTTTCAATGTTTTCTTCACTGGCCAAGGATCTGCCCCTTTTGTATATTGTATGTTAGAAACTTAGAGGCTGTTATTTGAATAGTGAGAACATTTTTAAATGCCACAGTAAAAGAAAGATTAGGTGTCATTAACAAAAGACTATTTTCTTGATTTAGAAAAAAACTCTAATATGTCACAGAAAAGACAAAAATTGAGTGGTCATGGCTACCGCCAAAATGCAAAGAAGAAAGCTGAACATATAAAAGGAGAGCTCAAGCACATGCCAAAAATACAAAGTTATTTCTCTAACAGAGGCACTGCTGGAGGTTCTGTAACTGTGGAGACTGAACAGATGGCAGAAGGGCAGCAATACATAGAACACAATACCACTGAGCCTGTTGCAACTTCTGAAATAATTGATGCTAATGAAGAAGCCAATATTGATTTGGTATTTTCTTCTGATCCTGTGGATTGGGATAGGAATAGTGAAAAGCTGAAGGATTATTTAGCTATAAATGGCATAACTCAAAATAAAAATGCTGACTTTTCCTTATCGGCTCGCAAATATTCTGATCGGACCCGGTCATTCTCCAATTTCTTGTTTAAACGCAAACTGCAGAATGGAGAACTGTATGAGAGACCCTGGCTGGTATACTCTGAGAAAGCAAAAGCTGCTTTTTGTGCCCCTTGTCATCTTTTTGGTAGTTCATCTGCTAAATGTCAGCTGACTCAAGAAGGATTTAGTGATTGGAAAAATGCTTCTGTTTGCCTAAGAGAACGCGAAGACTCTGAGCAACATAAAACATGTTTTATGAGATTAAAAAACAGGAACGCTGCATGTGGCAAAATGGATAACATGCTAATTTTGCATCAAAACAAAGAAAGAGAGTACTGGAGAAATGTCCTCAGGCGTGTTGTTGCGGTTGTGAAGGCTTTATCTTCTCGTGGATTGGCATTTAGAGGCACAGATGAAAGTTTTGGCTCTCATACAAATGGTAACTATCTAATGTTACTTGAACTCATTGCTGAGTTTGATCCCTTCATGGATGAGCACATTAAGGGCTATGGCAATGCTGGCTCTGGCACAGCATCCTATCTGTCCAAAACTGTTTGCTATGAATTCATTGAAATATTGGCAGTCAGACTGTTAGATGCAATAATTGTTGAGGTGAAGGATGCTAAATATTACTCGATAAGCGTGGATTCAACCCCAGATGTTTCTCACGTGGATCAGCTAGCCTTCATTATACGATATGTGAATGACGAGGGTGTGCCAGTGGAACGATTTATAAAGTTCATACTACATATTTGCCACAAAGCTCAAAGTTTATTTAAAGCTGTAAGTGATACATTAGAATTTCACCAACTTCACCTTTAGAATTGTAGAGGTCAGTCGTACGATAATGCTAGCAATATGGCTGGCACATATTCTGGACTTCAGGCTCATTTTAAAGAACAAATTCCATTAGCTATATATATATACCATGCTCTGCACATTCCCTGAACCTTGTAGGAACATGTGCTGCAGAAAGCTGCATAGAAGCAGTATCATTCTTTGGAGTCATCCAACAGCTGTATCATTTTTTTTTCTGGCTCTACCAGTAGGTGGGAAGTCTTAACTTCTCATTTAAATGCCAAGTCCACGGTTAAAAATCTGTCTGTCACAAGATGGTCAGCACGCAGTAATGCATGTCATATGATGAGGAAATCATGGACAGAAATTATTGAAGCCCTGGGAGCAATAGAGGATGACGACACTCAAAGGCCAGTGACAAGAAGTGAGGCTGCAGCACTTCTAAGAAGTCTGAATTGTCTGGAGACTGCCTTCATGACAGTATTTTGGAACAGCATTTTGGAACCGTTTAATGCAACAAATGGTTGCAGAGTGCAGATGTAGACATTTCAGCAGTTGTGAAGCTCTATGGGGCACTTCTCCACCTCATGCAAAGCTATAGAAATGAGTTTGAAAGGTTTGAATCAGAAGCCAAAGAACTCTCTGGCCTTGACCATTTCAAAACCGCCTGCGCTAAAGCTAGAAAAAATGTTTTTCCGTTTGATGTAAATCAAGAAGGATACGTACAGTTAAATGCTACAGACCGTTCCAGGGTAAAAACGTTCTTTGCAATCCTTTACAAATTAAACAATGAGCTGCAAAGAAGATCTGAGGCTTATGAACAAGTCTACAAGTTTCATTTTGTTGAAAAGCTTACTACACTAGCAACCGGTGATATACAATTTCAGGCTTCCAACCTATGTAGCAGCTATCCTGATGATTTGGAAACGTCACTTCCTGATGAAGGTCTGCACCTTTGTTCTTACTTGAAAAATATTGATAAAGGTGAAGCTTCAATTTCAGAGCTCTAAAAAACATTCAAAGCAGAAAAATTGCAGGTTATTTACCCAAATATTGATATAGCAATGCGTATTTATCTTTGCACTCTGGTTACTAACTGTTCAGCAGAACGATCTTTTTCATGTCTGAAACAAGTAAAGAAGTATTTACGATCATCTTTGGGTCAAGAAAGACTGAACAGTTTAGCTTTACTTGCCATTGAGTCAGAACTTTTAAATACTTTGTCCTACGAAGATATTATCGATGAGTTTGCCAAAAGAAAAGTTAGAACTAAAAAATCGTAGGGAGTTTCTTACTGCTATAATCTTTAAAAGGCATTTTCTGCATTACAGAGTATTTTCAGTCTGTACAATTAAAGCCAGTTATTTTCAGTGTTCTCGTGTGTGGAGATATGTTTTTAATTGATCTATTGTAGCAGTCATCGATAAAGGACGAGAATGGTGGTGTGTGTGTGTGTGTGTGTGTGTGTGTGTGTGTGTGTGTGTGTGTGTGTGTGTGTGTGTGGGGGCATTGAAGGACCCGGCCTTGGGGCAGCAAAGGGAGTAAATCCGGGCCTGCCTGGAGGAAAAAGGATATAAATATTCCTGCGCTACCATGTGAGCATATAAAATAAGTAATGAACTGCTGCAGGCACTGAATAAGGGTCAGTCCACACCCATATGCAGAAATGTTAAAAAGGTGGGGGTGGTGCTGCGCTGTTCAAACACAAAAAACTAATAATCAAGATATTCGAACAAGGGACAATGGCGATTATTTACTAACGGCAAATCCACTTTGCACTACAAGTGGAAAGTGCACTTGAAATTGCACTGAAAGTGCACTTGGAAGTGCAGTCGCTGTAGATCCGAGGGGGGACATGTAACGAAAATAAAAAACTGCATTTTAGCTTGCACATGATTGGATGATAAAATCAGCAGAGCTTCCCCTCATTTCAGAGCTTCCCCTCATTTCAGATCTACCCCTCAGATTTACAGCGATTGCACTTCCAAGTGCACTTTCAGTGCAATTTCAAGTGCACTTTGCACTTGTAGTTTGCACTTGTAGTGCAAAGTGTATTTGCCTTTCGTAAATAACCCCCAATGTGTTTCTAAAGGTAGAGGTACAAATACAAATGAATAAATAAAAACTCTTCACAATACACTATAAAGTGACTGTAATGTTCTTATCCCTCCACTGGAGGCTCCAACATCTCTCCTGTAATGTTCTTATCCTGTAATGTCCTTATCCCTCCACTGGAGGCTCCGACATTTCTCCTGTAATGTTCTTATCTTTCCACTGGGAGCTCTGATATCTCCACAAACTCCGTCGCAGATTGATGACGTCACAACGACATCACCCGGCTCCTCCTCTTGTCCCTACTTAAACAGCCAATGCTATTTGCTTGACGTTCGTGCTAAGAACCTGATGCCAGGCAAAGATCTCCATCAGAAGACTCCCGTATTCACTCTCTATTGGGCCGGTCAGAGCCCCGGCTACCATCTCACTTTTGGGCCGGACAGACCCCCGTCTACAACCTCGCATTTGGGCCAGACAGAGCCCCTCCAACTTACAGTTTTTGGGCCGGAGTCGGACAGAGCCCCTTCCTCACTAATAGTCAGAGGCTCTCCTCTGCCCTACCCACAGTCAGCTTACTCTGCCCGCAGAAAACCTTCCCTGTTCCTTTTCACAAAGGAGACCAGTACATCTCTCAAGAAGCCACTGGGTGACCCAATCACCAGAAATCCACTCACTGCAAGTATCTTTACATTTCCTATAAACTTTATTCCTGTGTACTGCTACTATGCTCACGTTACCTCTGATGCTCCCCGTTACGGTTGTGTATTACCACTCTGAATAAAACCATTTTGATTTCCACAATTATCTGAGTCTTCCTACCTGATAGCTGTCAAAATTTAAAGTTAACTGTTACAAATATCGTATTCATAGACTTCCGAACCTGTGATCCACACAATCCAACATAGTTTACTGCTTGAAGCGTTAAGGCCCGTACACATGATCGGACTTTTTAACAACAAAATGCAAATTAGCTGTTTTGGAGCAACATCTGACTGTGTGTACGCTCCATCGGACAAACTTTTTCTGTTTCCATCGGACTTTTGTAGGCTGTGTGAACAGACAAACTTTCCGGCAACAAAAGTTCGATGGAGCAAAGTCCGATCGTGTGTACACAAAAGCATCGGACTTTTGTACAAACTACAGTACGTGGCCGCGAGAATGTTTTCAGCGCGAATTCATCGCGCTGGTTTCCGGCGACAGGGTACTGTACATCTCGCGCTGGCTGCAATAGGAAAAACACATTTTCCTATTGCGGCGAGCGTGAGAGGGAATTCCCCTCTGGGGGCATACCAGGCCCTTAGGTCTGGTATGGATTTTAAGGGGAACCCCCTACGCCAAAAAAACGGCGTAGGGGTCCCCTCAAAATCCATACCAGACCCTTATGCGAGAACGCAGCCCGGCCGGTCAGGAAAGGGGGTGGTGACGAGCGAGTGAGCCATACCAGGTCGCATGCCCTCAACATGGGGGGTGGGTGCTTTGGGGAGGGGGCGCCCTGCGGCCCCCCCACCCCAAAGCACCTTGTCCCCATGTTGATGAGGGACAACGGCCTCTTCCTGACAACCCTGGCTGGTGGTTGTTGGGGTCTGCGGGCGGGGGGTTTATCGGAATCCAGGAGCCCCCTTTAATAAGGGGGCCCCCAGATCCCAGCCCCCCATCCAATGTGAAAGAGTATGGGGTACATGGTACCCCTACCCATTCACCTAGGGAAAAAAAGTGTCAATAAAAAAAACACACTACACAGGTTTTAAAAGTAATTTATTAGGCAGCTCCAGGTGTCTTCTTCTGACTTTGGGGGTCTTCTTCTGACTTTGGGGGTCTTCTTCCGACTTCAGGGGTCTTCTGCCGACTTCAGGGGTCTCTCAGGCCTCTTCTCCCTCTCTCTGGTGTCGTTTCCACGCTCTCTGGTTCTTCTCCGGTGCCTTCTTCCAGAGGCGCTCTAGGCTTTGTGAGGCCTTAGGCAAAACTTAGACATGAGGCCCCACTCACACCCGCAATGGAAAAAAAAATTAAGCAATACAAATTAACTGTATAAACTGCATAAATTAAGAACCTTAAAGTGCTGGTGTCAGTTTCCTCTATCTCAGCGCTGGCGTCAGTGTACCTTCTCAGCACTGGCATCTGTGTGCTCTCAGTGCTGGTGTTGGGGCACTCTATCTCAGTGCAGTGTGTCTTGGAGCTGGTGTCAGTGTCCTCTATCTGATGCTGGTATCAGGGTGTTCTATCTCCGCGTCATCTATCTCAGTGCTGGTGTCAGTGACCTCTATCTCAACGCTGGTGTCAGTGCTGGCAAGCTTTCAGTGCTGGTGTCAGTGTTCTCTATCTCAGTGCTGGTGTCATGACACTCTTTCTCAGTGCACAGAGATGGGGTCCCTGTCTCCAAGTGAGATGGGGTCCCTGTCCCCAGGTTAGATGGGGTCCCTGTCCCCAAGTAAGAAGGGGTCCCTGTCCACAGGGGAGATAGGGTTTTCCATTCCAAGGGAAGATGGTGGGGGCCCTGCCTCCAGAGTAGAAGGGGTCCCTGTCCCCAGGGGAGATGAAGGGGTCCCTGTTGCCAGGGGAGTTGATGGGGTCTCTGTCCCCAAGTGAGAAGGGGTCCCTGTCTTCAAGTGAGAAGGGGTCCCTGTCTTCAAGTGAGAAGGGGTAAACAAAATAAGTGTAGCGCTAAATAGGTTTAAAAATATCAGAGATGACAAAGTGAACCAACAGTCCCAAACATAGAATATGGGAGGGAATCATCCATAAATATTAATCCTGATGTTAGAAGGTCCTCTGAAGATATATGACTTCAAACATGTAGCAAATCAATAGGTGTATGACATCTAGGATGAAGACAGACACACCACCACCAACATTGAAGAGGCTTACCAGATTGAATGGACCCAAAGGGGCATACGCCGGGTTGGGTCAGACAAAGCTTAGGTGGTCAGTGGCTGTAGATGGCCCAGAGGGGTGATGTTTATGGAATGAACCGTAGGTTGTAGTATCCCTCAGAGCGGTGTTAACGGTGTTGTAGTATCCCTCAGAACGGTGTTAGGAACCGAGTGGTAGTGATGGCAAATGGGGAAAAAGGAAGGAAGGCCAAATAGTGTAAATCCGTAAACAGATATGGAATTTATTAAAAATAAAGAAATACACTCACATGTAAATCCATTAAAAAAATAGCGCTGTAACAAAGTGGCGGCAGTGGGGTCCTACCCAAAGTGAGAAGGGGTCCCTGTCCCCAGGGGAGATGGGGTTCCCATACACAGGGAAGATGGTAGGGGCCCTGTCCCCAGAGAAGAAGGGGTCCCTGTGGGTGTTGCCAGGGGAGATGATAGGGGCCCTGTCCCCAGGGAGGATGATGGGGGCCTTGTCTCCGAGTGAGAAGGGGGTTGCTGTCCCCACATGAGAAGGTGTCCCTTCCCCAGGAAAGATAAGGTCCCCATCCCCAGGGAAGATGGTGAGGGCCCTGTCCCAAGGAAAAAGGGGTCCCTGTAGCCAGGAGAGATGATGGGGGCACTGTCCTCAAGGGAGATGGGGGCCCTGTCCCCAGGTGAGATGATGGGGCCCCTTCCCCCAGGGGAGATGATGGTGGCCCTGTCCCAAGGGAAATAATGGGGGCCCTGTCCCCAAGGGAAATGACGGGGACCCTGTCTCCAAGGGAGATGAGGTCCCCGTCCCCAGGGGAAATGATGGGGGCCCTGTCCCCAGGGGAGATAATGGGGCCCTGTCCCCAGGGGAGATGATGGGGGCCCTGTCCCCAGGGGAGATTATGGGGGCCCCTTGTCCCCAGGGAGATGATGGGGGCCCCTATCCCCAGGGGAGATGATGGGGGGCCCTGTCCCCAGGGGAGATGATGGGGGGCCCCAGGGGAGGAGAGGTGGGGTATGGGATGGTGTGAGGGGATATGGGGTCAGCTCACTTACCATATCCAAGCTGCAGGGCACTCATCCATGGTTGCCTGGCTGGGCTCCCTCCAGCAGCAGCACAGACAGGGCGATCAGCTTATCTCCAAGGCGAGAGAGATCTGTGTATGACGGGGGGGAGGAGGTGGGGGCTGGCAGACAAGCCTGCAGTGTCCTCCGGCTCTCATAGGGCTGCGGCACATGTGTGCTTAAACTTCCTTAGCGCGGGGGAAGTGTGCAGAGCATCTCCAGAGCACTGCAGAAAGGAATGGATGCAGCCGACTTGGGGGGGGGCGGGACTCTGGCTGGGGAGGACACTGAGCTGGGCGGTGCTGCATTAAGCAGGAGAGAAGAACCCCAAGGAGCTGGCCAAGGACAGGGCATGAGAAGAAACATTGCAGCCAGTGCGATAGAGCAGGGAGCTCTGCTACAGAGCCGACTCTTCAATTAGGCAAATTAGGAGCCCGCGGGGCCCCTATGAGTTGCGAGGCCTTAGGCGGCCGCCTATTTTGCTTAATTAGAGAGCCGCCTCTGCCTTCTTCCTTCTGCCGGGCTCCTCCGCTATCTTCTGCTCTTTTGCCGCTCTTTTGCTAGCGGAGGAGCCCAGACATCTGGATCGTCTTCTTCCCTCTTCTCTTCCAGAGATGTTGACACGACGCTCTCTCTGGCTGTAATGCTGTCTGTGCGCTCTGCTATGACTTATATAGGTGGAGACCCCGCCCCCTATGACATCACAGTCCCGGGGCATGCTGGGACTGTGAGGTCATAAGGGGGCGTGGTCATAGGAAGTCCCTCGCCCGCAGACCCCAACAACCAATGGCCAGGGTTGTCGGGAAGAGGCCCTTGTCCTCGTCAACACGGGGACAAGGTGCTTCGGTGTGGGGGGGGCCGCAGGGCGCCCCCTACCCCAAAGCACCCACCCCCCATGTTGAGGGCATGCGGCCTGGTACGGCTCAGGGGGGGGCGCTCGCTCGTCCCCACCCACTTTCCTGACCGGCTGGGCTGCGTGCTCGGATAAGGGTCTGGTATGGATTTTGGGGGGACCCCCACGCTTTTTTTTGGCGTAGTGGTTCCCCTTAAAATCCATACCAGATCTAAGGACCTGGTATGCCCTTGGAGGGGAACCCATGCCAGTTTTTTGTTTAAAATTTGGCGTGGAGTTCCCCCTAAAGATTCATACCAAACACAGTGCCTGGCATTGGCGGGGATCGAAGTCGGATCCCTGCACCAGTGTGAACCCGGCTCGCAAGGTGTCAATCTCGCCAATAAAAGTGGCGAGATTGACACAATATCAGACAATACAGAAGTTTACCAAAGGGTGGTGGTAAAGAGCTGAAAAACCACATGATTTGGTGAAAGTTGGCTGGAAAAGTCCTGTCGTCTGTATGCAAGACAAACTTCTGGCCAATGCCCTTTGTACAAAAATCCAAGGGAAAGTTTGTACAAAGTCCTATCGTGTGTATATGGGGCTTTACAGTGACTGATACCAAAGTGCAAGGTGCAAAATATTTTTTAGACTAGTGCTAAACAATAAAATAATCCTTCTGAGAATAAAAAATGTGCAAATTCAAATAAATTGTGCAAACGAGCAAATAAACTGTGCAGGGTGCAAGAAACTGTGCAAAACAGCAATCAATTTTGTCTTCTTTTTCAAAAGACGTCAAAGTGCAACAGGTGCTGGCGAACAAATTTCTCCTCTTCATGCAAAGTACACACACTAGTGGGAATGGCCTCTTACCTTGCGATAATGAGGTAACCGCATGTGTATATATATCTGTGTTATATGCTTCCTCCTTACACCATAATCCTGGACCAATCCTATGGATCTAATTAATGTCTGTGTCAGCAGTGGATGCACGGATCAGAAATAGAAAGAAAAAAGGTGAGTTCCAGATCGTGTAGTATGTCAAAACCAATTGTTATCGTCACGGTCACGTGACTTCATCAGGGTATAAACATCATTATCCCCCCATGAAGTCACTTGACCGTGACGCCACGCGTAGGGATGGAAAGGCACCAGAACAGACATTGGCAAATGAGCTCGCTGCTCATGGAGTTCTGTCTGTTATATTTTTTAATCAATGTGAGTATCTTCATTGTTGTTTGATGTAATAAAAGCAATTGGTTTTAACATACTACACGATCCGGAACCCCCATTTTTTCTTTCTATTTCTGATCCGTGCATCCACTGAGAGACAAAGACATTATTTAGATCCATACCATTGGTCCAGGATTATGGTGTAAGGAGGAAGCATATAACACAGATATATATACACATGTAGTTACCTCATTACCGCAAGGTAAGAGGCCATTCCCACTAGTGTGTGTACTTTGCACGAAGAGGAGAAATTTGTTCTCCAGCACCTGTTGCACTTTGACGTCTTTTGCACAAGAAGACAAGATTGATTGCTGTTTTGCACACTTTCTTGCACTTTGCACAAAGAGACTTTATTGCTTGTTTTGCACAGTTTATTTGCTTGTTCGCACAATTTATTTGAATTTGCACATTTTTTATTCTCAGAAGGATTATTTAATTGTTTAGCACTTGCCTAACAATATTTTGCACCTTGCACTTTGGTATCAGTCACTTTATAGTGTATTATGAAGAGTTTTTATGTATTCATTTGTATTTGTACCACTACCGTTAGCAACACATTGGGGGTTATTTACGAAAGGCAAATCCACTTTGCACTACAAGTGCAAACTAAAGTGCAAAGTGCACTTGAAATTCCACTGAAAGTGCACTTGGAAGTGCAGTTGCTGTAAATCTGAGGGGTAGATCTGAAATGAGGGGAAGCTCTGCTGATTTTATCATCCAATCATGTGCAAGCTAAAATGCTGTTTTTTATTTTCCTTGCATGTCCCCCTTGTACAGTCAGGTCCATAAATATTGGGACATCGACACAATTCTAATCTTTTTGGCTCTATACACCACCACAATGGATTTGAAATGAAACTAACAAGTTGTGCTTTAACTGCAGACTTTCAGCTTTAATTTGAGGGTATTTACATCCAAATCAGGTGATTGGTGTAGGAATTACAACAGTTCGTATATGTGTCTCCCACTTTTTAAGGGACCAAAAGTAATGGGACAGATTAACAATCATCCATCCACTTTCACTTTTTAATACTTGGTTGCAAATCCTTTGCAGTCAATTACAACCTGAAGTCTGGAACGCATAGACATCACCAGACGCTGGGTTTCATGATCCTGGTGATGCTCTGCCAGGCCTCTACTGCAACTGTCTTCAGTTCCTGCTTGTTCTTGGGGCATTTTCCCTTCAGTTTTGTCTTCAGCAAGTAAAATGCATGCTCAATCGGATTCAGGTCAGGTGATTGACTTGGCCATTGCATAACATTCCACTTCTTTCCCTTAAAAAACTCTTTGGTTGCTTTCGCAGTATGCTTCGGGTCATTGTCCATCTGCACTGTGAAGCGCCATCCAATGAGTTCTGAAGCATTTTGCTGAATATGAGCAGATAATATTGCCCGAAACACTTCAGAATTCATCCTGCTACTTTTGTCAGCAGCCATACATGCCCACACCATGACACTACCACCACCATGCTTCACTGATGAGGTGGTATGCTTTGGATCATGAGCAGTTCCTTTCCTTCTCCATAATCTTCTCTTCCCTTCACTCTGGTTCCATACTCTTCTCTTCCCATCGCTCTGGTACAAGTTTATCTTGGTCTCATCTGTCCATAGGATGTTGTTCCAGAACTGTGAAGGCTTTTTTTTTTTTTTTGGCAAACTCTAATCTGGCCTTCCTGTTTTTGAGGCTCACCAATGGTTTACATCTTGTGGTGAACCCTCTGTATTCACTCTGGTGAAGTCTTGTCTTGATTGTTGACTTTGACACACATACACCTACCTCCTGGAGAGTGTTCTTGATCTGGCCAACTGTTGTGAAGGGTGTTTTCTTCACCAGGGAAAGAATTCTTCGGTCATCCACCACAGTTGTTTTCCGTGGTCTTCCGCGTCTTTTGGTGCTGCTGAGCTCACCGGTGCGTTCTTTCTTTTTAAGGATGTTCCAAACAGTTGATTTGGCCACACCTAATGTTTTTGCTATCTCTCTGATGAGTTTGTTTTGTTTTTTTCAGCCTAATGATGGCTTGCTTCACTGATAGTGACAGCTCTTTGGATCTCATATTGAGAGTTGACAGCAACAGATTCCAAATGCAAATAGCTCACTTGAAATGAACTCTGGACCTTTTATTTGCTCCTTGTAAATGGGATAATGAGGGAATAACACACACCTGGCCATTGGACAGCTGAGCAGCCAATTGTCCCATTACTTTTGGTCCCTTAAAAAGTGGGAGGCACATATACAAACTGTTGTAATTCCTACACCGTTCACCTGATTTGGATGTAAATACCCTCAAATTAAAGCTGAAAGTCTGCAGTTAAACCACATCTTGTTTGTTTAATTTCAAATCCATTGTGGTGGTGTATAGAGCCAGAAAGATTTGAATTGTGTCGATGTCCCAATATTTATGGACCTGACTGTATCTACAGCGACTGCACTTCCAAGTGCACTTTCGGTGCAATTTCAAGTGCACTTTGCACTTGTAGTTTGCACTTGTAGTGCAAAGTGGAGTTCGTAAATAACCCCCATTGTCCCTTGTTCGAATATCTTGATTATTATTATTTTTGTGTTTGAACAGCGCAGCACCACCCCCACCTTTTTAATATTCCTGGAGGTGGCACATGGAACATAAATTGGCCTAGCTGAAACATATAATATGGGGTTGATTTACTAAAGGCAAATTCACTTTGCACTACAAGTGCACTTGGAAGTGCAGTCGCTGTAGATCTGAGGGGGACATGCAAGGAAAATAAAAAACAGCATTTTTGCTTGTACGTGATTGGATGGAAAAATTCAGCAGAGCTTCCCTTAATTTCAGATCTTCCCCTCAGATCTAAAGCGACTGCACTTCCAAGTGCACTTGTAGTGCAAAGTGGATTTGCCTTTCATAAATAACCCCCTATACTACCAAAAGTATTGGGACACCTGCCTTTACACGCACATAAACTTTAATGACAACCCAGTCTTATGCCCCGTACACACGGTCGGATTTTCCGATGGAAAATGTCCGATCGGAGCGTGTTGTCGGAAATTCCGACCGTGTGTGGGCTCCATCGGACATTTTCCATCGGATTTTCCGACACACAAAGTTGGAGAGCAGGAGATAAAATTTTCCAACAACAAAATCCCTTGTCGGAAATTCCGATCGTGTGTACAGAAATCCGACGGACAAAGTGCCACGCATGTTCAGAATAAATAAAGAGATGATGGCTATTGGCCACTGCCCCGTTTATAGTCCCGACGTACGTGTTTTACGTCACCGCGTTTAGAACGATCGGATTTTCCGACAACTTTGTGTGACCATGTGTATGCAAGACAAGTTTGAGCCAACATCCGTCGGAAAAAATCCATGGATTTTGTTGTTGGAATGTCCAAACAAAGTCCGACCGTGTGTAAGCCCTATAAGTCTGCAGGGTTCAATATTGAGTTGGCCCACCCTTTGCAGCTATAACAGCTTCAGCTTTTCTGGGAAGGCTGTCCACATAGTTTAGGAGTGTGACTATGGGAATGCTTGACCATTGTTCCAGAAGCGCATTTGTGAGGTCAGAAACGGATGTTGGATGTTGCCATTAAAGTTCATGTGCGTGTAAAGGCAGGCGTCCGAATACTTTTGGTAATATAGTGTAGGTCAGGGATATGCAATTAGCGGACCTCCAGCTGTTGCAGAACTACAAGTCCCATGAGGCATAGCAAGACTTTGACAGCCACAAGCATGACACCCAGAGGCAGAGGCATGATGGGACTTGTAGTTTTGCAACAGCTGGAGGTCCGCTAATTGCATATCCTTGGTGTAGGTCAAAGCAGTGGAAACTGCAGTTCAAAGTTTCTAAATGCAAAAAAATGCTTTTAGGGGAATACAAAAATCCGTTGCTAGAGAACAACATTGGGGGTACAGTTTGGCCAGAAAGAGATTCAGGGGACTTAGTGAGATTAATGCAAATGACCAAATTGTGTGGCTATGCAGTGGGAAAAGCAAATCAAATTCTCAGGTGCATCACTAGAGGGATCACCATCAGGAGGAAGGAGGTCCTGATTGGTGACTAGCTAAGGTTTGGCCTGAACCTGCAGGAAGCTGTCAAAGGATGGCAAGCTGCCAGACCAATTAGCTGTGGAATTGTGTGTAACAATGGGAAGGGCATGCTAGCCAATGTCAATATTCACATATGGCCACATTTGAATGTTGTCATTGAGCAAATAAGGCCATATGGCTATAACAGGTTAATGATATCACCAGTATATTGCCTCCATTATTAGGCAAAACATTCCTGGCCTGAGCAGTCCACATTCACAAGTTTCCACTCATTTGACTCTCTTCTGTCTTGCATCTCTACATTTGGGCCTGTGCTTTTGGTCTTGAAAATCTGGTGCAAGTTTTCAATTTGCCCAACACCTTTGGTGCAGAGTCCATGGAGCTGCTGGGTATTCACCAGCCTACCCCTGCAGAACGGATTCCAGGCTTTAGTCCTCGGTTACAATGAGATTGCCAACTTTCACCAAGGGGTCTCAAACTGGTGGCCCTCCAGCTGTTGCAGAACTTCAAGTCCCATGAGGCATTGCAAGGCTGACAGTTACAAGCATGACTCCCACAGGCAGAGGCATGGTGGGGCTTGTAGTTTCGCAACTGGAGGGTTGCCAGTTTGAGACCCCTTGTTTAGAATAGACCTTTATATGTGAAACTACCTCCTTGTTGCTGGTCTTTTGTTTCTGAAGTTTTTCTGGGCCAATGTGCTTTTATTTTTAGTGTAAAAAACAGCAACCTTGTGTCTAAGCCTTTACCTCTTCAGTCTGCTCACAAAACTGCTCTTCTGCTGGTCCATTTTTCCTATGAGTCTCTGAGATGATACTTACATTTCTACTGGATCAACACAGCTGCCTTATTTACATTTCCACATTTTAGCTTAATCTACCAGGTCACATCCATGTACTGTCCTGATCCTGGCCAATTTTTACCAATTCATGCCTTAAGACTATTGCTTTGATATTTTTTGAAAAAATTGGGTATATGGGTCTATGACAGGGCGCTGCATTGCACCAGGGTATTAGGTGTGCTGGGTACATAGGCGTGCGCACAGGGTGTGCCAGGTGTGCCTGGGCACACCCTAATCGCCTTGTGTGGTGCATATTCCCCCCTGTTTAGACCACTAATATTTCATCACAAAAAAAAATGTTACAAAATAAAATACTTTAAAAAGAATACAAATAAAACTACTGACACTGCCCTACTGACACCATCTGTACATATACACATGCATATGCATTTGAGTTTTGGGGTGCACACCCTAACGCAAGAGGCTGCGCACACCTATGGTTGGGTATACGTCCTTTCCTCCCCACCTTTTAATCCTCCAAGATGCACAGCATTTTGCCACCATTGATTGATAAAATTGTAACTATTAAAATACACAATAAAAACCATATCAATCAGCAGAAAAATATACAGGCTTTGAATTTTGGTGGATTGATGCATTTCACCCAAATAAAGATAGAAAACTGGAACCGAAGGAAGCGCTCTTTTGAGGGAAACGCATCAAACCACCATAATTCATGACCTGTATATGTTTCTGCTGATTGATTGTAACTGATGGATATGGTTTTTATTTTAATACATTCATTAAATTGTATTTTTATCACTATTTTGGCACATTAAAATCCCAAGTCTCCGGTGTTTTCCCTTTTGGGCAAACATAGGGAACATATTATGTTACATGGACTTATTCAAAAGCCCACTTGTTGGCCCTTCTAAGCCAGCTGACCTAAGTTCAAGGTCAGGCAAAGCATTATGGTTGCAAAGAATTCAGTCTGGAGAATTTCTGCATTCATTTGCTGGGACCGGAAACATGCAGTGTTCACCTCAAACCCATAGTGGCGGTGAACCTAAACCCGTAATTGGTGCTTAATAGGTCGGAGGTCAGGGACACTTGAGTTTGTCAAATCCTGTCTTTATGGAGCTGACTTTTTCAAAGTTATATTGCAACAGAAAAGGGCCTTTCCCACAAAATGTCATTGTATGGTGTAATATTAAACATCCCACCCAGGAAGTATCTGGACTCAGTAGTTTGGAGAGGTGCTCACGTACATTTGGCCATATAGTGTAGGTACGATAGTCAGGTGATCACATAATTTTTGGATATATAGTAGAAGGTAGAGGTTCTTCTCATATATAATTTATTTCAGTTATAGGTACAGTGTGGAAAGCCAAGTCACCCTCTTGCTAAATTAATCTCTTGGTAACTACAGCAGAGTGATCTCCTAGACAGAATTCCTGCTTCTGCTTCCACTAGGGTGGTTTCTGTCCTTAGTTCCTGTCCTCAGGACCCACTAAGGCTCAGTTTCCACTTGTGCAACTTGTCCTGTGACTTGTCATGCGGCTTTGCAGTCCCAAGTCATACCCCATGATTTCAAATGAGTACCGTTCATATCTGTACGACTTCATGCTGCAGCAACTTCAGAGTAGTCCCTGCACTACTTTGATCTGACTTCGATGCGACTTGAGGTCCATAGACTTCAAGAATACACAGGCATCGCTTCAAGTCGTGGCAAAAATCACACAACTTTCAGGTAGCAATAGTGGAAACCTAGGCTTACAGGCCAAAATTTGCAATATAACTGAAATACATCACAGGTGATATAATTTGCTGCTCAGTGATTGCAGTATTCTAGTCTGCATCTCCCCAGGGTAATACTTCAAATCTGGCCTGTTAGTGGGTCCTGAGGACAGGAGTTGAGAACCACTGCTTTAGCGTATACTCATCCCTTCCAGTGAATTCTCCAGAATAGTTATCTATATACGTGGAGGCAGTCAGATTCACCAATTACATATGCAAGCTGTGCTTCCTTACTTTTCAGTGCACAGTGGGTGGTGTGACTTCTCACAAAGCAACTCTGCAAATAAATCAGTTCACAACAACCAATGTACTTCACATACGTGTGCAGTGATTTTGTAATGTTTTTACAATGCATTTATTGCAGTTATGAGTACAACACAAAAATCATTAAAATATTTTTAGTAAATAAAAAAACAATTCAGCTTTATAAATTAAATAAGCGGTTGAGCCATGGTTTATGGTTCCCTGGCTATGTATACACTGCTGTAGTTGAGGTGCGGCAACAATTATAACAGAGTTCATGTTCAGCAGGCATCACAGTAGTACCAGCACTAAACCGTGACCAATTCTAGTGCATGGGGCCATATTGCAACCTCGTGTAATGCATGCAGTTGCCACAATACCAGCTTTCAAAAGATTAAAACAGGCAGTGAGGGAGTCCCAACTAGGAGTTATTTTAGCTAGTCCTCAAATGGCCTACAGGTAAAATAAAATTAATGATAATTTTTCAAAGAATTTTTTTTAAATATCTACTGGGGCTGCTTTACAGCATGGGCTATTTTATGGAAAAAGTGAACTTATCCTTTAGGCTGGGTTCACACTAGCTGCAGCCACGGCTCACGGCAGGGGTCCAGTGTGTGTCCGTTCAACATTTCAGGTGCAAATCGGGTCTAAATTTTTTGCCGGAATTCGCACCTGAAAAAACTGAGCAGAAAACGCACAGGACCCTTCTGCAATTCGGACAGCGGCTGCCCCGGAGGTGTGGGAAACCTGCATCCAATTCGCATCAGTGTGAACCCAGCGTCAAACTTATATTTCAAAGCGGAGTGGCAGTACCTACAGAAAAAAAAAATGCCTTTCCCTCATTTCCTGTAAGTCCATGTAACTACTAAGTGTTTAAGTCCACCTGTGTAATAACATTCACTAGCACCCAGCAAAAAGCAGGAGGCAGCAGAGTTTTCAAAGCTGCAGGCCTGGTAAAGTTTTGTCAACCATCTTATGCAACTGATAAATCCACAACTGGGGTGGGGGTATTACAAGAATGTGACATCACAGAGCTCTGTAAAAGGTAAACAGTACCTGATTTTTGTATGCATGTATATTTATTTAAAGTGCATGTAAAACCCATCACTAATATCTTAAAACTCAACTTTCAATATTTTAAATTCTGCATATATTTCGTTAAAATGTACGGGGATCTCATCATAACCAGCCTTGTTTAAATGCTTCCTATTATGGAAGTAAAGCCTCGTACACGCGATAAGATTTTCGGACGACCATTCGTCCGTTTTTTTTTGTAGCATGATAGTCTCATTTTGTTAGTGAAGAGGTTACTCACCATACGAAAATTTTTGCACGACAGAATTCAACTTCAGAAGTGTCGTAATGTGTTGAATTGTTTTGTATGTGTTCTTTTGTTTCTGAGCATGCGTAGTCTTGCTCTTACGATTTTTTTCGTACGAAAACCGTACTGATTAAATGAAAAATCGGACACAGAGTGCACGTTCTACAAAAATGTTATAGTCTGTACATCCAGCTTTTGTCGTACAAAAAAAACAGAATTGGCTATCGAAACCAACGATCCGAAATTCAGCAGATCGTTTATTGGACGCAATTTTACTTCAGATTTTCGGATTGTGTGTACGGCTTAACTATCCCAAAATGTGCTCCTGCCTTGGCGCCCTGTTGCACATTAGACAGGCACAATCCACTGTTGTCACCATGAGAAAAACATGCCCTGAGAAATCCTAAAGAAGATTTAGGATACCTGCAGCACTTAGATGGAACAAAGAATGAAAAAGAAATTGTGATTTTTAAAAAATTATAATTAACGCAATTATAATTAACGCAATTATAATTAGCAATTATAATACACACAGTGGTTTTGCAAACTATTCAGTAAAGATGGCCATACAGTAGCAGAATTGGGCTTGAAAATTTTTGTTTTAAGAATGTTTATTGAATTTTTAAATAGTGGAGGAAAAATTGATGTTCGTTTGACAGCAGAAGCGAGAAAACTTAAAGAAGCAAGCTAGAAAAATTTGTGATTTCCAATAGTGTATGCAGTATTTGTTCAGGAAATTTTATTAATTTCAAAATCAAAAAAGGTTAAAAGCAAACAAGATTTTTGTAGCCTCCCTGGCGGTATGATTATGTCAGATTTTTGCGTCTCAAAGCAGTACAATTACTTTGCATAGAAATTTGGCGTTTTATATTGTAGGCCTGTAATTCTTAGTAATAACACACTTATATCTGTCCACCAAGAGTCTAGTAGATATCCCGGGTATGATGAAGTTTGAAACACAAAATCATAAATTATAATATAATAAATAATGCTAAAAAAATAATAATAAAATTTCCCCACAATTCACTATCGCTCAATTCTGCAAGTGTTCTAATTTACCATCGCTGTTTTCTAGCTGGTCTAAAACCACTTTTGATGTAAAGGGACACTTTTCGGTTGCTATGGACAATCTCCAGTTTCCAGGCAGACAGAACAGTATATATCATATAAAACTGCATGCAGGGCATTGGACAAAGCACTAGGGACAAAAGGGATGTGAAATAATTTCACACAGTAATGTAATCTATAAGATTACAGTGTACTGTATGTGTTATGATTCTTCACTTTTTTGAATTTGCCACCAGGCTCCGCCCCATGCGGCGCTCGCAGGGAACGGAGAACGGCACACAGCAGAGAGGCTACGGGCGGAGGACAGAGCCCACGGACACCGTGGGGGGGGGGGGGGGGAATCGCAGGATCCTGGGGACAAGGTAAGTACACCGCACCAGGATCCTGCAATGCAATCCAGAGTGTGGCTCGGGGGTTACTGCTAATGGTACTGAAATTTAACCCCGAGCCACACTCGGGAAAACCGCCAGGGAGGTTAAAAATGTTAACGTATGTCATCCATAAAGTCATTGAATGTACTGAGAATTTTCTTGCAAATGTTTGTACAAATATTTTTTTGAAAGTTTGTTTGAAAATCTACTAAATGTATGGCCAGCTTTACATTTATTTTATTCCGTATAATTAGCTGTTGTCAAAAATCTAATTTTTAGGAAAAGAAAGATTTGGTCCGGTATTTTATTCATCTGCCCCCCCAAGTGTTTTCCCAGAAATAAAAAAAATTAAATTATAAACAAGATGACACAGATTAAAAATCAAAATGTTTTTATTATAAATCTAAGAGCAAAAAACAAACAATGGGATAGCAAAAACAAAAATGCAAAAACAACTAAACGTGTCTAAGTGCCACGGATTCTGTGACCAGTGACCACAGGATAGAAAAAAAACAATTATTGTTCTAGTGACCAGTGCCTATAGAATAGAAAGAATTCTAGTTTACATAAAACTTCATAAGACAGAGCTACACCAACAAATGCTCTGCACAATAGATCACACAATTGGTATCCAGCAGATAGATCTATAGGAGGCAGTCATTTTACAAGCCAACCATTGAGAAACCACTTTTAAAGAGTATCCATTGACTATGTTGAAATAAAGCCGTATTGTCCTGGAAAGCGTTCAGAGATTATGGCTTTTCAGACAAGAAGCAGATAATTTTAACCCAGCTATTGGCGTTTGAGTGGCAGAGACTATTGGTCATAGACTAGGAATTCATACTGATTACTCAGTGAATATGCACAAGCAGAGGTTATATTCAGTGATGACTGCATGTCAAAACCACCAATAGATCAAAAAATATAGGCAGCTGAAGCTGTGTGCCAATCTGAACTTTTCCTTTACAGGTGAATCTTGGCGCTCCTCTTAATCCCACTTCCTTAACAGTCAGCACAGATCTATAGAGGAGCTCAGAAAGTAGGATATTGTGGGGCCAAGCAAGAGAGGTTTATTTACTAAAGCTGGAGAGTGCAAAATCTGGCTCACTTCTGCAGGGAAACCAATCAGCTTCTAACCTTGGCTTGTTCAATTAAGCTTTGGCAATCAAACCTGGAAGCTGATTGGTTTCTTTGCAGAAGTGAGCCTGATTTTGCACTCTCCAGTTTTAGTAAATAAACCCCAGTGTCTTGCATGCAATTTAAGCTGCCCATCCATCATGGAGCTACTGGTCATTCTGACATGTGAACACGCAACCACTGCTTATGCATTTTCTTTACTGTATGGATTGCCCAGGCTGTGAAAGGGTTACATTAGGGCATTGGTCAGTGTCAGATTGGGTGGGTGGGTTTAATTGCAGAATTGTGGAAATCTTTTACAAATGGCAAAATTGATATTGTTTAAAAAAAAATGGAGGATAACAGATGCAAGCTGTGTGAATAATTTTATTTTTTTCTGCAGCTACGATATCACCCAACAGAGTGAAGTTCTGGCATTAAAACGTCTCCCCCTGCCCCCACCCTCACTGTTCTAGGTCAGCTTAGGAACAATTTTATTTTGCTGAGCTGTTATGAAGATGTCAACCGCGACATCCACACAGGTTGCAGTTTGAACCAAAAACTGTTCCCATCAGCCTCTTCCAAAAAACATTTGACTGCAAAAACCTAAAGGACCAGCTTAAAATAACATAAAAAAAAAAATCTGAGGAAACCAATGATGTTAAAGCTTTAATAATGCATAAGTTCTGCCATGGTCATTGTGCTGCTTTCTGCAGAGTGAGCCCTATTGGGTCAACAAAACACCTTCCATCTTAGTGCAGATTTACAGGCTTATCTCATACAGTAAAGTGAAATGTCCAAAGTGCTGTAACCCACAGAAGCCAATCAAAATTCAATCCTGATCACATGACTGCAGGAAACTGAAATCTGCAGGGCTGTTATTGGTTACTAAAAACTTTGGACATCATCAATGCTCCTTGCAGTAATAAGAAAAGCAGTGGATCAAAGATTTCATAAAAAAAGATTAGAACATTGAAGAAAGTGCAAGTTTTACTTGTGCTTAAAATGCCAACTCCATGTGGAATACTTCAGAATTATGTCGTTTTTTTCATCTCCCAGGAAATCAAACGGTGAGATATTCTTCCCAGAATTCCCAGTTTCAGCCAACTATCATGGCCATTGCATAGATGGCATCAAACTGCCTCAAGGATAACTGAATTTTCAACTGCAAAATGACATTATGACCTTGTGGGAGAGAGACAGACACAAACAACTGCAGGAAAATATCACCACTGATGTCTCATTGAAACCAGCAGGTGAATATTCCCACTGATGCCATACTAAAATGGAGATTTCACTTTCAGGTGGAGTGATCAATTAAGCATAGTTTCACAACACAAACAATTCTACGCAATACTGCACCTTGCACCCGTTTTGTGCTAATAATTGTGTGTCAGAAATTAATCTGTCTATTCTAAACAGGTTACCGGCAGAAATATTATATAAGCAAAAGTCAGTTCTGCAAATAGACAATTTGATTGGACCTACAGAATGTACAGAAGTCATTGTGTGGGCTAAACTGCACTGAAATTATCCAGCGCCCTGTGAAAACACAAGTTCACTTCTGTTCCAGTACCAAGGGTAGTTCTCGGTGCTGTCACATCACAGTAAAAAAGGCTCAACTTATAAAATGACCTTCTTTAATGTGTGTAGGTACAGAATACATATTTCATAATCAAAGCCGGACCATAAGAAAATACGGCAGATTAAATCATTGTTTCAAGTGCTTTGATGTGTTTTGGGCTAATAGAGATGAATAAGAGCTGGGCTAATGAGAAATACTGCAGGGGAGGGGTGTTTAAAAAAAAAAAACAAAAAAAAAAAAACTCTGTTGGTGCCCAAGTTCCTAGCGACTCGGGCAGCTTACTAGACGCATGCTGCTACAAAATCACTAGTTCGAAGTTCCTAGCTACTCAGCGCAAGCAGTCTACTAGCTGCATGCTGCTACAAAATCTTTAGTTCGAAATTCCTAGCGACTCAGCGCAGGCAGCTTACTAGACGCACGCTGCTACAAAAACACTAGTTCGAAGTTCCTAGCTACTCAGCACGGGCAGCTTACTAGACGCATGCTGCTACAAGATCTTTAGTTCGAAGTTCCTAGCGACTGAGCGCGGGCAGCTTACTAGACGCATGCTGCTACAAAAATCACTAGTTCGAAGTTCTAGCGACACAGCGCAGGCCGTCTACTAGCTGCATGCTGCTACAAGATCTTTAGTTCGAAGTTCCTAGCGACTCAGCGCAGGCAGCTTACTAGACGCATGCTGCTACAAAAATCACTAGTTTGAAGATCCTAGCGACTCACTAGTTTGAGGAATACTTTCTCGCAAAATAAAATCTGCTAGGTTTAGGCAACCAGTGAAATTTAAAGAGTTGGAATTTCATGCTATTCAAGGAGCCATGACAACAAAAAATAGGGGGCAGATGTATGGTATAGTTTGATATGGTGCAATTTCTAAAGCTGGATATGGCTGTGTATTAGCAAAGTCGGCATACTAAGGATTAGTAACAAGTACTTCTCAATGGTGGAAACCTAATCTATAAGAAATAACTTGCTTTCCATGCAATGGTTGTTGACTAACTACTCAACAGCCAGTGCCCAAGCTATAGATGAGCAGCTACTGGACAACTTAAAGCAAATACTGACTGGGTGCATCAGGCAGATGTCTCCTAGATGAGCAGCAATGAGCCAACCGCACATCCCTTAACATACTGGGGCAATATCAGAACATCAGAGTCCAACCACAAGTGAAGTTCAAGACTGGGCCTTGCCCTTCTTTACATGGGTTATTTAGCCATAGCATAGATGTATATTCAGCAGTTGGACATACTAATGGGCCTGCCCAGTGGTTCAGCAACTATCCAGTCAGCAGGTTAAAAACCTATGATTGTATCCTTGCTTTCTCTACAGAGATCTAAGTTAACTACTTGCTGCTGGATATTTAAGTTTGCACTTTGTGAGCATCATTTGTGAAGACTTTGGTCACCTCCAATCTTTAAATGTATTTTATTTTTGCCAGTCTGTAGCCTACCAGCAGGCCACCCTGGCTAAATCTCTGCACTTCAATATTTTCTAAACTGAACTCTGTTCAGAGGCCTTGTAAGTATCTGCATTCATTAACAGAGCAGGCATTAAATACATTATGCCGATTTAAGGCCATGATATATTCCTTTAAACTTTATTCCCTGAGAGAAAAAACATTCACAATATAGAATGTCAGACATACTACATACAAGAGACACAAAGAAGAACAAGCCAACAAGCCATGGGCTCACGGGTTCTGTGCCGAGGACAGACAGGCAACCCATGTAATGTATGCAGGGCAGTGAACGCTGTAGCAATAGAAAGACCCAGACATTGGGGAACGTTGTAATAAATTAAACACTGAACAAATAAGAAGGCCACGGGCCAGCGCATGCACACGCTATGGATGATAAAGTAGCCAGCTCCACTTTTCAATCACAGATCACTGCTGTTTGAATCCGTCCTTGAAGTGCTAGAATAAAATACACAAATAAACAGTATTAGCAGCAGCATCAACAAAGCAATACGTCAAGACACAGATGCAGTAAAAAAAAAAAAAAAAAAATAATAATAATAAATCACAAACGCTTTGGTTACCTTTACTGGAAAAATTCTGTTTTAAGCAACGTGGCCACCAATCTTCTACCTATGGGTCTACATAACCTGCATGTCTGATCAAGCTGCTATCCTATCCACCACTAGAGGGTGCCATCTGGAGGCATAAACAGCCCCTTTACAGGGAACAGGGAGTACACAGAGCCAGCAAGCTGCAGGCCATGCTGCTTAAAATGGTATGAAACCCAAAAGCAAACATTTTCTATATTGTAGATTACATTTTCTTAGATGTGATGGCTGCATTAGTTTTATTAAGCTTTCTTTCTTCTATTTTTACCTGGTGATCCAGCCAGTAAGTGTTGATTTTGAAAAGAACAAGTTTTCCAGCAGAATGTATCCGTTACAGAGATGAGACAAACCATTTACCACTAGCAGGGTTGCTTACAATGATCATCCCAAAAAGGAAAAAAATAAATAAATTGGTTTGCTGCAACTGCTTATAAAGTATCAGATGGAGTTTGGATTCAATTTCATAGTCCATTTAGATCTGCTAACAACCCCCATCGGAAAAATCTGCCATCCAAAGGTGCCTCCTTGTACTCATTCATACAGAGTGGGGAGGAGCTGAATTACTGGCTGTATCACCAGGTGAAAATAGAAGGGGAAAAAAGCCTAAGAAATGTAATGCAGCCACCCACATCGAATGATTGTTAAAGCTGCAAGATTACACTTTTCGTTATGGGTTTAATACAGCTTCAAGAACTTCAAAATCAGGAAAGGCTCTTCCTGGAAATATTTTCAGGAGGCTGCAAAGGCATTAAATGTGTAATACTGAAAGGGAAGTTAGACCTAAAGCATTTATTACCCCAACACTTCATATTCCTGATATTCACCTGCTGTACATTGTACCTGTATGAGAAAGTCTCCTGCTCTTTGTATTGCTTCCTTTATGTGAAATCCCTGGTGTTACTGCCAGTCCCTCTGCTTTACTATTACAAACTGACCACACTAAGCAGGAGAACGCGATGTGGTCTGTTCTCTAGCTATGCTGGGAACTTGGTGTACTCTCCTCCAATAATCAGACTTGCCCTCACATGCCCCCTCTGCAAAGCCATTCACTGGGAAGCTCAGTGCTGCTGCTTCTCCTCCCCCAACTCTTATGCGGCTGAGAACAGAAGGAATGTGATCACTTAAGAGAAGAGAGAATAATATATATATATATATATATATCTCTCTCTATCTCTCTATATATATATATCTCTCTATCTCTCTATATATATATCTCTCTATCTCTCTCTCTATCTCTCTCTCTATCTATCTCTCTATCTATCTCTCTATCTATCTCTCTATCTATATATAGAGGAGAGAGGGAGAGAGAGAGGGAGAGGGATTTTATTTATATATCTATAAAGAAGTGTTTTGCCTTTTATTTTGATTTTAAACTGAATGGGTTGTTTTACAGGGTGATTGTTTACAATCACTTTAAGATCCCTTTCACACTGGAGGCATTTTTCAGGCACTTTAGCGCTAAAAATAGCACCTGTAAAGCCCCTGAAAAAAGCCTCAGCTGCAAACCCAGTGTGAAAGCCTGAGTGCTTTCACACTGGGGTGCTGCGCTGGTAGGGCGTCACAAAAAGTCCTACAGACAGGTTCTTTGCAGCGGTATAGGCGCGGTGAATACACCGCGCCTATAGCACCCCTTCCCATTGAAATCAATGGGCAGCGCCACCGCACCGCCGGCAAACCGCCGCTGCAGCAGCGTTTTGCGGGCAGTTTTAACCCTCTTTCAGCCGCTAAAACGACGGTAAAGCGGCGCTAAAAATAGCTCCGCTTTACTGCCGACGCCCAGGCGCCGGCATCGTGAAAGCACTCTAAATGTTATCTTACTGAGCAGCAAAAATGCTGCACATATACGCAAAATGAAGGGATTCTTTATTGAACTAAACCGGTCCTGAGAGAAATATAGGGCTTGCCATTCTTTAGAAAACAGGACAACAAAGTATAACAGCTTCTACACAAGTCTGAATGGCACTTATGCTAGGAAACATATTTAAAGCACAAAATGACTATTGTATTTATGTAGTGCTTTTATATTAGATAAAACATTTTTATATATATATATATATATATATATATATATATATATATACATACATACATACATACATACATATACATACACACACATACACATACACACACAACTTTTTTTTATATTGCACACTCAAGCACTTGTAGTGATTGGAAAGAGTAGAAATCCAGCAAGTCAGATATAGTGAAACAGTTCCATCTGGTGGACAAACCAGCTAGAGGCCTTACCTGCAGAAAAGTGAATTACCATTTTTTTTATCAGTAACAGTACGAAAATGTTTAACATATAAAAACAAAAAGTTAGAGAATCCTGGGCATAAAAAAAATAAATAAATGGAGACCCCAAATCCAAACAAAAATATTTAAATCTTTAATAGCAACTACTGTTAGAAGGCAGTTTATAGATAGACTGCACAAAGAACCTTGCGAAATTAGGATTTTTTTCCCCTCTAGCAGTCCATACTGTATTGTGCTGAAATGTATGTTTGCAGACCAGGACCAAAAAACAGCAAGGAGGAAATCTGCTCCACATACCAGTTTAGTTGCAATTTAAGGAGCTATAAATTTCTAAACAGCGTTTTGGAACAAGAGGGATCCCAGATACGGTTCTCATTGTTCCCGAATCTTGTCTAGACCAGACTTACCTCTACACTGTGTAGTGTAGACTTCAGACAGGCTACATAAAAACAGTACAACATTTTATGTCTGGTCTTGTGAAAACAGATGCGCAGTACCAATAGAACCAATTATTCAATATCCTGGTTGTCAAAATTTGTCTAATGAGATCTCAGGGAGAGTAAGGATATGTTTTTTCACACCAATTCGTATTTACATATTTAAATAGTTGTCATGCAAATGGCTTTTCTGTATGTATACGGAGGTAGTTGTTTCTTTTACCATATTAAAAAAAACAGTCTTGCTTGGTGGAAGTGCTGTACAGTGATAGTGCTTTGCCAAGTCTCTTGATGCAAGTCTATTAGAATAGCTCAGATCAGCACAATCTGCTTAGCAGTAATTCAGCCAGTACTGATGACTGCATTTGTACAATTACAAAGAACAGGGACTTTTGAGGTGCCTGAATCAAGATAATGCACTATAACATGTTTTAAAATAACAAATTACGGTATATTTCATACATTGATAAAGATATTACAAACTTCTCTAAAATAATTTTTTCAAAAAGTAACAAACAAGTGTGCTCAAAGTATAATATACAACGAGAATATATGTCGAGCAAATATCGTTTTACAGTATACTTTGAGCACACTTGTTTCTTACCTTTGAAAAAATGTATTTAGAAAAGATTGTAATATCTTTTTTAATGTATGAAATTAAATTATTATTTTTTTTTTAAAAAACATGTTATAGTGCATTATCTTGATTCAGGCACCTCAAAAGTCCCTGTTCCCAATCTTTCTATGTACCAGTAGTTTCTATTCATTGGGATGTGGTGCCTTGCTCCCCATATCCTTGGCTGACATTGTAATAATCTCTTGTGAATTTGTAAAATGTACAGACAGTCCATAGACAGAACATTTACAATGTGTATCTAAAATCATTTTAGTAACTAAACATGCATACCAATAATACATTATAGTCTTCTATGAAGACCCTGTATAATACCTGTATCTGTGAAGAGGCTGCTGGTTGGCAGAAGGGGTGACGGGCAGTGACTTTCCAATGCTTCTTGTGACATCACCTGGTGGGGTCTTAAGGAGTTTGGATTGAGGTGACTTTGTCTGGATTATAGAGGATTCCTGCTCATTGCCTGAAACATAATAATGCAACCATAAAAACAGCCTGCATACAACTGCTAAAATACTGCAAACAATGAGATGAAAGTCTTTGAAGGGAGAACATAAAAATTCACTTCATGACAACCAAAAAGGCAAGTTGGGGAAACAAAAAACTTTAATTTTTATTTACAACCCCAATTATAAAAAAGCTGTGTAAAATCGAAATAAAAAACAGAATGCAATGATTTGCAAATCTCATAAATCCATATTTTATTCACAATAGAAAACATATCAAATGTTTAAACTGAGAATTCAGGCAACAAAAAGCTGGGAAAGTAAGTGTTACCAACAAGGAAGAGATGAAAGAAAATAAAACAGGAGGTGCTTACAGAAGGCACAGACCACGGTTTGTCTGTGAGAAGCTTACATTACCTATCAGTGATAAAGGCCCCCTATTCTATAGAGGTTTATGGAAGACATTTGAAACATCTAAGCCCTGGTTCACACCAGTGCAGCTTTGAAATCGCATTACTTCAGCATGATTTTAAAACCGCACCTCCAAATTTCATTGCGGCTTGAGACTTCGTCTAACAGAGGTCTATGCAAGTTGCAATGAAAGCGGTAAAAAAGTAGTGCAGAAACCTTTTCATAATTACTGCGACATGAGCCGTGACAATTTGAACAGTTCCATTACCGGTAATGGGGTACAACTTGTCATGCAATTTGGAACTGTCAAATTGAATGACAAGTCGCATTATTGTGAACAAGGGCTAAAGGATTTATATAAAAGATATATTATTTATGATCTATTTGAATATAAAACTTCATGCAGTTAGTGTTTATTGGTAAAAACTAAATCCAGGCTAAAGGCTATTTTTATTAGTCCAATAACTGGCACACAGCAGGCTCAGTGTGCTTTTGAGTTTTGTATGGATTTTGGAATAAGGGTTTGTAAGGGTTAAAAGATAACTTCACCTTTAACAGGTTACATGTTACACCCCAATATTCAGGGTGTAACATGTTCAGCATCAGACTCCCAACCCTCCCCTGCTCCTTGTGACAGCCAGCCGCTGGATCTTCTCCCTGCACTCGCTATCACAATTCAAAAAGCGCAGCTGTGCAGGGCTTCATCCAATCGGCCACGTCATTAACTTTACAGATCAGTGAATTTGAGAACTACAAGTACTGACAACCTTTGCAGCTGTCGGCTTATAGTTCTCAATGAACTACCAAGGCACTGTTGATCGCTCTAGGTAGTTCATTGAGATTCCCATCAGAGTGCAACTGCCTGCTTGTATCGGAAGTACAGGCAGACAGCTACAGTCTGCAGGACCGTGGCATTACACTCATGATCTGCAGATCGTGGGTGCAATGAAAGCCAGGCTCTAACAAAGAAAATATGCACTTTTTTTACCTGCAAAAAATGTGCATATAATATTTTATTTTGTAAAAGTGAACTTATGCTTTAAGGATTCCTGGTAATGTGGGTTGTAATCTTTTTTGCTGCCTCAGTAGTGTTTACAAGGTACTCTGTATACTGAAACACCTTCATGTCTGTACACATACACTGTTCTACTTTGGGTTACTTGCATTGTGTTAGTTACATTGTGTTAAACACATCTAATAAAAAGTGCGTGTTACAGATCAGCGCAAGCTACCGAGGTAGTTTCTTTATTGCATTCTTCACATATCAGAAGTATTCAAACAGCGTAATATAGATTAGCACACTCCTATCACTCTGCTATGTTTTTGACTTGTATGAGCCTTTTCAAGCAGTGGTTACACTAGAAGTTTCCCGACAAGCAGTGTAGACTTTAGCCTGGGTTCACACTATTGCAAACTGGATGCGGGTTTCCCTGCACCAAATTCTCATGTCAGGCGATTGGGACCGGCTCTCTATGGAGCCGGTTCACTTATCTGAAGAGCAGCTCCGGTGCGAATTGTAGAGGTCCTGTGCATCTTCTGGTCTGTTTCAGGTCCAAATTCAGCCACAAATTCAGGCTGAAATCAGACCTGAAACATTGAACAGGAAGGCACTGGACCCCTGCTGTGAGCCACTCCGTGCTGCGGTGTGAACCCAGCTTTAAAATGATTGTATGTGGTTTAGCTTTTCTCCTAGCCATTCAGACAAAAAGTAAGGAAAACTCAAAGGTTTGAAATATTTTGTGAACGGTAACACTGGATCTTAGCTTGTGCTTGGAATGTTGCGTTAGTGGTAGTCTTTTTTTTTTTTTTTTCCTAAAATGGAAAAGAGAGAAAGAAAAACTAACCCTATACGATTTGGAGATGAAAAGTTTAATTCTTACTTGAAAAGGCACTTTGAGGTTGGCAGTACTCGGCACTCTTGCGATCACAAAACAAGGACATATTTAGGAACTGGTGTTTTAACCACATTGCCCTGTCCTCTTCAAACACCTTTTTCTAGAAGACAAACATAACATACAATAAAAATATCAATTTAATGCTGCAGAACACCATTTATCAGATTACCATGCAAGTGAAAATTGAGTGCCATCTGGTGGACAGTTTGAAGTAGCAGCTTTGATCTGAAATAACTCACCTCGTGTCCTAGACGAATGGCAGCTTCAGTAAAATTCCTTCTCTCTTTTTCAAAATTCTTTTTTTGCTCATTAAATAATCTCCATTCTTCCTGGAGACGCTCCTGGTCCTCAAGAAGGTAGCAGTCCTGGAGGAGGGCAGATGTATCTTCATCATTTCCCACAATAATTTGCTGCTGCAAAAGAATAATAGTTTTAGTTCCCTTTTGACATCTAGCATCAGAACGACAAATCAGATCATGCTTGACCCTTTAACAAAGTGCCTGAAAACCTGAATCCAGTCAAAACTTGTATTGTTTTTATTTTAGATATGTTGGGGAGAGTTGGAGCCTCTGAGTCTTTTAATCCTATGTAAGTAAATCAAACACACTTTTAGTAACTTGTGCATGGATTACAACATTTCACTCTTTTTGATTGTCAGCTCTCAGTCACCAGCTCTCTGCTCTGCTCCTCCAGCACTCACTGGAGCGCTGGACTGTGGAGGAGGGTGGGAGCAGCTGGCTCATCCTACCAGCTGCACGCTAAGAGGCTGAGCCAGCTGCCGGTCCAGACATCCGGGTGAATCCAGATATTAAATTCAAGATCTATCCAGAGCCTGGACTGGCTTTAGTCCGCTGTTGGCTGAATACAGGTTCGCTCCGTTCTGCACTCGTGTGATTCCTGGGAGAAGGAGGACCAAAAGAGCTTCAGCCCTACTTCTCCATTAAAGCAGAACGCTAAGCAAAAAGGGGAAAAATACAGATGAAATGCACATAAAAGAGCAGTTTTACCTACCAAAAGCATTTGTACTTTTTTGTACTTCTGTGCATCCAGCTCTGAGATATACTGTATATTGAGCAAAGCCATGTCTGACAAGGAAGGTCTAATTTTACAGTCAGTGGCATAGTGTGGGTTGCCCGCTCCCAGGGCAAGGCAAGTAGATTGCGCCCCCTAATGGGTGGACCTTTAACACTCCCTGAGTCCCTTCCATTACTACAGGAGCAGGAGGGCACAGTATTGGGGGGGGGGGGGTTAAAGAAACCGTATGGGGGAGGTCGGGAGGGCATGGTACGGGGTGGGCAGGAGCATACAATAATAGAGTATCCTTTAATCATCCCTATTTGGGGGGGTTAGAGGACACAGAGTGAGAAAAGTTGTGAGGGCATGGTACAGGGGAAACTGGAGCATACAGTATGGGGGGGGGTGAGATTAGTGGATACTGTATGGGGGAGGTCAGGCACAGTATAGGGTGGGCAGGAGGGCACAGTACAAGGGAGGTCAGGGGGGCACTGTATAGGGTGCAGTAATGTATAATACAGTACAGTTCTGACAGGAGGGAGAGCACAGCCTGCCCCTCTTACCAGCTTTTTCTCTGCCGCTGCCACTTATGTCTCAACTTTACAGCAACAGTGAAATGAGAAACCGAAGACTGATAACCTCATCTGTTTGTCACTCTGCTCTCTTCTAAGAGCATGTCCCTTTGTTATCACACAAGCACTGCAGCCCAACTGTCTAGCCCAGCCTCGCTCAACCTTTTTAACATGGAGAAACACTTGAAATAACTTTTTGGCTTTAGGGAACCACTGCTAATTATTATATTTACTAGTCACAGTACAGCAATGTGAAGGTTAGTAGAAAGAATGCTCCTTACGTTTGTGGTCAAGAATTCTCCCCTTACAGATAGCTAAAAAGATCACTGGTGTAAGTGGTTACTCATTTGAGAAGCAGAAATTGCTTATTGCTGAAGGAACCCTAGGGTTCCATGAAAGCCTGGTTGAGTAACTATGATGTAGCCCAGTGGTCTCCAAACTGTGGCCCTTTGCTCGACTTTATCCGGCTCTTGGGGCACCATTTCATTCACGGATACAAAAAAATGGGGAACAGTTCTCCCCACTGACACCAATGAAGAGGCACTATTCCTATCATTGACACCAACGATGGGGCACAATTTCTCTCAATGACACCAACAATGGGGCAAAATGACACCAATGATGGGGCACTATTCCTTCCAGGGACACTAATGATGAGATACTATTCCTCCCACTGACACCATTGATGAGGCACAATTACTCCCACTGAAACAAACGATGGGGCATTATGTTTACCCACTGATCTTTTCTATTCCCAATGGCCACAGTCCGGGCCCCCCTAAAAGTCTGGAGGACAGTAAACTGGCCCTGTTTAGAAAGTTTGGAGACCCCTGATCTAGCCAAATCAAAAAGGACTTAACATTAATACATAGTTCATTATAATCCTACCACTTGATAGTAAGTATTGGGTCACTACTAAGCCGATTGCACAGGGCACATGACACTCATAAAACACGGCTAGTTATATTTACTGATCATAAATGGGGGGGGGGGGGGAAGAAAAGCTAGCATGCAACAACTACTATAAGTCTCTAGATGGCAGCATTGCACAACTATTTCAAAAAGTATGCAGCCTGTAAATCACTGTTTTTAACAATATAAATCAGTGGTGATGAGTAATTTATTGAGCCAAATTACACATTCATTTCTTTGAGTATTCAGATTTATTTATGCTCATGATTATATTTAGAATTATCTAATCTACAGAGAATTCACAGCTCATGATTACAATTAGCTGGGATTGCAGAAAGCATGACTCTATTCAGATTAGACAGTTATGAGCAAAATCAGAAAAATAAAAGAAAAACAAAATGCTAGTCAAAGATGCTCCCAATTTGATCGTCGCATATCAACTTCTAAATAAATACCTGCAAAAGATGCTGCTGGCTCGTGATGGTTTCTCTGCACTCCTTGATTTCATTTTTCAGTCGTTCCATCTCTCTCTCATGCTCTTCCCTGGTAATTGACCCCTTACGGTCTGGCGATGCCACGCGTACTTGGGCAGCTGGAAACCGTGTTATACACAGGTAAATAAGGGACAACAGGAGCAGTGAGCAAACAGTAACAGCGCTGACATAAAAGCGCACCTTGGTTGTCCAGCTTTTCCACGTGGCTTTTCAGTATCCGCCATTGCTGGCGAATGCTGTTGACCAGCTGCTCTCTGGCTGCCTCGCATGATAATTCTGACAGGTGCTCTTTACTAGAGTCCGCTGGATCTTCCTCATTATCTGAAAGAGCCTGGCATAGGGGAAAAAATAAATAAAAAAGGAAAGAGGGTCAACCGGCAAGACAGTATACACTTCATTCAATATCAGGGTGTATAAACTATAACCAGATGGCAAATTGTCTTACAATGGAGTTTTCTTTCCAGTCCAAGTAAAGAATGTCATGTTTTCAGGAACTTTTAGCTGATGTGTGGAAACTCAACATAAAGACAAAGTTTACTAATTACATTGGATGATACAGGGCTGGCCAAGGAGAGAAGGAATTCTACACAAAACCTATTGTGATTATGACTACATTCAAACTAAACAGGGAAAGTGTGCGCATACTTGACTCAAAACACGTATCTAGCTCCATAGTGAAATGACAACATTTCTTGTTAAACTTCTGTTTGTCTACAAGCCCTGTACACAATGGTTTAATACAACTGATGCAATGCAAGCACACACACGCTGGTACCACACCCAGTAGAGAAACGGCTGTCAGGAGCTCTGCAACAGAGACTGGCCTAAACCAGGAGTGGCATACAAGTTACTTCAGGCTGGGTTCACACCATTGCGAATTGGATGTGGGTTCCCCGCATATAATTTGCAATAGCAGGAGATTTTGACCGGCTCTCTATGGAGCAAGTTCACATATCTCCGCAACGGGTCCAGTGCGTTTTGCACAAATGCTGTGCGTCTTTTGGTTTGTTTCAGGTCCAAATTCTGCCAAACATTAGGGCTGGGAAAAAAAAAAAATAATAATAATAATAATAATAATAATAATAATAATAATAATAATAATTCGGACCTGAAAGGGTGAACCAGGACGCACCGGGCCCCTGCTGTGAGCCGCATGCTCATATGTGAGCCCAGCGTGAAGGATACGTTCACCTTTTCTAACATGTTACACCCGTATTCAGTGTAACATTTAACATGTTGTTGCAGCTGCCCCTGCATCCCCCGCTGTGACAGCAGACCAGGGATCTTCTCCCTGTGTCTTCTGCCACAATTCAAAAAAAGATGCCCACCTGGTCGCATCACTCATTCCCAGTGCTCAATGAAATAGTACTCAATGAGGTAATTCATTGAAAGTTCCTGTTTGTAACTGAATGCTTGTATGAGGTACAAGCACACAGCTTACACACAGTCTGCAAGGGCTCTGCATAGTGTCCACGATCTGCTGATCATGGGTGCAATGCTTTGCAGGCTTCCAATAAATAAATAAATTAAAAAATTAAAAAAAAAAAACAAACTTTTTTTTACCTGCAAATGTGTATTTTTTTTGAAAAGATGAACTTCTCCTTTAAAGTGGTATTAAACCCAAAAACAAAAATACTGCAGTTTACCAATGCGCAAATGTGGTGGTTGCATTTGCGTTTTAAATTTTTAATGCTTTCTTTTTTCACCTGGTGATCCGGCGAAAAACACACTTCCTGTCTTAGGGTGTATCCGCTTTGGATAGAGGCACAACAGAGACATTCTTAGACAGCAGCATTGTCAATTTGGAAAGAAGGCTGAACTCCAGCTAACACATTTAAGCAGTTTGTAACATTTGGGATAAAGATTCTACATAAATAATAAAATCTGATTATTGTAAGCACCCCTGTCAATGTTTATGTTTTAGCTTAACTATCTAACTGCCACTTGTGCTGGACAGCTTGTTCTGTTAAGGAGAAATTGTACTCGCTATCAGTTCAGCGATGCGGCGTTCAGGAGCTCCCCGCCAATATCTTTAAGCGGCCAGCTTCCAGGTATTGATTGCAAATTATTCCTGAATTTCTACAGTAAGCTTGCGTATGTGCAGCTCACTGTCCAGGGGTGGACAGGCAGGTTGGTATGTTTAATGCAGAAGAGACAAACCAGGTCTCTTCTGCATTAAAAATCCTGCCTGTTTGCCCATTTTCATTTTTTACATCAAGTTCCATTTTAAAGAAAGTTGAAAAATAACAGACTTTCTGACCAGCTCAAAAAAAAGCTCACGTGACCTGCCATTGCTGTTCTTCCCAGATCGGAGCACTACAGCGGGAGGGACTGAGATGCCCCTGCTAGTGTTAGCCGGAAGGAGGAGGGGGGAGAGCAACGGGAGGTCATGTGAGTGCCCAGCGGCGCTGTAAAATAAAGCATTTTGCGGAATAATAATTAAAAAAAAAAAAAAAAAACAATAAAAAAAAAAACACATACTGCACATTATATCTTCCTAATATTTTTTATATATATATATATATATATATATATATATATATATATATATATATATATATATATATATATATATATATATATATATATATATATATATATATATATATATATATATATATATATATATATATATATATATATATACACACACACACATACATACATTATATCTTTTATAGTGGAGATGGATAACATACAGAAGCCCAAGCTGACAGGCATGGAGGGAGGGGGAGAGAGGAGAGACAGCAGGATGACGGAGTCACGTAACCTGACCATGGTAATTAGGGATCAGCAGCCATGTGGTCAGCACACGGGAGAGTACAAGAACAGGCAGGATCAACCAGTCCTTGGATGTCCTCCCACATGTCCCCTGGGGAGCGCATCAGGAGACCTCTGACCGCTGTGTCCTTGGACCAGCTGATCACAGATTGGAAAAAGGGCCAATCACAGCAGCCCTTTACTATGTTAACAGCTGTGTCCAATCACAGCTGGTCACATGTAAACAGACTTGCCAGTTATTGTGATTCTGCTCTTTACACGCTGTCTGTGTGAAAGAAGGAGAGCCAATAACCGGCAAGTCTGACAGGGCGCAGTGCCCATTAGTGCAGCCTCATCAGTGCCCATAAGTAAAGAAAAATTAATTATTTGCAAAATTTTATAAGAGAAACTAAAGCCGCGTACACATGAGCGGAATGTCCGACAGAAAAAGTCAGAAGGAAACTTTTTATCTTCTATTCCGATCGTGTGTAGGCGTCATCGGACTTTTTTTTCAAAAATTCTGACGGACCTAGAAATAGAACATGTTCTAAATATTTCCAACGGAACCAATTCCTAACGGCAAAAACAATCGACTGTATGCTGTTTCGACGGACCAAAAACGACACATGCTCTGAAGCAAGTACGAGACGGAAGCTATTGGCTATTGAACTTCTTTTCTAGTCCCGTCGTAAGTGTTGTACATGACAGTGTTCTTGACGGTCAGACTTTGGGTTGACCGTGTGTAGGCAAGACCGCTTGAATGGAATTCCGTCGGAGTTCTGTCGGAGAAACTTTCGGAGTTTATTCCTAAGGCAAAACCGGTGGTGTGTACAGGGCATAAGAATTTTTTTTTATTATTGCTTTCAAAATTTTCGGTCTTTTTTTTGTTTGTTTAGCGAAAAATAAAAAATAATGCTCTATTAGTCTAAAAAAAAAAAAAAAAAAAAAAAATGAACTACCGTATATACTCGAGTAGAAGTCGACCCGAATATAAGTTGAGGCCCCCAATTTACCACAAAAAACTGGGAAAAACTTATTGACCCGAGTATAAGACGAGGGTGAGAAATGCAGCAGCTACTGTAAGTGGAAAAAGAGGGTCAACAATGCCCATCTGCAGCTGCATACCTCCCTGTGTCCTGTGCAGCCTACCTGTATCCTGTGCATGTGCCCTGTGTCCCTGTGCAGCCTACCTGTGCAGCCTCCGCGTGGCGATCTTCCATCCTCCGATCAGTGTGTGATAATACCATTCGGCGGCCATTCCACTGTTCAAAAGCCGCGCCTCCTCCTCGTCTGTGATAGGCAGAACACTCCATTTCCCAGCAGTCAGCGGTCAGCCTATCACGGACATTCTCTCATTCTCATACCACGGACGAGGATGAGAGAATGTCCGTGATAGGCAGTACACTGACTGCTGGGAAATGGAGTGTTCAGCCTATCACAGACGAGGAGGCGGCGCAGCTTTTGAAAGCTGGAATAGCCTCCGAACTGTATTATCACACGCTGGCCGCTGTCTGTCTGCATGACACGCTGATCATGTAGGTAGACGGCGGTGACTCGAGTATAAGTCGAGGGGGGTACTTTCAGCCTAAAAAAAAAAAGGCTGAAAATCTCGACTTATACTCAAATTTAGTTTGGGTACAGTGTTGCATGACTACGCAATTGTCATTCAAAGTGTGAAAGCAAAAAAATCGGCCTGGGCAGGAAGGGGGTGAACGTGCCTGGTATTGAGGTGGTTAAAGAAACATTGTCACTTTTCCCTGCATGGACAGGTTGGCAATGTATGTGCAAAGGCCATCCCTGATCCACTTTTACTCACTTTACCTGTGCTCCCTTGCAGTTAATTCCTCCTTGGGGTGATGTCACTAACCCTGGTCATGTGACAGCTATTGGCCACTAGGTCCAGACACTACCACAGAGGAGCAGGTCACATGCTACTCTAACTGATCGGGTATTCTGGCCAGCTGTGAAGGATCACAGGTCATGGGCAAGGTTTTCTTACAATGAAGAGAAAAACCCAAGAAGACCCATATTAGAAAACCAAGAGTAGCATTTACAGTGCCTTGCAAAAGTATTCACCCCCCTTGGCATTTTTCGTGTTTTGTTGCCTCACAACCTGGAATTAACATGGATTGTTTGAGGATTTGCATCATTTAATTTATGGAACATGCCCGCAACTTTGAAGATTTTTTTTTTTTTTTATTGTGAAGCAAACAACAAACAGGACAAAACAGAAAAAGTCAATGTGCATAACTATTCACCCCCCTAAAGTCAATACTTTGTAGAGCCACCTTTTGCGGCTATCACAGCTCCAAGTCACTTTGGATAACTCCCTATGAGTTTGCCACATCTTACCACTGGGATTTTTGCCCATTCCTCCTTGCAAAACTGCTCCAGCTCATTCAGGTTGGATGGTTTGCGCTTGTGAACAGCTATCTTTAAGTCTGACCACAGATTTTCTATTGGATTGAGGTCTGGGCTTTGACTAGGCCATCCCAACACATTTACATGTTTCCCCATAAACCACTCAAGTGTTGCTTTAGCAGTGTGTTTGGGGTCATTGTCCTGCTGGAAGGTGAACCTCCGTCCTAGCCTCAAATCACACAGAGAGTGGTACAGGTTTTACTCAAGAATATCCCTGTATTTAGCACCATCCATCTTTCCCTCAACTCTGACCAGTTTCCCAGTCCCGACTGCTGAAAAACATCCCCACAGCATGATGCTGCCACCACCATGTTTCACTGTGGGGATGGTGTTCTTTGGGTGATGTGATGTGTTGGGTTTGTGCCAGACGTTTCCTTTGATGGCCAAAAAGTACAATTTTAGTCTCACCAGACCAGAGCACCTTCCTCCATACATTTTGGGAGTCTCCCACATGCCTTTTCACAAACTCAAAATGTGCCATTTGGTTTTTGCTGAAAATAATGACTTTCTTCTGGGCACTCTGCCATAAATCCCAGCTCTATGGAGCGTACGGCTTATTGTCCTCCTATGTACAGATACTCCAGTCTCTGCTGTGGAACTCTGCAGCTCCTCCAGGGTTACCTTAGGTCTCTGTGCGGCCTCTCTGATTAATGCCCCCCTTGCCCGGTGAGTTTTGGTGTGCGGCCGTCTCTTGGCAGGTTTGCTGTTGTGTCATGTTCTTTCCATTTGGTTATGATAGATTTGATGGTGCTGTTTTATAACCTAACCCTGACTTGTACTTCTCAACAACATTGTCCCTTGTTTGGAGAGTTCCTTGGTCTTCATTGCAGTGTTTGGTTAGTGGTGCCTCTTGCTTAGGTGTTGCAGCCTCTGGGGCCTTTCAGAAAGGTGTGTATATGTAATGACAGATCATGTGACACTTAGATTGCACACAGGTGGACATCATTTCATTAATTATTCCACTTCTGATGGTAATTGGTTGCACCAGAGCTTTTTATGGGCTTCATAACAAAGGGGGTGAATACATACGCACATGCCAATTATCAGTTTTTTTTATTTCTGAAAAATAGTTTTATGTATATATTTTTCTAATTTTACTTCACCAACTTAAGACTATTGTGTTTTGATCAATCAAATATAATTCAGATTAAAAAAACATTGAACTAAAGGCTGTAACGTAACAAAATAGGTAAAAAGCCAAGGGGGGTGAATACTTTTGCAAGGCACTGTATGACGATGAAGAAAAATGCAAGTAATTGAAGCTAAGCTAACCAAAAATGCATATATACACACACACACACACACACACACACAGCAATCTCTGTATAATCTGCTTAAGATTTACCACCAATTATGCTGTGTTAAGGCATAAACAAATATTTGTTTTATCCCAATCAGGAAGGTCATCACACAACATAGATGTTGGCACATATAAAAGGAGATTTTACAATCTCCACACACAAAAAAAAAAAAAAAAAAAAAAAAAATCCTTACTGGTCCCAGACTATCTTCCAATTTGTCCTTTGCTCTTGGTTTCTGTGGGCTGAGGATGGAGATCATTTCTTTCTTCATTTGCTGCAGGACTTTCTTCAGTTCTGCGTTCTCCAGCATGAGCTGCTTCTGCCGCTGTTCATAATCACCAAGCAGAACTTTGTACATCTCCTCCTCATTCCTGAAAGCAGAAACACATTGGTACCATGTACCAAATACTCTCTCACCAGAATTCTGTTTACAAACTGCCAAACTTCTTTAGGCTATACTTCTCTTCTGGATCACAGGAGTGCACTGTGATCTGCACTCCAGTGACCCAGATTCAGCCAATAGAGGGCTAAAGTCTGCTGTCAACTGATGCCACAGTGCAGGTCCAGAATCTGCAGGGATCCAGACAATGTGGGCATTTGCCCAGATGGCCAATTGGCAGCTTGCTAAGCCTCTCAGCAAGCCGCTGAGAGCCTAAGCCAGCAGCTCCCGCCCCTCCAAAGCCTGTCATTTCAGTGAACGTCGGAGGGCAGAGCAGAGAGCCGGTGACTGACAGTGACTGCTCACTGGAGACCAAGAACTGAGCAATCAAGTGATCACTCTGTTCTCGGTCTTAGAGCCGGCGGGGGATCGATGCTGCATTGACATAGGTGAGAATGTGGTTTTTTTTTTTCCCCCCATACTTCTCTTGAGGTTTTGGAGGCAAACAATTGTCACTTTACCCATATCAGACAGTGGTACTTTTTATATACCATGTTCCCAAATACAAAACTGCTGGAATGCAATTGGTTACTACAACTAATACCAACATGCTCATTGAGGCCCTGATTTTCTACTCACTTGGCATCAGTTTTATTTGTTCTCCAAGCCATCCTTTTACCATCAGCTCGGCCCACATAATTCAGCACATCGATGGCTGCAGGATCAAAAGAAAAAAAAAAAAAGTAAGCTAGGGGTTCAGCCACCAATTCACCAATACCCATATACTAACAATGATCTTAACGTGCATGTCTGGGCATAAGGGAAAACCTATTCAGTACATATCTGAAATACATGTACAGTTCCCTATGCTTTATCCTTTTACAAAATGCGTAACTTAACGTCATGTCTGGACTAAGTGCATTTGCTGCCCAGGAAGAAGGGAGAGATTTGTGTGCCTATTTCAATAGAAACTAAGCTCCTAGCAACTGCCCCAGCATGAATTCCATGAGCCTGGTGATGTCACTAAGTAATAAAAGCAGTTTCTTGTTACAGGAGAAGGTACCTAAACATACAGTTTAAGATCCAAATATACCTTAAATGCAGAACTCCGGGCAAAAAAATAACTTTTTCCCCATGTCCTTGTTGCTGATCTCCTACCTTCACCAACTATGTCATCCATGTTCTTCTGAGCTCCGTAGTTTCCCTGTAATAGGCTGCTGATCTTGCTGAAAAACCGATTGCCTGGTGATTTGCCGTTTTTTTTTTAACCAAAAATATGTAGAATAATACGTATCGGCCTAAACTGAGGAAGAAAATAGTGTTTTTTATATATTCTTGGGGGGTATTTATTATAGCAAAAAGTAAAAAATAATGCGTTTTTTTCAAAATTGTCGCTCTATTTTTGTTTATAGCGCAAAAAATAAAAAACGCAGAGGCGATCAAATACCACCAAAAGAAAGCTCTATTTGTGGGGAAAAAAAGGACGTCAATTTTGTTTGGGAGCCACGTCGCATGACCGCGCAATTGTCAGTTAAAGCGACGCAGTGCCGAATCGCAAAAAGTGCTCTGGTCAGGAAGGGGGTAAATTCTTCCGGGGCTGAAGTGGTTAAACAGTAAGAAATTTCACAAACTTAACTGTTTAGTGTGTGTGGAGGGGGGAATGAATACTAATGGGGGATTTTTTGAAAATCCCGGAGTTCTGCTTTAAGGTCACACATTTCATCAAACCACTCATCACTGTACATTAGTAGGGTGACACTCACATATTTTTTTGTCTTTCTTATCCATCACCAGCTGGTACAATCTCTCCTTCAACTTGTTGTATTCTCTCTCCCTCCTCTTCATGTTGTGGTTGTGCTGTGTGGAGCGGCTGGCAATAATGTTCTGCAATTTCTGAACCTACAAAAAACCAAGGATAAAACAGCTTTTAAATCATGCAAGCATAAATAAACATATCATTTCATCCATTGTTTGGCTATTGTGGGGAAGAATTAGAACCCCTGACAAGTTTATATTGCTGTTGCCTGTTATAGCCAACAATAAAAACACATTTTTTGTACAGCAGTTAAGAGTTGGAACCTGTCAGCTTATTACTGATTGAATTACCAATACAATTTCCCTCAATTTCTTGCCAGATAAGCCAAGCGAGGGAAAATCTCCCCAGTTAAAAAGTAGACCAGCAACAACATTAGATCACAGACTAATGTATAAAGCAGAACAGGACATCTAATCGTGAATCATTTGATCCAGCAACAAATGCTGCGGAGGAAAATAAAAATTCATGTACAAATTAAACGACCCACCACATGTGTGATCGGTCAGATCACACTGCAAAATGTCATGTCTGATTCATCCAAAATTTGGCATCCAAGCTGAATCATGAAGATGGCAACAGCAGCTGCCACAAGAACTACAGCCCTTGCATTGCTGCAGCTTTCATCTCAACCATTCGCTATTCATGGGGAAGCCGGCTACCCACAAATGCTGGAGATGGCCCATACATGGCTAAAAGATCTGCAGAAAATTCTGCTGTATTCTAGGCAACGGTAGCCATATGATAGTAATCTAAACTTAGGGAAAGTGTAATGCCGTGTACACACGGGCGGACTTTGACCGGACTGGTCCGACGGACCAAATCCGGTGGACAATCCGACCGTGTGTGAGCGCCATCGGACTTTTTCGGTCAAAAATCTGACAGACTTTCGATTTGGAACATGTTTCAAATTTGTCCCACGGACTCGAGTCCGGTCGAAAAATCCGCTCGTCTGTATGCTAATCCGGACGAAAACCCACGCTAGGGCAGCTATTGGCTACTGGCTATCAACTGCCTTATTTTAGTCCGGTCGTATGTCATCACGTACGAATCCGTCAGACTTTGGTGTGATCGGCAAGTCCGTTCGTTCAAAAGTCCGTCGGACCAGTCCGGTTGAAAAGTCCGCCCGTGTGTACGCAGCATTAGTCTTATAGATATATATTGAAGCTGAAAGCTAGAACATACCTCTAAAAACTTTGTAACCATCATTTATGGCTCACATGGGCCATTTATCTGTACGAGAAGGACTCCATGAAATGGAGAAATGAAAATATACACTTAGTTATCCTAAGGCCCCTTCCACACTATTGCGACTTCAAAGTTGCACGATTTTAGGGAATGCCTGTGTAAACTTCAGGTATATGGACCTCAACCTGCATGAAAGTACCAAAGTAGTACAGGGACCACACACACATATATATATATATATATAGATGGGAAGAATTTCAAACAAAAATTCTTGGGAAAAGGTCTGTTCTTTTTTTCTAATCATTCGCTGGGTGAAATGGTCATTTTAGACAGCAGTGACAAGAAAATTCAAAGGAGCAGAATGGAACACATTTCTAACTATGTGGTTTTCATTCCAAAATCAAAATGTTAAAAGCAAACAAAATCTTACAAACTAACAAAACGTTCTGAGAAATTTCATATGAATTTTTCTAAGAAAGTTTGTATATCCACCCATGGCCAGCTTTACAAAGCAGATATGGGGACAGAAGTCTTAAAGGAGAAGCCCAGCCTGAGCTTTTTAGGCTGGGCTTCTCCTATGGGAGACAGGAGTGCAATTCGTTTTGCTCTCCTGTGACCTGTTTTCAGTGCAGAGCAGTCTGAAGTCCGCTCTCCGCTGACGTCACTGGAATCAGTGAAGGCACAGCGTCACCCCGACAATGGAAGTATGGATCCGCCAGCTGCCTGGACTGATGGCAGTATCAGCGAGCCACTGAGATGGCTGTTCCCCACCCCTCCACAGCTCAGCGCTCCAATGAGTGTGGAGGAGCAGAGCAGGAGAGATGCTGACTGACAGTCAGCAGCTCTCTGTTCAGGGAGGTGAGAGAACCGAGCCATCGGCGATGTTCGATGGCTCGGTTCTCAGTGCAGAGATGCCGGGGGACAGCTGCAGCATCCGTCTGATGCTGCATCCACCTAGGCAAGTATGAATATACAAAAAAATAAAACCATACTTCTCTTTTAAGTCTAGTACACACTAGAATCCCCCCCCCCCCCCTTTTAACCTAGCGGGCTGAACAAAAAACAACAGATCGCCGTACTAACACAAGCAATGTTAGTGCAGCAATCTCCCATACTGTGCCTTTGGATTTCTGACAGGGGGAATCCAACCCCTCACCCACAAGAGATCACTGAACAGTGCTGAAAGTGACTGTCTGCCAGTACTGATCATATGTGGATCAGATGCTGGGTTTTCCTGCATGTCCATTCATGAGACCAGCTTCTGTTGAACAGACAGCTGTACACACAGGCTGAAAGCCTGACGACTTCTGCCGAACCAGCCAATTTAGGCCCATGTGTATAAGGCTTTAGGAGGAGCAAATGCTGGCTAGAATTCCTGGAGACCCCTACAAACTATTCAAGCCAGGACACTTCACTCACCTCCTCTTTCTCATTCTTCAGCAGCTGCAGGAGGCTGTTATTCTTGCACAGCTGCTGTCGTTCTTTTTCCAGAAGAGCAGCATTCTCTCGCTTAGTCACTTCAAGCTGATCCTAGAACATTTAGGAACACTTGTAAACCTGTAGTGTTTGTTTTATTTTTAAATACATATTAAATCCGATGAAACATTTTTCATTTATACTTTGCACGTCAGAAGTCATAGTTGATTGTGTCACATATACACATCCTGCTTCATGCTTTTAGAGCTGCACTAGAAGACTGAATGCTGGAAGGATACTCCAATCTCTCAGACTCCTTTCACTCTGAGTCACGGCCATATTAGCGCTAAAGCGTCACTCGTTTTAGCTGCGCTTTAGCACTGTTTAAGCGCCGCTTTTAACCCCCCCCAGTAGCGGCCGAAGTGGTTAAAAGCGCCAATGTTGTGGCGCTTCCGAACCAATTTTCAGGTGTTTTGGAAGCGCTGCCCATCCATTTCAATGAGTAGGGCATTTTGGGAATGCTGTATACACCGCTCCCAAACCGCCCCAAAAAGGTGCTGCGTGCAGGAATTTTTCTAACGTCCTGCAAGCGCACGGCCCCGGTGTGAAAAGTCACACTGAAATGAATGGGAGCCGCCTCAGTGTGAAAGGGATCTATGTCAGCTCAAATAGTAAAACAAAACAAAAAAAAGCAAAGACAAACACGGACCCTGCTCAGCCCACCATGTTCTTACCCAGCCCTTGCCTCCTGCCAATCCCCCGCATCCATTCCTTGCTCAACTACTGGGACAAATAATAATTCTTTGCAGATCCAGAGAATAAAGAGACCTCCTTAAAGCTGTTGTATACCCCGCTTGGTGATTTTTACTTATAGGCAAGCCTATAATAAGGCTTTCCTGTAAGTAAAAAGAATATCTTCTAAACCTGCAGGGTTTAGGAGATATTGACCCTGCTTGCAGCCACTGACGTCAGCGGTGCATGTGCTCTGCAGGTCCGGCGTATGCTGCCGGAAAAAAAAAGGGTCCCGAGCGCTGGAGCCAGTGATCCCAGAAGAAAGCGCTGAAGGAACTGGTCAGCTCCCTCAGAGGTGACCAGGCGGGGGCTTCGTTCTAAGGCAAGTAATCCATAATGTGCTAGCATGCGATGCATACTAGCACATTATGCTATGGTCTTGCAGGTTTTTTTTTCAGTGGTTTACTACCGCTTTAAATCAAGCCAAAATTATGATTTTTCAGGATTTCGCACCACATGTGCAGAAACAACAAAGTCAAGAAATGGCTACAACAGCTGCGCCTTCAATGCGCAATGCTTTATCCTGTAAAGCTGCACGGAGTTGCAAAAGTTGCCATTCACTTCTTTGAATCACCGAGCGCTGATTGGCTAGACCAGCCTTTCAACCAGGGTGCCCAGGCACCGTGGGGTGCCTTCAGGTTTCTTCAGGGGTGCCTTGGCAAAATACCTAAAAATTGTCCAAAAAGCTGTATAAAAAAGCAAGTGGTTGGATCAAGCCTGCTTTTAGTTACACAAAGCAACAGGTTTTCATTGTGCATCATTACAATCTTCTAGCCTCCGGCATCCTAACAACCAATGATGTCATTGGTTAATAAGGAGGCCGTTGGGCACCTGCACGGCATCCTTTGTCCCTCTGTCAGCACTGGGGTCACATTAGCAGAGTGAGGGAGAGAAACTGAGGGAGAAGAGAAACATTGGAGTACTAGTCAGTACAAGTTTGCAAAGGCGTATTTGCTTTGGAAGAATAAATCACCTCTAATGTTGGGTGTCCTACGTGTGTAGATGTTGCTACGAACCGTTTTTGCCGTCGGAATAAACTCCAAAGGTTTCTCCGACGGAATTCCATTCAAGCGGTCCTGCCTACACACAGTCAAACCAAAGTTCGACCGTCCAGAACGAGGTGATGTACAACACGTACGACGGGACTAGAAAAAGGAAGTTCAATAGCCAGTAGCCAATAGCTTCGTACTTGCTTCAGAGCACGTGTCGTTTTTGGTCCGTCGGAACAGTATACAGACGAGCGGTTTTCCCGATAGGAATTGGTTCCGTCGGAAATATTTAGAACATGTTCCATTTCTAGGTCCGTCAGAATTTTCAAAAAAGAAAGTCCGATGAGGCCTACACACGATTGGAATATACGATGAAAAGCTTCCGTCAGACTTTTTCTGTCGAACATTCTGCTCGTGTGTACGCAGCTTTAGTGTCATTTTTTACATTTAGGATGGGGTGTCTTGAGTTTTTGCATCATTTTAAAGGGTGCTTTGATGGAAAAATGGTTGAGAAACACTGGGCTAGACAGCCACTACAATGAGTGATTTCTGCCTGTTATTGTGGCTCTTTTCTACTTCATATGCATTCTGAATCCATACTTTTAAAGGCCTTTTTTTTTTATCAAGCTCTACAACTCATTGCAGTTTAACATCCGCCTGAACTGTCCTCTTGGCGGCAGCAGCACTTTTCCTCTTGGATTTTGCAGCAGAGGACTTATCCTTTCAAGTCAAATGGAGCTCACTTAACCTGCCAGTTTATGGAATCCTTTTTTTTCCTTGCTGGAAGTGGTTAGTCATTTTCTCGATATACACCTGCTACCTTCGGGAACCGTGCAAGTTCCTGCTCCAATGTTGTCCTATCTTTGTTGGTTTTCTACTTTTTTGTTCTATTGCTACAGCACCCTGACCCATTTGCTCCTCCTTGCAGATTTTGGATGTGTGCCCCCACCTCTTCATCTCCCGAGCACCATCTTCTACACAGCACAGTGTTTGATACAAATGTCTATCTCCCATAGCAGGTCATGCAATTCAATTTTTGTCCTGAAATGTATGAGGTACTACTGCATCCTTAAAAAGGCAATCTGTGTTTGATGCTCTCATCTTACAAACCCACTCTAATCTGTCTCTTAGAGACACAAGCCACTAGTGAGACCACTAAATTTCTAGAAAGGTGTTGCATCCTTTCCATCTATCATTCAAACTACTCTTCAAATATAAGATGTGTCTCCCACTTTGGTCTGCAGGGGCACTAGTTTAATTTGCGAGCAATTATAAGTGAACATTACATTTTTTTATAGTGCAGACTGTTATAAATGCGACGTGTTGTATATGTAGACACTACACATGTAGTGTCTACATATACAACCCCCATTCATACATCGGATAATTTGCCGCTTACGGCACTGGTCATGGGGAACTTTATTAAGGTCTTTGATAAGACCGTGGACTCCCACCTCCCAAACTTTCCGCCCAAGGTACACAAATTCATTTCTGTAATTTATGTAGGGAAATGGGCCTTCGTGATCCACGGCCTACAGTGTATACAAAACCTCAATCCCAATTCACTGGCTACTCCAAAACCCATAATTCTCTGTCCCGTAAAGACTTAGCTTTGGGTTCTACTGAACTCCTCCCCTATCTTGCCTCCATTGATATTCAGGCCAGTGGAATTTCTGATCATTTTCTATTGTTACTCTTTGCTACACTAAACTGCCACGTTGGCGTTGTTACGTAGAAATCAATCACATCTGGCTTTTTCCATTTCCCTCATTTCCTTTTTTGGAAAGGAAATGAGGGAAATGGATACGACTGAGACTGATACGGCACCTCAACCTTTGGTGTAAGATGCTTTAAAGGTATATCTTTGGGACCTTCTTATCAAGGTAGTCAGCACTATTAAAACTACTAGCAGGTGTGAAGTATTTGGGGCCAGCAGGGTGGTACTTTAGGCTATAGCTGCTTATAGCCAAGATCCTTCCCCAGGTAACCATGCCTACTGGCTGGATATGCAGACTAGGCTGCAACAATTGATAGCAAAGAAAGCACGCCAGAAACATTTCTTTCAAAAGCTCCTTTCATGGGTAAAGGGAGAACAGACGGGCAGGCTCTTAGCCAACATTGCCCACTCCCAGTTGACCATTTCCCATGTGAGCCATAAAGGATTCCATGGGCTGCAGTCATACCAGCATGGCTACTATCCAACAGACCTTTAAGTCAAAGAGTTGTATACCTCCAAAGCTGACTATACCAGTGTTGAATTGCAACACTTCCTAAAATCGCATTTCATTGCCCACTCTTCCCCCAATGGATAGAAGCATACTTAATTCCTCTTCAACTCTGGAAGAACTTGAGTTCTGGTGGATCTGATCAGATAGCAGTCAGGTGTAAATGGACAAGTGGTCTGTTTACATCTGACCACCCATAGAAGAAAGAAGGCTGTGTCTGTGTCCGCTCTGCCTAAGCAGAGTGGACATGGACCAGCCAACCACATGCTCAGCGGACAGATTCCCTGCTAAGCAGGCGGTCTCCAACAGAACCCGCCTCCTTTGGAAGGGGCCTTACACACTTTGTGAAGTTTTGGAAAGTGTAAGCTTTCCACTTACCTTAAGTTTGCTGTGATTACTCTGCAAATACTCCAAGTCACTATTTATTTTGAGGATTTGTGTTTCCACATCTTCTCTCCTCCGCAAGTCTCTTGTGTGACGTTGGAGCAGCTCATGGATGCAGTTCAATATTGACACCACATGCAACCGTCTCCCGCTGCCATTCTTCGATACGGTTTGCAAGGACGGAAAACCCAAAGTCTTCAACTCCTATTGAAAAAACAAAGCCAGTTTATAGCAAAGCCTTTAGCGAAATGTGGCCCCCTAAATTTAAAGTAGATTTACAGGAATAGAAAGGTGGTCCAATCTGGCTCTACAGAGAAATCTGTCCCAAAGTGAATCTGCATGTTTGAAGAAAGTTTTGACGGCAAGGTCTTGCATGCACATAAAGCCACCATATCATCTTGAGAGAGCTTAAGAACCCAAACCCTTACATTCAGTGAACCAAGACAAATGTGATCTATCCTTTCACGCATGATTGCTGCTTTTAGAATGGAGTGGGACATTTACAATATTGGAATATTATCAAATTGTGCAAAGAAGAAGTACAAAAATGAAAAAAACTGGGTTGCTGCGGTTTCTAAATGGTCTATGTACTCATACACCATATATATATATTTGTTGTAAACAGGAGCTGAGCTTACCCTTACCCAATATTATAAAAATACAAATCCACTCAATGAATTCCATATATCCAATTGTGACAATAAACTGCAATAAATAGCGAATAAAGTGCATAAAGTCCAGCAAAAAAACAAAAAAAAAAACAAAAAAACAAATCCCAAAGTGACTGTGCAGCCATTTGTATTCTGGTGAAGATACCACAGACGGTGGATTGGTGTGAAGCAGTTTTGGATGCACAGAGCACTTTTTGTGTAAAAGGTATCTTCAATACAAATTCACTTTGGAATTAGCATTTTTTGCTGAACTTATTGCACGTTAATGTTTTATATGCACTTTATTTGCCATTGGTTGCACTGTAATGATTACCATATATCCAATTGTGTCAATAATTGAGTGGATTTGTATTTTTATAATATTTATTTAGGTAAGGGTATATGCAGCTCCTGTTTACAACAAATACATTTACAAAATTAATTTACACAAATAAGTGCAAATCAACAGGTTCTAAAAAACCATGCAGAGTGTAGTAAAGAAAATTCTCTTTCACAATAGATTCAAGCAGGCCAGTTTTAAAACATCTCAAATGGCTCCAACAAAAGTCAGACGCTACGACCACCCCCACACTTGCCACTCACATGCACAGCACTCGATCCTTTGCAATTCAGTTTTTCAGTCAGCAAAGCAATGCTTAGATATAGTCTCTCCAAGCAGACCAGGAGATACAAGTCATTATCCTGTGGAACTTCCCACCATCAGATATAGATTAATGACCCTGGTGGAGGGCCAGGGTCATTATAAAATTATCAGAGGTACCCATGTCTCTTTAGATCCAAAATTTTCTCTCCTAGGAATAATCCTGGAAGAAGAAACCCTCCCTACTGAAATGCATTTAATGTGGACGAGATCCTTGTTTCTGGCCCGCAAACTTATCTTGCAAAAACGGATTACTACATACCCAACATTTTTACAATGGTTTGAGGAGCTACATTTAAATTTACAGAGAAAGGAGCTCACCTAAAAACATAGGGGTAGAGCTGCACGAATCTAGATAAAATGAAAATCACGATTTTTTGGCTTAGAATAAAGATCACGATTCTTAATGATTCTCACGGCGTAACATCTTTCATGTTATACATAACTAACTGTTATACATGGGCTAACTTTAACCACTTCAGCCCCTGAAGATTTGGCTGCTGAATGACCAGGGCATTTTTTGTGATTCGGCACTGCGTCGCTTTAACTGACAAAATGCGCGGTCGTACGACGTTGTACCCAAACAAAATTTACGTCCTTTTTTCCCCACAGAGCTTTTTTTTGGTGGTATTTGAGTGCCTCTGTGGTTTTTTGTTTTTTTGCGCTATGAACAAAAAATAAAAAGAGCGACAATTTTGAAAAAAAAAAAAATACAATATTTTTTACTATAATAAATATTCCTTAATAAAGAGTATATTGATTGGTTTGTGCAAAAGTTATAGCGTCTACAAAATAGGGGATAGTTTTATGGCATTTTTATTTTTTTTTTTACTAGTAATGGCGGCGATCTGTGATTTTTAACCGGGACTGCGACATTATGGCGGACACATCAGACACCTTTTTGGGACCATTGTCATCTATACAGTGATTAGTGCTATAAAAATGCACTGATTAAAGTATAAATGTCACTGGCAGGGAAGGGGTTAACACTAGGGGGCGATCAAGTGGTTGTGTTCCCTAGTGTGTGTTCTAACGGAAGGGGGGAGGGGACTGACTAGGGGAGATGACAGATCGCTGTTCATCCTCTCTATGAACAGACGATCTGTCACTTCTTCCCTCAGAGAACCAGGATCTCTATGTTTACACACAGGGATCCCGGTTCTCACCATGTTACGAGCGATCGCAGGAGCCCAGCGGTCATCAAGACCACTGGACACTCACATCGGCACCGGGAGTGAATTGCGGACACGCGCCCCTAGTGGCCGCCAGAGGGTGCAACGTAACATAACGACGATTTGCGTGGCCGTGCCATGTTGGCGCAGTACAACTGCAGCGGCTGGTCGGCAAGAGGTTAAAGTGTATTTTTTTTCCCCAAAAATTGCATTTGAAAGACCTCTGCGCAAGTACATTGTGACAAAATATTTTATCAGGGCCTCTGATAAAAAAAAAAAAATTATATATATATATATATATATATATATTAGGATTTTTTATTACAGCTTACCTGTAAAATCCTTTTCTTTCGACGGACATCATGGGACACAGAGGTCCCGCCCCTCTTCTAATACACCTATACTGCTTTGCTACAAAACTGAGGTATCCTTGGAAGGGGAGGGGTTATATAGGGGGTTGAACTTCCTGATTAGGGTGTGACCAGTGTCCAATACCTAGTGATACCCTATAACCCATCAGTAATTACTGTGGCTCTGTGTCCCGTGATGTCCGTCGAAAGAAAAGGATTTTACAGGTAAGCTGTAATAAAAAATCCTATTTATATATATATATATATATATATATATATATATATATATATATATATATATATATATATATATATATATATATATATATATATATATATATATATATATATATATATATATATATATATATATATATATATATATATATATATATATATATATATCAGGATTTTTTATTACAGCTTACCTGTAAAATCCTTTTCTTTCGACGGACATCACGGGACACAGAGCCACAGTAATTACTGATGGGTTATAGGGTATCACTAGGTATTGGACACTGGTCACACCCTAATCAGGAAGTTCAACCCCCTATATAACCCCTCCCCTTCCAAGGATACCTCAGTTTTGTAGCAAAGCAGTATAGGTGTATTAGAAGAGGGGCGGGACCTCTGTGTCCCATGATGTCCGTCGAAAGAAAAGGATTTTACAGGTAAGCTGTAATAAAAAATCCTATTTTCTTTTCTCGGACATCACGGGACACAGAGCCACAGTAATTACTGATGGGATGTCCCAAAGCAATGCCAACTGAGGGGGGGGAATCACAACCAAGTAGGGTGCTATCAGACCTGAGGACCTTGTACCGCTGTCTGCAGCACACTACGCCCAAAGGCGATATCCTCATGCCTTCTCACATCCACCTGATAGAATCTGGTGAATGTATGAACTGAAGACCAGGTTGCGGCCTTGCAGATCTGAGCCATAGAGGCCCGGTGATGCACTGCCCAAGAAGCACCAATAGCCCTTGTGGAATGTGCCTTGATCTGAAACGGGGGAACCTTCCGTTTCAAACCGTAAGCTTGAATAATCAACTGTCGAATCCATTTAGAAATGGTCGCTTTTGACGCTGCCTGTCCTCTATTGGGACCCTCCGGCAGCACGAACAAGACATCCGTCTTGCGAATCTGAGCAGTTGCCTCCAGATAGGTCTTGACTGCTCTTACTACATCCAAAGAATGTAATGACCTTTCTTCCGAAGAACAAGGTTCTGGAAAAAAGGAAGGTAGCACAATGTCTTGGTTTAGATGAAAATCTGAAACCACCTTCGGTAAAAAAACTAGGATGAGGGCGCAGTACCACTCTATCCTTGTGTATAATCAAGTAAGGCTCTTTACAGGGAAGAGCTGCTATTTCTGATACTCTTCTAGCAGAAGAGATAGCTACCAGGAAAATTAGTTTCCTCGTCAGTAAGACCAAAGGAATCTGACGTATTGGTTCAAAAGGTTGTTTTTGTAACACCGATAGAACCAAGTTCAAGTCCCAGGGGTTTAGGGGCGCCTTAACCGGAGGATTAAGACGCATCACCCCCTGTATAAAGTTTCGGATCAGAGAATGCGAAGCAAGCGGCCGTTGAAACAACACTGATAAGGCCGACACCTGGCCCTTGATGGTACTCAAGGCCAGCTTCATCTCTAATCCTAATTGTAGAAAATCCAGAATTCTACCTATGACATATTTCCTGGGATGCCAACCCCTGGATTCACACCAGGATACATAAGCTTTCCAGACACTATGATAAATCATTCTGGAAGCTGGCTTCCTTGCCTTGATCAAGGTAGATATGACAGGACCTGAAAGCCCACGATTTTTCAGAACGTGGGATTCAATAGCCCACCCGTCAAATCTAGCATTTGTGAGGCAGGCTGGAACACCGGACCTTGAGCTAACAGGTCTGGGTGTATCGGTAGGGTCCACCGGGAACCCACCATCATCCCTGCTATTTCTGCTTATCAGGTTCTTCTGGACCAAACGGGGGCCACCAGAAGTGCCGACTTCCCTTCTTGCCTGAGTCTGCGAAGGAGCCGTGGCAGTAGCAGAATGGGAGGGAATGCATAAATCGGTGAGAGCCGATGCCACGGAATCACCAACGCATCCGTCCTGCCTGCAAGAGGATCCCAGGCAACCGGTAGGAAGGATTTCCCCTTCTGTAGGTTTTCGGGTATGAGCCATCAACTGAGGCTCTGACGCATCGCATGCGATAGGTGCATTGGAAAGTTTAATGCCTGCACCTTCCTGTTCCAGGTCAACAGAATACTGTGTTACAACAGTTCTGCTTGGAACTGCGCATAGGGAACTGCTTCGAATGAAGCCACCATCTTCCCCTGCAGCCTTATACAACGGCGGACAGAAAGACCCTTCTTGGCCCTGACTGTCAGAATCAGCTCCCTTAGAGCAGTGATCTTTGCCTGCAGACACTTCAGTTAAGCAGGAAAACTGGGCACATATAGGCCTGCATCTCTGATGCCTATTGATATCAGAAATTCTCCTCCCTGCAGGACGGAGATTACTGTCTGAATTGATTCCAAACGAAAGGACTGCATCCTTGGGAATCGTTTCAGATCTCTCAAATCCAAAATGGGTCTGTCGTCCCCATTTGGTTTTCGGACCATAGAAAGATTGGAACAAAGTCTCAATCCTTGATCCTTTGTGGGAACCCCCACAATGACCTCTTGTGACAAAAGTCGCTTTATCGCTAGAAGGAGCGACTGCTTCTCTTCTGGCTTTCTGGGAACACCTGATCTGAGGAAACGAGGAGAGGGACATTCTTGGAACTCCAGTCTGTACCCTAAGGTTACCGTGGAGATCACCCATCTGTCCTGGAAGTCCTTCTGCCAGGGCCCTGAGAGCTGCAGCAGTCTTTCCCCCCACTCGAGCAAGCGGGGCGCCCCTTCATGAAGAGGTCTTAGTGTCTTGCTTAGAAGACCTTTTCCCCCAGGATTTCTTGTGTCCCTGGGGTTGACTCTTGTTTCTTGCCCCATACGGAGGAGACCCTCGTGACTGCCTGGAGGCTGATGCCCCTGGCGCTGGGGAAAGAGTCCGTTTAAAAGAGGGACGCTTACTCTTCTTCTTATCAGGTAAGAGAGTGCTTTTCCCACAGGAGATCATCTTGATATAATTATCCAAGTCCTCTCCAAACAACCTTTCACCACGGAAGGGAAACCCAGCCAGTAGCTTTTTACATGGTGCTTCGGCTGACCAGTTTTTCAACCATAAGATTCTACGTATATGCACCAACCCAAGCAAGAGGCGAGAGGTTTGCACGATAGAATCTCTAATGGCATCAACAGCATAACATAAAGCCGCAGGAAGGTTAGCAAACCCCTGGGCCTGCTGTTCAGGTAATACTTTGATGACCTGCTTAACATGGTCTCTTAAGTATTGACAGACTCCAATCGCTGCTACTGCAGGTTGGGCCACTGATCCTGCTAAAGAGAACACATCTTTCAATAAGAAGTCCATCTTTTTATCCACAGGATCTTTGAGCATCTGAGCGTTGTCTACAGGACAAGTCAGATTACTATTTACAGAGGAAATGGCCGCATCAATGGCCGGTATTCCCCACCTCTTAATAAACTTTTCTTCCATAGGATAAAGTGTAGAAAACTTTTTCGGCGGAAGAAATCGCTTATCTGGGTGATCCCACTCAGAATAAAGCAGCTTTTCAAGTAAATTATGAACAGGAAAAGCATGTGCTGCTTGGAAAGGTTTCAGTGACCCCAAAGCAGAAGAGGTTTCTGTAGTAGTTTCAGGTAGGGACAACTTAAATGTGGAGCGGACCAAACCAGTGAGGATCTGCACTAAGACTTTCTCCTCTTGGGAAGTCGCAGAGGGTCGCTCTCCACCTGAATCCTCCGAAGAGGAATCATCTGTCCCATCCCGATCCTCTGAAAGGGATTCATCTCCTTTATCCCAGAGCTCCTCTGACTGAGGGTCTTGGGAAGCAGAGGAAGGCCTTGTGCGTTTTCTTTCACTGCGTGAAGATGTAATCGCGGCCATTAGCTTTTTCTCTAATCCAGAAATGGTTGAGGAAAAAACTTCTTGTGTAATGTACACAGGGGCTGAAGTGCCGGCAGCAGATGTAGCCCCTAACCCCAATGGCTCTCCCTGTCCAGCTGCCCCTGGTCCCTCAGGAGGGGATGGTGTAGCAGACAGGGGGTCCTCAGAACCTGAACGAGACCCCCTAGTGCCTCTGGTTCTTGGGGTGCTTGAACCTCTTCTACCCATAGTGCAAGGCAACAAGGTGTGAGGTATCAAAAGCGAACACTGACTGCTGAGCGATGTAGTCTGGCTAAAAGCCTTGCTACCAAATGCCCAGTCCGGTGTTCTTTAGTAAATGCAGCCTAGGGGAATGCCTGTGTCCCACCTTACATGCGACTGTCAGTTCTGTGTCTCTCCAAAGCTCAGAGCACCTGTACAGTGTGCTTTAAATGGCCATGCTTTCTGGCACTGTGGGCGTCTGGGCACGCTGACGCTGTGCTGACGCCCCGCCCCCCCCTCGTTTTTGAAAAACGAGCGCTTCCCGCGCGAGCCGACCCTTTCTGACAAGCCTGAAGGGAGGCTGGGGTTGGGGGAATAAGGAGAAGGCCGGCAGTGATGGGCCCTGCATCGCAATGCGGCTTCGGTGGCGGCGGCGGCAGCGGCTGTGACAGTGCGGTCTCACCCGCCTTACAGCATACCTGAGCCTTTCCCTAGCCTGGGGGGACCATCCCAGCAGAGAAAACCCCCCACCATCTACCTTTGGAGCTGGAGGAAGAGCTAATGCAGCGGACGCTGAGACAGATCAAACATGAAAAGGTTTGTGCTCTTGGCAGCCCCCGGTGGTCACAATAGGCACAGCATGCATTCACCTTAAAGGAGAAAAGCCACTAGAATTAAAATTCTGTGGAATCTCCTCTTACCTTATCCAGGCCGCAGGGTTCAGTTTACACAGACCCAGCCTTCGCCTCTCACGGTGGGCTCCGTTTGTGGAAAAACCGTCAGAGACTGGGGCCCCCATCAGTAGGGGGATCCTTCAGTTCTGGGCCTGTAAAGCACCTCGCCAGAAATTAGGAAGTTTAAAGCCATTTTCTGATCCACGGGTCCAGCTCTCTAAGAAGAGAAGCGTTACAGGTAAAACCTCGTTTCTTCGGACACGAGGCCCGGGTACCATCCAATTCGGCCATGAAAAGACACTTTGAATGGATCCGGTCGCCTGGCTTGCCCCAGTATAGGATCTTAGAATATTCCTTTTGGAGCTTCAGCACAGGACATCTTTACACGTCCAACACCTAAGACACTGGTGTAAAAACTGAGGTATCCCTGGAAGGGGAGGGGTTATATAGGGGGTTGAACTTCCTGATTAGGGTGTGACCAGTGTCCAATACCTAGTGATACCCTATAACCCATCAGTAATTACTGTGGCTCTGTGTCCCGTGATGTCCGAGAAAAGAAATTATATATATATATATATATATATATATATATATATATATATATATATATATATATATGTTTGGGGGTTCCAAGTAACTTTCTAACAAAAAAACAAAAAAATACAGATTTTAACATGTAACAAGTGTCAGAAAAAGGTTTAGTCTTTAAGTGGTTAAACTGACCTCATTTACAGACCGAAAGTTACAATGTTCATCTCAGAGATACTTGACAGGCTACCTGGATTATTTTATTTTTCGGCAGCTGTCAGAAGTGAGCAGAGAACTCTCTTCGGGGAAATGTTTTACGATCGGGAGGGGGGTAGAATCACGATTTCAATTCTTTAACGATTAATCGTGCAGCTCTACATAGGTGATGTCTTAAAATGTAAAAAAAAAAAAAAATGGCCCCGGTCAATACATATGGTTTACTATATATGCTTAATACTGGGATATCAAACAGGATATTACATTGGTTATCCGTTGAAGGTCCTGGGTATACCTCTTACTATACACAATTTGTAAAAGTCTTAAGTAATGTCGATTTATGGTATGCACGATTAGTGTGCTGTATATCGCTCACACTATATCGTTCTTGTGCTCAGTATCGGGTCTTTTTTTTTTTTTTTTTGAACTGAGACACCTTTTGTGACCCGATGTCTGACGCAACTGACGAAACGTTGGTTTGGACTCCCGGTATACCTCAGTGTATGGAGGGCAGGTGGAATGCAAACCAGCGTTCTTAGTTCCCATTTAATGTTTGTTTTGTTTTTATAATGCAAGTGCAATAATTTATCCTTTTAATAAAAAACTTCAAAATAACTACACTGAGGTTATCCTTCACATTTGCCCCATGCCATTAAGGGTGTGGAGAATTATCGCAGGAGAGAAAGGAGTATTTTATGTGTCCAGGGCAGATTGCTTCATAGCCTTTGACTATCCAGGAGATTGTGGGATGAGTAACCCCCAATGATTTGGAGAGCTACTTACCTGTGAGCATTGATTGACTTCCTTTGAGAAAAGGGGTCAAATCTTTCTGGTAAGTGCGGATTGGTGTCACAGGGGAACACTGATTGGAGGATTCGTTTGTCACTTACAGCAATTCATTCGCACAATTAAGCATTTTTTTTGTTTGTTTTTTTTTTTTTTTAGCAGCAAGGGCTTTATTGAAGACCATTTTTTGGAATTTATTGGACTAAATGAATTATTTGTATATTGTAAAAGAATATCACGCAGAATGTTTGGGTATCACATTTCATTTGTCACCTATATAATTTAGGCATATTTAAGGAGCGCGATTTCCTGTCTTTTCTTTTATTATCACTGCTTGTATTGTTTGTTTTTTTTTCTCACTAATTGTTAAAAGAAACCTTTTACCCAATTAAAAAAAAAAAATTAAATAATACATTTATCAGCGGTGTCTAGACCGCAGAGAATATAATCGGGTACCTGAGAAATGAATTACTGCAGGATCACATGCTTGGGACTGGGTGTTTCCACATACACACACCCTACTGACTACACTGCCCTGATGTACTCAAACACTGCCAGGAAGAAGAAAAAAGCCCTAGGAAGGTAGGCCATATCCCCATGTGAATTTCATGAATGGCGTTTTCCTTTAAATATCTAACTCCATATGTCATTAGTGTACTCTAGTGTTATTTGCAATGCTTCAAGACCCTAGGCTCACCTGGTCAAGATATGCGACACATTGTTCTACATTGTCCTCATAGCAGAAATCTGAATCTTGAGAGGACTTTCCGTTGTTGAGTGTTGACTGCGGATAGCTTGGGGATGGTATTCTGGGTTCAGAGTTATAGCGGGAAATTACTCTGGTTCCTTGGAGAAGAAAGAAAAAAATTAAAAATAGAATCTATTAAAATACATACATATATATATATATATATATATATATATATATATATATATATATATATATATATATATATATATATATATATATATATATATATATATATATATATATATATATATATATATATAAATAAAAGTACAAACATTATCCATTTTTTTTTCCTGTTAATGTCCTTTTATCTTGATCATTTAATTATCAGATTAAAAATTGTAGTGTTAATCTTGAGCATGTTACAGGAAGCCTGTAACCAAGCCAGAGATCATCAAAACATCCAAGCAACTAGCATTTGCAAAAGGATATGTCAGCAGCGACATCCACCATATTTATGACAGGTTCTCTTTAAAGAATATTTATGACCGTTATTTATTGAGCACTGACAATTTACAAAGTGCTTTATATACTGTACATTCACATCAGTCCTCACCCTCAAAGAGCTTACAATTCTAAAGCCCCTACATACATACATACATACATACATACATGTACTAGGGCCAATTACCCTACAAGCATGTCTTTGGCGTGTGGGAGGAAACCGCGGTTCCCAGAGGAAACCCACACAAGTACAGGGAGAACATGCAAGTAGTGTTACGACTTCAGAAAAGGTTCCTGTACTACTTCAATCCGACTAGAAGGCGACTTGTACCCATTGATTCCAATGGAAGTTGCCTCCAAGTTGGATCACTGTTCATACTGAGGCAACTTTACAGGAAGCAGAAAGGAAACAAAGTAATTTACTCCACTAAACAGCCAGCCCCCCCTTCTCACACACAGCTGATAAGCTCTGATTGGCCACTTGTAAAGTTCCCTGTCCTGGAGGCAACTTCAAGTTGTGTTGTAAGTTGCCCCAATTCGCGCTGTAATTCCTACTCAAGTCGTGTATAAGTTGCCTCCCAAAGTTGCGCTGGAAGTCGTGTTGCCCCTGCGTGAATGGGCTCTTTACAGCCAGCTTACAGCTGTAAAACAAACGTTTACTTTTTTTCACTCCAGCTCTTTGCCCCTGGAACAGGCACACCCCAAAAACAAAAGCTCAACCTGCTATTTTCTTTGCTTCAGTAAATGGATTTTGAGCTTTGTACACATCGCAGACAATCTGAAAATGTAATAATATTTTATATATTTGCTATATGGCACTGGACAGGCCAAGCAGTAAAAACCGCTAGGCAGCTGCATCTTAACCAAATGCTTTTATCATTTTATTATAAATACAGTATTCCATCCTTATCCATTAAAGGGTAACTCCACTTTCGTGGGGAAAAAAAAATAGCAAATAAAGTTATTAAAAATTACATTTCCTTTTCAATCTGCAGCCACTGTAATTTTCTGAGAATGCAATGCATTATGGCTACATGGAGTTGTTGTGTACACAGAATGTGTACTGACCACTCCCCAGAAACATTTCCTGCTTGTGTGATTGGCTCACCAATTTTCCCAGAAGTCTGCCTAAGATACAAGTCAGATTTCAGGCATCTCCATTTCAATAGGAGCAAGACTAAAGGGATGCAGGCCCAGCAGATTTCCTCATTAGTGCTCTGCAGCTGCACACCTGACAGTTAAATATGAAACCCCTCCCATTAGACCCACTTAGCACAGAGGAACAGACAAACACACATGGATTACTTCAGAATAACAAGGTAAGAATCTACAACAAAGGTTGTTATAAGCCTTGTAATATACATAGATCGTGCAGAGGGAAATGTTTTTTTCTCAACAAAAGTAGAGTTTCACTTTTTCAGAAACTAAATGCTATGAAACAATGCTCTCCATGCCCATCAATGGTCAGGATCATAGCCCAGAAGTCTGTACTAGGATACTATGCTCTCTAATGAAAGAGTGAAGGAGACAGACATATAGGGCAGCAAAAGGCTCCACTGCTACAGTCTGTCCAGTCTGGGCCTTTTGTTGAAAATACCCCAGTAATATTCAACATATGCCAAGTAGAAAAGCTTGTTAAACATTTTTATTTTTCTACCAGGGTTCCTTTATACTTTTCATTTATACTATAGGGACACATTTGATCAGATAAATTTTGAAGTGAAAATTACATATGCAGCCGACACAACCACATTCGGAGTAGAGATGAAAGACCTTTGTTAAAGCCGTACTGAAATGGTTGCAAAGGATAAAGGTTTTTTACCTTCATGCATTAAGGTAAAAAAACCTTCTGTGTGTTGCTCCGCTACCCAAACCCCACAATACTCAACTGAGCCCCCTCTCGATCCAGTGATGTGCACAGAAGCCTTGGCTGTCCTGGGTTTCTCTCTCCTCATTGGTTCATTCACAGTCAGTCAATGATGCGAGTGCAGGGCTGAGCCACGGCTCTTTGTATCTTATAGATGCACAGAGCGGGGTTTGCTATTGGGGGCACTTGTCAAGGGGGAGCAGCCAGGAGCACCGACAGGGGACCTGAGAAAAAGACGATTGGGTCGGCTCTGTGCAAAATCACTACATAGAGCAGGTAAGGGCCCTTTCACATGGGCGGACCGATAGGCGGTCTGTTATGCGATGGCTCAAAGAACGGGCTGTGTCTGTCTATTTGCTCTGCATAAGATGAGCGCACATGGCCAGTCATCTTGAGCAGGCGGACTCCAACGGATTAAAATGATCAGCTTTTATTTATTCATGGGAAACCATTGACCCCAAAATGGAGAAAACGATTTTCTGTAATGGTACAGAAGATAAATACTTTGTCATTGCAACACAAATTACAAAGAAATTTGATAAATTTATAATCCATATACAAGTGTGAGCTGGAGTATAGCTTTAATCTATTAGTGTATCTAAACACTACAGGTCACATAGGAGACTCCCGTAGCAGCAGCCTATGGGATGCCCCCCCCAAGCCATGCGGTGTGTGTCTATGGATGCACACAGCCCAGAAGCGAGCCCACATTGGTGCCTCTTTAGCACATGGCTTGCTGAGGGAGCACCTGCAAGGAGGAGAAGTAGACTTCCAAAATGTAGGCAAGGGGCTGCTCCGTGCAATATCATTGCACAGAGCAGGTCAGAGTAACGTGTTGTTTACTTTAACTTAAAAAAATAGCCTTTAGCTTTAATTAAAACACTGCAATGAATATCAATACAAAGCATATACTAGTACACAAGATTGCACATTAACTTGTGGCTTCTGTTATAAGAAAAGCTATGCCACAATAATTACACATTGCCTGCCCACTTGGCAACAGCCAATACAATTGGTCACAGGCATTACACAGCAAACAGGCAAGAAAAAATAAAATAAAAAAATCTGCTAATCTTTTTTTTTTGTTCTCTGCCAGCAATCCTATGTGTTCCAATCTAACTGAAATCTTGTGTACACTATATGGTCAAATGTTTGTGAACACCCTACCCTCACACCTAAAAAGGTATACAAGCCTGTTGGTCATCACTTTTCCAAACCATGAATGCCAACATGGAGCTTTCCCAACACACATCACCACTCCTTTGTGTCTGCAACAGCCCCCGCTCTTCTCGGAGAGCTTTCCACAAGAGTGTGTATGAGGGAATCTGCACCCATTCAGCCAAAGAGAACTTGTGAGGTCAGGTAGATGGACGACAAGACCTGGCTTGTGATCAGTGTTCCAATTCACCAATTAATCCCAAAGGTGATCTGTAGGGTTGAAGTCAGGGCTCTGAGTAGGCAATTCAAGTTCCTCCACACCAATCCTGGTTTTTATGGAGCTGGCTTAGGGCACAATCATGCTAGAACAAAAAAACTTCACCAGACTTGTATGGCTGCAAGTGCACTATTGTCTAAAGCAGTGGTCACCAAACTTTCTGGTCTCACGGATCACTAAACTTACAATTTTGAATCCCGTAAACCACTAACATGAATTTTACATGCCCTATACACACACGATGCTCCGGCTCTCTGCCCCCTCCCTAAGGATCACACTGCTGCCTTGCACACACATACACAATGCTCCGGCTCTCTGCCCCCCTCCCCATGGATCACACTGCTGCCTTGTACACACACACACAATGCTCCAGCTCTCTGCCCCCCTCCCCATGGATCACACTGCTGCCTTATACACACACACACAATGCTCCAGCTCTCTGCCCCCCTCCCCATGGATCACACTGCTGCCTTATACACACACACACAATGCTCCAGCTCTCTGCCCCCCTCCCCATGGATCACACTGCTGCCTTGTACACACACACACAATGCTCCAGCTCTCTGCCCCCCTCCCCATGGATCACACTGCTGCCTTATACACACACACACAATGCTCCAGCTCTCTGCCCCCCTCCCCATGGATCACACTGCTGCCTTGTACACACATACACACACACAATGCTCCGGCTCTCTGCTCCCCTCCCCATGGATAACACTGCTGCCTTATACACACAATGCTTCAGCTCCCCGCATCACACTGCTGCCTTACACAGACTCATCATTAGATCTTACCTCCTTATCCAGCCAGGTGCTTGAGCTCTGTGCCCCCTTCCAGTTTGTGATTAGCGCTGCTATTAGAAGTCCCTTTTTTTACCTCCCGCTCTCTGTGATACTCCCAGTGCCTCCCTCTGAGTTCGCAGGAGCTGGAACTACAGAGGTAGATACACAGGAGCCGGAAATACATCAGCCATCAATGCAAACTACACAGGAGCCGGAACTACATCAGGTATCAATGCGCGTTGACAATATTGCCGGTCAGCATGCATTGACAATGGAAACATTGGGCGGTATACATCTGCCACAATGTTGATTTGCGGCAGAACCCCTGGGGACCACCAACATTTTCTTGTGGACCATCAGTGGCCCATGGACCAATGGCTGGCAATCGCTGGTCTAAAATACATTTATATGCTGTAGCATTAACTATCCTCCTCACTGGATACACTTGAATTCAATAGAACAGGGTTTCTCAATCCAGGGTTTCATGGAACCCTAGAGTTCATCCAAAGGTTGCTAGGGGTTCCTTGAACAATGAGGGATCTCTGCCTCAGATAAGTTCTTACTGACACTATTGATCTTTTCAGTTATCTGTAAGGAGTTAATTCTTCAATGACCACACATGTAAAGGCGCATTCTTCCCACGGACCATTACACTAATGTATCACGAGTTATAGATACAGTAATTTCTAGCAGGAGTTCCCCCGAGATCGCAAAGTTATTTTAAGGGTGTTAAAAAGGTTGAGAAAGGCTGAATTAGAGGCAATCTAGTGCATTTCTTATTTCTACCACTACAAATAAAAGGCTGCTTGACTCAAATTCTCTGGTCCTTTGGGTTACAAGATGACACACTTATGAATCTGTGCTCTATTTAGGAAAATGTTATCATACGGCATTCATGTGACAAGTACAAACTTGAAACATTTAAAAACAACTTAGAAAATAAAAATAAAATGGGCACTGGCACCCAAAGGAAATATGTAGGTATGGTGTGAGTGCTAAGGCTCAGCTGTCAGAATTCCAGCCAATTAAATCTGAATTAAAATGTGCCTGTGGTTAGAGTAATGATATGCTGCAAAGGAGGTGGAGGGGGGGGCATGAATTAACCAATTAATTCAAGTGGGTAAGAACCTATTATAACTTTCAAGCAACCACAAGAGATATTTGAGATTTTTTCATGACCACTATCAAATCCTAACAGTGCTACCCTTTTATAAAGCTGCTTCTACATATTATATGCCACACATGATGAATAAGGCCCCTTTTACACTGGGTGGAATCCGTCCCAATCAGCTAAGGTACGATCTGCCGGTCCCTGCCGATCACAGGTCCATATCCGCTCAGTTTATGCAGAGTGAACACGGAGAGCCCGCTCTGCTCTATGGCCACCTATGTGGGAGGACAGATCCCCTTCCGTTTGTTTTTAGCGGACCGGACCAGAGGTAGGTGGGTGTAAACCCGCCAGTCCACAGGGGTGAAATGGACAGTCTGAAAAAGTGACAGGTAGACCTGATCAGAATGGTCATGTGAAAGCGGCCTAAATGCTAAACTCCCGATCCTTGCCTTGCCAATTAACAAACCTGCAAGCCACCCCTCCTGGGACAACTGTTCGCCATCTTGACTTTATCACATCCTACAAGAACAAAAAGGGGGAAGGCGCCTCTAAGTGCAATAGATTAAAAACTCATTAAACGATACAAAGGGGCCCTTTTGTAGCCATTAATAAATTCATTTTCAATTACACTTTGAGGCGCTGCTCCCCCCCCTTTTTTTTGTGTGTCATTTTACAGACCCGACCTGTTTAGATGAGCTTGCCCTAAAAGTGAATGGACTTTGTAACTGGATTTTTTACAAGGACTTAAAAGGACTATATATTTTTTTTTTTACATTGCCCACCCCATTAATTTGTTCAGATCTTCTTGCGAGGTTTCCACATCCTGCGGAGAAGTTATTGCCCTGCTTAGCCTTGTATCGTTCGCAAATACTGAGATTGAACTGTTTACTCCATACTCCAGATCGTTTATGAATAAACCGTCAGACCTTAGTTTGTACAGTAAGGCCGACAGACTTTAGTTTGTACAGTAAACGTTTAAGGGGAACTGCCTTTGCAAGATCCAGATACACCACATCCACAGGCCTTCCTTTATCTAGATGGCAGCTCACTTCTTCATAGAAGGTTAATAGATTGGTCTGGCAAGAACGATTCTTCACAAATCTAAGCTGATTACTGCTAATACCGTTTGTATTACTAAAATCTTGTGTATATAGTCCCTTATCCCCTCCAAGAGCTTGCATACTATTAATGTTAGGCTAACTGGTCGGTAATTCCCAGGGAGGTATCTCGGCCTTTTTAAAACATTGATGCTACATTGGCTTTTCTACAACCAGCTGGTACCATTCCAGTCAGACTGTCCATAAAAATTAGCAACAATGGTCTGGCCATCACTTGATTGAGATCCTTAAGGACCTCGGGTGTAAGCCATCTGGTCCCGGTGACTTAATGTGAAGTTTTTTCAAGTCTATTTCTAATTCTGTCCTCTGTTAGCCTGTTTCGATTTTTCAGGATATCTATCTATCCACACACACTATTAGCCTACAGCCTTGTGTGGATTTTCCCTATGTGCCTATAGTACCCTCATTTTTTTTCTATAAGTCCTGCTTTGCATCAGTAGAATTCAAGAACTCGGAAATGGTAACATTTTAAGGAACCCAGATCACCCTTTCACAAAGTTAAGGGAATCCCTGCATCAAAAGTTCACAGTACATTAGTGTGATGGTCACTGGGAAGACCTTCCCTTCCCTACAGATAGCTAAAAAGATCATTGTTGATAGTGGTTACTTATCTGAGAGACAGGAACCTCTGGAGGAACCCTAGGGATCCATGGAAACCTGTCCGAGAAAGCCTGAGCTATACACGAAGGCCAGTTTCACATGGGCTTGCATAAGAGCAGTGTGAACAGCAAGCATTTACAAAGCATTTGTAGAGCATTCTTTGGTGAAGCTTTTAAAGGGCCCTTCAACACCAATTTGTAAATGTTGAAAACCGATCTGAATAGGAGTGCTGATTGCCACTTTAACCCTTTCGTTGCCAGAGCTTTTTTTGCACACTTTAAAATCATAATTTTAGGTCTGCAGATTACATAAACCCCCAAACATTATATATTTTCTGAAAGCGAACACCCTAGATAATAAAAAAGTGGTAGTTCTAATTTTTTATGTCACACGATATTACCACACTAAAGTGAATTTTAGGGCAAACAAACACAATAAATTACCCACATTTGACTAAAATATAAAAGATGAGGTTGCACCGAGCAAATAGATACCTAACATATTAAAATTTAAATTAGTGTGCGCCTGTAAAATGACAAACTTCAGCACTCTATGCATTTTCTATAGGCAATGCTCCAAAAGCCCCCTATAGGTCATCAGTTTAGAGTTACGGAGGAGGTCTTATGCTGGAATTATTGCTCTCACTCGGACATACGCGGCAATATGTAACATGTGTATTGGAATCAACAATTTCATACGTAGGTGCGTGCCCCCTATGCGTGCGTATATGTGAGGCGGGCAGGGGGTGGCATTTTGTGAGCTTCGGTGCAATTATTTTTTTTTTTGTAAAACTAAAAGATTTTTTTGCTTAACCACCTCAAAACCGGGCACTTTCACCCCCTTCCTGCCCAGGCCATGTTTTAGCTTCCAGCACTTTGAATGATAATTGTGCGGTCATGCAACACTGTACCCAAATGAAATTTTAATAATTTTCTTCACACAAGTAGAGATTTCTTTTGGTGGTATTTAATCACTGCTGGATTTTTTACTAAAATCATTTTTTTCTTAAAAGGGTTGTAAACCCTCATGTTTTTCACCTTAATGCATCCCAGTCACTGGCCCCCAAGTCCCCCCGTTTTACTTACCTGAGCCCTGGAATTTCACACGTCGGAGACACGCTCTTTCTCTGACCGAGGTTCTCGGCTCTTGATTGGATAGATTGATAGCAGCGCAGCCATTGGCTCCCGTTGCGGTCAATCAAATCCAATGACGCAGGCACCAGGAGGCGGGGCCGAGTCTGGCATTCGTGTCTATGGACACAAATGCTGAACTTGGTAGTGCGCCCGCAAGGTAATCCCCTGGGAGAGCGCCTTTCCTAAGGGGTTATCTGATGCGGGGAGGAGCCATGAAAGCCGCCGAGGGACCCCAGAAGAGGATGATCGGGGCCACTCTGTGCAAAACAAGCTTCACAAGGAAGGTAAGTAGGACATGTTTGTTATTAAAAAAAAAAATTAACATTTACAATCACTTAAAAAAAAAATTAAAAAAAAAAAAAAAAAAAAAAAAAAAAAAAAAAAAAAAGGCTGGAAGTTTGGGGGAAAAAAAAAAAAAAGTTTCTCAGGTTTATGTCAGTAAATAAGTCATTTTTCTCCTTCACTGATGTGCGCGGATAAGGCTGCACTGGTGAGGTGGCACTGAAAAGCAGAACTGACTGCCAATACTAATGGGCACTGATTGGTAGCAGTGGGGGGCTTTACTGTAATCAGGGCACCGATGCCCTGATTACCTGTCCGGGTGTCCCCTGCGAGGAAATGCAGCTGGTTCGGCTCGCCTTGCCACACACTGTCAGTGTGAGGTGATTAGAACTGAATACCGGCACTTCCGTATTTACATGTGACTGGCTGTGATTGGACACATGGTTAAAGCCACGTCATTGGCTCTTTACAGAGATCGGGGTCGCGCCGTGTCCTAGGAACACACTGCAGCTGTGACCACTGTGGGTGTGCGAGAGCGGCCAATCTGGGGCAATGTCATATGATGTCCACCCAGAACAAGAGCCGCGCCACTCCTCTGTCATTTGACGGTGGGTGGGCAGCAAGTGGTTAAAGGATAAGTTCACCTTCTGTTACATTTTCCAGCAGCTGCAGCCATTCCCCCTCCCCAGTGAGCATGCATCTTCGTGCGTGAATCTTCTCCATACTCCCGGCCTCGTGACTCATTCATAGTCCTCTGTGAATGGGAAACTACAACTGGGAGTGTGTGGAGGCAATTGAGTGGCAGAGCAGCTGCCCAAATGCATCTGCCTGTCCATTTTACAAAAAAATCCCAGGAGCTGTAGCCACTGGATTGTGTGTGAACCTCCCACTGCTGTCAGGTCCGTACGGTTAAACAAGCTGCTAGAAGGCTTCAGTACTACTTAAAGTGGTTGTAAACCCTTACAATCCACTTTTCACTACAGGTAAGCCTTATTATAGGCTTACCTGTAGCTACCCAGGACATCTCCTAAACCTGCACGGTTTAGGAGATATCCCCTGTATCAGCATGTGCCGATGTCATCGTTCATGCCGTTGCTTCAGGTAGTGTGCCGTTACCGGCGGCTCCCGCACACATGCACGGGAGTGACATAATCGTAGCTCCAGCCAATCACAGCGCCAGAGCCCGCGATACCCAGAAGTAATTCCGGGAGCGATGTCGCCAGCCGAAGCTGTGTACTGGGATCGCTGCGGGGGCTTCGAACTAAGGTGAGCACTTCATAATGAGCTAGTATGCCATGCATACTAGCTCATTATGCCTTTGTCTTGCAGGTTGTTTTTTTTGTAGTGGGTTTACAACCACTTTAAAAGCTTGCCGAAGCCTGTTAGCAGCTTATTTAAAGCAACAATCGGCACTCCCATTAGGATCTGTGTAGAACATTTCCAAGCAGGAGCTTAAAGACCCTTTAAAGGCTTAGAGAAAGCTGCTTGAAGCTTGCCAAAAGCTTTGCAAACATTTGTTGAAAGTTTCATAGAAGGTTGCTGCTCTTGTTCAAGCTGAAGCCCGTGTGAAAAAGGCCTATATTTGGCAGTATGCAAGATGCACTTGGAGTTGAGGAAAAGTTGGAATGGAGAGTTTAGTTCCTCTTTAAGCCCATATTTTTAATAAGTATTTATGGCCTTCAAACCTAGAACGAGAGTCACTTTCATAAAAGTTAGATATTTTATACTGAATGCTGGATATTTTATGACAGAACAGCTGTTTTTCTATGAAAATTATGCCTACAAAAAAAAAAAACAAAAAAAAAATGTATATATACATTTCCCACAGCGATCAATGAACTGTCATTTCTGCAGACAAAGGCATGGCAACTAAACAAGGATTCTATTTATCTATTATTTACAAAAAGACAAATTTTCTTGTTGACACTTTTCATTTGTCGGTCTAACAGACTTTTCAGAAATGCAGAATTACCTGACTCTGGCATGTTGTTTGTCCTCCAATCACCCATAGCCTGCATAAATTAGGTAGATGACTATTACAACGTAGGTAACACAAATAATTCATCTATGCAGACATTTCCTGAAAAGAAAAAAAAAAACAAAAAACAGACTTTAGAAAAAAAATTTGGACAACACTGAACATTCTAGATTGTAAGCTCTAACAAGCAGGGCCCTCTGATTCCTCCTGTATTGAATTGTATTGTACTTGTACTGTCCTCCCTCATGTTGTAGAGCACTGTGTAAACTGTTGGCGCTATATAAATCCTGTATAATAATAATATAACAACATGCAACGTATTTTTCATTGCTAGAGGGATTAAAGTAATTGTAAATGAATTTTTTTTAATTTACAAAAAAACAAAAGTTTATTGGTGGAACTAGATGGACTTGTGTCTCTTTTGAACCTGACTGTAAAATCCAGTTTATACTTAACTCTGTGCAATGGAATTGCAAAGGGGGCATATCAGAGCTCAACTTGAGCTGAATATATCACTTTTGTTGGTAAAAAAAAAAAAAAAACACACACACAACCATTCCCCTCTGGATAATCTATGTACATTACAAGGATTTTAACAAACTTTGTATCAGATTACTACTTTTTGTTATTCTGGGAAAAAAAAAAAAAATCACTGTGTTCCTCTGTGCCAAGTGAATATAATGGAAGTTTCATAATTATCGATCATCTGCTGCACCTGTAGGGCTCTAATGAGGAAAGCTGCAGGGCCTGCATCAGGGTGGATTTGAAGTAAAAAGGCTTGATTTAAATCATTATTTTCAAAGAGCAACTGTCCGACCCGCTGTTGACTCACCGACAGTTCCGTTCACTTTAATGGGATGACTGGTGATGTGGCAGTGACACAACAAGGTGAGGGACGTGGCGGCAGCAGGTGAGGTGATGCCCGCTAACAGGCGCTGCCACAATGGATCTGAAAAGACAGGTGCTCTTTAAAATGTAAGGACTCATTCTTTCTGGTAGTTAGAATCTTTAATACTTGCAAGCAAGAATAATAAAGGTGTCAGGTTAGAAAAACAGCAATATCAGAACCGATTCAATCATACAGTTTGCAGTGTACATAGATTTGCAAAACAATGGGATAAAGGAATATTCCTGAACTTTGTTTTATCTCATGGTTAATGTGAGATTGTGTGAATGCATCAATCGGCTTGCAGAGCTTGGATTCATTGAATGAGTTTACCAAAAATGGTAATATTGCAGAATATACAGCCTCATGCTACATAACTAAGCTCCATTTCATGCTGAATAAACTCAATTATTAATGTATCTTATATAGAAAACTATCTTTAGATAGATTTTTACTGTAAAAACCATTAAAATAAATTTGATTATCAAAAAATAAATAACTAAATTTGATAAAAAAAAAAAAAAAAAAAAAAAAAGAGAATAGATTTAAAATAAATAAAATAATCAGATTTTAGATTTTTTTTTTTTTAAAAAACATTGATTTAAATCCACCCTGGCCTGCATCCCTTTGGATGAGATTTCCTATTAGGAGTATCTCACCAAAAGTGACATTTTTGTTGCAGGAGATGCCTGAAATCTGACTTGTATCTTAGTGCACAGTTCTGGGAAAATCAGTGAGCCAATCACACAAAGCAGGAAATCTGTATATTCTGTGTACAGAACACCTCCAGGTAGCCAAATTGCATTGCACTTTACAAAAAATGACAGCGGCTGCAGCTTGAAAAGGAAAGGTAATTTTAAATAAAGAATGTTACCCCAACATTTAATATTTATGATATGTGCCTACTGTCCTACATACTTGTGCTAAAAGTATCCCATTCTCTTTGTATAGTTTCCTTAGTGTGACATACCTGGTGATCCGGCCAGTCCCCCTGCTTGCATTATTTTATTTTTATTTATTTATTTCAGGTACTTATATAGCGCCATCAATTTACGCAGCGCTTTACATATATATTATACATTCACATCAGTCCCTACCCTCAAGGAGCTTACAATCTAAGGTCGCTAACTCACATTCATACATACTAGGGACAATTTAGACAGGATCCAATTAACCTACCAGCATGTCTTTGGAGGAAATCCACGCAGGCACAGGGAGAACATGCAAACTCCAGTGCTGTGGTCGGGATTCGAACCAGCGACCCTTCTTACTGCTAGGCGAGAGTGCTACCCACTACACCACTGTGCCGCCCATATTGCAAACTGACTATGCTAGGCATGAGCACATCCATTCCAGCATGGTCAGTTTTCTGGCTGTGCTGGGAGATCAGCCTGCCTGTTCTGCCTAACACCCCCTTTCCCCTTAATGGATAAGGTCACCTTTCTTCACCTTTTTTTTTATATATATATATATATATATATATATATATATATATATATATATATATATATATATATATATATATATAGCATTCATGTACTTTTTTTGCAACATTATCAAAAGGTTTCCATTAAATCTACAGTCATTTATTTCACTGTCCTCATCCAGGTTTCCAAACGTATCCATTACTTTTGCTTTACTTCCTGGTCAGACTATAGGTCATGACACAGGAAGGAGTTGACCAGCTGATCTCATTAGCACACACCCTGCATCATCCACCCTCCTACCTACCCAACCATTGCCAGCTGCATACTTTTTAAATGAAATGCAATCAGTGATCACCCTTCTCACCAAATACACAATATACAATCAGATTGCATAGTGTATGGCCATCTTTATACAAGTATATAGGAGGGAGCAGACAAACACTCAGCTGTCAATCCCAGTTCACATTTCTGCATAGCGGAAACTCGCATTCCCACATGCATTTGTGTTTTTTTTTTTTTTTGTTTTTTTTTTTTTTTTAGGGGGGGGGGGGGGGGGGGTCAGGGGTAGGCGTTTTGGACCATCCATTTTCAATCACCACACATAGGGCAGCCCATCCACCTTAATGGGCCGCCCTACACATAGCAATCATCCCAAAGAAGCTTTAGAACTTTTTTTTTTCTTTTTTTAGAGTGCAGCTGGTGCGTTTTTTTACTGTGATTTTTGCTGCGGCGCATTTCTGAAATGCAAGGAAATGCACAGATGTAAAAGGATCCTCATTGTTCTTGTGTCACCGCACAAATTTCACTTTCAGGCCCCATTCACATCTCGCATAGTAGGAGCGCACATTTTGTGGCTCGTTTTTCATGTGACGCACATAGTGCAGCCCGTTGATTTCAATGGGATGCAGTACACGTGGCTTATGGGACACCTTGGCGTTTTGGGGGTTGCACGTTGCAGCATTTGCCCCTCATTTTTTCACATGGCAAAATGTGCGTTTGTTCTGTGTTTGATGTGCTGTTAATTAATGGCACTGAAAACGCAACTAGATCATTTTAGGTGTATAAAGGTGGTCATACCCTATACAATCTGACTGCACAATCTCCTTTAGATTTAACAAATTTATATAATAGGAGGAAACCCCTATCTGGCCAACCACTCTGTATCCAATCAGGCAGGCCCTTGCATTACATAAATTGATGGCAGATCTAAAAGGAGATTGTACACTCAGATTGTATAGTGTATGGCCATCTTTATACACCTAAAATTACTAGTTGCGCTTTCAGTGCCATTAATTGTTAACGGCACATCAAGCAGAAGCAAACTTCTATTTTGCCATGTGAAAAAACAAGTGGCAAATGCTGCAAAACACACAGTTAAAAAAAAAAAAAACACGTAACCCACAAAATGCCAAAATGTCCCATAAGCCACAATTGAAATCAGCAGGCTGCCCTATATGTGTCACAGAAAAAAAAAAAAAAAAGACAAAACGTTCGCTCCCACTATGTGAGATGTGAATGGGGCCTGAAAGTGAAATTGGTGTGGTAACACAAGAACAATGAGGATCCATTCACATCTGTGCATTACAGAAATGCACTGCACTGCTCTGCAAAAAAACAAAAAAAAACAAAACAAAAATGCACCAAGCTCCAAAAAGTTCTGACGCTTCTTTGGGGCGATTGCTGCATGTAGGGCAGCCCACTCAGGTGGATGCTCCAAACCCCCCCCCCCCACTTAAAAAAATACAAACAACCACGCATGTGGGAATGCGAGTTCCCGCTATGCGGAGACGTGAGTGGGGCTTGATAGCCGAGTGTTTCTGTACACTCCCTCCCAAGGTTGCCAATGGCCAGTAAATTTACTGACAGTTTGTAAAAATCAGTGATTTTTTTTTGCAACTGCCAGTAAATATCAAGGACTGATCATGTCATGCTGTGTTGACTTTAAGTGTAAATCAAGCAAATTACTTTGTTATAAGTATTGTCAGGGTTTCCATATCATGTTTATACTGTTCAAATATTCACTGTGTTATACAAGAAAAAAAAGAGAGGGGCAAGTGGGACTTTAAATGAAGCATGTCAATTGAAAGTATAATAATGAATACATGTGAGTAGGTAAAATGATTGGATTTAATTAATAGTCAAGTCCATGATTTTGATGCATACAGTACCAATAAAGTAGTATAAATACAAACATAATCGCATGAATTGATATAAACGCATATTTAGCAGTAACAATCGAGGAAACTCAGTAGTGTAAACAAATCAATGGACATACATATATGCAATTCATAACAGAAGTACATGAATTAAAATCGCCAATCAAAATCACAAAATCGCATGAAATGAGAAAACTCAATAAAAAATTGATAAATGTCAGGGATATGATTTAGGCTTGATAGGGCATCCTTAGTTTGCGAACCCGACGCGTTTCTTGGCTTCTTGCCAGTCATCAGGGGTGGGATGCATAATTTAACTGAGGAAAACAAAAGAATATCATAAATATTGATACATGTGGAACCTCCGGCCAATAGAGAAAATCGTATCACAAATGTCCAAATTGTCTACTTTGAATAAAAAAGCTACTTACAAAAATAGCCCAAAAGTCAAGAGGGGTCACCAGCAATGGGATCTGTTAGGGTGTGAGATATAACCGTCTCAACCGGGGTTGAGGCAGGGCACCGACCATCCTTCCAAAGTAATTGGAGGGTGGGCCAGGAGAGACCACAGCCGACTGATTCCTGAGCCCTCAGTATGTTGGTCAATGAGTTGTAAATGGGAAAATCTGCAGAAAAAAAAAAAAAAAATATGGTGTGTCAAAGGAAGTAAAACTGGAGTAGAAAGTGTTGGATGAATGAAATGACTGAAAGAAATATGTGCTTGGTGCATATAAAAAAGTAAATGTGTAAAAAATAGGATAATAAGGAGAAATGAAATGGATGCATGAAAGTGCACATGAAAAAGGATAAGTAAAGAAACCCATAGGGAATGTGTGAAGATAGAGGATGTCCTGCACTGGGTAAATAGGTGAGAGGATGGGAATATGTGTACTGTAAGCAGAAAAGAAGATGTAAAAAATATATATTAATTACCCATGTGTTGAATAGTGGCTGCTTAACAGAGCGATCCTTTCCCAGTGAAGCACAGTGAGGGAGTGAACCGTCAGTCTGTCGGTCCCAGCTGATATACTCTGGCCCTGGGCGGGTCCCTGCCAGCGTCATGCATGACGTCATTGGTAGCTGAGAGATGAGAGAGCAATCACAGCTGAGAGTAACTCAGTGGATGTCTACTCATCACAGCTGTAGGCGTCAGATGGAGAAAAAACAAAACCCAGCTCACACCTTGCGGCGTCAATTGATGCCACTTGGGGGGCCATTTTGTGCATGGCGCCGATGCGTTGAGATCGGGCCCCAACCGCCCCGAAATGCATGAGGGGAGGTGGGGAGGGAGCTGAGCGCATCGCAACCCCGGACAAAGAGACTGCAAAATATCAAAACACTCCAGCCCATGTGCTGGATTTAAATCAATAAGTGGATTCCAGGGAATAAAGACCCTGGAGTTGGTACAAAATAGTTCTCAATAGACTCAAGGGAACACATGTAAAAATATGTTATGTAGTCACAGACTGTTACTCTGTTGGAAAATAAGTAACGGAAAAAAATATGGTGTGTCAAAGGACATTTGTGATACGATTTTCTCTATTGGCCGGAGGTTCCACATGTATCAATATTTATGATATTCTTTTGTTTTCCTCAGTTAAATTATGCATCCCACCCCTGATGACTGGCAAGAAGCCAAGAAACGCGTCGGGTTCGCAAACTAAGGATGCCCTATCAAGCCTAAATCATATCCCTGACATTTATCAATTTTTTATTGAGTTTTCTCATTTCATGCGATTTTGTGATTTTGATTGGCGATTTTAATTCATGTACTTCTGTTATGAATTGCATATATGTATGTCCATTGATTTGTTTACACTACTGAGTTTCCTCGATTGTTACTGCTAAATATGCGTTTATATCAATTCATGCGATTATGTTTGTATTTATACTACTTTATTGGTACTGTATGCATCAAAATCATGGACTTGACTATTAATTAAATCCAATCATTTTACCTACTCACATGTATTCATTATTATACTTTCAATTGACATGCTTCATTTAAAGTCCCACTTGCCCCTCTCTTTTTTTTCTTGTATATATGAACCCGGGATGGAAGCATGCCATTGATATTTAGTTCATGCGACTGGTCACTTTCTTTTGTTTATATATTCACTGTGTTAGTTTTCAATAGGAGTTCTGTCATTTCTCAGGTTGCCAGGAAAAAAAAAAAAAAAAAAAAAAAGTGCTCCGTCAGTAAATTTTCCATGTTTTGTCAGTAAAGAAAAGCTGCGGGAGGTTGGCAACCCTGCACCCTCCTATCTACTTGGATGAGGACAAATGAAGTAAGTGACTGTAGATTTAATGGAAATCTTTGATATTTTTTGCAAAAAAAGTACATGAACGCTATATTGGTACATAGGGGAGCAGGAATTTGGGGGGGGGGGGGGGGGTTTAAACAAAAAGGTGAACTTAGCCTTTAAACAGCCATTCAGTGCACTGCTGTTTCTCCATCCCACCTCTCCAAGCCCCTTACGCAGCTGAGAACAGAGGTTATCTACTCACATAACAATAAAATATACACTGTATACAAAAATGTTGTGCCTTTGATTTCTATGGGTTGTAGTACAAGGTAAGGGCTCCCATATAATTCAAGTTACAATGCTAGGGCTTAATGACAGGTTTACGTTAAGCCTCTTCTCTTGTCGTGAACAGAAGCACATGTTCCTGGATCCTAAAACTGGGCAGAATAGGTGACGGACTTCTGTCCTTTGTCCAGTCCGGTCTCATCACGAAGCTCTTCCTGAACAAGGAGATCAGCAGTCCATACATAACAAAAGACACACACCAAAGCTCCAACTACTAGAGACCTGCGGAGGATACACTATATACAGCATCAGCTTAATCTTGTGTTTAGTACATTGTGTACAACAATTCACATCCCTTTATCCTGATGAGGATCAGAGGGCACAGCACCAGTCATTCCACAAATAGCAGCCCTCCAATCTACTTAAATCCACTCGCCTTTGTCCGGTAATCCCTCCATATGGCTCAGCATAACTCCCCGCTCTCAGCTATCCCAGTACACAATCAGACCGTCTGGTTACAGATCATTAATTGTGGGTACATTATTAAAACACAGAAGGGGAAATGTTAGCGATGGATAATGATACCTTTGATAAATATGAAGTCTTGTGGTCGATTTGGATCCACTTCTATGGTGAACAGGAGATAATATCACCTCCTGGTGGGTCAGAGACTTCACCTTCCTAGTCCTCACATAGGACAGTGCAGTAACCCCATAATACTTCCCCAGACCCCTCCCGAAGGTTGACCTCAGTACATCACTTTGGCATATCGCCCTTTTATTTCCCTATCTTAATTAAACTTTGGCCTGTTGCCTTTTCAGTCCCAAAGATTTGTCCAGGGTGCATAAAAAAAAAAAAAAAAAAGTTGGATTTTTTTATTTCAAATAGTTAATTTTTTTTATAAAATGTAATTGAAATTAAATGCTTTTGGGAGTAAAAAAAAACTACGCAATAGTTTTCTATTTAAGTTACATTAATAATTCAGTTTATGCAGCATGCAATGGAGCTTAGTTATGTAGCATGAGTGCCGGTTCATACTACAGCAACTTGGGATCCGACTTATCAGACCTCAAGTTGCTGGACATAAGAAATTCCATTGAAGTGAATGAGAGCCGTCTTAATTGTACACTACTGAAGTTGCTCCGGCAACTTGAAGTCGCACTGTAAGTTGCGCAAAGTCACACTGAAGTCGCCTCCAAATCGCCTTGCAAAGTCGCACTGTAAGTCGGGTTGCCCCTGTGTGAACCGAGCCGGAGGCTGTATATTCTGCAATATTTAAATTTTTGGTATACTCATTCAATGAATCCAAGCTCTGCAAGCCGAGATAACATGCTAAATTAACTTAAACTAACTAAACTAAAAGAAACAAAAGAATTTGATTAGTTCTCCAACTATGTGTGATTAACCTATGAACCTAAAATCGGTTCTGATATCGCTGTTTTACTAACCTGACAGCTTATTATTCTAAATAGGAAACCTTTATTTTGTTTGCAAATAATAAAGATTCTAACTACTAGCAAGCATAAGTCCTTACATTCAAAGAGCACCTGTCATTTCAGATCCATCTTGGGAGCCGTTAGCGGGCATCCACTCACCTGCTGCCGCCATGTCCCTCACCTTGTTGTGTCACTGCCGCATCACCAGTCATCCCATTAAAGTGAATGTGACTGTCGGCGAGTCAATAGCAGGTCAGAGGATGAGCCGCTGCGGGACAGATGACAGGTGCTCTTTAAAAATTATGATATAAATCAAATCCTTTTACTCGTAACTTAAATCAAAATCTACCCTGGATTCACCTTTACCTCGTCTCTCTTTTCTAGGTCTTTAGCTCTTTTCTTTCTCTTCCCGGCCATGTTTGGTCTTTCGCTCCCCTTCTTGCCTCTGGTTTAAGTTTTTTATGATCAGACAAATAAAATTACATACAGTGCCACAACAGTACATAAAAGGATCCATACTAGTACATTATACCTGACCCTCAGTATGTATTTAGCAAATATAATTTGGGTATAATACATGACCACTAAATGCACTCTCCCAATACCTATTGCAGAGCAGCAGTGTACAACAAAACCTGCTAAATACCATTTTTCCTTGTTTGGTCCTTCTTAACCACTTCCCGCCCGTGCTATAGACGAATGACGGCTACAACGCGGGCCTTAATTGCCAGGAGGTCGTCAATAGACGTCCTCCTGTGCATGAGCTGCCTGCGCGCCCCTGGCAGGGCGTTCTCTGTGATCACCGAGTCAATGAGACTGATGATCCGAGACTTGGATGATCACAGAACTGAGTAAGTGGCCGACTCCGGCCCCTTACCACGTGATCAGCTGTCAGCCAATGACAGCTGATCACGTGATGTAAACAGAAGATCGGTAATCTGCTTTTTTTTTTTACTCACGCTGATAGCGTGAGGGAAAAAAAAGCCAATCACCGGATTCTGACAGAGGGACATCGTCCCGAACAGGGAGAGGCACTGCTGCCATGCAGTGCCCTCCAGTGCCACCTACAGGTGCATATCAGTGCTGCCTGCCAGTGCCCACCAGTGACACCTACCAATGCCCACCAGTGACACCTACCAATGCCCACCAGTGACACCTCAGTGCTGCCTTATCAATGCCCATTAGTGACACCTCAGTGCTGCCTTATCAATGTCCATTAGTGACACCTCAGTGCTGCCTTATCAATGTCCATCAGTGCAGCCTATCAATGAAGAAGAAAAATTACCCGTTTTCCAAGTTTATTAACAAACATTGAAACTTTTTTTTTTTCCTTGTTTGGTCCTTCTTAGAGGTACAACTTGCTCACAATGCACGTGACTTATATTTTGCAATGGCCTCGATTCTTGTCCCCTGTGTGTATATATATTATTCAAACAATAAAGATATTTTCACCACTAAAACACAGAAGAGATATTAAAATTGAACTACAACCAAACAGCTAATTCACATACAGGTGAAATCCTGTTCAGTCACTTTTGCAATGTATCCATCCCTACTACATTGTATAACCTGGGGATAAAGTTGAAAAGCATTTTAAAACAGATCTCAAGCCATGGGTGGAGCAGGAGGGGGAAGGATTAGAGCCTCTGGCAGGTTTTTACTGCTATCCAGAGCTCCTCACTTCTTGTCCTACGTTTTTTTTTTTCGTAGAGCATGAGAAAACTAGAACACCTGTCAGGTTTTAGATCTATCCATGTCTTGGTGCCCAAAACTTGTAAAGTCGTGGCCAAACATTTTGAGAATGACACAAGTATTACATTTTCACAAAGTCTGCTGCCTCAGCTTTTATGATGTCAATTTGCATATACTCCAGAATGTTATGAAGAGTGATCAGATGAATTGCAATTAATTGCAAAGTCCTTCTTTGCCATGAAAATGAACCTAATCCCATAAAAAAAAAACGTTTCCACAGCATTTGTGAAGAAGGCTTCAGGGCACCCAGGAAAGTCCAGCAAGCGCCAGGACCGTCTCCTATCGTTGATTCAGCTGTGGGATCGGGGCACCACCAGTGCAGAGCTTGTTCAGGAATGGCAGCAGGCAGGTGCGAGGACATCGGCACACACAGTGAGGAGAAGACTTTTGGAGGATGGTCTGGTGTCAAGAAGAGCAGCAAAGAAGCCACTTCTCTCCAGGAAAAACATCAGGGACCGACTGATATTCTGCAGAAGATACAGGGATTGGATTGGTGAGGACTAGGGTAAAGTCATCTTCTCTGACGAATCCCCTTTTCCGGTTGTTTGGGGCATCTGGAAAACACATTGTCTGGAGAATAAAAAGGTGAGCGCTACCATCGGTCCTGTGTCATGCCAACAGTAAAGCATCCTGAGATCATTCATGTGTGGGGTTCCTTCTCAGCCAAGGGAGTGGGCTCACTTACAATTTGCCTAAGAACATAGCCATGAATAAAGAATGGTACAAAAATATCCTCCGAGAGCAACTTCTCCCAACTATCCAAGAAGAGTTTGGTGACGAACAATGCCTTTTCCAGCATGATGGAGCACCTTGCCATAAGGCAAAAGTGTAAGTGGCTTGGGGAACAGAACATCAACATTTTTGGGTCCATGGCCAGGAAACTCTCCAGACCTTAATCCCATTGAGAACTTGGTCAATCCTCAAGAGGCGGGTGAACAAAAAGTAAATAAGTAAATAAACCAACACAAATTTGGGCAAACTCCAAGCATTGATTAAGTAAGAATGAGCAGCCATCAGTCAGGATGTGGCCCAGAAGTTGATTGACAGCACACCAGGGCGAATTGCAGGAGGTCTTGAAAAGAAGGGTCAACACTGCAAATATTGACTTTTTGCATAAACTTAATGTGATTGTCAATAAAATCCTTTGACACTTATGAAATGCAGGCAGTTATACTTCAGTATACCATGGTAACATCTGACAAAAAGATCTAAAAACACTGAGGCAGCAGACTTTGTGAAATGTAATATTTGTGTCATTCTCAAAACTTTTGGCCATGACTGTATACAAGCCAGTAGGTGGATCACGCCTGCCTTTTTGTTACACAAAGCCACAGGTTTTAATTGTGAAACATTACAAGCCTGGGCATCGTGCGGGCCAGCATCCTAATATCATCGATTGATAACGAGGATATCGGGCAATGCACAGCATCCTTGTTTGATCCCTCACCCCTCTGTCAGCACTGGGGCCACGTTCGTTGCATGGGGTAGAAAAAACGAGCGAGAAGAAATGCCAGAATACTAGTCAGTGCCAGTGTGTGAAAGTATCTGTCTTGTAAGAATAAATCGCCTCTAATTTGGGGTGTCCTATGTGTGTGGATGTTGCTGCATTATGTGCAACAATTCGTTCAAGGTCTTACATTTTAGAATGAGGTGCCTCCAGACCGAGCATAACCATAAAGGGTGCCTTGACTTGAGAGAGGCTGTCATAATGTAATAGTTATATTGCCGATTACAGCACAAAGGATCACTCCGTTAAGTCTTTAAAAACAATGGATTCAGTGACAAAGAAAAAAAAAAAAATCATGTATAGGCAATAACTCTGCAGCTAACCCCTAAATGTTCCAACACTAAAAAAACAAAGGATGCAGTTGGCAGGCTCAAACCATTGTACATCATACTAACCTGTCAAACTTCATCAAGTACCAATCAATGAATGACGTGGCCTACAAGAACGTTGCGAAGCAGACTTGAAACTTTCACAGACCACAAGCTCCTATAAATCAAAGTCTCACCACTATGACAGTCTCATGGATCCAATACACAGTATTTAAATACAACACTAAACAGAGACAAAGCGACTTACTGTTGTGTAAATGAGCAGACGTCAATGACAGGAGCAGTGTGCAATCTCCTCCAGCACCTAACACCCTGCACTAGGAGATAAGGAGCTTACACTGAGCCCAGCCCATGTACAGTCCCCTCCTTATACTAAAGGTCAGCAACAAAAACCCTTCCTAGTCACTGAGGCTTGAATTCTACCAGGATGACGGCTCTTTCCATTCACCTGCAAGCTAACTCGTCCACCTGTTACACGCTGTATATTTCTCTCTTGCTTCCCCAGGCTCCTTGTTTTCTCACCTGCTAAATGCATCATGAGATTGTCATGCTGGATCGTTTATTTTATTGATTGCAATAGGAAAAGACTTATTGGGCTGCAGCAGGAAGAGTACGACTCCACAGCAGTACTGGTCTACTTCCTTTCATTTTTCATGGGCTCCCATTAAAGTTTATGGAGCAAAAAACACAAAAGCACAATCACACTTTAAAAAAAAAAAAAAAAAAGCACCTATACCAAACACACATTATGGGGTTGATTACTTAGGCCCCTTAAGCCTTAAAACTGGGTGAAAAATGCTTTTAAAAAATACAAGAAAAATGCATGCCAATGCAAACGAACAAGTGTGAACCTAGCCTTAGGCCCCTTTCACACGGACTGTACAATCAGGTCCACCTATCTTTTTTTTTTTGGTGGACCTGATGGGACCTTGCTCTCTCCCCTATGGAGCGGTGGATTTTAGCAGACACATGTCCGCTGACTATCCGATTCCATCATGTCCACCAAATCCAGACGGATGGTGGTCCTATTTTCCACAAACACGAATGTAGTGATGTACTATGAGATATTTCAGCTCTTGAGCACCACCCTTTGGGCCCCTTCTGCTAATTTTGTGTTTGGTGAGCATTGATTCCGAACATGAGTGTTTGCACTTTCGACTTGTGTGACGGACTTGTGTACAGACGATACGAAAATCAGACAACAGACCGTTTCCAATCGAAAATTTACTAGTCTACCATCCAACATTTGTTGGCCGAAAGTTGGACAACAATTGTCAAAAGAAGCGTACTAACAGTAAGATTTTAGGACAACAGTCTGTCAACAGACAATCCCCTGCCAACAATCGTACCGTGTGTACGAGACTTTAGAATCACTTGTGCCCTATTTGAAATTTCCCCTGAGCAGGATTCATTATATCGGATCAAAGGGAAAAAAAAAAATAAATAAATAAAAGGATGGCCAACACAGGAAAAAAGTAATCTAATAAAATAAAAGTCTAGTAAAATTAATAAAAAAAAAAATAAAAAAACCTACAAAGAAGCCAGCCTTAAGAATATTTGTTCTTTACTGGCTTGAGTAGGCACCAAAACACAGTACGGTCTCCGAGGATTTTGGGGGCCACATTTTAAGTGCCAAAGGGCAAAATGTGGCCACTGGGCTGCAGGTTGGGCATCAGGGCTCTAAAACATTGTATGTATCCACCAATGTCCTGGACTCATAGAACCCATCCCTGAAAATTAATCTTAGGTGGTACGAAGCTCATCTCTTAAAGCATTGCTTAGACACCTGCAACAAACATACGTATTCACCAATCATAAATCCCTTTACAAATCGTACACTATAAAAAAAATGGAAATGCTAATTCTGGATACAGGAAGCCCTTATATGGACAATGACCCCGCCATCAAGTTGTAGGTAAAGCTGCAGATTGTGACACATTATTTACAGACATCAGCTGTATAAACACCGGGGAATGGAGGAATACAGCTGTCACTCTGGCCAGCAATGCGACTTGTCAAAAGGGCAATGGAATGGTGGGGGGGGGGAGGGGGGCACTACTACAATCAAGTGTTATATATCACAGGACTGGACTGATGACAGGCAAACACCCCAAGACTGATAAAAGGTCAGAGACTGGATCTTGCAGTATCAGCATTACTACAATTTGTAAAAGTGAAGGTATCGCCTTTTTTCACCCTGCAGTGAAGAACCGCAAACCTCTACTCTAATGCCCCGTACACACAATCGAATTTTCCGACAAAACAGTGGATTTTTTTTCCGACGGATGTTGGCGCAAACTTGTCTTGCATACACACGGTCACACAAATGTTGTCGGAAATTCCGACCGCCAAGAACGCGGTGACGTACAACGAGCCAAGAAAAATGAAGTTCAATAGCCAGTGCGGCTCTTCTGCTTGATTCAGAGCATGCGTGGAACTTTTGTGCGTCGGAAATGTGTACACACGATCGGAATTTCCGACAACAAAAATTTGAGAACCTGCTCTCAAACATTTGTTGGCGGAAATTCCGACAACAAATGTTCTATGGAGCCTACACACGGTCGGACTTTCCGACAACCAGCTCACAGCCAACATTTGTTGTCGGAAAATCAGATCGTGTGTACGCAGCATTAGAGTGCTCCTAACACTACTGATCCCTCAATCCACACAGAAAGACTTTCCTAATGTAAAAAACGAATGAAAATGATATATGTTGCAGTTTAACATTCATCTGTCTTTGATGCTTATCATTCTCACCTGTTGATCGTACAAAGCATCGCACTTCCTTAGAGTAGAACTATAGGCAAAACATTTTTTTCCCCATTTTTGATAGAGTTAGGCCTCATGTACACTGCTGTTGGTAAACGGACGTTTAGGATCAGTTGGGCATTTTTTTCAGCTGCCCCTGAACTCTCCTCTATGTTATCTTATCAGTACATGTACACAGGGGCGTTAAGGCTGGATTCACACCTATGCAGTTTGTGTTTTTGCATTTTGCAGATCTGCACTACAGAACGTGTTCCATGGAAAAACCATGTTGAATGGACTGTAGAGCAAAGCTGCAAAATGCAAAAACACTAAAACTGCATAGGTGTGAATCAAGCCTTTTAGTCATAAGGGAGGGTTATAACCCACATCAGATTTTCATTCGTCATCTGTGTCCCATTGTGCAGATTTCCCTTCACTTCCTGTCCCATAGCCAAAACAGGAAGTGAGAGGAAATCCCTACAAATTACGGGAATCCCTTGGGGACCGCATTGGAAGATTTCTTCTATTACTTTTCTGGGGACAACCCAAAATTTGGGATTTTCTTTTACTTTGAATGATAATGGTACACAGGACAATAGAGGCGTTAAATCTCCTTAGCTGGGACACACACAGCAATAAAAACCTGACAGATGTTCTAACCCCCCTCCACTATCTAAAACTAAAAAAATGTTTTGCTGTTAGTTATACTTTAGGCTGGGTTCACACCATTGCGAATTGGATGTGGTTATCTGCATCCAATTTGCAATAGCAGAAGATTTTGACTGGCTCTCTATGGAGCCAGTTCACATATCTCCGCTGCGGCTTTGGTGCAAATTTGCACAGGAGCCTTGTGCGTCTTTTGGTCCATTTCAGCACAAAATTCGGGACCTAAAACGGTGAACCAGGACGCTCCGGACCCCTGCTGGGAGCCGCATCGGTATTAGGTGTGAACCCAGCCTTAAAGGGCAAGTTCACCTGTACAGAAAAATCTGTAACATGAACTTACACTGGACCCCCCTCAGCTTAATCTCCTAAACGTACTCCATAAAAGTATGTATAGGAGGTATTCTAATTGGTTGGTGCCGTCCCATGGGTGGTGGCAACCAATCAGATCTATCAGCACTGAAGAGGAGAGAAAGGTGTGGGGATTTAAAATCTTCGGACCGGTAAAGCAGCTATACGATGTGTCAGTATGGGAGCTCACCGGCCTCGGGTACAGCAGGACCGGTTGTGATGGGGAGGGGGGGTCCAGTGGAAGTAGTTCACCTTACAGATTTTCTGTAAATGTGAACTTGCACCTTAAGGCCCTATACACACTATTAGATTTTCTGTAGATTTTTGTCTTCAGATTTACCAAAACCATGTAGTACAAGGGCCTGCCTGATTGCATACAAATTGAAACTCTTAAGGTTTGACCTCATATTATATGGTTTTGGTAAATCCTGAAGACAAAAATCTGCAGAAAATCTAATCGTGTGTATGGGGCCTAAGGCTGGGTTCACCCCTATGTGAATTGGATGTGGGTTTCCCCGTATCCAATTCACATAACAGGAGTGTGTGCCCAACTCTCAATGGAGCCGGTTCACACAGCTCCGGGGCAGTCGCGATGCACATATGGAAAGGGTTCTGTGTGTCTTTGGCTCCATTTCAGGCCTGAAATCCAGCAAAAATCCAGACCCCATTCGCCCCTTAAACAGAGAACAGGGACACACCTGCTATGACTCCGCAGATAGTGTGAACACAGCCTGAGATCCGTGGTCACATTGTGAGTTACATCTATTGTGCCCACTCAATATAAAACCCTGCAAGCAAATGTGATCATGTGATGAATCAGCTGCAACTAGAGCTGTGCATCCAGACAAATAGGCCCTTGCAGTACTTAGCTGCAGGTAAGTGAAGTTCAGTGTAGGAAAATATATAAAGTAATACACCTGAGAGCCAATAATATGAATACTGATTAAATGCTAGGGGGGAGAAAATCTGGGGGAATTGTGGATGGATCAGGATCTGGGGGTGCTAGTAGATGACAGACTCAGTAATAGCATACAATGCCAAGCTGCAGCAAGCGAGGCCAGCAGAATATTAGTGTGCTAAACAGTAGAGAGAGAGCCAGCAACACTGAGATCCTTGAAGTGTAGTTTATTGCTACATCAGAGTGACAATAAAACAATAAGGCTGACGCGTTTCGGCAGAAGCCTTAGTCATAGCAGAATATTAGCGTGCATCAGGCCTCTTGCACACGATACTCCTGTTCGAGCATCTACTTTTTTCAAAAGTTTTTTTTTTCTATTTGTATGTATTTTCGCGTAATTTTCCTGCACAAACTAAATCTCGCGTTTTTGTTCTGCACAGTATGTAAATGGGAATTTGCGCACATTTGTGCACAATTGCACCATTTGCGCATATGGAGGTGTAAAATTACTGATCAAAAAAATGCAGATTTTTCAAAAAATACACAGTGCTTGTTTACGCACCTGTGTGCATACGTACATTACAATTAATGCGCTGTATTTTTAAGAGGTCTTAAAAAGGTTCTCTACTCCAGAGAGAAAAAAAAAAAAAAAACTATAATTCCAACACTTTCCACAACTCTGGTTCGGCCGCATCTTAAAGTGGAGTTCCTCCCAAAAAGTGGAACTTTGGCTCATTTGTCTTCTCTCCCCCTCCGGTGCCACAATTGGCACCGGAGGGGGGGGGAGTGGGGACAGGTATCCTGTTCCCACTTCTGGGACTTCTGCGGCCCGTGACATCACCGCGGGGATCCCTCCTCCTTCTCTCCGTCGCCGGGCCAGTAGGAGAGAGGAGCGGGGCCTCGTGCATGCGCAGTAGGATTTCCGGCGTGAAGCTGTAAAGCTACACTGCCAGGTTCCCTTACCAGCAATGGCGGCGGCAGCACCCGATAGATGATGGAAACATGAGCTGCGGTGCCGACATCGCTGGACTCCAGGACAGGTAAGTGTCCTATTATTAAAAGCCAGAAACTGCAGTATGTGTAGCTGCTGGCTTTTAATTTTTTTTTTTTTTTGGGGGGGGGGGGGGGGGGCGGAACACAGCTGTAAAGTGATTGTAAATGATCACCTTCTAAAACAACCCATTCAGTTTAAAATAGAAATGAAAGGCGGCAGAACATTTTTGTATAGATATTAAAATAAAAAAAATCTAAACACCTTTTTCCATTTTTTATAAGTGATCACATTCCCTCTGTTCTCAGCTGCATAAGAGATGGGGGAGGAGAAGCAACAACACACTGACCTTCCCAGTAAATAGCTGTGCAGCGGGGGGGGGGGCATGTCAGGACAAGTTTGATCTTTGGAGGAGAGCAGGCTCAGTTCCCAGCATGGCTAGAGAACTGACCACTATGTGTTCTCCTGCTCAGTGTGGTCAGGTTTTAATAGGAAAGCAGAGGGACTGGAAGGAACACCAAAGATTTCTCAGAAAGGAAGCAATACAAAGAACAGGATACTTTCTCATACAAGTACATGGTACAGCAGGCACAGATCAGGAATATAAAGTGCTGGGGTAACAAATGCTTTAAGTATTCTGTTCAGTTGTGGTCTCCAGTCCTCAGGAATGATGTGCTGGAACTGGAGAAAATCCAGAAAAGAGCAACACAGCTAATAAGAGGACTGGAGGGCCTCAGTCATGAGGAACGACTACAAACATGAAAGGTATTCTCCCTGGAGAAGAGACATTAATGTAAAGATCTGATAGTGATATACTGTACAAATCCTTGATTGGGGACTCTAACATTGGGGGGAAATGATTTAACTGAAGACGTGGCCATACAATGAAGGTAGATGGAAAGTGGTTCAATCTTAAACTGCATAGGGTTTTCTTTACTGTAAGAGCAGTAAGGAGTTGAAACTCCCTTCCACAGTTGGTGGTGTCGGCGCGGAGTGTAGATCAATTCAAAGAAACTTTTGGATGTGCTTCTTAAGCCTTGTACACACGGGCCACAAATTGGAGGAAATCGGTGAGTTTGGGAAGAAGCAGCCGACTTTCAGCCCGTGTGTACGCCATCTGTCCTGCAGAATCCGGTCTCACAACAGACTTCTGTCTAACGGGCATTGTGGAAAACCAGCATCCGACCAGCACTGGCAGCCAATGGCAGCGGGGACTTGTAGTTTATTCATTTACAGATCTCTGTAAAACGAATGATGTGGCTGTGTGGGAGGAGTAGCGTCTGCAGGGGAGGGGAACCCCCACCTGATGTCACGAGGGGGATAGCAACCCCCACCTACTGTCAGGGGGCGGGGTGAAGCAGTGGCTGTGGGGGGAGAAGGACCCCAGCTGCTGTTACGAGAGGAGGGGGGGGGAGCAGTGGCTGCAGGGAAGAGGGACCCCTACCTGCTGTCATGAGGGGGGGTGGGGGTGCATCAAAGCAGTTGCAGGGGATAGCAACCCTCACCTCCTGTCATGGGGGGGGGGGGGTAAAGCAGTGGCTGCAGGGAAAAGAGACCCCCCCACCTGCTGTCATGGGGGGGGGGGGGTGAAGCACAGTAGCTGCAGTGTATAGCATCCCCCAGCTGCTGTTATGGGTGGGAAGAGTTGGCGAAGCAGTGGCTGCAGGGGAGAGGAGTCCCCGGCTGTCAGGGTGGGGTGACTTCGGGTGGAGTTACCCCAAAGCCAATAACAGGCAGCAAAAGCCACATGTATGCAGCAGACACATATATGTGCAACTACAGGGTGGGGAACGCCTCCGCTGTCTGTGATTGGCTGAGGGCTTTGACAGCTTCCTAATGGGATTGCTTAGGCGGGGTCTGACTCCTCTTCCCTAGTTGTCACCAGAACAGGAGGTGAAGGGAAATCTATCAATGGGGGACACCTGTCCAAGAAGAGAACTGCCCTCACTTTGGGGGATTTCTTCTGACTTCCTGTTGTGTCTTTGGGACAGGAAATGAAGGGGAATGTCCTCAATGGGGCACAAATAAAGCTGGCAGGGATTGAACCCTCATGGAGTTCTGCAGACAGACATGACAGACATGACAGATGTGAACACAGAGCCCACAGCAGGGAATGTTCTGGAAGTCAGGCAGGGCGGACATGTTCTCAGCCTCTCCATAATCTGCAGATTAGTCCCCACACCCAGCCAAGCTGAGACCTGTAGTTCCTCAGTGCACCCCATCCCCCATAGAAGCCGGTACCTGTGTTCCCGCTCTCCCCCGGGCTGTGAAGATTACGGGCGGCCCGGGGCTGCTCGGCCTCCGGCGGTTTATAGTCTTGGGCCACTAAACTGCCGGCCCGAAGGCCTGAGCGGTAACTAGGCAACGGGAGAGCGGAGGGGCGGAGATAGAGGCCGTCACCAGGCAACCAGGGAGCGGAGGGGCGGAGAAACTAGCACCTGTTCCTTGGCGCGGAGAACGCCGGGAATTGTAGACGGCGAGTACCTGCTGTATGGCCCCGCCCACGTGTTCTGATGTGTGTCCATTACCAGAGCGGAGGAGGGGCGGGGCTGAGTGTCAGCGGTGTCTGTCATGTATGGAGCGGAGGGATGCGGGACATTGCTGGTCGAGGGAGGAGGGGCGCGATTCCCGATAATGGGGTGCTAATCCCTCCACTGACACCAATGAAGGATAACGAGTCCTCCCCCCCAGTGGAATTATTAATGAGGCGCTATTTTTCCCAAAGACACCAATCATGGGGCACTATCCCCCAACACACCAATCATATGATGTCATTGTTCCCACTGACATCAATCATAGGCAATTATCTTCCCCCTGACAATAATGTTGGAGCAGTATTACTTGTATACTGATGGTGGGGCACTCTTCACCCCAATAACACCAATAATGGGGCAACCTTCCTCCCGATAATACCAATGATTGGACACTATTCCTCCCAATGACTGGACACTATTCCTCCAAGTGACACCAATGATTGGACACTATTCCTCCCAGTGACACCAATGATTGGACACTATTCCTCCCAGTGACACCAATGATTGGACACGATTCCTCCCAGTGACACCAATGATTGGACACTATTCCTCCCAGTGACACCAATGATTGGACACTATTCCTCCCAGTGACACCAATGATTGGACACTATTCCTCCCAGTGACACTAATGATTGGACACGATTCCTCAAAGTAACACCAATGATTGGACACTATTCCTCCCAGTGACACTAATGATTGGACACTATTCCTCCCAGTGACACCAATGATTGGACACTATTCCTCCCAGTGACACCAATGATTGGACACGATTCCTCCAAGTGACACCAATGATTGGATACTATTCCTCCAAATGACATCAATGATTGGACACTATTCTTTCAAGTGACACCAATGATTGGACACTATTCCTCCCAGTGACACTAATGATTGGACACTATTCCTCCCAGTGACACCAATGATTGGACACTATTCCTCCCAGTGACACCAATGATTGGACACTATTCCTCCAAGTGACACCAATGATTGGATACTATTCCTCCAAATGACATCAATGATTGGACACTATTCCTCCAAGTGACACCAATGATTGGACACTATTCCTCTAAGTGACATCAAAGATTGGACACCACTCCTCCAAGTGACACCAATGATTGGACACTGTTCCTCCCACTAAAACCAATGATTGGACACTATTCCTCCAAGTGACACCAATGATTGGATACTATTCCTCCAAATGACATCAATGATTGGACACTATTCCTCCAAGTGACACCAATGATTGGACACTATTCCTCTAAGTGACATCAAAGATTGGACACCACTCCTCCAAGTGACACCAATGATTGGACACTGTTCCTCTAAGTGACATCAAAGATTGGACACCACTCCTCCAAGTGACACCAATGATTGGACACTATTCCTCTAAGTGACATCAAAGATTGGACACCACTCCTCCCAGTGACACCAATGATTGGACACTATTCCTCTAAGTGACATCAAAGATTGGACACCACTCCTCCAAGTGACACCAATGATTGGACACTGTTCCTCCCACTAACACCAATGATTGGACACTATTCCTCCCAGTGAAACAAATGACAAAGCACTATTCCTCCCAGTGACACCAATGATAGGGGACCATTCCTCCCAAGGACACAGATAATGGAGCACTATTTCTCCCACTGACACCATTGATAGGGCTCTATTCCTCCCAGTGTCACCAGTGGTTGGACACCAATGATAGGGGACTCATCTGTTCCTCATATAATTGCCTTGATCATTTGTAAATGTAGCAGTGCACAGAAAGCTCCAGTGGGTATAAATGATCATTCATCAGGGATGTTTTCATTCATTATGGTCCACTTGTATTGGGGACACACCCTTTGCTGAATTCTGGGTCATGTTCACACTGCTCCGACATGAAAGTTGCATGACTTCCAGTCCGACTTTGTCCTGCGACATCGATCCGACTTTAATGAAGAGGATCCAACTTGAGATGAGTTCCGCATTGGGTCTGGTAATGGATTTCTAGGCCAAATTTTAAAAAAATTTAAAAAACGGTGTGAGGTCCCCTCCCCCCAAATCCATACCAGACCCTTATCTGAGCATGCAGCTCAGCAGGCCAGGTAAGGGAGAGACGAGCAAGCACCCCCCCTCCTGAACCATACCAGGCCACATGCCCTCAACATGGGGGGGTGGGGGTGCTTTTTGGGCGGAGGGGCATTGCCACTTCAATAACGGGAACTTTCATCCCCTTCCTGCTCAGGCCAGTTTTCAGCTTTCAGCGCTGTCGCACTTTGACGATTGGGCGGTCATATAACACTGTACCCTTACTACATTTTTATCATTTTTGTTCACACAAATAAAGCTTTCTTTTGGTGTTATTTAATCACTGTTGGGTTTTTTATTTTTTGCTAAATAAATGAAAAAAAGACCAAACATTTTGAACAAAAACACATTTTTCCCCGTTTCTGTTACAGTTTTGCAAATAAATAATCTTTCTTCGTACATTGAGGCCAAATTGTATTCTGCTACATTTGTTTGGTGAAAATAACCCAAATCAGTGTATATTATTTAGTCTGTAGGAAAGACTAATGCTGCGTACACACTATCGGACATTCCGACAACAAAATCCTGGATTTATTTCAGACGGATGTTGGCTCAAACTTGTCTTGCATACACACGCTCACACAAATGCTGTCGGAAATTCCAAACGTCAAGAACGCGGTGACGTACAACACGTACGACGAGCCGAGAAAAATTAAGTTCAATAGCCAGTGCGGCTCTTCTGCTTGATTCCGAGCATGCGTGGAATTTTGTGCGTTGGAATTGTGTACACGCGATCGGAATTTCCGACAACGGATTTTGTTGTCGGAAAATTTGAGAACCAGCTCTCAAATTTTTGTTGTCGGGAATTTCGGCAACAAATGTCCGATGGAGCCTACAGACGGTCGGAATTTCCGACAATGAGCTCCCATCGAACATTTGTTGTCGGAAATTCCGACCGTGTGTACGCGGCAATAGAGTCCACAAACAATGGTAAATACAGTATATATGTCTAAAGAAATCGAGTAGTCCTGATGTACTGACGGCCCATCTTTTTTCTTGAGGCCCAAAAAACACCAGGACATTACAAATATCACCCAAGTGACACGTTTTTGGAAAGTAGACAGTCCAAGGTATTTAGTAAGAGGCATGGCAAGGTTTTTGGAATAGTTTTTTTTTTTTCATACTGTCACCAGTGCAGAACAGTGTTATAACATAATGGATGTAGCGATGATCGAGACATTGGTGACAGTTTGTTAAAAAAAATAATAATAATTTGTTTTCTTTTTTATTACATTTTTTTTCTTTTTTTCCAATTTTTTTTTTTTTTTTTTTACACACTGTGACCAGATTAATACAGTGGGGTTTATTTACTAAACGCAAATCCAATGTGCACCACAAGTGCACTGAAAGTGCACTTGGAAGTGCAGTCGCTGTAGATCTGAGGGAGACATCAGCATTTTTGCTTGTACATGATTGGATGATAAAGATCAGCAGAGCTTCCCCTCATTTCAGATCTTTCCCTCAGATCTACAGCAACTGCACTTCCCAAGTGAACTTGTAGTGTACAGTGGATTTGCCTTTAGTAAATTAACCCCACTGTTACCATAGCAAGATTGTACTACTCTGGAGAAGTGATCAGGATTTTTTTTATATTACACATTATGATTGCTTATACCAGTTAAAGTTTTTTTTTTTTTTTTTTGATGTCTGTAGAGTATAAGATTTCCTATAATTTGAGCCCAGTCTTCCCACAAAGAGTAAATCCAGCTCTGAGCAATCCTCTTTTATTGTTCAGTGAGATAAATATTGACAAACAGAGAAAAACTTTGTCAAATCCTCCCCCTTGCTGTGAGTGACAGGTGATTTACATATCTTGTGCACTAGACTAAGACATGCATTATTTTTTAATTCCCTCCCCCACTCCTTTCTTCAGTAGCTCTGCAAGGATTGGCTGTTCTACACCTCAGCATGATTTGTCATGCTGAAGTCATGTGGTTACTTTCCTGTCTTTTCACTGGATGTTAGAGATCATAGCAGAAGTTCAGTGTAAGAAATACACAGGAGAAAATGCATATTGACAAGGGGAGTGTAGAGGTGGGCGGGGAGTCTACTGACATCACGACTCCACCCACCGAGCTCCAGACAACAGACCCGCCCACAGAACCCGCCCACAGAATCTGTCTCATAACAGACAGAGGGGAGACATTTGACAGGTAAAGATACATGCAGGAGGCATGTATATCCTTATAGATAACCCCTATGGCAGTAGTTTAGAAAGGATGACATTGGGTTTACATCCACTTTAATTTCACTGTTATAAGCAACCATTTTTACTATTGTGGTTAGCTGTGATTGGCCACAGCTAATCACATGGTACAGATGTGCTGTGGTTGGCCCTGTCTATACCAAGTGATTACTGTGAACAATCACAGAGATCAACGCAATTGTACACATTGAATGTAGGCCATTTATTGTGTACAATTGTCATGTGATCTGCTGTGATTGGTCACAGTAATCACATGGTATGGGCAGTGGACAGTACACTGATCGGGTGGAAACAGCGGGTGACAGATCGTGCCACAGTCATATGATCTCCACTCGGAACGATGAACTGATTAAGAATGAATGGCACTGACCTGCATCTACTAAAGATCAGTGCATTTCTCTGCGAGGTATGTCATATATATATATATATATATATATAGTGGGCCATGTGCTTGCTCTCTTGCCGCAGGCTGAGGTCTGAGGATGTACTGCTGAAATAAGCTCTGGGTGTGGGCCCAGAAGCCTGTCTGGGGCCTACTAATGCTGAAGTTCTGAGGCTGTCTTGCCCGATGTGGTAGAAGCCGAGCTGAGCCCTCTTATGTAATCTATGGTGAATAAAAATCCTCTAAATACTTTCCTACAGAAAATGCTGCTCCAAGCACCCACAGAATATGGTCAGGTGAACATAAACCTAGGAATCTGGTCACATTATATCAGTCAAACTGAAGGACAGAGCCGTGGATTGGGCCCCTCTTCCTGAATGTCATTCCCCTAAGCTGCCCCAGTGTAGGTCATGTGACTATGTGCCTAGGCATTTTGTCGTATATTTCTGAATGTCAGGGCAGCCTGGAACAGATTTTTGCAGGACTCAACAGTACAAAGATTTTTAAATATCATTTTTTACTGCACATAAAAAGACAAGGTGATCAGGAAGGTGAAGATTAATTTGGTTACATATCAGTTTAACCCTTGTAACCCTTTATTATAACACATAAAAGGCTCCGACTAGAGATCATGCAGAAATAACTGCTGCAATCGTTTACTAGTTCTAAACAGTGCACAAAGACTAGGTGACTGATCGCTGTCTGAAATGTCCTAATAGGTCGGTTTAATATTCCAGTTATCTGCTTTGTCTTTCCCTTCCAGCCACCATGTTGTCATGGCTCCTTTTCCCTGAAAAGATTTAAGAAAACACACGTATTAGAAATTTGAATACAATCTGTGACAACTTATAAATAAACTTATATAATATGTCTGTATTTCTTCTGCCGAAGGAACAAAAATGTGCAGCCAATCACAATGAAGATGCCCTAGCTCCACCAATATTTGACCAATTATGTGAATAAAATTCAACACAATAAATCATTGACAAAATTATATAAACACATTTGTGAGTGAAGCAAGTCTCTTCCAGCCTATTCACAGCTACTTCACTTAAAAAAAGAAAATACTTTGTATATAAGTGTGCAAAAATAACAAACACAACTCTATCCCTTAATATTAAATCACTGGCAATGTTAGTAGTGCAATTGAGCTATACTGTGCCTGTGTGACTAAGGCTGGCCATACACTACTAGAATTTTCTTTGACAATTCTCATGCCCCGTACACACGGTCGGATTGTCCGACGGGAAATGTTCGATGGGAGCTCGTTGTCGGAAATTCTGACCGTGTGTGGGCTCCATCGGACATTTTCCGTTGGAATTTCCGACAAACAAAATTTGAGATCTGGACCTCAAATTTTCCGACAACAAAATCCGTTGTCGTAAATTCCGATCGTGTGTACACAATTCCGACACACCAAGTTCCACGCATGCTCGGAATCAAGCAGAAGAGCCGCACTGGCTATTGAACTTTGTTGAACATTTTTCTCGGCTCGTCGTACGTGTTGTACGTCACTGCGTTCTTGGCGATCGGAATTTGTGACAAGATTTGTGTGACCGTGTGTATGCAAGACAAGTTTGAGCCAACATCCTTCAGAAAAAATCCATAGATTTTGTTGTCGGAATGTGCGATCGTGTGTATGCGGCATTACAGTGAATGTGGTTTTTGTTCAGGGAAGCCCATTCATTACAAAACTGATTGGAGAGCTCTAGCTCTGGCTCAGCAGGGGGGGGGTGTCAGATCTCTGCAGAGAAAAAAATTGCTTAAAGTTGGAGTAAACCCCCATATATAATGTCACCTTAGTCAGGGAGGTGACCAAGAACCCGATGACAGAGCTCTGGCGTTTCTCTGTAGAGAGAGAAGAACCTTCAAGAAGAACCACCATCTCTGCAGCACTCAATCAATCAGGCTTGTATGGTAGAGTGGCCAGATGGAAGCCACTCCTCAGTAAAAAGGCACATGACAGCCTGCCTGGAGTTTGCCAAAAGGCACCTGAAGGACTCTCAGACCATGAGAAACAAAGCTCTCTGGTCTGATGAAATGAATCTTTTGCCCGAATAGCAAGTGTCATGTCTGGAGAAAACCAGACACCGCTCATCACCTGGCCAATACCATCCCTACAGTGAAGCATGGTGGGGATGTTTTTCACCGGCAGGAACTGGGAGACTAGTCAGAATCGAGGGAAAGATGAATGCAGCAATGTACAGAGACATCTTTGCTGAAAACCTGCTCCAGAGCGCTCTGGACCTCAGACCGGGCGAAAGTTCATCTTCCAACAGGACAACGACACTAAGCACACAGCCAAGATAACAAAGGAGTGGCTACGGGACAACTCTGTAAATGTCCTTGAGTGGCCCAGCCAGAGCCCAGATTTGAACACGATTGAACATCTCTGGAGCGATCTGAAAATGGCTGTGCACCGACGCTCCCCATCCAACCTGATGGTGCTTGAGAGGTCCTGCAAAGAAGAATGGGAGAAACTGCCCAAAAATAGGTGTGCCAAGCTTGTAGCATCATATTCAAAAAGACTTGAGACTGTAATTGGTGCCAAAGGGCCTTCAACAAAGTATTGAGCAAAAGCTGTGAATACTTCCTGTATGCACACGGGATTGTTGCAGGGGGAGCTGCACACTGAAGTTTTTTTTACCTTAATGAAAAAAAACTTCAGCCTTTAGAACCACTTTAAGCCACAGAGAGCAAGGGTCCCACTCTGCAGCTGCTGACAGAGGACAGGCCTTTCTACATAGGGTGTGGATGCTTTAGAAAGAAAACAAACTGGAAGACATTAAACACCTTTTGTCTGTACTTGGAATATATTTAGCAGATATAAATTGTTGATTTAATTGGGCCTTAAAGTGCAATTCCTTCCTAACAATAACTATTCTTAAAAATGTCCCCTACCCTCTCCTGCTAAATATCCTGTCTACCCTTTGCAAAAAAAAAAGATGGGACCAGCTACAGGGGAGAGGAGTGAGTGCCTAACAACGGCTGGTAATTCCGGGAGCAGTGATATCACCCATAGGCTCCCATAGCCCAGTTGTCAATGATTTCTCCTCTCCCCTGCAGCCAACTGCTCACTGACACAGGGGAGACAGAGCTATGGAATCATGTGACTGGAGTGGAGCAGACTGAAAAAAGGCATGTATACAAACATAGGTGAGTGCAGCCTATTGCATTAGGGTGTGCACCCCAAATCTCAAACACACATGAACGCCACCTGCTGTCACAGAAAGGAGGCTCTGGTGGTGGGAGACAATTGATTGGGAGCATATTACGTTACGCCCTAAATACGGGTGTAACTTTTTCCTACTGTTCAACCTAGCCTTTAATATAATGGGGGCATTTACACTGGCCACTGGCGCCCCCAACTACCCACCTGGTGCTGTCCCTGGATAATGCTAATGCACATGGGGTGATTAGGGTGTGCCCAGGCACAACTGTATACAAATCTTCTTAACAGCATAGGTAGTGGGAGCAGGAGGAGACATTTTTAAGAATAGTTATGGTTAGGCAGGAATTCCATTTTAATCAACAGCATGTACATTTATAGGATTAGCAGGTGATAAGAAACTGTGTGGTTAGTTTTCACACAAATGCAGAGGATAATAGTAATTTAAGTTTTTTTTTTTTTTTTTTTTAATACAGACAAGCTTAGTTGTCTAATGCTGAATGTCATATGCAAATGACAGTTTGGGTCTTGCTTGCAGCCGTTTGCAGCATGATGTAAGACAGAGATGTGGTGTGCAACAGCTGTGTCCTCCTTCCACAGTATGACAATTGCTATGGATACTCCCTCTCCATGTGAGCAATTCCCATGGCTACAAATAATGGCTGCTGAGAACTAATAGATAGATATAAAGGTGCCCCACATGGTGACTGTGCATTTAAGAGGAGCCATGACTTGCAGTGTTATTTACAACTCAATGTAAAAAGCAGCAATGTACAATAACCAACAGAAATGTGCCCTGTCCTCAACTTACAACAGTTGGACAAATAAAAAATTATTTTGATTGGTATGGATTCTGTCCTTTGCTCCTTGTTTTTTTTTTTTTTTATCATACTAAATGAAATCTGAAGTTAAATAAATATGGGCGCTAACATGTTTAAAGATGCTTGTTATCTACTTTGCAAACTGACCTTAAAGTGGTTGTAACCCTAAAAAAAAAAAAACACAAAAAAAAAAAAAAAAGAAATTCTGTTCCCTTATAGCAGGTTAAACAGCACAGTACTTGTGCTGTCTAACTTGTCCCTCTGTAAGCTGTACAAAACCTGGTTGATCCTGCCTGTTCCTATGTCCCCCTTGGTGCGCTGAACACGGTTTATTATGGCTGCTGAGCCCTGATTACCGTGGTCAGTTTACCTGCCTCCGTCATCCACAGCTCTCCTCTCTCCTCCTCCCCCCTGCCTGTCAGCTCCTGAGTGTGTGAGCCGTCTCCACCCCCCCCCCCCTTACTGCCGCTATTAATAGTAAAGTTAACTTTTAAACTTTCACTGCCAGACCCTCTGTTGTATCCAGCCATAGCACACAGTGTTAGACCCCTTTCACACTGGAGGCTTTCTTCAGGCGTTTTAGTGCGAAAAATAGCGCCTGTAAAGCGCCTGAAAAAAGCCTCATCTGCAATCCCAGTGTGAAAGCCCGAGTGCTTTCACACTGGGGCGCTGCGCTGGCAGGACGTCCAAAAAAGTCCTCCAAGAAGCTTCTTTGTGTATACACCGCTCCTAAAGCACCCTTACCCATTAACATCAATGGGCAATGGCAGAACTGGTGTTCCTACTCTCTTCTCCCTGCAGCAAACAACTAAGTCTCAGCATCAGCAGGCAGCTGCCGCTCTGTTCGCACATTGTCAGAGGCGCAGCGGCAGCGGAGGACTGTGTCTGTGTCCCGACTCCCAAATGAATGAAAGAAAGCAAACATTCATTGATGGGCACTGGTAGGCTGCAATGATGGGCGCTGGTGGACTGCATTTGATGAACACTTCATTAAAAAGATGGGGTTTACATGGGCAGGGCAAAGTTGGTGGAGTCAGGGGTGGAGCCAAGGGGGGGGGGGGGGGGGCAGCAAAATGAGGTTTCGCATAGGGTGTCACAAATCCTTGCACCAGCCCTGTGGCCAGCTTAAAGCGGAGTTCCACCCAAAAGTGGAACTTCTTCTCGTTGTACTCCCCCCCCCCCCCCCCCCCACATTTGGCACCTTTCAGGGCGGAGGGGGTATAGGATACTTTCACAGGTATCCTGTTCCCACTTCCGGGAGCCTCAGTCGTGGGTATTGACGTCACCGCCCAGGCTCCCTCCTCCTCCCCTGGTGGTTGGGCCAGTAGGAGAGAAGAGCGGAGCCTCGTGCATGTGCAGTAGGGTTCCTGGCGTGAAGCCGTAAGGCTTCACTGAAGGGGTTCCCTTACTCGCAATGGTGGCGGCAGCACCCGACAGCTGATGGAAACATCAGCTGCGGTGCTGACATCGCTGGACTCCAGCACAGGTAAGTGTCCTATTGTTAAAAGTCAGCAGCTGCAGTATGTGTAGCTGCTAGCTTTTAATTTTTGCAGCGGTGGGCGGATCTCCTCTTTAAGTGCAGCACAAAGTTAAACACTCGCAGAAGAGGAGAGGGCAGTGCAAAGAAGCTGTGCTAGGGAACTGACTCTTCTGAAGTTCTCAAATTTGCTGGCATGTTCAGAGGCACATGGCCAATCAACAGAAAATTGTTTATAGAAAAAATAAAAATGCCACAAGCAAGAAAATAAATATTTGGGGTTTTTTGTGCTTTTACCTGCGTTTTTTTAAGTTGGTTACTGAGTCTTTTTAAAATAGCCCTGAGTATTTATTTAGGTTATCCATAGTATTATTACAGGCATTTATCTGCGTACTGTACAGGTATTTTATCTAGGTAAGCAGATAACACTCACAGAGGAGTACATGGTCCCACTTTTTCAAAATGTGAAGTTATTATTATTATTATTATAATACGCAAATTATATGGTGCCAACAGTTTACGCAGGGCTTTACAATGTACAGGGGGGACAGCACAAGTATGCCCTGTACACACGATCGGACATTCCGACAACAAAATCCATGTTTTTTTTCCGACAGATGTTGGCTCAAACTTGTCTTGCATACACACGGTCACACAAATCTTGTCGGAAATTCTGATCGCCCAGAACGCGGTGACGTACAACACGTACGACAAGCTGAGAAAAATGTTCATTAGCCAGTGCGGCTCTTCTGCTTGATTCCGAGCATGCGTGGAACTTTGTGCGTCGGAATTGTGTACACACGATCGGAATTTACAACAACAGATTTTGTTGTTGGAAAATTTGAGATCCAGATCTCAAATTTTGTTTGTCGGAAATTCTGATGGAAAATGTCCGATGGAGCCCACACACGGTCGGAATTTCCGACAACAAGCTCCCATCGAACATTTTCCATCGGAAAATCTGACCGTGTGTACGTGGCATTACAGTACAGTTCAGTACAGAAGGGACAGGAGGGCCCGGCTCGTAGAGCTTACATTCTAAAGGGAGGGGGTGGTGGTACAAAAGGTAATAGATGCAGGGAATGATTTGATGGGGGTGAAATAGCTATAGGTTAGGATACAGTTTTACCTGTTTTCTAAAGAGTAAATGACGTAAATCAATGACACAGAAAACACAGTAGCGTATTTATTTCCATTATATCGACAAATTGGAATTCATTGCATATATCTTTCTTTATATAGTTATCACCTTATTTGCAATTAAAAGATGACTGAACTATATATACAGGATCATTTTAAATATCTGAGTACAACCCTTCACCTGCTGCCTCGGCTCTGGTCACCATAGGAGATGTGTCTATATCTGGACTCTGACTCATGCATTAACATGATACAAGTCCGATCAGTCACTTCTGAAATTCCCAATGTGTATCTGAGGGAGCCGGGCATGAAGAGTCGGGAATGTGGAAATGCTGATCGTGCAGTACAACTATGTCTGTGTGCTATGTATGATCCCAATTGGTGACAACTAACCATAAAAGACTCCCAAGTCTGTCTTTACTTTCCCTAGGAGAATGTCTTTATCTACAATACAAGCAGTAAAAACTGGAGGAATGTCTTTGCCTATAACATCCAGCCATCGCCTCCATTACTACAATTAATTGATAATTGATTTATCAATTTATCAATTGATACAATTGATAAATAATAAATTTAGGGCTCATTTGCAAGTGTAGCTATGTTTGTTGCCCTTCAGAAAAGGGATCCACAACAGTTTGCATTTCAGAGGCACCTGACAGGCGGATCTTGGCACTATGTCATCTCCTCACAGCCAATATTAGTCCAAAGCACTGTACTGCAACCATTATTATCATACAGGATTTACAATATCTCAGAAAAGTGAGTACACCCCTCACATTTTTGTAAATATTTTATTCTATCTTTTCATGTGACAACACTGAAGAAATGACACTTTGCTATAATGTAAAGTAGTGAGTGTACAGCTTGTATAACAGTGTAAATTTGGTGTCCTCTGAAAATAACTCAACACACAGCCATTAATGTCTAAACCGCTGGCAACAAAAGTGAGTACACCCCTAAGTGAAAAATGTCCAAATTGGGCCCAAAGTGTCAATATTTGGTGTGACCACCATTATTTTCCAGCACTGCCTTAACCCTCTTGGACATGGAGTTCACCAGAGCTTCACAGGTATCCACTGGAGTCCTCTTCCACTCCTCCATGATGACATTACAGAGCTGGTGGATTTTAGAGACCTTGCGCTCCTCCACCTTCCGTTTGAGGATGTCCCACAGATGCTCAATAGGGTTTAGGTCTGGAGACATGCTTGGCCAGTCCATCACCTTTACCCTCAGCTTCTTTAGTAAGGCAGTGGTCGTCTTGGAGGTGTGCTTGGGGTTGTTATCATGTTGGAATACTACCCTGTGGCCCAGTCTCTGAAGGGAGGGGATCATGCTCTGCTGAAGCAGAGCATGACCCCTCCCTTCGGAGACTAAAGTATGTCACAGTACATGTTGGCATTCATGGTTCCCTCAATGAACTGTAGCTCCCCAGTGCCGGCAGCACTCATGCAGCCCCAGACCATGACACTCCCACCACCATGCTTGACTGTAGGCAAGACACACTTGTCTTTGTACTCCTCATCTGGTTGTTGCCACACACGCTTGACACCATGTGAACCAAATAAGTTTATCTTGGTCTCATCAGACCACAGGACATGGTTCCAGTAATCCATGTCCTTAGTCTGCTTGTCTTCAGCAATCTGTTTGTGGGCTTTCTTGTGCATCATCTTTAGAAGAGGTTTCCTTCTGGGACGACAGCCATGCAGACCAGTTTGATGCAGTGTGCGGAGTATGGTCTGAGCACTGACAGGCTGACCCCCCACCCCTTCAACCTCTGAAGCAATGCTGGCAGCACTCATACGTCTATTTCCCAAAGACAATCTCTGGATATGACGCTGAGCACATGCACTCAACTTCTTTGGTCGACCATGGCGAGGCCTGTTCTGAGTGGAATCTGTCCTGTTAAACTGCCGTATGGTCTTGGCCACCGTGCTGCAGCTCAGTTTCAGGGTCTTGACAATCTTCTTATAGCCTAGGCCATCTTTATGTAGAGCAACAATTATTTTTTTCAGATCCTCAGAGAGTTCTTTGCCATGAGGTGCCATGTTGAACTTCCACTACCAGTATGAAAGAGTGAGAGCGATAATACCAAATTTAACACACCTGCTCCCATTCACACCTGAGACCTTGTAACACTAATGAGTCACATGACACCAGGGAGGGAAAATGGCTAATTGGGCCCAATTTGGACATTTTCACTTAGGGGTGTACTCACTTTTGTTGCCAGTGGTTTAGACATTAATGGCTGTGTGTTGAGTTATTTTGAGGGGACAGCAAATTTACACTGTTATACAAGCTGTACACTCACTACTTTACATTGTAGCAAAGTGTCATTTCTTCAGTGTTGTCACATGAAAAGATATAATAAAATATTTACAAAAATGTGAGGGGTGTACTCACTTTTATGAGATACTGTATACTGTGTGTGCAGCTTTACAACATGATGGCAGACAGCACAGTTACAATTCAATTCAATACAGGAGGAATCAGAGGGCTCCGTTTACACATGGTGCATTACACATGGTTGCAGCGTGGTTGGAGTTCAGTGCTATTCAGTGCTACATGAATTATGGTACTGCCTGCCAAACGCAACGTATTGTATCAATTTTGTCGCACCACGACCGCTGCATTGTATACGGACATCCATGTTATGTTGTGGCACAGGTGGTCAGGGAGCAGTAAAACCATGGCAGCATTGTTTTTTCTGCCCCTCGTTTACTAGTGTAAGGAAAGTCTTAAAGTGTAAAAATTAGTAATTTTCTTTTTGTTTTAGATAGGATAGGGAAGGATTAAAACCCCTTTGAGTTTATTTGTCTTTGTACCATTAGGGAAATTTCCCTTCACTTCCTGTCCCAGAGATGCAACAGGAGGATAGAGGAAATCTCCCAAAGTGAGGGGAAGTCCTCTCTTGGACAGGTGTCCCCTTGGAAGCTTTTCCCTTAGCCCTTGTTCAGGAAGCAACTCTATTATGTTTTTTTCCTATTTCCCTTCACACAATGATAATAATTATCGGGACAACCAGAGGGGGGAATTTCCCCAACAGGGACACAGACAGGAATAAAAATTTGAGGGCAGTGGAAAGATAGCGCTGGACCCGTAAGATTACCTTACTGGTATTGTTAGTTTAAAGTGATTGTAAAGCTTTGTTTTTTTTTTTTTAAATAACAAACATATCATACTTAGATCCACTGTGCAGTTTGTTTTGCACAGCGTGGCGCTGAACATCCTCTTCTGGGGTCCCTCGGCGGCGCTATCAGCCCCTCCCCGCATCATATAACCCCCTAGGAGAAGCGCTCTCCCGGGGGGTTATCTTGCGGGCGCGCTGCCGAGTCCAGCATCTGCGTCCATAGATGCAGAATGCCAGACTCGGCCTCGCCCCCCCCCCCCGGCGCCCGCATCATTGGATTTGATTGACAGAAACGGGAGCCAATGGCTGCGCTGCCATCAATCTATCCAATCAAGAGCCAAGAACCCCCGGGCAGAGAGGAAGAGTGCGTCTCCACTGTGGGAATTACAGGGCTCAGGTGAGTAAAACAGGGGGGCTAGGGGGGTGGTCACTGTCAAGAGTTTTCTCACCTTAATGCATAGAATGCATTAAGGTGAAAAAACACGAAGGTTTACAACCCCTTTAAGGTATTGATGTTGGTGTATATGATTTGGTTCCTGGGCAGCTAGGGACAGTTCCTGGGACTGTTACACTCAAGAGGGTCTCCACAGTCTCCTTGGTTTGTAGTGTAATGTAATCAGAAATCAAATTAAAGCACCACTCCACTGCTAAGAGGTCCAGATACAACTTTATTCCATTAACAAGGGTACAATCTCAACACGTTTTGGGGGTTCAAGCGCCCCCTTCATCAGGGCTCTGCCAAACAAGCTGCTGTTAAGGCCTGTGCTTGTAATTCACACTGGAAAAAATGCAATTGGAGTTCCAGTTCACTTCTGGTTTGTTCACATTGGTGCTAGTCAAGCCCTGATGAAGGGGGTGCTTGGACTGCCGGAACGCGTTGAATCAAAATTTGACAGAGGCTCTAACCCTTTCCCATGCCATTCAAAAACTAAAAAAAAAAACATAACTGTCCCACCAGAACAGGAAAATGTGGTTATTATCATATGGAAAGACATTTTTCTCTAATGTAATTAATATTACCTTTACATCAACCGTTCCTCGACAGGTCAGAATATAACCACCAATTTGTTTGAGCTGATCAGCAGCACTGGAACTGCACTGAATTTTTAAGGCTAAAAAGGCAGAAAAAAATAACTTTTAATAGAAGGTCACAGTCATGATTACCAGAAAAAAAAAAATTTGTAAACAGTCAGCCTATTGAAGATTGATGTTTCACTTAAGGCTCCATTCACATCTTGGCGCATCCGGCGACAATCACTGTAAAATCGTGCAAACAGAATCACGGGACGCCTGTCGCCCAAAAGAAGCTCTTGTACTTCTTTTGGGCAACAGGCGTCCTGTGATTCAGTTTGCGTAATTTTACCGCGATTGTCGCCTGAGGAACCGCGGCAAAATTGAGCCACATTTGGGGTGCTATCGAAAGTGACAGGGAACGCATGGGCGCTATTTCAAGTCGCGGCAATTCCGCCCGCAATCTGGAATGCGGAGATGTATCCGGAGCCTTGGAAAGCCTTAGAAAATTAAGTTACTTAACCTACTTGTATATCTCAAGCAACGCTGAACATGGTCTACCCATAACTAAAATATCACTGTACAGAAGTTTTAAATCATTGCCCTGAGCATCACATCAGGTAAACATTTGGTTAGTTTATGTCACTTTTTTTTGAAGATGGCAGCAACAGCGTCAGGGCAATGAGAGCAATCGCAAATATTGCTATGGTGGAGGAGGACACTCCAGGAAGGGTGCAATAGCCCACTCATTCCAGAAGTGGTAAAGTTCTTTTTTATAGTGAGCCTGTTGTGAAAAAAGAAAAGTGCTGTTACCTGTAGAAGATGGCACTAAATACTAAACTTTCCTGGTGCTCTTATCACTAAACACTGCTCCGATCACCAGAACCTGGAGTGTCGATCGATCTCATGGATCCCATGCATCTCACTGGTTCCTACCTCTGTTTTTAAATGAACACTGTCCACTGCTTTCTACTACAGGTAACAGAACGAATGTGACAGAGTCACTTTAAGTCAAGCCTCTCAACCAATATTATTTTATCTAATTTTAACGTGTCTTAACACTATTTAGCTCACCTTAAAAGACCTCTGTAACTTAAAGAAAAGCAAAAGTCGCTGGCAGGTATGTAGTGCAGCCAACCAGAGATGCCTGCATATACCTGCAGCAGCGGTCATTGCCTCTTGCTTCACCCAAATGCCAGGCTGTTCAGCATAGGATTTTGTTAAACAAAGCAGTTAAGATTAGTCTGGTAAACATGTGAAAAGGAGCCCCAGAGCTCTGCCTACTGGCTGGAAATTGTAAATATGACAACTTAACATGCAATATTTAATATTTGACCGACTTCATATGAGAAATGTGTTTACAGTCCTGAAAATGATAAATGAGCAAACAGAAAATAATTACAAAACACTATACATTTAGTATGATCATCTTGATTATGTGATTGTGATCTTACCTTCACTGGTGGATTCCATCCTTGATGCAGTGTTCACAGTATCTCCAAACAAACAATAACGAGGCATCTTGGAGCCAACCACACCAGCCACTACAGGACCTTGAAAGGTGAGACAAAAATATGATACTTACAGCACATTCACATTCTAATGCCCTGTACACACAGCGGACTTTCTGACAGAAAATGTGCGATCGGAGCTTGATGTCGAAAATTTTGATCGTGTGTGGGCTCCATTGGACTTTTTCCGTCGGAATTTCTGACACAAAGTTTGAGAGCTGGATATAAAATTTTCCGACAACAAAATCCGATCGTTTAAATTCTGATCGTGTGTAGACAAATCTGACGCACAAAGTTCCACGCATGCTCAGAATAAATTATGAGACCAAAGCTATTGGCTACTGGCCCGTTTATAGTCCCGACGTACGTGTTGTACGTCACCCTGTTCTTGACGGTCGGAAATTCCGACAACTTTGTGCGACCGTGTGTATGCAAGACAAGTTTCAGCCAACATCCGTCGGAAAAAATCTGAAGGATTTTGTTGTCAGAATGTGCGACCGTGTGTACAGGGCATAAGTCTTACAGTCCAGCTGTTGGGCTGTTGCTGTTGTGCTGTGAACAAGGCTCTCGCTGAAATGCGTTAGCCCTCACCGTTTTGTACATGGTCATGTTGGAATAAACATTATTAAGACTTTTTCTCCAGAAATGTCGGCTCCATTATTCTTTGATTCCAGCTGTTGGGAGAGGACTATAGCCCGAGTTTCATGCATAAGTTTGGCTTGTGGACCATGGATGAAGAGGAGAGGAAGGTGGATAGTGATGGATATACTAATGGTGGTGTCGGCATATATTAGTGGGCAAAAATAACAATTAAACAAGGTCTTAAACCCTTGAAGGAATGGATCTTCTCCCCTCAAGGACTGCCGTATTTGCTGTGCCCATAGCCCGGAGATTGTCTCTCAATCTGGTACAAATGATCTCATGTCTATGGTCAGCTTTCAAGTTTGACTCAGGTTTATAATAAAATGTAAAAAATCAATTGCCTATGACTTTTGAAGAAAATAAAAAAAGCAGTTCTGTTGGCAGTTCTGTTCGCAGTACTAGCCCCCTCCCCAATTTGACCCCCTGCAAACTTGCACTTTACAAACCAGCGCCAGTCCTCTCCTGGGTTGAATGATACCCAGTGTCAATCAGTGTCAGAGACTTACTTCTTGGGGTCAAGCCACCTGGGAAAATGCTGCAGCAATCAGAACTATGTCAGTAGAGGGCGCCAGTTCTGCAGAATTCAAGGCCCAGAAAGAAAAAAATCACTCTACCAGACTAAAGACCCCTAAAAAAAGGTAGTATGCTAAAAGAAAAATAATAATAAGGTTGTGGGGTGTTCTAAGGTTGGGGGGGGGGGACAGGAAATTAGTTTAACCCAACCTGAATACAGGTCTTAATTACAGACTGTTTGGAGCCCTGTAAATGATAAAGAATTATTAGGGTCTGTGTTGATAGGCTTTTATTTGCTTCAAATGGGTTGGTATTCAAGGCTATGGCATTCAAGGTCAAACGCAGGTTGAAAGACAGTTAACTGCAGGTCAAATTCACCCATCAACAAATTCTGAGGGCAAGTGGGGTACTGCATTTTTTTTTTTTTTTTTTGTTTAACGTGGATTAGAGAATTTGTAAATGTATTTAAATGAAAAAAGCAGGGTTTAAGCACAGCTGACTGTGCTTTCTAACAGAGAAAACATGCTTTACCGCAAATTACCTGGAAGACTGGAAAACGGTGCTCTGGCCCAAGTGCCTTAGAATGTAGCAACCATCCTCTAATATAATGAAGCCGGCTATTTGGTAACATCCATTGCCTCAATTCTTTATTGGCTACGTGGCAGAATAAAGCAGGAATGCGCTAGCGCATGTCTGCCAAATACTCATAGCAGCAACTATGCTGCTATGAGTAAGGCTTCAGCTGAAACGCATTAGCGCTTAACTGCTGTATTCTGCCACGTAGCCAATAATGAATTGGTGAAACGGATGTTACTGAGTAGCCAGCTTTATTATATTAGAGGATTATGACTGGGCTTTCTGACTTCAGCGGCGTGGCAGTGCTTTGCTGCATAGCATTACTAGTCCACTGATTACTTGTTACTAGGAACCTCTTTCTTAGTTCTCAATGCACAATAAAGGCTTTGGACACAGAATTCAATGTACTACTAGAATTGGAGAGCAGAGATGCATAGGAACTGTTGCGGTGCAGATGCTGCAGGTCCCAAAGGTTGGATAGTGTCCTATTTGCTACAGTCCATGTGCACACAGAACAAAGGGAACCTGTTCATGGCATTCCTGTACTAATTCATTTTACCAGCTCAATCTCTGCTTACCCCTGACAATGCAGAGTCCCCCTCTTAATAACAGGAAAGATGTCCTCCCTACACACAGAGCGATAATTATACCGCACTAAACCTTGCATTGAATGGATCTGTCTATCCTTGGTGGAGAACATTTCACCTCCCGAATTTACTGCAAGGCAAAGCTAAAAATACCATGAACTACTTTACTACAGCTCACCTGAATGTATTCCCACTCTGATCTTCAACTTAGCGTCTGGTAAATGAGGGATCTGGAAAGAAAAGCAAACACCAACGAGATCCAAAGCCAAACTTGCAATCTCTGAAACGTGCCTTGTACCATTTTCCTTTGGGACACCAGATACCACCATATCTGCAAGAGAGAACCTGGAATGTTATAATGTTACAACAATTGTTATTAGGCAGAAAATATAATATTTATCTGGTCAATACTCTCCTCAGGCCAAGTATTCTTGTTGCTATCATGGTGCTGCTGAGTAAGATGGGGAGCCAAATAGAAAAGACACAATGTGGTTGATTTACTAAAACTGCAGTGTGCAAAATCTGGTGTACCTGTGCATAGAAACCAATCAGCCTCCTGTTTTTATTCAAAGCTTAAAGTGTTTGTAAAGGCAATTTTCTTTTTTTTTTTTTTTTTTTTTAGTAACCAACATGTTATACTTACGTGCTCTGTGTAATGGTTTTGCACAGAGCAGCCTGATCCTCCTCCTCTCAGGTCCCCCACCTGCGCTCTGGGCCCCCCCCCTGCTGTGTGCCCCTATAGTAAGCCGCTTTGCTTTGGGGGCACTCGTGTATGCTCACTCCCAAGCCCAGTTCTATGTGTCCATAAGACACAGAGAGTGCGGCTCAGCCCCCCCTCGCTCCCTCCTCACTGGCTGTGATTGACAACAGCAGAAACCAGCAGAGCAGACATAGTCCCACTCGTCCGTTTCCATCTGATGCCATCCGATCCACTGGAGGAATGGAAAATAGGACCACCATCTGTCTGTTTTTGGTGGCCAGGATTGGATGGTGGCAGGTGTCAGCGGACATGTGTTTGCTGAGCTGACATCCGCCGCTCCATAGAGGTCAATGCAGGGTCCGATCAAGTCCACCTGAAAAACTAACAGATGGATCTGATCAGACAGCATGTGGGAAAGGGGTGTAGCATCCTCTACCTTAGGTAGGTGCTAGATGTAAGATTTTTGATAGTGCAGGTAAATTCAATCAGGCCTAGCAGTAAGCTAGATTGTTTTTATCTGTGTGGGCTGGGAGTGGCCTAGAGTAGCAGCAGGTGACTCACAGACAGCATCATCTTTCGGTTACCTCCCTTCTGCTTCTAAAGGCTTCTGGAAGGAAGGAGAGGACTAAGGGTAGGGCTGTCCGGGGTGCTCAACCTGGATTGGCAGGGGGCAGGCCTCCTTAAATACCTAGAGTCAGCCCTGCTGGGGAGGAGTTGTCAGGTGGAAGAAGCTGGAGATGGAGCACTAGGTTGTCGCGGCCTTTGAGGCACTCCCCAGTCTGGGGGGTGACCTTGGGCCTGTGGGGGTTCGGGTGCAAGTCGGAGCCTTTCTGAGTAACGAAGAAGGATCTGGACAGGAAGCACAGAGAGGAACCAAGGAGGACAATAGGAGCTAGTGTTGCCAGGCAAGTCTCCAGGAGGGCTCCACCGGAGTGCAGCCAGGAGGGCTGTGAGTGACAGGCACAGTTGGAAAAGCTGGGGAGGCATGCCGTAGCGGACTGGGAGTATGCAGTCTGATGGATGTAGAGCCAGCAGGGGAGACTGTGATGTCATGAGCAGTGGAGTTGGGCAGCTGCAGCCAGGAGGGCTGGCAGGGCCTGAAGAGGACTGACTGGGAGCAGTAGTCCACGAAGGACAGCTAGCACTAAAGACTTTTTCTTTTACTATTTGTTGCTACACTAAAGGGGCCCATGGTCCCTGCCAGCAAATGGCAGTTGCTAAGGTCTGACAGAGTCAAAGTTGGGCCTACCATGTGGTAGCTGTACCTGGAACCAAGTATTGTACAGGAGAGAGCGAGAGAGAGACAATCTACAAATAAGTGTTGTGCTCAGGGGCGTCGGGAGGGGGTGGCTAGCCGTGGCTGAAGCCCCGAATGTGCCCCCGAAAAGCCCCGAGCCTCAGGCATGCAGCTCTTCATTACAAGCCCCGAGCGGCGAGCGCCAGGACCGATCTGATCCCGAGCGCCGGCGAATTTGGCCAAGTTTGGCCGAGTGCCGTAGCAGGTCCCGCCTTCTGGAGCCTGCAACGCCTATGATGGACGTCCCCCTGGTCCAATGCTCGGACCGCGGGACGTGTGACGTCCATCATAGGCGCTGCAGGCTCCAGAAGGCGGGAATTTCAATGCGGCCGCCGCGCCACTGTAAGATCCCTGCTCAGCGCTCGGGCGGCCCGCTCTCCTCTCCTCCTCGGCTCCTCCTCGTCCTCTGACTGCCTGGCTGCTGTGACACCGCACACCACGGCTGAGCTGAGGTAGGTCAGACAGTGTATGTGGGTCAGGCTGGTCAGTGTAGGTAAATGTCAGTGTAGGTAGGTCAGTGTAGGTAGGTCACTACGGTCAGTGTAGGTAGGTCAGTGTATGTAAGTGTCAGTGTAGGTAGGTCAGTGTATGTAAATGTCAGTGTAGGTAAATGTCAGTGCAGGTAAATGTCAGTGCAGGTAGGTCACTACGGTCAGTGTAGGTAGGTCAGTGTATGTAAGTGTCAGTGTAGGTAGGTCAGTGTATGTAAATGTCAGTGTATGTAAATGTCAGTGTAGGTAAATGTCAGTGCAGGTAGGTCACTATGGTCAGTGTAGGTAAATGTCAGTGTAGGTAAATGTCAGTGTAGGTAAATGTCAGTGTAGGTAAGTGTCAGTGTAGGTAAGTGTCAGTGTAGGTAGGTCAGTGTATGTAAATGTCAGTGTATGTAAATGTCAGTGTAGGTAAATGTCAGTGTATGTAAATGTCAGTGTAGGTAGGTCACTACGGTCAGTGTAGGTAAATGTCAGTGTAGGTAGGTCACTACGGTCAGTGTAGGCAAATGTCAGTGTAGGTAAATGTCAGTGTAGGTAGGTCAGTGTATGTAAAGGTCAGTGTAGGTAGGTCAGTGTATGTAAATGTCAGTGTAGGTAGGTCAGTGTAGGTAGGTCAGTGTATGTAAATGTCAGTGTAGGTAAATGTCAGTGTAGGTAGGTCACTACGGTCAGTGTAGGTAAATGTCAGTGTAGGTAGGTCAGTGTAGGTAGGTCACTACGGTCAGTGTAGGTAGGTCAGTGAATGTAAATTTCAGTGAATGTAAATTTCAGTGAATGTAAATGTCAGTGTAGGTAGGTCAGTGCAGGTAGGTCACTACGGTCAGTGTAGGTAGGTCAGTGAATGTAAATGTCAGTGTAGGTAGGTCAGTGTAGGTAGGTCAGTGTAGGTAAATGTCAGTGTAGGTAGGTCAGTGTAGGTAGGTCAGTGTAGGTAGGTCAGTGTAGGTAAATGTCAGTGTAGGTAAATGTCAGTGTAGGTAGGTCACTACGGTCAGTGTAGGTAGGTCAGTGAATGTAAAGGTCAGTGTTCACTACCGTCAGTGTATGTAGGTCAGGTAAGTCACGGCCCAGCCAAAAAAAAAAGCCTGCATCACGTGTACAACACCCCCCCCCCCCGGGTCCGGCCTTGGACTTCGGGCTGAAGCCCCTGGTCTTTTTGCCACCTAGCAACGCCCCTGGTTGTGCTGGAGGAGGCTGGAGCTCTAGAAGTGTAAATAGAGGTTCCAACTGGTCACCTACCTGATTCTACTATTGATTCTGGGCATCCCATAATCTCCCTTACCCTATCCAAGTTCAAAATCCCTCAATAAAAATACAAAACAAGCGGACTGTTCATTGTCTCTAAGGTGAATGGGAAGTGAATTCCGGGCTGGGCAGAGGTGACAGGTGGGACCACAATATCCGGCAGCCCCTATGGGGGTACCACTACAGGGGCCTAATAGATGAAACAAAGAACAATGAAAGAGAAATGAAATAGGGCAGGTCAGCTCTAGAAATGCATTAGGTTTTGCTGTGTGCACATGTGCTGACAGGGAACATGCCAATAAGAGTAGAGAGCAGAATTGATGACTTATCACCGTATTGCTGCTCTTTCATTCTCCTATCAGTGATCTGTGGGTTGGAGGATTACACATAGCTGATACGATTACATCATTTTGGGTATACTTAGGAATGGTCAAAAGCCCTGTCCACTTTCTTAGACCTTAGGTGTCCCATTGGGAGATATTTCCTTCACTTCCTGTCCTAAAGACAGGTACTGGAAGAAAATCTCAAAAAAGAAAGAAAAATTATCTTGGGAAAGTTGTTACAGCAACAACAAAAAAGAGAATTTCCCCTCTAATCTTGTTCTGGTCACAACTCAAAATTTTAGATTTTCCCCTCATTTTCAGTCTTGATGACAGTGATCACAAGCAACACATACAGCATCCCTCTCCCCTATCCAAAATTTTAGGGCTGTTACTGATTAAAATTTTCGTGTTCGATTAATCGATTTTTTAAAATCGATTAATCGACTAGTTTCGATTAATTATAACGTACATACAGATCCAACTACTTTTAGCTGATTTAGCACCGTTGTTATGGCAACGGCCGAAGCCGGACATAGCGGGGCATGGCTAGGACGTCACACGTCATAAACTCAGCCTCACCATGCCTATAATCTCAGCCTTACCGTGCCCATAATCGCAGCCTCACCGTGCTCATAATGCAGTCTCACCGTGCCCATAAACTCAGCCTCGCCCGTGACCATAATCTCAGCCTTAACGTGCCCATAATTGCAGCCTCTCTGTGCCCATAATCACAGCCTCACCGTGCCCATAATGCTGTCTCACCATGCCCATAATCGCATCCTCGCCATGCCCATAATCTCAGCTTTACCATGCCCATAATCGCAGCCTCACCGTGCCCATAATCGCAGCCTTACCGTGCCCATAATGCTGTCTCACCATGCCCATAATGCTGTCTCACCGTGCCCATAATCTCAGCCTTACCGTGCCCATAATCACAGCCTCACCGTGCCCATAATCGCAGCCTCACTGTGCCCATAATGCTGTCTCACCGTGCCCATAATGCAGTCTCACCGTGCCCATAAACTCAGCCTCACCCGTGACCATAATCTCAGCCTTAACGTGCCCATAATCGCAGCCTCTCCGTGCCCATAATCGCAGCCTCACCGTGCCCATAATCGCAGCCTCACCGTGCCCATAATGCTGTCTCACCGAGCCCATAATCGCAGCCTCGCCATGCCCATAATCTCAGCCTTACCATGCCCATAATCGAAGCCTCACCGTGCCCATAATCGCAGCCTTACCGTGCCCATAATCGCAGCCTTACCGTGCCCATAATGCTGTCTCACCGTGCCCATAATGCTGTCTCACCGTGCCCATAATCTCAGCCTTACCGTGCCCATAATCACAGCCTCACCGTGCCCATAATCGCAGCCTCACTGTGCCCATAATGCTGTCTCACCGTGCCCATAATGCTGTCTCACCGTGCCCATAATCGCAGCCTCGCCGTGCCTATAATGGCAGCCTCGCCGTGCCCATAATGCAGTCTCACTGTGCCCATAATGCAGTCTCACCGTGCCCATAATGCAGTGTCACTGTGCCCATAATCGCAGTCTCAGTGCCTGTGCCTGGATTACACAGGCTGCGGGCATCTCCCGCTGTGTGTCTCGGAGCTGAGTGTGAAAACTTTGGCTGCGCTGTGAGAAAAGTCCCACCCTTCTCCTAGATCAGCTCGTGTGATAGACAGAACACTGCGTCTATCACACAAGCTGATCTAGGAGGAGGGCGGGACTTTTCTCACAGCACGGCCAAAATTTTCATACTCAGCTCGGAGACACACAGCGGGAGATGCCCGCAGACTGTGTATGACATATAGTGGAGGAGGAGGAGGAGGTAGCGGAGCGCTGCACTGCAGCCACAGCTTGGCCCAAAGCGGCCCCAGGGCAGGCAGCCTACTGATCAAAGAAATTTTAAACGATCAAAAAAATTAACGATTAATCGAGGAATTAATCGTTAATTTCCGCAGGCCTACAAAATTTTAAAAATTGATTTAGATATACTTTACATCTAACAAAGAAAGTAGTGTCTTTTCATCTGCTATTCCCATGAGAACTCAACATTTTTGGATTTCCCATCACCTTCTGTACCAGAGACAATGAGATGTACTGTACTTGAGCCAATAGTGATGAGAAATCTCCTCAGGCAGCAATAAAATATGACTAGGGTTCCATAACCCTTCTACATTCTACCGAAAACTACAAACCAAGACAAAGTGCTTTTCAGCTATCATAACTAACTAGAACAAATAGGTGACATACATGCGTCTCCAATAGTTTCCACCTTGTACACATCGTAATTGTCAATGATTTCATCAAACTGGGTGTACAACTTGTTAAGGAAGTTGACCACTTGGTGAGGTGTGCTGGCCCCAGACAATGACGTGAAGCCCACAATGTCACTAAACAAGACAGAGAGAGAGAGTTATGTGAATTAATCTGATTACAATTACAGTGGACCTGAAAGCAAGACAAGAAGAAGATTGGCTATTGTTTTCCTCCTGCACAAATAGTAGAACACGTCCTAGTATGTGTGGGTGCCTAAGTACTCCTGTTCCTTTAGCACCACAAGCTGTATATCTGCTGTGTGAGATCATCTATGGCACTGCTGTCCCTGACTACTAGTCTCAGGAGATTTGAAGTAGGAATTGGTGTTGTCACTGCTGTGCTGTTCACTATTCTCTTTGCTGTCTTCTACACTGCATGTATCTCCCTGCACCTGCTTCATTCATTATGTGGATCTGTGCATTGTGAACCTCTCCTGCTGTTTCTTGAACATTACCCCACCATTTATCAGATCTCCAGTCATCAGAGGACAGCCATGACATGAGGCTGCAAAGCCCTGCTTCTACCAAAATAGCCACCTCTATACATTAACACATTCATACCTCCCAACATTTTGAAATGGGAATGAGGGACAAAAAAAAAGGTTAATTAAATCCACAAGGGCTTTTTTTTTACCACTACTATTACTATATATTTTTCTTTTAAAATGTACAAATGCAGCAATTTTGGAATTTGAAAAGGTTTGGCACTGGGAAACACTTTTTGAAAGTGCATTTTATATACAACTATATAGATCAGACCAAAATGAGGGACAAATGAGGAGGAATGAGGGACAGAGGGGCATTGCTCCAAATCAGGGACAGTCCCTCAAAATCAGGGACAGTTGGGAGCTATGAACACATTGCATGGTCAATCAAAATTGATCAGCTACTAGGAGATCACAGGCAATACTGGTGGCCAATCCTTTTCCCAATGTCTGCATTTTTTGGGCACAGCTTCCAGTGTTCAGGTTCTCTGGACCCAATTTAAAGATGACAGTTATGGCATTTGACCTTAGAAAATGTAAAAGTGAATTTACACTTAAAAACCACTGTACCACAAAAGAACAGACACGAGCAAGCACACACATGCTACAACCACAGACATGCACAGAAGAACCTGCCTGAAATAAACAGTTGCATTTGAATAGCTCTGAGCTTGACAAGTAAGGCCTTGGCGGAGATCATCAGCAACCGGTTTAGGAAGCATACCTGGTATTGTGCGGAAAAGTTGAGAGGTGCTATTAGAAAATGAATTTCAGTTAAAAAGATTCACAAATTAAAGCTGAACTCCAGGCTGGCACAAATAAATACATTTGTAGTTGCCCAACCCCATGGCAATGGTTAAATGGTCGATATCTTATTCTGCACTTCAGCACGCTGCCTTTACCTGTTCAACAGAGGTATTGTAACCTCCTCTTTAAGCTGCTCATGGCAAGCTGGCCCACACAATGGAGGGTAAATAGTCTTGCACTCTATGTGAAGATGCTTAAAGGGGTTGTAAAGGCAGTAGGTTTTTTAACTTAATGCGTCCTATGCATTAAGATAAAAAGCCTTCTATGTGCTGCAACCCCCCTCAGCCCCCCCTAACAATCACCTGAGGTCCCTCACTGTCTAGCAATGTCCACGAGTATCTCAGTCATCCGGGATTCTCCTTCCTGACTGGCTCCCAGTCTGCAGTCAAAGTCAGCTAGCCAATCAGGGGAGAGAGGGGGTGGGGCCAGAACGGGGCTCCATATCCAAATGGACACAGGGAGCTGTGACTCGGTTCGGGTGTCCCCATAGCAAGCTTCTTACTGTGGGGGCACTGAACAGGAGGGAGGGGCCAGGAGCACAATAGAGGGACCCAAGAAGAGGAGGATCCAGGCTGCTCTGTGCAAATGCACTGCAACAGAGCAGGTAAGTATAACGTGTTTGTTATTTTTATTGGGAAAAAACAAGACTTTACAATCATTTTAAGGACTAAACAAAAGCGGGTACTTCAGGGAGAAGAAAACATCACTGGAGCCTGCTGGAAAAGGGAATACACTAATACTGTCTCTTTCTCTACCCCCTAGAAATAATGAAAAAGGTATTTTTGTGTTCATATTGCTGATTTTATTCTGCTGTACCATGTAATTATATGAAGATGTATCCTGTTCTTTTTATATTTCTTTCTTTGTGTGAAATACCCAGTGATCATGCCAGTCCCCCAGCTCTCCTATTTCAAACTAACCACACTAGGCATGAGAGCACATCCCTCAGATTTCTGGCTGTAAAATATATACTGTACTTTAAATATATATACTGTAAATTCACCAGATGCCTTTAAATCCTAGTTAAAGCAGTACTCCACCCAAAAGGGGAGGCTCCGCTTGTCTGACTCCCCCCCCCCCTCTGCTGCCACATTTGGCACTTTTTGGGGGGGGGAGCAGGTACCTTGTTTTGACTGGTACCCGATCCCACTTCCGGGTCAGTTTGCAGAGTTCAGCCCCCTCCTCCTTCCCCCGCAGCAAGCCCATTCAGGGAGCACAGTGCGCTTTGCGCATACACAGTAGGGCATCGGCTATAAAGCCGCAAGGTTTCACTGTCGGTTTCCCTTAGTGGAGATGGCGGCAGTAGCACCCGATAGCCAAATGAAAAATCAGCTCGGGTGAAGACACCGCTGGATTCCTGGACAGGTAAGTGTCCTAATATTAAAAGTCAGCAGCTACAGTATTTGGAGCTACTGACATTTAATTATTTCTGCATAAGCCTTGTAAAAGAAGTAGTGACACCATCGGTATGCTCCTGTACAGGAGGCAGAGTTGTGGGAAGAGCCAAAAGGCCCACACACTACAGACTGCCTGCAGAAAGCTACAGGAGGGGGCGGATACAAGACCAGTCACCCTGCACAAGAAGAGTGAGCAACAGTGACAGTCTTTGTTACAGAAAGCTCCTGCACAGAGGCAAAGCTTTACATTGGATTACTGCACAGATCTTGAAGCAGTGGCAGCCGGGAGTAATTTTCTTTGGGGGGGGGGGGGGGGCGGCAAACAGGCAGTATCACCCCCCTGTTGGTCCATCCGTCCGTCGACGGGTGGGACTGGTGCACTTACCCCATCTATGCAATGCTTCTCCCAGGCTCTTGGCGGCGGCGGCTCTCCCATTTTCCTGCTCTCCACGGGCGACGGCTCTGGCTTCCGTTTCCTCCGTTCTTCTCGGCAGCCAATCGGGGGTCTTCTCTTTTCAGCCAATCAGAAAACAGGTCTCACACCCGCGTCTGATTGGCCGGATTAAGGATCAGTGTTACAACAGCGAATATTCGTTTGCTGTTGTAACACCTGGGTGGGCTCATGACGCAATGCTCTGCACCACAAGCCCACATATTTTGAAGCCTATTAAAGCCTATGGCTCTAATCAGGTGCTTCAAACCCCCCCCCTGTAATTCAGGCACCTGGCATCCTGAAAGGGGCCGGATGCCTAAATAGGGGGTTGCAGCGGCGACCGTGGATAGATTCATACAATGCATGAATCTATCCATTAGTCATATAGGGGATTGTGTAGAGAGAGAGGGCGGAGCCCAGGCGCCCCTAATGGAAGGGCCGCCGCTGTCTGCAAGAAATACACAAAACACACAAAGATTCATTAAGAATACTCATGGCTCTTGTATTTAGACAATATTTGCTTATCAACCTAAAAGTGGAGTTCCAGCCTTATTTTTATTTAAATTCAGCAGCTACAAAAAGTGTAGCTGCTGACTTTTAAAAAACAGACACTTACCTGTCCCACGGTCCAGCAATGTGGCCATGCATAGCCTCGCTCCTCTCCCCCTCCTCTCTGCGGCGCCTTCATTGAAACTGTGGGCACCCAGGCCGGACAGCTTGCAGCTTCACGGCTGGGCGCGCACTGCACATGTGCGAGTCGCGCTGAGCTCTCTGAGTGGACAGGCAATCTTCTGGGACCTGTGATGTGTCCCAGAAGATTGCCGAGAGGGAGGGGCCGCATAGGGGGAGAAGAGGAGTCACCTAGGCGGCCCGTAGTAGGAAGTGGGAAAGGAAGACCCACTCAAACCTAGTCACCCACTCACAAAAAAAATTACATGCCAAATGTGGCATGTAAGGGGGCGAGGAGTGCTTAAAGTGGAAGTTCCACTTTTGGGTGGAACTCCGCTTTAATTCTGAATGAAGTGTACCTATAAACAGACTTTTTCAATCTAGAACAACATTTGCACTAAAAAAAACAATCTAAATAAAGAAACAATTACAAAGTATAAAACAAGAGACAAAAAGAAGAGAACACAAACTGATATGTCTGAATGCAAATATTGGACATTGACTTCCATGTGTGTGAAATATGCTCCCTTATAGAATTGCCAGGTTATCTATATTCAGCATGTTATTATGGGATATAATGCTGGCCATTCACTCACAAAACCGTATTCAGAATCTCAAGTGAGGGCTTTTCATAGTGTCCTTGGCAACCTGAATGAGGACATCTGCTTCATTGTGCAGTGCAATACAGCCAGAGTCAATTGGCCCTAGCAAATTATACACCATTTCAGTTTATGTTATGGCAAAACAGAGCCCTGTAAAAGGACAAATAAACCTGAAGTTCATGACGTGATACAGTATACAGTGAAGAAATGAAGAGTCTATTATTTTTATCATGTGTATTTTAAATGATAGAGACAGAATATCAACCAGAAAAAATATGATTCAAATGTTATAAATTGAGTTGCAGTACAGTGAGTAAAATAAGTATCTGATCCCCAAGCAAAACATGACTTAGTACTTGGTGGAGAAACCCTTGTTGGCAAGCACAGAGGTAAGACGTTTCCTGTAGTTGGTGACCAGGTTTGCACACATCTGAGGAGGGATTTTGGTCCACTCTTTTTACAGATCTTCTCTAAATCCTTAATGTTTCTTGGATGTCACTTGGCAACTCGAATTTTCAGCTCCCTCCATAAATTTTCTATAGGATTAAGGTCTGGAGACTGACTAGGCCACTCCATTACCCTTACGTGCTTATTCTTGAGCCACTCCTTTGTTGCTTTGGCGGTGTATTTTGGGTCATTGTCATGCTGGGAGACCCATCCATGACCCATCTCCAGAGTTCTGGCTGAGGGAAGAAGGTTCTCATCCAAGATTTTACAATACATGGCCCCGTCCATTGGCCCCTCAATGCAGCAAAGTCAGTTTGTACTGTACCTTTAGGAGAAAAACAGCCCCAAAGCATAATGTTTCCACCTCTGTGCTTGACTGTAGGGATGGTGTTCTTAGGGTCATAGTCAGCATTTTTTTCCCTTCAAACACAGCGAGTCCCCCTCCTCAAGAAGGCACATATACAGCCATTCCAATGAACATAAAAATGATTCAGAGAAGGTTTGGGAGAAAGTGCTGTTGTCAGATGACCACAGAGCTCCTTGGCAATAACGCGATTCGCCGTGTTTGGGGGCAGAAAAATGCTATGACCCTGAGAACACCTTCCGTACAGTCAAGCACGGAGGTGAAAACATGATGCTTTTGGGCTGTTTCTCTGTTAAAGGTACAGGCCGACTTTGCCGCATTGAGGGGCCAATGGACGGGGCCATGTATTGTAAAATCTTGAATGAGAACCTTCTTCCCTCAGCCAGAATACTGAAGATGGGTCTTCCAGCATGACAATGACCCAAAACATACAGCCAAGGCAACATTAGAGTGGCTCAGGAAGAAGCACATTAAGGTCATGGAATGGCTTAATCAGTCTCCAGACCTTAATCCTATAGAACATTTATGGAGGGAGCTGAAACTTTGAGTTGCAAAGAGACTCCCAAGAAACCTTATGGATTTAGAGAAGATCTGTAAAGAAGAGTGGACCAAAATCCCTCCTGAGATGTGTACAAACCTGGTCACTAACTACAAGAAACGTCTTACCTCTGTACTTGCCAACAAGGGTTTCTCCACCAAGTACTAAGTCATGTTTTGCTTGGGGATCAAATACTTGTTTTACTCACTGAACTGCAACTTAATTGATAGCATTTGTTTTATGTGTGTTTTTTTTTTTCTGGATTTTTGGTTGATATTCTGTCTCTATCATTTAAAGTACACCTTTTATAAAAATTATGCACACTTCATTTCTTTGTAAATGGGCAAACTTACAAAATCTGAAGGGGATCAAATAATTATTTCCCGCACTATATATATATATATATATATATATATATATATATGTAGCAAAGTCTCAGGCCTCCCTCGGTCCCATGAGAACCTCCAGGGCCAGGGATAGCTGACATCCTTCTGTATGTAGTGGGTTTTGAGGCATGGTGGGTGCAGGACACCCTTAAGTAGTTGCAAGTTCAATTGGCAGACTCTGAGACTTCAATAGGACAGCCATGCAGGGAAAAGCATCCAGCAAGACGCCACATCAGCATGTATAGGGATGCTGTCCCCTATGGCAACAGTCTTTAACAGTTCCTAACACAAAGCGTAACAGTTCTTTCACTTTCACTACAATCACTCCTTGTAGTTCTTCAGCTGACTGAGCTCACTAGACCCACTGATTCACTGCCACTGAATCCCTTGAGCTCCTCCAATCTTCACGGTGGTATCTTCCTCAGGTGTCACCCCCACCTCTCTGTTGGGTCCCTAGCTTGGCACTCAAGGTACCTCTCAAGCTTCACCCCACTGGCTTGCTCGGTCCCTGGCTTGACACACAAGGCTTCTCTGCAAGCATCACCTGCGCTGGTTGGGTCCCTGGCTTGATACCCACTGAAGTTTCCCAATTCTTCACCGTCCCCGGTTGGTGAGAATGCTGCTCTGGTACTTGCTTCATTTACTCACTGTGGTTCCGAATCCTGGTAACAAGGTGGTTGGTCCCTTAGTGGGGACAGCTTCCCCTCTAACTCTGACGACGACAGGACCGTCTCTTTTGGTTGGACTGCAAGCCGAATCCCAACCCTGTGCTGCTCTATTGCTTCTGGATAGGCCCTCAAACAGCCTAGCAGCCAGATGTGCCCGGGATAGGCCCAAATCTCCAGCCTAGCATCCCGGGCAGTACAACACATGTCCACCCAGACAGCCATCCAGGTGGCACAGAACACAAATCACCTGACTCCACCCAAATATATAAGTTCTCTCAGCAGGCCAAGGGATTCAAGAAAACCCCTGCCCATTGGCTGAGATGCCCCATATACCCATAATCTGACCTTGTGTTGCGCTTCTCGTATCTAGTAGCACCAAGTATATATATATATACACAGTATCTCACAAAAGTGAGTACACACCTCACATTTTTGTAAATATTTTATTATGTCTTTTCATGTGACAACACTGAAGAAATGACACTTTGCTACAATGTAAAGTAGTGAGTGTACAGCTTGTATAACAGTGTAAATTTGCTATCCCCTCAAAATAATTCAACACACAGCCATTAATGTCTCAACCGCTGGCAACAAAAGTGAGTGCACCCCTAAGTGAAAATGTCCAAATTGGGCCCAATTAGCCATTTTCCCTCCCCGGTGTCATATGACTTGTTAGTGTTACAAGGTCTCAGGTGGGAATGGGGAGCAGGTGTGTTACATTTGATGTTATCGCTCTCACTCTCTCATACTGGTCACTGGAAGTTCAACATGGCACCTCATGGCAAAGAACTCTCTGAGGATCTGAAAAAAAGAATTGTTGCTCTACATAAAGATGGCCTAGGCTATAAGAAGATTGCCAAGACCCTGAACCTGAGCTGCAGCACGGTGGCCAAGACCATACATCGGTTTAACAGGACAGGTTCCACTCAGAACAGTCCTCGCCATGGTCGACCAAAGAAGTTGAGTGCACGTGCTCAACTTCATATCCAGAGATCGTCCTTGGGAAATAGACGTATGAGTGCTGCCAGCATTACTGCAGAGGTTGAAGGGGTGGGGGGGGTCAGCCTGTCAGTGCTCAGACCATACTCTGAACACTGCATCAAATTGGTCTGCATGGCTGTCATCCCAGAAGGAAGCCATTTCTAAAAATGATGCCCAACCATACAGTGAGAGAGGGCATCTGCGTTATTTTGGAACTTTCCAGGCCTGTGCTCCACCGTAAACCGAAAGGGTTGTAAAGCCAGGAACCACCTTGTCACACGGCCATTTTTCTCCCTGTTGCCACACATCCACTTTAGGAGAGCATGGTTGGTGACCAGTTTAAACGACCTCCCCAGTAGGTAATACCTCAGGGAGTCTAAGGTCCATTTAATGGCGAGACTCTCCTTTTCTACAATGGCATAGTTCTTTTCGTGCTTGTTCAGCTTCCGGCTCAGGTATACAACTGGGTGCTCCTTGCCATCCCTGTTCTGCGACAGTACAGCCCCTAGGCCCACCTTAGAAACGTCCGTCTGTACGACAAACTCCTTGCTGAAGTCTGGGGCCACTAGTACTGGTAACCCACAAAGGGTCTGCTTTAAATTCTAAAATGCCTCCTCGGCTTGGGGATTCCACTTGACCATGACCGACCCTTTACCCTTCGTCAGGTCGGTCAGAGGGGTGGCCATGGTGGCAAAATTGGGTATGAACTGTCTGTAATACCCCGTAATGCCCAGGAAGGCCCTCAGTTGTTTTTTATTGATCGGTTGGGGACATTTTTGAACTGCCTCAACCTTATTGGTCTGCAGCTTGACCATTCCCCGGCCAATAATGTACCCAAGGTATTTGGCCTCCTCCAGGCCTATGGCACATTTTTTGGGGTTAGCCGTAAGACCTGCTTCCCTAAAGGAATCTATCACCGCTTGTACCCAGAGCAGGTGCGATTCCCAATCTGGGCTGTGGATGACCACATCGTCCAAATATGCAGCTGCATATGGGGATGTGGTCTCAAGGCTTTGTCCATCATTTGCTGGAATGAAGCATGGGCTCCATGTAGACCAAAAAGCATCCGCTTATACTGAAATGAGCCCTCAGGAGTGGAAAAGGCAGTCTTCCGCTGGGCGATCTTGCACCTCTAGAGACACCGAAGTGGGGCGTAGATGGGTTCACCAAGTCCTCAGTGGCAGTGTACCTCTCCACTAGGTCCACCAACTGGGTTGCAGTTTTGGGGTCTCCCTGTCCGACTCACTTCCTCAGAGCAGCAGGGAGCACACGCAGGTACTGGTCCGTTACCACGCGTTCCACGATCTGAGGGCCTGTCAAGGTCTCTGGCTGCAACCACTTCCTGGTGAGGTGGACCAGGTCAAACATTTGTGAACGGGGTGGCTTGTTGCTGGAGTAGGACCACTGATGCACACGCTGGGCCGGACTGCCATGGTGACACTCAAGCGTGCGAGTATCTATGTCTTTAGAGTCTCATAGTCCTGGGCCTTATCTGGTTCTAGATCAAAATAGGCCTTTTGGGGTTCTCCTGTTAGAAATGGGGCCAACAGACCCGCCCATTGCTCTTTTGGCCATCCCTCACGGACAGAGACTCTCTCAAAAGTATGTATGCCTCGACCTCATCCGCAGGTGTCATTTTCTGTAGGTGGTAGGATGCACGTACCAACTTTGGATCCACTGGCACAGGAGATGCGGACCCCTTTTTCAGTTCCACCAGAGCCTCTGCCAACTGCCGATTCATTTCCTGCTGGGCCGCCTGTTGTGCTGCAGCAGCCTCTACGAATTGGCGGAGGCGGTTGGTTTCCCTCCAAGCTGCATTGGCCTGTAGCAGGGCTTTTAACATTTCCTCCATCTTCAGAAAAGTGCCTGCTGAATCCACCACGAGTAGGGAATTAGCTCGTGGGGATCACCTTTTCTGAATGACAGTCAGCAAACGGTCACTTTCTTCACAGAGGCTGGAAAAACCGGGCCGGATTCCGGTTCAGTCCCTTAAAACGGAACGAATGCGAGGTGAAATGTACCTATTATCGTGTATCTCACCTCGCATACCGTCACAATATATATACAGTATATATGTAAAAGATGAAACAAAAAATGTAATTTACAACCTAAAATCAAATCTTTATTATTTATTACAGGTACTTACAATATCTCACAAAAGTAAGTACACCCCTCACATTTTTGTAAATATTTTATTATATCTTTTCATGTGACAACACTGAAGAAATGACACTTTTCTACAATGTAAAGTAGTGAGTGTAGAGCTTGTATAACAGTGTAAATTTGTTGTCCCCTCAAAATAACTCAACACACAGCCATTAATGTTTAAACCACTGGCAACAAAAGTGAGTACACCCCTAAGTGAAAATGTACAAATTGGGCCCAATTAGCCATTTTCCCTCCCCGGGGTCATGTGACTCGTTAGTGTTACAAGGTCTCAGGTGTGAACGGGGAGCAGGTGTGTTAAATTTGGTGTTATCGCTCTCACTCTCTCATACTGGTCACTGGAAGCCCAACATGGCACCTCATGGGAAAGAGCTCTCTGAGGATCTGAAAAAAAAATTGTTGCTCTACATAAAGATGACCTAGGCTAAGAATAAGAAAATTAAGAAGATTGCCAAGAACGGGAAACTGAGCTGCAGCACGGTGGCTAAGACCATACAACAGGACAGGTTCCACTCAGAACAGGCCTCGCCATGGTCGACCAAAGAAGTTGAGTGCACTTACCCAGCGTCATATCCAGAGATTTCCAGAGGTTGTCATTGGAAAATAGACGTATGAGTGCTGGCAGCATTGCTGCAGAGGTTGAGGGGGTGGGGGGGGGGATCTCAGCCTGTCAGTGCTCAGACCATATTCTGCACACTGCATCAAATTGGTCTGCATGGCTGTCATCCCAGAAGGAAGCCTCTTCTAAAGATGATGCACAGGAAAGCCTGCAAACAGTTTGCTGAAGACAAGCAGACTAAGGACATGGATTACTGGAACCATGTCCTGTGGTCTGATGAGACCAAGATAAGCTTATTTGGTTCAGATGGTGTCAAGCGTGTGTGGGGGCAACCAGGTGAGGAGTACAAAGACAATTGTGTCTTGCCTACAGTCAAGCATGGTGGTGGGAGTGTCATGGTCTGGGGCTGCACGAGTGCTGCTGGCACTGTAGAGCTACAGTTCATTGAGGGAACCATTGATGCCAACATGTACTGTGACATACTTAAGCAGATCATGATCCCTCTCCCTCCGGAGACTGGGACGCAGGGAAGTATTCCAACATTATAACGACCCCAAACACACCTCCAAGATGACCACTACCTTGCTAAAGAAGCTGAGGGTAAAGGTGATGAACTGGCCAAGCATGTCTCCAGACCTAAACCCTGAGCATCTGTGGGGCATCCTCAAACGGAAGGTGGAGGAGTGCAAGGTCTCTAACATCCACCAGCTCCGTGATGTCCTCATGGAGGAGTGGAAGAGGACTCCAGTGGCAACCTGTGAAGCTCTGGTGAACTCCATGCCCAAGAGGGTTAAGGCAGTGCTGGAAAATAAAGGTGGCCACACAAAATATTGACATTTTGGGTCCAATTTGGACATTTTCCCTTAGGGGTGTACTCACTTTTGTTGCCAGCGGTTTAGACATTAATGGCTGTGTGTTGAGTTATTTTAAAGGGGACAGCAAATTTACACTGTTATACAAGCTGTACACTCACTACTTTACATTGTAGCAAAGTGTCATTTCTTCAGTTTTGTCACATGAAAAGATATAATAAAATATTTAACCGCTAAGCCACCGCTAACTGTCATATGACGGCTGGACGAGGCTTCTGTTGTTCTGGGAGGACGTCATATGACGTCCTCGCCCTCCCGAGCCACTAGGGGGCGCGCGCACGTGCCCGCTGCGTCACTCGGGACCCGGTGCGCGTGCCCGGCGGCCACGATGTCCGCCGGGCACCCGCGATTGCCGGGTAACAGAGCAGGAGCGTGGATCTGTGCATGTAAACACAGATCCACGTCCTGTCAGAGAGGAGAGGAGACCGATGGCGTGTCCCTTGTACATAGGGACAGCGATCGGTCACCTCCCCCAGTCAGTACCCTCCCCCCACAGTTAGAATCACCTCCTTAGGTCATACATTAACCCCTCGAGCGCCCCCTAGTGTTAACCCCTTCCCTGCCAGTCACATTTACACAGTAATCAATGCAATTTTATAGCATTGATCGCTGTATAAATGTGAATGGTCCCAAAAATGTGTCAAAAGTGTCCGATGTGTCCGCCGCAATATCGTAGTCACAATAAAAATTGCAGATCGCCGCCATTACTAGTAAAAAATAAATAAATAATAAAAATGCTATAAATCTATCCCCTATTTTGTAGACGCTATAACTTTTGCGCAAACCAATCAATATACGCTTATCGCAATTTTTTTTTACCAAAAATATGTAGAAGAATACGTATTGGCCTAAACTGAGGAAAAAATTTGTTAAAAAAAAAAAAAAAATTGGATATTTATTATAGCAAAAAGTAAAAAATATTGTGTTTTTTCAAAATTGTCCCTCTTCTTTTGTTTATAGCGCAATAAATAAAAACCGCAGAGGTGATCAAATACTACCAAAAGAAAGCTCTATTTGTGGGGAAAAAATGATAAAAATTTAATTAAGGTGCAGTGTAACATGACCGCGCAATTGTCATTCAAAGTGCGACAGCGCTGAAAACTGAAAAATGGCTTGGGCAGGAAGGGGGTGTAAGTGCCCTGTATTGAGGTGGTTAAACAAATGTGAGGGGTGTACTTACTCTTGTGAGAATCTGTAAGTACCTATAATAAATAAATAAATAATAAAGATTTGATTTTGGATTGTAATTTATTGTGAATTTCATTTTTCTTTCATCTTTTTATATATAAAATATTCAATGTAACATTGTTTAAATATCCTAAAACCTTGAGGGATATTTGTTTTTATTTTTTTTTGTTCCACTTTTATAAACCTTTATGTGTGTTTCGTAGTCTATGACAGTGCACTTTCCCAATTTTTGCCAATTCTTTAAAAAACAGCAATGGCTGTTTTCTTATGGTGGCTATAATTTTTTATCCAATTGTTGTGCAATTTAATCAAAACGATCGAATCTGCAAACCATCAAATAATTATTATTTCCCTTTCCCAGATTGAGTTGGATATAATTTCAATTGAATTTGATCAAACTGAGTTGATCGCCCAGAATATTATCAGTTTGTTTTCCATCAGTCGACAGCACTGTGATGCTATTTTTATGAATATGATCTTATTATGATCAGTCAGATTATGCAATTACATGTTGGAAACAGAGATATGATCAATAATTTTTGATCGTAAGGTTACAATTATATATTAACTATCAACTGAAATCCACTTTCCCCGTGTGGTATATTGACCGAATGGGTTGTTGACTATAGCTAGATTACTCCTATTGGAAGAGATTGATCGGAAAAAGAATCAATCATTTAGTGAAGTGTGTATGGCCACCATTCAGTTGCACGCATGACATTTAATTCTTCATAGACATCCTAAGCGTCCAGAAGCAGGACTGTTCTCATTGTATGTTGATGCCACCTAGTGTTGTATTATGTTTATTATAGAATGTTCACTTAGCCTAGTGAATGCAGTGAAACTGAATATACAATTGCGCAAAGGAATGTAAAAAAAAAAAAAACAGAAGTTCACTTTGCTATGCAAGCACTCTCTTTTGAGAGGATGAACCAATGTGGATGTTTAGGGATCACATACCTACCCATTTTTTGGCTTTGTGCCCTTTTAAATTGCTGGTGCATGCACAGTTCAGTTTACATCCATCCTGTGTGCCGCGGGATGATTTCACTCCTGCATATGCGAGGGAGCGATGTCATCCCACATTGGCCAATGAAGACAGTCACAGCGTAGCACCCAGGAGAAGCCAGTAAAAGATATTGGCGCCGGAAAGGTAAGTATTACAGACTTTAGTTCTGCTCAAAGCACAGGGGAGCTGTATTTTGAATTTGTCCATCAAATTTGAACGAGTTGCAATTATACGAGTTGGAAAACCAATTTTGCCGCACATAGCAAACTGATAGATGTTTACAATCATAAATAAAACAAACTCTGAATAAAGAGACTAATGCCGTGTACACACGGGCGGACTTTTCGACCAGACTAGTCAGACGGAACGAATCCGTCAGACAATCCGGCTGTGTGAGGGCTTCATCGGACCTGCAGCAGACTTTTTCGGTCGAAAATCAGACGGACTTTAGATTTGGAACATGTTTCAAATCTTTCCGCCGGAACTCCGCCGGACCCAGTTCCTATTGAGAAATCCGCTCGTCTGTATGCTAGTCCGACGGACGAAAACCAACGCTAGGGCAGCTATTGGCTACTGGCTATCAACTTCCTTATTTTAGTCCAGTCGTTCGTCATCACGTACGAATCCGTCGGACTTTGGTGTGATCTTGTGTAGGCAAGTCCGTTCGTTCGAAAGTCCGTCGGAAGTCCGTCAAAAGTCAGTCGAAAGTCTGATGCCGAAAAGTCCACCCGTGTGTACACGGCATTACATGTTTTAATAAATAAGACTAAAAACTCGATCTGTCATAAAACGCCCCATGGAGTCCTACACGCTTTCCCAGAATTAGCAATAGAATTATGTAATGTGATAATCTAAGACAAAAAAAGAGTGCTTGGATGGGATCTTTTTAAAGCGATTCTAAAACCTTAAGGTTACCCTAATGCATTCTATACATTAAGGTAGAAAATCTTCAGCGCCAGATAATCCCCCCAGTCACACCTTGTACTTACCTGAGCCCGATCTCGATCCAGCATTGTGCATGGCAATAGCAGGTGTCTCTGCTCTCTTTCTCCTCATTGGGCAAACTGATAGCAATGGAAAATATTGGCTCCCACTGCTGTCAATCAAATTCTGTGATGAGGGAGTGAGGGGGGGGGGGGGGTGCGGTGCCAAGCTGTACTGCCTGTGTCTATAGCAGTAATGGCGAACTTTGGCACTCCAGATGTTTTCGAACTACATTTCCCATGATGCTCAACTACACTGCAGAGTGCATGAGCATCATGGGAAATGTAGTTCCAAAACATCTGGGGTGCCAAGGTTCGCCATCACTGGTCTATAGACACAGACAGGGTGGCGTGGGATTGTTCCTGCACAAGTGCCCCCATAGAAAGCAGCTTTCTATGGTGGCCACTCAATGAAGAGGAGGAGCCAGGAGCGCTGGCAGGGGACTCCAGAAGAAGAGGATTGGGGCTGCTCTGTGCAAAACCATTACACAGAGCAGGTAAGTATGACATGTTTATTATTTTAATTTAAAAAAATCTGAAGCTTTACAATCTCTTTAAATAGTGTGTTTGTATTACTTAAAGCAATTGGAATCTGACCTATAAACTTGATGGATGTTTTCTATTCACACGATTTACAGTATCCATTAGGAAAATATCAATTGCTTGTTTGAGGCCAATCAGAATTTTGATTTACTTACTGTAAAGGAGACGGTCAGTTTTTTGTTTCTCTTGTAGGAGATCTTGTGTCCTCTCAGCAACAATGGCTTCCAAGTGTTTGCTGTACTTTTCCATCTACCATTGTAATACAGATGACTGTTAGTTAACTACACAACAACCATAACCCAACTTCAATCAAATTTTGTTGTTTTTTCTTTCAGTTCTTCTATTAGATGTAACCCTTTTGCTGCCAGATCCTTTTTTTTTCTCTCTGCACACATGTTAAAATGCACATATTGGGCCTAGAGATTACTTAAAGTGATTTTAAAGTCTTGTTTTTTATTTTCTAAAAATAACAAACATGGTATACTTGACAGACGCGGAGCTGCGGCCCGGCCCAGCACCCTCTCTCTCCTCATTGACTCACTGAGTTTGATTGACAGCAGCGGGAGCCAATGGTGCCCCGCTGCTGCCTCAGCCAATCAGAAGGGAGAGTCCCGGACAGCCGAGTCTTTCGTGCAACATCGCTGAATCGAGATGGGGCTTAGGTGGGGCTGAGGGCGGCTGCTCCACACAGAAGGTTTTTTATCTTAATGCATTGAATGCATTATGATAAGAAACCTTCTGCCCTTGCAACCACTTTAAGCTGAACTCTGGGCACAAAATGTTTTATTTAGTAACTTTATACTGCTCAATAACTATAAAGCATATAAATTCACTTTGTGCATCAAGTGCCTTTGCATTACTACCTTGTAAAAGTAGCAGTGACGTCATCAGTGTGCTGTACAGTGCCTGTGAAGAGCTGTGGGAGGGACCTAGCAGGCCCCACCCACTACAGGCTGCCTACAGAAAACTACAAGAGGGGCGGAAACAAGACCAGTCACCCTGCACAAGCAGAGAGTGCAGCAGTGACTGGTCATTATTACAGGAAGCTCCTGCACAGAAGTAAAGTTCTACACTGGTTCACTGCACAGATCTGGAAGAAATAAAGCACACCAAGAATAAACATGACTCTTGTATTTACAAAAAAACTGCTTATCTCAGAGTTCAGCTTAACATCAGCAAAACATTACATCATTTCTGAAAGCAAAGACCATGTAGAATAAAATGGTGTTAATTACAATTTTGTATGGCCAATTTTTTGTTAAACTATTTTTTTCAGCAAAAAATGCACACAAACACAATACACAGTGCCTTGAAAAAGTTTTCATATCCCTTGAAAATTTTCACATTTTGTCATGTTACAACCAAAAACGTAAATGTATTTTATTGGGATTATATGTGATAGACCAACACAAAGGGCACATAATTGTGAAGTGGAAGGAAATTAATCAATGGTTTTCAATTTTTTTTTTACAAATAAATATCTGAAAAGTATGGCATGCATTTGTATTCAGCTCCCTTTACTCTGGTACCCCTAACTAAAATCTAGTGGAACCAATTGCCTTCAGAATTCACTTATTTTAAATAGAATCCACCTATGTGTAATTTAATCTCACTATAAATACAGCTGTTCTGTGAAGCCCTCAGAGGTTTGTTAGAGAACCTTGGTGAACAAAAAGCATCATGAAGGCCAAGGAACACACCAGACAGGTCAGGGATAAAGTTTTAAAGCAGGGTTAGGTTATAAAAAAATATCCCAAGCTTTGAATATCTCATGGATCACTGTTCAATTCATCATTGGAAAATAGAAAGAGTATGGCACAACTGCAAACCTACCAAGACATGGCCGTCCACCTAAACTGACAGGCCGGGCAAGGAGAGCCTTAATCAGAGAAGCAGCTAAGAGGCCCATGGTAACTCTGGAGGAGCTGCAGAGATCCACAGCTCAGGTGGGAGAATCTGTCCACAGGACAACTATTAGTCGTGCTCTCCACAAATCTGGTCTATATGGAAGAGTGGCAAGAAGAAAGCCATTGTTGAAAGTAAGTCATAAGAAGTCCTGTTTGAAGTTTGCTAGAAGCCATGTGGGGGACACAGCAAACATGTGGAAGGTGGCACTCTGCTCAGATGAAAATTTAACTTTTTGGCCTAAAAGCAAAACGCTATGTGTGATGGAAAACAACCACTGCACATCACCCTGAACACACCATCCCCACCGTGAAACATGGTGGTGGCAGCATCATGTTGTGGGGATGTTTTTCTTCAGCAGGGACAGGGAAGCTGGTCAGAGTTGATGGGAAGTTGGATGGAACCAATTACAGGGCAATCTTAGAAGAAAACCTGTTAGAGTCTGCAAAAGACTTGAGACTGGGGCGGAGGTTCACCTTCCAGCAGGACAACAACCCTAAACATACAGCCAGAGCTACAATGGAATGGTTTAGATCAAAGCATATTCAGGTGTTAGAATAGCCAAGTCAAAGTCCAGATCTAAATCCAATTGTGAATCTGTGGCAAGACTTGAAAATTGCTGTTCACAGACACTCTCCATTCAATATGACAGAGCTTGAGCTTTTTTTCAAAAAAGAAAAAGGCAAAAATGTCACTCTCTAGATGTGCAAAGCTGGTAGAGAAATCCCCAAAAAGACTTGCAGCTGTAATTGCAGAGGAAGGTGGTTCTACAAAGAATTGACTCAGGGGGGCTGAATACAAATACACGCCACACTTTTCACATATTTATTTGTAAAAAAGTTTGAAAACCATTTATAATTTTCCTTCTACTTCACAATTATGTGCTACTTTGTGTTGGTGTATCACATAAAATTCCAATAAAATACATTTACGTTTTCGGTTGTAACATGACAAGATATGGAAAATTTCAAGGGGTATAAATACTTTTTCAAGGCACTTTAATAGGCATTTTTTGGTAAAATACAAAAGTTGAGGCTGCATTGAATAAACAGATACCAAATATGTTAAGCCTCAAAATTGCATATCCTAGAACTTTTGCTTTCACTCCAGCATGTAGAGCAATACCGAATATGCGTGGTGCAATTGTTGTTTTCATATGTGTGTGTTTGTGTACATGGGCACAGGGAGCTTCTCCATTTTCTTGTTCTTTTATTTTATTAAACTTTCATTTTTAAACATTATTTTTTTTTTTTTGCCACCTATGTGATAGCATAGATCAAGATCAAGTGACATGTTTTCATAGAGATAACAGGGATCTATTAGGCCCCTAATGGCACCTCTGCATTCCTTTGAAGCTTAATGAGTACAGATTAGGCTCTATTAGCTACTTCTCCTGCCACAGAGGCTGGTAAGTCATCCGATCGGAGCTTGTCATGTCTGGGATTATTCCAACTAGGGAAAATCAGCAAACTTATGTTCACTGGGCTCCCTGTCCTCTCCCCATAAGTAGTGCACCCCCCAAGGAACCGCAAGTAACTGGGATCCCCCAGCCTGCACAGCCAGGCACACCAAATTTCCACAGGCACTAAGAGTCAGAGGACAGTCTGTGACTTTGTGTTTTGTTTTTTTTGGTTTGTTTTATTGAGGGGTTAATAACTTGGATAAGGATGGGAGTTTATGGGATGTGCATTCGACTTTAAAACAAACTTCAGGGACAACTCTTCCAATACACAATCTATATACACAGCTCCTCTTCTTCCTCAAGCACACGCTTGCTTGCAGAATCCAGCTTTGTCACCCTGTAGTATTTTTGTAGCAAAGGCTCATTACAGGCAAGGACTTACAGACAGTATACTTGAAGAACAGATGGGGTGACACAGCTCACACTTTCCCAGTTCTTCCTCTCTATGGTCACTGCTCCCAGCACCAACTCTTCAGGCACTGCCAACCCACCTGGCTGCAGCTGCCCCTTTCACTAGCCCTCCAGGCTAACTTCTCTCCACAGTCCTCCAGACTGACACTCACCAGCCCATCCAGCTGACTCTCAGGAGATCTCCCAGACGTGCTGACCTGCTCTTGCTGTCCTCTCCTTGCTCCAGTGCCTCCAGGAAGGGCTTCCTTCATGTGTTTTAGGGGGAATCTTCCAGCACCCAAGCTTCAGGCCCAAAGTCACTCTCAAGGGCCACCGTCAGCCTCCTCAGCACTCCATCCTCATCTTCCACCCAACTTCCATTGCTGGCATGACTCCTGTCTATTTATGAGGTGAATATGTCCCCTGCCGGACCATTTGCTGGGGATTGGCCGAGGACCTCAAAATTTGCATGGCAGCCCTCCTTACTCCCACCATCTATCTCTGGAAGTTCCTACCAACTTCCAGACCAGGGGGTAGCATCAGAGAGAGCTACTTGATGAGTCATCCAGCCCCTGAGACACTAAACCCTGACCCAGATTCACAACTCAGGACTGGCTCTCAGCCAAGCCAAATTTTCCTACACTAACAGCTAAACCTATTTACAACTAGCACACTAGCTAGAGGGTGCTACACATATAACATGGGTTAGAGCACAGTTTCTCAACCACTGTTGCTCCAGAGGTTGCTAGAGTTTCCTTGAACAGCTATCTGTAAGGGAGTATATTATCCCAATGACTACAAGTGTATGAAGCATTCTTTCCACTGACCATGTATCTTGAGTTGTAGATATAGTCATTATTAGCATGAGTTCCCTGAGACCGGAAAGTTATTTAAAGGGTTCCTCTGTGTTTAAAAGGTTGAGAAAGACTGGGTTAGACCCTCAGAACCAAAGATCAAAGAAGGATCTATGTTATCCCGAAAACTTGCATCTTTAATAACTTATGTACGTAATTTTTTATTTCTTTTTTGCTGCCTGTCCCATTGGGGAGTTATCTGCTCACTTCTTGTCTCAGGGACACAAACTGATTTAAGAGAAAATCTCTCCAGATTAAAGGGAATTTACACCTTAAATAACTGATGGAACAGGCTTCCCTATTGGAAGATCTTACCTTCGTTTGACTGACAACTGTAACATTTTGGATTTCCCATCACCTTCTGTTCTGGTGACAAAGATCACCAGGACAAATAGAGAGGGTCAATCTCTCCCTCAAAAAATTGACAATAGATATAATTAAATTCTGAAAGGTTTCCTTACCAGATTCATCATCATATCCACTGGGCTGACGCGGTGAGGATTCATTTTTTCTAAACTTTTCTTAATTTGCTCAAACGAAGGTCTCATCATAGCATTGTGTGCCCAGCATCTCTTTATCAACTTCAGAAAAGACAGAAAGAATAGAAATAAAAGTGACACTATGCAACCAGATTTTAAAAAGTTTTTCAGAAACTTTTCACCACTGTGAACTTTGAGTATTCTGTTGTTATCAATTGGGCAGGTGAACTCTTTAAAAATTTAACTCTGAATTCCCAGGAATCCACTACACCGTCTCCAGGAAATGCAGTTCAGAGAAGATCTCCAGAGTAGAGTTTTACTCTGGAGCATATTTTACTATGTAATTACACTGACGGGGATGGGGAGGCTGCAAAAGACTAAATGTGAAATTGTCCTTTAGGGGCTAGATTTATCGGTAAGGTTGGGGCTTCAGGTTTGGTGTAGTAATTGGACTCAGGTTAGGGTTAGGGTTAGGATAAGGTTAAAGAGAATCTAACCTGAGATAAACTTACCTTAACTTCTACTGGCACCACATGACAGGATCCTGGAGGTGTGGTGCATGCAAGACAGGTCAAATCGCATGACAAGTCGCACCCTATTGCCGGCAATCGCACTGTTCAAATCAGTGCGAGGCCGAATTTGCGGTGCCACACCGATTTAAAAAAGTAGTTCCTGCACCACCTTTGGCGATTTTGGGTGGCAATTATATAGACATCTGTGCATGAAGCCACGCAGATGTCTTCCAAGTCACACTGACATGGAGCTTTGAAATCGTGTGATTTCAGATGAAGTCGCATGATTTCAAAACCGCAGTCAATGTGATTGAGGACTTAGGGTTAGGTTGTGGTTAAAGAGTTAGTTCACCTTTACAGAAAATCTATAAGGTGACTTTACACTGGACCCCTCCCCATCCCCCCTGGTACCGTTGTACCGGAGTCTCGCGATCCCCCACTGTCAGACACTGGGTCATCGCTTCAACGGGTTTTGAAATCCCTGTGGCTTAATCTCCTATCCGTACCTCTCAGCGTGTATGGGTAGGAGGCATTGTAATTGGTCACCACCGTCACAAGGATGGCGCAGATCAATCAGAATACACCTAGCCTGTCCTGTCAGCGCTGAAGGAGAGAAAACCAGGAGGACTTAAAATCCCCGGACCGGTGAAGCTACATCCCACTGTCTGACAGCGGGGGATCGCGAGGCTCTGGTAGAGCAGGACCATGGGGGTAAGATGGGGTCCAGTGTAGGTTCACCTTACAGATCTTCTTTAAATCTAGAAAACAGAACTTCATTTCAATTTTGGATAGAGTATGGACTTGTTAGAACCTCTGTCAGGGTTTTTCTGCCATCTGTGTCCTATTGGAGGGATTTTCCTTCACTTGCTATGCTGTTAACACAACAAGAAATCAAAGGAAATCTCACCAACAAGAGGGACATGCCCTCTCATCTGTCACCAGAACATATTTGCTGCCTGTCAAACACTTCTGCAGAGTGCTCCATCACAAATCGATCTTCAGAAGGCACCGTAAGCGTAAACAAGGCCTTTTAGTAAATTTTCCCCTTGTGTCTAATCGTTTGAATAAGCATAGAAACTCCAACCCCTCTCAGATATTTTCCCATGAGAACTAAAGTATGATAGTGTAGCACCCGGCTGGTGCTCAAAATTTTTTTGGGGGGCGCAAACAAACTGAAAAAAAAACCCCTATCAATTGCAGCCTCACTGTGTCATCAAACGCAGCCACTGTGCACATCAATTGCCGCCACTGTACCATCAAACGCAGCCACTGTACCATCAAACGCAGCCACTGTGCCCATCAAACGCAGCCACTGTGCCATCAAACGCAGCCACTGTGCCATCAAACGCAGCCACTGTGCCATCAAACGCAGCCACTGTGCCATCAAACGCAGCCACTGTGCCATCAAACGCAGCCACCATGTCCGTCAATCCAATTCCTGCCCCTTCACCCCTCAGATCAGTCCCAATTCCTGCCCCATCAGACCTCAAATCCTGGCATATAGCATTTCTCACAAATCCTGGTATATAGCATTTCTCACAAATCCTGGCATATAGCATTTCTCACAAATCCTGGTATATAGCATGTCACACAAAGCCTGGTATATAGCATTTCGCACAAAGCCTGGTATATAGCATTTCGCACAAAGCCTGGTATATAGCATTTCACACAAAGCCTGGTGTATAGCATTTCACACAAAGCCTGGTGTATAGCATTTCGCACAAAGCCTGGTGTATAGCATGTCTCACAAATCCTGCACAATTACCCCCCCCCAGTTTGCACAATCCCCCTTCCTCCATCATTTGCCGCCACTGTGCCATCAAATGCAGCCCCTGTGCCCATCAATTGCCGCCACTGTGCTATCAAACGCTGCCACTGTGCCATCAAATGCAGCCACTGTGCCATCAAACACAGCCACTGTGCCCATCAATTGCCGCCATTGTATCATCAAACGCAGCCACTGTGCCATCAAATGCAGCCACTGTGCCATCAAATGCAGCCACTGTGCCATCAAATGCAGCCACTGTGCCATCAAACGCAGATAACTGTATGAATAATTTCCCCGTGGAGCTCCTCTTATGGAGGGAGCTGTTTATATTGATTCAAATTTATTGCACCCTGGTATAAATATTACTTTTATTGCACTTTAAGCTCGGTTCACACTAATAAGCGCCATGCAGCCTGCGTTTGCTCGGGCACAGCAGCCCATTCATTTGAATGGGCAGCTGCTGTGTTGTGTGAACCACAGAAAAATGATGCATGCACCTTTTTAAAAAAGCAGCCGCAGGGAAAGCGCATTTGTCTTTTTGACTATACCGCATCCCTGCAGTTCCCCCACCTGCAATCACGCTGCAGGTTGAGATGTGCGGGGGTGCCATTCAGAATGAACGGCAGCCCCGCTCGTCTTACAAGAGCAGCGCAATTGGGTTGCGAGTGCAGGAGATGCGATACCCACAAACTGGAAGGCACGGCCTGCACTAGTGTGATCCGGGCTTTATTGCACCTTGGGTCTGGTTAGGTCAACAATACCAGTTATTTGGTGGAGGAATAGAAGTTGTTACCGGTTCTGTTCTCACTTTCTCTGTAGACGTTCGATCTGCTTTTTATAATGTCATAACAACATCTGCTTGTGACATATCAGGGTCCCTTTGTGGGGGTGCACTTTATTTAAATGAAGGTTATAGGAAACTAAACAGAGAAATGGGATGCTTGCCTTGACTCACATATTTTGTATATTCAGGCATTTTCTTCACTAGATTCTAGTAAATATATGCTTAGTGAGTCATTCCATGCAGTTTATAATATTCTCCCTGTAATACTATTGAAATTTAAACATGCCATGCAAGGACATCTGGGGGCTCCTATGGATACTGAGTCATCGGGGAGTTTGAAATGTCATTAGGGCCCCTTAGGGAGGAAGAGATCAGATCACTTGAGGAGGAGGTGACAGGAGCACCAACATCCTAAGTAATTCCGGCCTGTACATTTTTTATAATCTGTTGCTGATTATATTTAAAGTGGTGTTAAACCCAAAGCGAACATTTATTATATTGCAGCTTACCAATTCTTAGATGTGATGGCTGCATTCCTTTTCTTTTTTTAAGCTTTTGTTCTTTTATTTTAACCTGGTGATCCAGCCAGTAAGTCTGTTGCTTTTTGGCAGAGAAAGCTGTCCTTTAGATGTAGCATTTAAAGGGTTGAGCTAAACCATTTATCACTCACAGGGGTTTTTACAACAATCAGCTTTTATTTATGTAAAACCTTTATCCCAAAAGGTATAAAAAAAACCTGTTTGATTATAAAACAGAGGGGGAAAAAGCCCCAAAAAAGAAAATGGATGCAGCCACCACATCTAATGATTGGTAAGCTGCAATATATTACATATTGGTGTTGGGTTTGGTTTACTACTGATTTAAAGCTAAACTCAGAGGCTCAACCCTGCCGCCCTCAGTGCTCCCCTCTGGATGACACTACTCACTGTATTTTGTAATTTTTCTTTTTACTTCCCTTTTTTCACATCTTCAGGGTGGTCACATTCTGGTAGTGGGTAGCACTCAATGATGCACAGAGCGGCGCTGATAATGCATCATTACATTGTGAGTGTGGGGTGCCACAGTTATGTCCCCTTAGCGAGTGAGTCTATGACACTGTATGTACCTAAGCAGGACATACATGGAGCAAATTTCCACAGGTTGCAGTACAGAAATTCACTCAATTCCCCCATCAACACAGACAGTGCTGATAGGGAAATCCCTCCTGACGAGCTATTGTATTCTCTTGGGTTGGGGGCGGTTGAGAAAGCCGTCCCCGCCAGGAGAAGACAGTGATTATTGCTAGCGGCTATACCAGCCACTAGCGATAATTGTATGTAAAATCCAGCAGGCTGGTTGTACCCAAGTTGATCAATCGATCGATCTCCTTGGGTACATTCAGCCTGCCCATACATGGTTCGAATCTCAGCCAGTTCCTATTGAACAGGCCCAGATTCGAATCGTCTAGAGTCGGCTTTAGTCTTGAAGAATCCTGAGTCCTCTAGTCTCATAGGGGTCAAATGAGGGAACAGTGGTCTGGAGGCATCCGGAAGTGTTGCATGCCCCTATTTGGGCTTGTTTACATCAGCATTGCACTCTGAAGTGTGATCCACAAAGGTTCGCTTTTCAGAGGGCTTTTGACAGGCGGTGGGGAGGCAATATGACACCGCATCGCTGCCAGTTTTAACCCCTTAAAGCTCACACCACTGCACTACCACTTTGTGCATTGCACATGGTTACAAGGTGGTTGCAGCATAGCCCCTTCCATTTAAATAGGCTGTGTTTGGCAAGCAGTACTGCCCGCCAAAGGCAACGAGGGGTATAATTCTTGCTGCTCAGAGAAGCAAGACATTGCAGTAAGTATATAGCTCTGGCCAGCTACCTTTGCAACTTAACCACTTCCATACCGTGTAGATTTCAGCACTCGTCTCCTACATGTAAAAATCATATTTTTTTTGGTGGAAAATTACTCGGAACTCTCAAACATTAAATATATATATTTTTTTAGCAGAGACCCTAAGGAAATAAATGCATTGCAACTTTGTATGTCACATGGTATTTGCGCAGCAATTTTTCAAGCGCAATTTTTGGGGGAAAAAAACACTTTCATGAATAAAAACAAAAAAACACTAAAGTTAGCCCAATTTTTTTGTATAATCTGAAAGATGATGTTACACTGAGTAAATAGATACCTCACATATTACGCTTTAAAATTGCGTACACTCGTGGTATGGCGCCAAACTTCAGTACTTAAAAATCTTCATAGGCGACATTTTAACATTTTTTTTACAGGCTACATGTTTAGAGTTACAGAGGGGGTCTTGGACTAAAATGATTGCTCCCACTCTAACGTTCGCAGTGATACCTCACACGTGAATTGAACATCATTTACATATGCAGGCACGATCTATGTATGTGTTCGCTTCTGCGTGTGACCACGCGGTGATGGGGGCGCTTTGATTTTTTAATTCTTTTTATTGTTTATTTTAATCTTTTTATTTTTACACCCTTTAAAAAATTTTTTTGATCACTTCTATTCCTATTACAAGGAATGTAAACATCCCTTGTAATAGGAATAGTGTGTGACAGGTCTTCTTTATGGAGAGATGTGGGGTCTATAAGACCCCACATCTCTCCTCCAGGCAGGAAAGGCTGAGATCAAAAAAAAAAAAGAATGATCTCAGGCTTTCCTGCCGAGTCCCCAGTATTGTTTACTTCCGCCGGTCCGGACGTGACGTCATAACGTTGATTGGGCCTCCGACAGTCATAGAGATTGCTGGGGACCATCTGTCCTTTGGATAACTCTATGACTTTCTTCCAACGCCGGCGGATTCCTTCTCCGGCTCGCCGATAGCAAGGGCAAGCCGGGAGAAGCACTGGAGGGCGGCGGCGCCTGTAAGAACGATCAAGTGGCTGAACAGCCGCTATGATTGTTCTTATGGTGAAGGGAATCGCCGGCTGTAAAAAATTATACCCGAATGATGTCTTTTTCAAGAGGGGGGCGGTTGGAGAGACGTTTTAATGCCCCCATCCCTACCCAACCGCAAGTGTGAACTTAAGCTGGTCATAGATAGATGGGAATATGGCCAGTTCAGCAGGGACTTTTTTTTTGTAGAGGACAAAGCACCTGCGCTGGGCACCACAATGCAGAGCGTTTTGGTATACTACATTTAAAATAAATAATTTGTAAGAGCTTTTAGGTGCCCTGTGAGCTCACTGACAATGTATGGACTGGCTTTATACAGATTGATTTAATGCATGATAACGTGCTGCATTACTGCACATGCTTTAACCACTTGCCTACCAGGCACTTTTCCCCCCTTCCTGCCCAGACAATTTTCAGCTTTCAGCGCTGTCACAGTTTGAATGACAATTTCGCGGTCATGCAACACTGTACCCATATGACATTTTTATCATTTTTTTCACACAAATAGAGCTTTCTTTTGGTGGTATTCAATTATCACTGGGGTTTTATTTTTTGCTAAACAAGTGAAAAAAGACCGGCATTTTTTGAAAAAAAAAACAAACGTTTTTCTTTAGTTATAAAATTTTGCAAGCAGGTAATTTTTCTCCTTCACTGATTGGCACTGATGAGCACTAATGAGGTGGGCACTGTTGGGACTGCATTGATAATCAGGACACTGATAATCAGTGCCCTGATTATCAGTGTAGATTGGAAGCCTTCATTGGCTGAAGCAAAGAAAGCTTTGCCCAATCAGGACACAGAGCACTGTCAGAGCCATGATTGGAGAAAGTAACTCTATCCAATCATAGCTCATTGCTCTTAGTCCCGCTCTACACTATAAAAGTATTCTTTCAATAGCGGCCATTTGTAGTGTGATATCGGGGTGGAGAGAGATAGAACAGTGCTCTGTTCAGTGCTACTAGAGTGTTATGCCCCGTACACACGATCGGACAATGATCGGACATTCTGACAACAAAATCCATGGATTTTTTCTGACGGATGTTGTCTCAAACTTGTCTTGCATACACACGGTCACACAAAGTTAGTCTGAAATTGCGAACGTCAAGAACGCAGTGACGTACTACACGTACAAGAAGCCGAGAAAGATGAAGTTCAATAGCCAGTGCGGCTCTTCTGCTTGATTCCGAGCATGTGTGGAACTTTGTGCGTCGGAATTGTGTACACTTGATCGGAATTTCGAGGAACAGATTTTGTTGTCGGTAAATTTGAGATCCAGATCTCAAATTTTGTGTGATGGAAAAACCGATGGAAAATGTCCGATGGAGCCTACACACGGTCGGAATTTCCAACAACAAGCTCCCATCGAACATTTTCTGTCGGAAAATCCAACCGTGTGTACAGGGCATTAGTGTGCTATAGTGTGCTATTCTGTCTCTATTGTTAGTGTAGAATCAGTTTAGTGTTAATCTAGTGATAGTTCATTCAGTGTGAGTGTAGTGACCATTCATTTTTACATTAGTGTCAGATTATTTTGTCAGGACAGGTTTACTGCAGTATAGTTTAGTGTGTTACTGCGCGTTTAACGCAGTACATTTCAGTGCGTTAGTGCAAATTTAACACAGTATATTTCCGTACTTTACTGCACGTTTAACACAGTATATCTCTGTGCTTTAGTGCAAGTTTAACGTACTGTATTTCACTGTGTTACGTGCCGTTTAACGCAGTATATTTCAGTGTGTTACTGCACATTTAACGCAGTAAATTTCTGTGCATTAGTGCGCATTTAACTCAGTATATTTCTGTGTTAGTGCACGTTTAACCAGGATGAATAAAAATCTGTGATTTAACAAAAAAATTAAAAAATCAGCTTTTTTAAAATTTAAATCAGCTTTTTTAAATTTAAATCAGCTTTTTTAAATTTAAATCAGCTTTTTTGATTTAAATCAGCTTTTAAAATCAGATTTTTTTAAATCAAATTTATTTTAATAAAATGCTTTTGGAGTAAAAAATCTATCTAATGATAGTTTTCTGTTTAAGATATATTAATAATTTAGTTTAATCAGCATGAAATTAATCTTAGTTATGTAACATGAGGCTGTATATTCTGCAATATTTACATTTTTAGTAAACTCATTCAATGAATCCAAGCTCTGCAAGCTGAGATAACATGCACTGCATTGATGCATTCACACAATTTTACCGTAACAATGAGATAAAACAAAGTTCAGGAATATTCCTTTATCCCATTGTTTTGCAAATCTATGTACACTGCCAACTGTATGATTGAATTGGTTCTGATATTACTGTTTTACTAACCTGACAGCTTATTATTCTAAATAGGAAACCATTTTGTTTGCAAATATGAAAGATTCTAACTACCAGCAAGAATGAGTCCTTACATTTAAAGAGCACCTGTCATTTCAGATCCATCATGGCAGTGCCTGTTAGCGGGCGTCCACTCACCTGCTGCTGCCATGTCCCTCACCTTGTTGTGTCACTGCTGTATCTCCAACCGTCCCATTAAAGTGAATGGGACTGTCAGTGAGTCAACAGTAGGTCGTCGGAGGAGCCGCTGCTGGACAGAGATGACATTTGCTCTTTAAAAATTTAAATCGAGTTGATTTAAATCAAGCATTTTTATTAGTGATTTAAATCATGATTTAAATTGACTTGATTTAAACCAAATCCACCCTGCATTTAACACAGTATATTTCAGTGTGTTACGTGCCGTTTACCTCGGTATATTTCAGTGCCATAGCGCACGTTTAACGCAGTGTATTTCAGTACGTTACCCCCCCCCCAGCATTTCTACTGTGGCCATCTTGAGTAAGGGCAGATGACTTGTATGGCATTTACTTCCTGGAATCCAGCTGCCCTAGCTCAGACATGCAAGCAGATGATGTGTGCTTAGCTGAAAAAAACCCTCCTCCCCTCCTAAATACTCCTGGTATGTATGACATCATTTGCCTAGGCATGGAAACCAGGAAGTAACTGAAAAAATGCAAAAAAGTTTAAAACAAGAAAATATATACTTTCTTATCTATTTACTAATGCTAGTAGCAAAAGGATTAAAAACAGTCAATGTTGATTGAGAGAGTGAGGTTCCACTTTATCTGCTTGCCGACCAGCCGCCGCAGTTGTACTGTGGCAACATGGCTCGATAAAAATCGCAGATCGCCACCATTACTAGTAAAAAAAATAATAATAATAAAAATGCTATAAATCTATCCCTATTTTGTAGACGCTATAACTTTTGCACAAACCGACTAATATATACTTATTGTTTTTTTTTTTTTTACCAAAAATATGTAGAAGAATACATATCGGCCTAAACTGAGGAAAAAAATTGTTTTTTTTTAATATATTATTGGGCGATATTTATTATAGCAAAAAGTAAAAGATAATGCGTTTTTTTCAACATTGTCGCTCTTTTTTTGTTTATAGTGCAAAAAATAAAAACCGCAGAGGTGATCAAATACCACAAAAAGAAAGCTCTATTTGTGGGGAAAAAAAGGACGTCAATTTTGTTTGGGTGCAACATCACACGGCCGCGCAATTATCAGGTACAGCAACGCAGTGCCGAATCGCAAAAAATGCTCTGGTCAGGAAGGGGGTAAAATCTTCCGGGGCTGAAGCGGTTACGTTTAAACGGAGTATTAACAAATGTGCATAAAATATCAAGATGATGAGATGTGAATTATGTGCATTTTTTTATAATTAATGAATTAAACAATGTGGTTTCCCATCTATATAACACATCTAGACTTTCAGTGGATTATAATTGCCGCCAGTAATGTGTTATCCTGGAAACACTGACCTCGGAGTAATCGGCCGGGTTTGGGCAGTACTCGTCAGATTTGACTGCGCTCAGCTCAGGTATAGGAGGTCTCCAGGTCACATCTTTCAAGTAGGCTTCTCCCTGTAAGATTCCAAGAAAGTCTCACACTGACACCACGCATTCCTTACAACAATTTTTAGGTGGATTATGTTTTTTTAATTCTAAAATGGTTGTAAACCCTTCCATATACCCAGTGAAGTGACTGGCCTCAGGTGATAACACAGAGATGAAACAGATCCTCCTACATAAGTTGTACCTGTTTATCTGCAGTCTTCTCTACACCTGTTCAAAGTGCAGAATTTAGACGCTTAGTTGATTTACTAATACGGAAGAGTGCAAAATCTGGTGCAGCTCTGCATAGGAACCACTCAGCTACCAGGTTTTTTTTTGCCAACGCTTAAAGTGGTTGTAATGCCTCAAGGTTTTTCAACTTAATGCATTATGCCATCTGTGTGTAGCAGCCCCCCTAAGCCCCCCTAATGCTTACCAGAACCCCCTCTCTGTCTAGCAATGTCTACGAATCCCCCGGCTGTTCGGGACTCTCCCCTCTGATTGGCTGAGACACAGCAGCAGCGCCATTGGCTCCCGCAGCTGTCAGTCAACGTCAGTTAGGCAATCAGGGGAATGAGGGGGTGGGGCCAAATGGCAGCTCCGTATCCGAATGGATACACAGAGCTGCAGCTCAGCTCGGGTGCCCCCATAGCAGGCTGCTTGCTGTGGGGGCACTCGACAGGAGGGAGGGGCCAGGAGCAGCAAAGAGGGACCTGAGAAGTGGAGGATCTGGGCTGCTCTGTGCAAAACCAACTGCACATAGGAGGTAAGTATAACTTGTTTCTCTCCACACCCCCCCCCTTGTACTTACCTAAGCCCGATTTTGGTCCAGTGATGTGCACAAAAGCAGGGGCTCTCTCCCTCCTCATTGAACAAAGAAGCAACAACAGGAGCCATTGGCTCCTGCTGCTGTCAATCACAGCCAGTAAGGAGAGAGTGGGGGGCAGGTCTGAGCCGCACTCTGTGTGTCAATGCACACACAGAGCTGGCTCGGGAGCGAGCACACATGAGTGCCCCCATAGGAAGTGGCTTGCTATGGGGGCATTCAGCAAGAGGAAGGGGCCAGGACTTCCAGCAGGGGACACGAGAAGAGAAGGATCAGGGCTGCTCTGTGCAAAATGGTTACACAGAGCAGGTATGTATGACATGTTTGCTAATTAAAAAAGATAAAAATGTTGCCTTTAGAATCACTTTAATTGCTCATTTATTCTAGGGGAGAGTAGAAGCACTTTTACTTACCTGATGCTCTATTACAATGCAGATGGCATTCCTCTATGCTCTGGTGGTAGACTGTCCCTTGGCATCATCATGACCAAAGCAGGGATTTGGACCCTGCATTGATCTCGATGACATCAGGATCTTAGACCGCTGGAGCATGGGGCAGAAGATGCTGCAGGGACAAGTCTAGTAGCACAGAGAAGTAAAGGATTGAGTATGTAAATCTTTTGTATGTCTCCTAGACCTAAACAAGCAGTTAACTGTTGCCATGCATCCACACGACAAGGGAGAATTTTCACATTTTCCAGAGTTCAGCTTTAATCGTTAAGTAAAACAAATTAAGGGAAAAGTACAGCCAAAGCTTGGGGGGCAGAGCAGAGAGCCGGTGACTGTTAGTCACCGGCTCTCTGCTCACAGAGCACTGAGAACTGAGTGATCAGTGGTGTTTAATCGCTCAGTTCTCAGAGTTAGAACCGGCGGGGGACAAATGCAGCATCGGAGCGATGCTACAGCCACCTAGGTAAGTGTGATTTTTGAAAAAAAAAAAACTTCTCTTTTAAGCAGGAAACAGAAACGGTATATAAAAACAAATATGTATATATAAGTGAAAACCATTCACAGAAAGACACTGAATAAAAAAATGTAAAAAAAGAAAACATAAAGAAGAACTTACTGGAAAGGGGTCACACCTGCTTGCAATTTCAACGAGTATGATGGCATAGCTGGAATTAAAATAATACCGTTGGTCATTTTTATTTTTTTTTAACCAATAAAATAGATGTCAAGTTTGAAAGTTTTTAAGTGATATATCACCATTTAGGCCGGGTTCACACTATTGCAAGTTGGATGCAGGTTTCCCGGCATCCAATTCGCATAGCAGGAGATTGCGACTGGCTCTTCATGGAGCCGGTTCACACATCTCTGCAGCGGCTCCGGTGTGAATTGCACAGGAGTCCTGTGTGTCTTTTGGTCCATTTGAGGTCCGAATTCAGCCAACAATTCGGGCTGAAATCGGATCTGAACCGGTGAATGGAGACGCCCCGGACCCCTGCTGTGAGCCACTCCCTGCTCTAGTGTGAACCCAACCTTAATGAGAGCTTGGTGGTGTGGATTTTATGATTGTTTGCAAAGAATTGGTCAAAGTCTAAAGTTGGTATTATAATCACTAACCTCTCAAATCTTCCCGCAAATGAAAACTGCCAGCATGGATACATATTATCCATGCCGGCAGTTTTCATTTGCAAGGATTTGACAGTTTTTAACAGGTCCCATTATAAATCTCCTATTGCATCTCATCTCTGTTTTAATCATATCCACTGCTCCAGCCCTGAAGAAGGGGGGAGGCATTTCTCCTAAAACGTGTTGGCTTTACTTTAAACAGACCGCCGAGGGATATGAACGTTTGTACTGGTTGCTCCTCTATATCAGGGTTTCTCAACCTTTTTTCAGTTATGGCACCCTTAAAATCCTGCACATTCTCGAGGCACCCCATTTTAAAAGGAAACTAGTAGTTTAAGATAATGCAGCAGCATCCACACATGTAGGACACCCAACATTAGAGGTCCTTTATTCTTCAAAATCAAATACATCTTTGCACACCGCTACTGACCAGCTTTTCTCGTCTCCCTCAGTTTCTTGCCCACTTTCAGCTAATGTGACCCCAGTGCTGATGCAGAGGGGCAGGTAAGGAGCAACAAGGATGTTGTATAGGTGTCCGACATCCTCCTTATCAACCAATGACATTACTGGTTGCAACGACGCAGTCGGCTAGAAGGTTGCAACGGTGCACAATGGAAAAAAGCAGGCTCAATTCACCACCTGGCTTTTGTACAATTTTTGGGCAATTTTTAGGCATTTTGCTATGGCACCCCTAAAGAAACCCAAAGGCTCCCTGGTTGAAAAAGGCTGGTCTATATCCATTCCAGAATCAGTTAATTGCTGAGAGTTCTCTTTGTTGCTATCAAAGAGACAGCAGCTATAATAAGGTCCAACCAAACTGCACCTTCATTGGGTTTTATCCCCCTGGAAGGAAGACTCGCTCCAAGGTGTATTCCCCAATACCAAGCCTCACTTCCATTGGTCCAGGACTAACGCACACACACAATTGATAAAAAAAATAGGCAGACTAGATCACATGATATCTAGCTACCAATTGATCTATTTGAGATATTGGATAACGTTTTCTAAAGTGGGTATAGCCAATAGCCATTCATCTGTTAGAACTGCAATATTGTAATAATAAGTCCATGGGTACATACCAGGAGGTAATACAAATCTTTTTTACAGCTGTGTTTTTTAAGAATGTTTTTGTAATAAAATCTCAAAATAATTTTTAAAGAGGTATATGTTTTGTATTTCTGAAATGTGATACCATGAAAGTCCCAATCTCATTTTTATGTTACCTATAAACATCAGCAGCAGGTGTGGGTACTATACAGCTGCTGTCACTCTGGATGACCTCTGGGGGGCAGTAGATGTGTGCAGGCTTTTTCTCCATCAGCTCTTTAAACTCATCTCTTCTAAAGACCGTCAACCCATAGTCTGGAAAAGTAGACAGTGTATTGTTTTGGTGAAATTAGTACCTGTTACTATATAATTTAAATATAAATTATACAAACATACAATGTATACAAGCATATGTATTCCCTTAGCGTGTGTGTCAAAAGGCCTATACATGGAATTATTTTACACTATGGAGTTTATTTACTTAAGACAAATAGACTGTGCACTTTGCAAAGTGCAGTTGCTCCAGAGCTTAGTAAATGATCAGGAGCTCTGCTGACTTCCATCATCCAATCACGTGCAAACAAAAATGCAGTTTTTTTTTTAAATTTTCCTTGCATGTGATTGGGTATTTTTTGCAAAGTGAAGCTTTACTTAATTTATTAAGCTCTGGAGCAACTGCACCTGCAGAGTGCAACTGCAAAGTGCACAGTCTGGTTGCCTTTAGTAAACCCCTATATGTCCCACATGACAGAACCATACCTGAGATCTTGCAAACCCAGCGATCATCTATGACACAGTTGTGGGAGGTCAGCCTTCCGTGATAGATTTTATGTTGGTGAAGATACATCATTCCTCGGGCAATGTCCGTGGCAAATGAAAGTCTGTAACAAGACAGAAAGAATTATTTACTGTCTCCTAGAAGCTGACATAATTAAACATTCAATTAACATCCTATAATGTGTCTATCGCTCACACCTTATATTTTGTGCTATAGTATAAAATTAGGCATACCTGTGGACATGGTGTTGAGTTATCCCCCAATAGTAATAGCTGCCCTTTGAAGACTTTGAGGAAGCACACTGATGCAATTCCTGTGCGTTTTCCACACCGCATAGCAATCGCAGTGTGTTCATGCAATCTGCTGTGGGTGTCAATTAAAAGTTGATGACACCCCAAAAGCAGGTTGCAAAATGCAGTACATTTGCTTGAACTGGATCACAAGAGTGTAAACCCACATGATCCGGTTCCAGTGCGAACAAAAAAAAAAAAGCTGCCAGCACCTTTTTCATGTGTATGTGGTGCGAATTTGCGCTATTTAAATGAATGGGCTCAAATCGCTACACATAGAATCGCATTTGATTCTTGTGCAAATCACATGCAGTGTGCGGTGTGAACTCAGGGCTGAGTATCACTGTGTTTTAATGGAAGAACCTGTAGACCAGAGATATGCAATTAGCGGACCTCCAGCTGTTGCAAAACTACAAGTCCCATCATGCCTCTGCCTCTGGGTGTCATGGTTGTGACTGTCAGAGTCTTGCTATGCCTCATGGGAATTGTAGTTCTGCAACAGCTGGAGGTCCGCTAATTGCATATCCCTGCTGTAGACTAATACTTTACAGTATCTCACAAAAGTGAGTACACCCCTCACATTTTTGTAAATATTTTATTATATCTTTTCATGTGACAACGCAGAAGAAATGACACTTTGCTACAATGTAAAGTAGTGTGTGTACAGCTTGTATAACAGTGTAAATTTTCTGTCCCTTCAAAATAACTCAACACAGCCATTAATGTCTAAACCGCTGACAACAACAGTGAGTACACCCCTAAGTGAAAATTGCCAAATTGGGCCCAATTAGCCATTTTCCCTCCCCCGGTGTCATGTGACTCGTTAGTGATACAAGATCTCAGGTGTGAATGGGGAGCAGGTGTGTTAAATTTGGTGTTATCGCTCTCACTCTCTCATACTGGTCACTGGAAGTTCAACATGGCTCCTCATGGCAAAGAATTCTCTGAGGATCTGAAAAAAAGTATTGTTGCTCTACATAAAGATGGCCTAGGCTATAAGAAGATTGCCAAGACCCTGAAACTGAACTGCAGCACAGTGGCCAAGACTATACAGTGGTTTAACAGGACTGGTTCCACTCAGAACAGGCCTCACCATGGTCGACCAAAGAAGTTGAGTGCACGTGCTCAGCGTCATATCCAGAGATCGTCCTTGGGAAATAGACGTATGAGTGCTGCCAGCATTACTGCAGAGGTTGAAGGGGTGGGGGTGGGGGGGTCAGCCTGTCAGTGCTCAGACCATACTCTGCACACTGCATCAAATTGGTCTGCATGGCTGTCATCCCAGAAGGAAGCCATTTCTAAAGATGATGCACATGAAAGCCCGCAAACAGTTTGTTGAAGACAAGCAGACTAAGGACATGAATTACTGGAACCATGTCCTGTGGTCTGATGAGACCAAGATAAACATATTTGGTTCAGATGGTGTCAAGTGTGTGTGGTGGCAACCAGGTGAGGAGTACAAAGACAAGTGTGTCTTGTCTACAGTCAAGCATGGTGGTGGGAGTGTCATGGTCTGGGGCTGCATGAGTGCTGCCGGCACTGGGGAGCTACAGTTCATTGAGGGAACCATGAATGCCAACATGTACTGTGACATACTGAAGCCAAGCATGATCCTCTCTCTTCAGAGACTGGGCCGCAGGGCAGTATTCCAACATGATAACGACCCCAAACACACCTCCAAGATGACCACTGCCTTGCTAAGGAATCTGAGGGTAAACGTGATGGACTGGCCAAGCATGTCTCCAGACCTAAACCCTATTGAACATCTGTGGGGCATCCTCAAATGGAAGGTGGAGGAGGGCAAGGTCTCTAACATCCACCAGCTCCATGATGAAGGAGTGGAAGAGGACTCCAGTGGCAACCTGTGAAGCTCTGGTGAACTCCATGTCCAAGAGGGTTAAGGCAGTGCTGGAAAATAATGGTGGCTACACAAAATATTGACACTTTGGGCCCAATTTGGACATTTTCACTTAGGGGTGTATTCACTTTTGTTGCCAGCGGTTTAGACATTAATGGCTGTGTGTTGAGTTATTTTGAGGGGACAGCAAATTTACACTGTTATACAAGCTGTACACTCACTACTTTACATTGTAGCAAAGTGTCATTTCTTCATTGTTGTCACATGAAAAGATAGAATAAAATATTTACAAAAGTGTGAGGGTTGTATTCTGTAAAAATGTGGAGAGGGTGTAAAAAACCTTCTCTTCTCAGACACATGTTATGTCAACAGTGTCTTAGGCGTTTTGTTCAAAAGTTCAGTAGCCAGACTGTCTTTAAACAAAGTGTGAGTTTATTTGGTCACACTTGGCAATTACTTGAAAATATATACAAAGTTAAATTCTTCTTACAGCTTGATGTAGTAAAACAAAAATAATAATAGGAATAAAAACTTGTATCAAGAAGGTTCAAGAGATGTCTCAGCTCCGTTGGTGCTTTTCTATGTCAGAGAGATGTCCACTCTAGCAGCTGTTTGTGAGGTAGGCTGTATTTAGGCCTAATGTAAACGAAATGTCTTCTGTAGAGTAAGAATGCGTGTGTTCTTCTTTGTGTATGTGAAAAGGTAATGAAGTCATTCTGTTTGTGTGTGTGTGTGATGTGTCGTGTGTGTGTAGTAAAGTGTGTGCGCCCTGAAGTGAAGTGTCACTCTGTTTTTATACTATTTCAAATCAACTAGTCAGCAGACTAAAGTCATAGCCATATACGGCTAGAACTAAAAATGAAATGATCATATTCGTGATTATTCTAAATATTCTCTTTGCCAACAGCTGACACGTCTCTTAAACTTCTTTGATTGTCAGTAACACACAACAGATTCTTATAAAAAACTAAAGGTGAATGACCTTTCCAAATGGCCGAATTCTTGTAATGGATATTCTTTAAGCTACAGAAATGCAATTCTGTACCAAACCTTACAAATGCATATAATTAGATACATATAAACATATATTACTTCACACAAACTCAATCTAGCTAACTAATTAAATAACTATATCAAATAACTAACTATATTATGGATAATATGTTTTTACCTTTAAAAAGATCTTTACAATAAAGTTTATGACAAATATACTGAGTATATTCTTATCTGTGAAATCACTGACCTACTGACCTTAGTCATTAACTCAGCACATGTAGAACAACTGTTACAGAAATGACATGCACACAACCTAGCTATTTCAAGATTTGTCTTATGCTGAGCTAAGTGGGCTTTTTCAAAGTCAAAGCATAAAAGGGAACCCAGACTGCATACTTACAGATCTTGATAATAAAGCCAAATTAATATAATTATTCTACAATCCCCCCTGAATATAATTTATTATATTAACTAAATCACGCACACTCCATTTATGGCCCTTTCATACACATTTTGAATCAGTTGTTCCAGATGTACCACAGTCAATCACAGGATCAGATAAGCCAGAAGTAATTTTCCGACTAAAAATACCTGTCATAATTTTTTCACCTTTTTTCATCTCTTTCTTAATCAATTTGTAAAATCGTTTCATTCTAACCATAATACAGATTTGAAATAAAATACATAATATCATGATAATAAATATAATAACTATAGGATGCAATAATATATTTCCGGCAGCAGTTGTCACTGAGGTATTTCCTCAAACTAAAACATTACTGCTGATTACATCCTACCCATTTAGTTCTTATTTTTACCAATTATTTTTATTATTTATTACCAATTCTTTAGAAACAAAAAGTATAATTCCAATGTACCTTAAAAATAACAAAATAATCTTTCCAATTGGCATCCCAGATGACATCTCTGTTTGCATCCCTGGTACCTTCAGATCTTTAATTCCTAACCATAACTTTAGCTACTGGAATAAATTACCAAACATACTCATAAGAAGTAGAAATCTCATTCAAGACATCATTTCTATTTCAATTTAGCAAAGGCCTAGCCATAATTTGTGAACAAACTTCTGAAATACCTGTACCTGTTGTTTGCAAAGTTTGCAACCACACTTCTTTCTATACAACAGATTATATAAAAATAACAAAGTATGCTAATCTCAAAAGACATCCTGTCATTAACTTAAAAAGTTAATAAACCCTATGTTTACAAAATAATAAAGTTTTTCAACTAAAACTGTAGCAGGTAAATAAGTCACCCAATCTTTACCTTATTCTTGAATCATCTTACCCTATTTAGACTTTATAATACTATTCATATGTTCTACAATACCTGAATATTTAAGATGATAAGAAACAAAAACTTTACTAAATACCTAAAATTGCATACATGTCCTGCAAAATTTTAAATCATAATCTGATTCCATGGTTTGAAATCCAACCCCAATGGAATATGACATCAGTTCACAACAACTTAGCTTTTGTTAAAAATATTATTTTTTCTAGAATTATCTCAATTAATTTATCAAAAAGAAACATTAACTAAAAAAAAACAACATCCTAATATCCTCCTTTAGTAGGTAGAAAAAACTAATATAATCAATCTATAAAGATTTGCCAAATTCCTCAATACTTTGTAGTATCAGGTTACTTTTTCCTTTTGGATTGCTCTATAAACAAATAAAACATTATTCAGAAGTTTGATGACAAAGTGTTCTAAAATGAGTAGTTCAGAATTTCTTTCATTAGCTTAAACAAAAAAATCAGTCAGTCAGTCAGTCAGTCAGGTACCTGGATATGCAAAAAGAAATATTTTAATTTAAAAATAACTCTATCCATATTTGTTGGAATCAATTATATTTTACCATAAATTTTATCCCCATAATCAATCTGTACTGACTCTAAGACAAAGTGTCATAGTCCCCCTTTTTATCCTGTGACTAATATTAAATCTTGTAAAAGAATAATCTTACCAGATTACTGTATTTTTTCCTTTACACTGACAATTTAGGTTGGGCTTTCCCAAATATTCTATTTCTGAAAGAAATTTGATCATGTTGAAATTTCTTTTCAGAACCAACCATCCCTCTCATACAGTATGATTGAATGAACCACACATGCTCTGTCACTCTGACTGCTAAACAAACACATGGCAGTCTTAAGATCAGCTTTCAATGCAGACACTTACAGAAAGTTTAATATTGTCATTCCATTGTGCCAATATTTGGATCCATCTATAGAAGCACAAGAAATTCTTTCCCAATAAATGTCCACTAAAAGTTGACAAAGTGACTTTTTCATGATTAATTTACAGAACTGTGGCTCCATCACACTGCATAATTTAATCCCCATGTATTTTTATATACCACTACAGCTGATCTTTTTAACATCCAATTGCCACTAGACAAAGCTGTGTGCATTGACACCTTCTGTTTTCCTTGTAATAACACCTTTAGTGTAACATAAGATGTTTTCAAAACAAATGGTGCAAAACCCACAATGTCTCTGATCTGTAGCATTGGACAATGCACTTCTAACACATTTTTTATAAATACCAATGAAATTGTCTCATCATCCACATACACTTGAATATAAAATGGCTGAGAGAGATCTCTATATTAATCAAAAATACTAAATTAATAAGGGCTTTCTTTAGATCTTCAAATTATTGTATATAAGTTCTCTCTTGTAATTAAAAATATTTACCCTACATTAAGCCTATATAATTCATTAAAATTTACTCAGACAGATACTCTGTCTACAAAAATCTCAATGAACTCTTAAGAAAAGTTATTAAGGCCCAAAAAATCTTATTTTTTTTAAAAACAATTACTTTAATAAGTAATAATACCTTTTAAAAATGTATTTTTTCTCATCCATGAACCCTCTTCCAGATATTTGGAAGACTTTGATCCACAGAAGTGAAAACTGTCATGACATGATGACTAGTCTGTGTAACTTGATCTGCATTTCTCTGTTGGCAATACACTCCTCGCATGTCACAAACTCTTCAGAGAATGATCTGTTACAATCAGTTTAGCTATCATGCTTTGTATACAATACACTGTACAATTCGGTAACAATCTAGTTTTTCGTTTTTAAAATGTTTAACCTTTTTACCACTTTTTAAACATATTTTGTTTGTACATCTGCCAAAAATCATGTACACTACGTTATATGACTTTCCTGATTATAGTAATGACAAAAAAATTGTTTAGAGGACAATCTCGTGAAACTCACAGATTGGATCCTGCCCAAAAACTGCGATTGGCCATATCCCCGAGAAAACTCCTCCCTCAATCAAAGTCCTTACTTTTACCAGAAATACTCATTTACAAAGACTTTTAACAATTGTTATTTTTACAATTTTTTTTTTAGATTGAACAAAACTTTCATATTTTAATATTTTTTTTGGGTAGTCTTAAATAAATTAGAACAATCTACTACTTTTAATTTAATAACCAAATCCAAGTTTGGAATTTTTGTAAAAATTGTTCAATCCTTAACTTATTATTTCCTACAACCAAATCTATAGGATTTTTGTAAGACACTAAACACCATGTTAATTTCCATAATCTCAATTTCATACAGTTCTTTCCACAATCTTAATCTATACTTTTTTCTCTGAAAATTTTTTCTGCCCCCTATATATGTGTTTTAAAATGACCACATGTAATAACACACATTTCTGTTTTTCAGGGCTAAAATATTCATAAACATCATAAACATTTACATGCAGCATTAAACTTAGTTTCCTTATTAAATAACTTCTTTACACTCTGGCATTAATTAATTACCTTACTACTGCATGTATTCCTGATGGTACAGGAAAATACTTCTGAGCCTTGAGATGTTAACCATCCCATGTTACCCTTTTTATATAAACAAACACACTCACCCCTTGTTAGTATGATAGTCCTTGTGCACTTAAAAAAAAACAAGAGATGAATAATGTCCTTTAAATTTGTTGTTCGTTGCCTTTTCTTTCGTTTGTTGCTTTTTCTTTCTTTTGTTGCGTTTTCTTTCTTTCATTGCTTCTTCTTTCCTTTGTTGCCTTTTCTTGGAAGAATCATTTTCTTGTAGCTTTTTGCCTTGTTCCTTGTATTGTGTGCTGTAGTGTGCTTTAGTGTGCTTCAGTGTACTTGCCTGTTGATTTTTCTTTGCCTGTTTCTTGGACTTTCCATCTTCAAACATCAAAATCCGACTTTCATCTTCGCTTACCAAATAGTACATACATCTGCCTGTTGCACCTCAATGGTAGCTTTTTCAAATAACGTGAAGTCTCAGTTCTTAGGAACTAACCTTAGCAGAAATCTTCACGTACGTAACGTTACGTTTTCACAAAGTCTTGGATTTCCAACCATAGCTTGAAGCATACCGTCCAAATGGCCTTGTCAATCAACTTCATAGGCTGGGTCTTCCTTTTTTTTTTTTTCTTCAAAGTTACAAACTTTGGCTAGAGGTGAGAAAACAGACATAGAAAAACTCACCCTCGACTTTACTGAACTGTTGTCCACATCTGACGCAAACGCCTCCGTCTAGGTTCTTTACTTAGTTTCTTCTTGGAGCTGCTTGTTCCTCCATATTTGATTATCAGATGCCATATCTCATTTAGAAGAATTTCTCGTCTTTAGCTGGCTCAGTTCTTTGGACCTTTCATCCTCGTCTGATGGAACACAAACGCCGCTTTCTAGGTTCTTTGATCGTTTTTTCCCGAGACTTGATCAATCATGAAAATGTGTGAGTCTCCCCCCTTTGTCAAGGAGCAGGGAAAAAAACTGGACTGGCTGGCAATCGCCAATGTAAAAATGTGGAGAGGGTGTAAAAAACCTTCTCTTCTCAGACACATGTTATGTCAACAGTGTCTTAGGCGTTTTGTTCAAAAGTTCAGTAGCCAGACTGTCTTTAAACAAAGTGTGAGTTTATTTGGTCACACTTGGCAATTACTTGAAAATATATACAAAGTTAAATTCTTCTTACAGCTTGATGTAGTAAAACAAAAATAATAATAGGAATAAAAACTTGTATCAAGAAGGTTCAAGAGATGTCTCAGCTCCGTTGGTGCTTTTCTATGTCAGAGAGATGTCCACTCTAGCAGCTGTTTGTGAGGTAGGCTGTATTTAGGCCTAATGTAAACGAAATGTCTTCTGTAGAGTAAGAATGCGTGTGTTCTTCTTTGTGTATGTGAAAAGGTAATGAAGTCATTCTGTTTGTGTGTGTGTGTGATGTGTCGTGTGTGTGTAGTAAAGTGTGTGCGCCCTGAAGTGAAGTGTCACTCTGTTTTTATACTATTTCAAATCAACTAGTCAGCAGACTAAAGTCATAGCCATATACGGCTAGAACTAAAAATGAAATGATCATATTCGTGATTATTCTAAATATTCTCTTTGCCAACAGCTGACACGTCTCTTAAACTTCTTTGATTGTCAGTAACACACAACAGATTCTTATAAAAAACTAAAGGTGAATGACCTTTCCAAATGGCCGAATTCTTGTAATGGATATTCTTTAAGCTACAGAAATGCAATTCTGTACCAAACCTTACAAATGCATATAATTAGATACATATAAACATATATTACTTCACACAAACTCAATCTAGCTAACTAATTAAATAACTATATCAAATAACTAACTATATTATGGATAATATGTTTTTACCTTTAAAAAGATCTTTACAATAAAGTTTATGACAAATATACTGAGTATATTCTTATCTGTGAAATCACTGACCTACTGACCTTAGTCATTAACTCAGCACATGTAGAACAACTGTTACAGAAATGACATGCACACAACCTAGCTATTTCAAGATTTGTCTTATGCTGAGCTAAGTGGGCTTTTTCAAAGTCAAAGCATAAAAGGGAACCCAGACTGCATACTTACAGATCTTGATAATAAAGCCAAATTAATATAATTATTCTACATATTCACTTTTGTGAGATACTGTGTGTCATGTGATCATGTTAGATTCCCGCTGTGTTTTGAGACACATAAAAACAAAGACATTAATACTCCTATTTTCTGTGCACGTAGTGAAAGCTTACCGGAAGCCCCAGTTTAGAGGAACATCATCATTTAAGAGGACATCCGCCAGGCTGCCCTTAGGACAATATTCCGTGATGATGAAGATGTTTCCTTCTGTTGATCCTCCAATGAACTTACAAAGATTCTGATGATCGAACTTCCTGAAAAATCAACATCAATTTAGTCACTGGAGAGGTTTTTGGGTCCCCATAACCAAAATTGAAGACCGATAGCATCATCGTAGACTACTGAAAGCAACAAAACATAAGAAATGGCCAAGAAAGGCCATCTTCATAAGGACACAGTCCTGAAGCCATGATTAAAGAATAAGTTCACCTTTTGTAACATGTTACATGTTACAAATGTACTGACCCCCAAGTCCCCATTTTGACAGCGAGCTTGGGATCTTCTCCTCTGCTTCTTGCAAAAATCTAAAAAAAAGTATTCTGTGAATGAACTACCGACAGCCTTTGCGGCTGTTGGCTTGTAGTTCTAACTGAACTGCAAGAGCACTGTTGAGCGCTGTGGTCGTTCATTGATTCTTCCTGTCAGTGTGAAACTGCCTGCCCATATGATATACAGGCTGACGGCTCACACTGACAGTCTGCATAAGTCCTGCATGGCACCAGTGATCTGATGATTGCTGGTGCAATGCTTTCCAGGCTCCTAAAAAAAAAAAAAAAAAGTACAGTAAAGCCTTGGATTGCGAGCATAATTTGTTCCGGAAACATGCTTGTTATCCAAAGCACTTGTATATCAAAGCGAATTTCCCAATAAGAAATAATGGAAACTCGGATGATACATTCCACAACCATTTATTCATAAGTCCTTAATTTTTTAGTCCATATAAAAAGATTATAGCAATATGACCAGGTTCTGTAACCATAAAATGTCCATCCACAAATGGAAGCCTCCACAAGGGGATTAGAAGCAAAATCCAGCAGGAGCTCCAGAGTATAAAAGAGAAGAGAGGTTCCTCTAAGTGTAGCAATATGGTTACATTTAATGAAGGTACAACATTTAGCAACTCACATGGTTGATGATTAAATGAGGCACATCTAAGTATACAGGCATCCGGGGTAAAGCTGTCCACATAGACCGTCCTCCTCACTGACGGCTCTCACCGCTGTCAGTCTGCAATCATGACCGGGACGACTACCCTGCAGTAGAGCGATTGAACCGCTCGTGGAGCGCAGCGTGGAAGGGATGACTTACCCCGGATGCCTGAATACTTAGATGTGCCTGTTTTAATCATCAACCATGTGAGTTGCTAAATGTTGTACCTTCATTAAATGTAACCAGGGCAGGACTTAGGGTGGTGGGGGCCCCTGGGCTTGAGTCACTTTTGGGCCCTACCTTCTATACATATGCACAGCTCTATAAAACAGAAATAGAAAAGGACAAGGTGCGCCAAGATGCAGTATTAAAGAACTTCTGTTTAATTGGACAAGACAAAACAGCTAAATGGCTACTCACAAAAGTAGATAATATATAAGCATATAAGTGGGGGATACTGTACTGGTATTCATCCTGGGTCCACGATTAATAAAAGCAATAAAAATGGATAAAATGATAATTACCGTATTTATCGGCGTATAACACATGCCTCAAGTTTAGGAGGGAATTTTAAGGAAAAAAACTTTTAGGAGGGAAGTTTAAGGAAAAAAAACTTACATTTAAATGCCCAACAATGCAGCCTTGTCAGTGTCAGTGTAGCCTTGCACCAGTGTCATTTGCAGACTTGTCAGTGTAGCCTTGTCAGTGTCACTGCAGCCTTGTCAGTGTCAGTGTCAGTGTAGCCTTACTCCAGTGTCATTGTTGCCTTGTCATTGCAGCCTTACAGTATAAAAATGGCGCCGCCGAGATACAGAGCCGGCATTTCGGCCGCTCTCGGACGTTCTCGACGGCTTTCGGCAGCTTTTGGCCACTCTCGGTGGCTTTCGGCAGCTTTCAGCCGCTCTCATCGGCTCTCAGCCACTCTGCGGTTTTCGGAGCGGGCGGGGCCGGCGGGGTCCGCGAGACCCCTTATTGGCCGGGGCCCATGGGCTTGAGCCCCGTCAAGCCCAATGGAAAGTCCGGTCCTGAATGCAACCATATTGCTACACTTAGAGGAGCCTCTCTTCTCTTTTATACGCAGTTGTGACATGACGCTACTTGTATATCAAGACATCGCTTGTATATCAAGTCAACATGTATTTAAAAATTTTGCTTGTCTTGCAAAAAGCTCTGAAACCAAGTTACTCTCAAACCAAGGTTTTACTGTATGCACATTTTTTTACCTCCAAAAAAAAAAAAAAAAAGTGCATTAATTTGTATTTTTTTTTTCAGAAGTGTTTCTGAACATCAGAACTTCCTCTCTGGAAAAATTCTTCTGATTTATTTTGCACCTGTATTTTGTTCCAGACGCATAAGTGCACCTATGCCCTGACTATGGAGATTAAAGTATTTATTTTAGATAATCTTAACGAGCAGTAAACGATGAGATTATTGGACGGATGATGGTCCCTTTTTTTTTTTTTGTATGCTAGTCTCATATGGAAAATGAAGAGATTACTAAAGCATGAAAATTCTCGTACGACACAATAAAAATTCGGAAGTGATGTCATGTGTTGTAGTTAATTTATGTTGTATTTTCAGACGAAAACTGTGCTGACTAAACAAATATCGTACGATCTGGTATGGTACCAGAAATTTTTTTTTGCCTTGGCGTTTACTCAAACTCACCGGACATTCTGTACTTCTTTCCTAATTGTTTTAGTGATGGTAAAATTCTTCTTATATATTCTTTTTACTGATACTATCCGCCCATCACTGGAAGAAAAGACAGCAGCCTGTTATTGCAGTAGCTTACAGTGATAATTTCTCATATAATATATTGTTTATGGGAAACATTAGCTAAATAATGCAAAAAAAAAAGAGTAAATGCTGTACTTATCAGCAGCTCTCTCTGAAGGCGGATAGGGCTGCTAAAGATAAATTATTGATCTCCAAACCCAGTGATAGGACTTCATATGACTTCACCACTTCAGCTCCGGAAAATTTACCCCCCTTCATGACCAGGCCATTTTTTGCGATACGGCACTGCGTTACTTTAACTGACAATTGCGCGGTCGTGCCACGCTGTACCTAAATAAAATGTGTGTCCTTTTATTCCCAGAAATAGAGATTTCTTTTGGTGGTATTTGATCACCTCTTCAGTTTTTTTATTTATTGCGCTATAAACATAAAAAGACCGACAATTTTGAAAAAAAAAAAATATATATTTTTTTACTTTCTGCTTTATAACATATACAATAATAATTTTAAAAAAATACAATTCTTCATCAATTTAGGCCAACATGTATTCTGCTACAAATTTTTGTTAAAAAAAAAAACAATCTCATTAAGCATATATTGATTTATTTGCGCAAAAGTTTTAGTGTCTACAAACTATGTGATACATGCTGGAATTTTTATTTATTTTTTTTACAAGTAATGGCTGCGATCTGCGTCTTATAGCGGGACTGCGATATTGCGGCAGACATTCGGACACTAATTGACACCTTTGACACTTTTTGGGAACCAGTGACACTAATACAGTGATCAGTGCTAAAAATGTTCACTGTCACTGTACTGATGACACTGGCTAGGAAAGGGGTTAACATCAGGGGCAATCAAAGGGTTAAAGCGGAGTTCTGCTTAAAAAATAAAGTCAGCAGCTACAAATACTGCAGCTGCTGACTTTATATTAATCGGACACTTACCTGTCCCAGGGTCCAGCGATGCGGGGGATCGAAGCCCTGCTCCTCTTCCCCTCCTCTCTGCGGCGCCGGCTTTGTAACTGTGGGCACCCGGCTGTGGCTTCACAGCTGGGCACCCACTGCGCATGCGCGAGCCGCGCCGCGTGCCCTGACTAGCCAGGCAATCATCTGGGACCTGTGACGTGTCCCAGTTGATTGCCGAGAGGGAGGACGGAGAGGTAATCTCCCTTCCAGTGCGCCGGGAGGAAGTGGGAGCTGGAACCCTCTAAAAAGAGTATCCGCCCCCCCCCCCCAAAAAAAATGACATGCCAAATATGGCATGTCAGGGGGTCACCTCCCTAAAAGCGTAAGTTCAATTTTTGGGTGGAACTCCGCTTTAAATGTGTTCCTAGCCGGTGCTTGTGTACTGTGGGGGAAGTGCTTTTACTAAGGGAAGGCATCGATCTGTGTCCCTGCTTTGCAAGAACACAGGATCGATGCCTTCCCTACTGACAGAACGGTGATCTGCTTTGTTTACATAGACAGATCGCCGTTCTGCCTGTGTGCTGAACAATCAGAGGGTGCCAGCGGACATCGAGTCCACGGTACCCGCAGTGTGTGGCCATAGCTGGAGCCGGCCACTGGCCACACACGTGCGCACCCCAGATCAGGAAGTGTCACATCATGTACTAGGTATGTGTGATCTGGCGCAGAGTGGCCGCCCTGCCCCAGTATTTCTACAGTAGGCGGTCATGAAGTGGTTAAAATGACATTTGATTTTTAAGGCTCGTTTTACACCTAAACCAGCCGCGGATCGCACAGCAAGGCTGTCTGTCCCTGTTCTCCGTTTCATGGACGAATCAGGGAAGAATCTTTGCCTGAATTCGGCCCTGAAACTGAGGCAAAGACGCACAGTGCGCTCCGCAGCCGCCGCAGAGATATGTGAACCGGCTCCATAGAGAGATAGTCCCATTCTCGTGCTATGCGAATTAGATGCGGAGAAATCCGCATCCAATGAACCCAGCCTCAAGTTGGGATATAATACTGGTTATCTTAGATCTCCTAGCAGTTTTAATTATTTCATTTACTCACTAGATCCCGGTCTGGATGAAGTTTTCTGTCGCCGAGCCACATACGAATACCGTATTTGCCAGTAACTCCTGTTTTGGTTCCAGGTTTGTATTATTATTATTTTTCAGACTGATGGTGCTGCCCAACCCATTCCAAAAAGCATCTCCTATGGAACATGATCACAGTTATACATTGATAGATTTGAGATAATGCTCTATAGAATGTCATCCAAGCTAATGGAACACAGAATACCAGGTGAGTCTTTCACGGTGAGGATCCAACTCTCATCCCAGAGCATCTTCTGCTTTTGGTATTGGAACCACTTCAAAACAAACAAAAGAAAAAAAGATTAATATAATTCATTAATCCCATGATTTACATTAAATGCAGTAAGACTGCTATAGTGCCACATCTGTAATACATACCAAACCTAATAAAAGGAATATAATCAGACTTTACTGGCTTAAAAGGGAACAAACATGACAAAGTATATAAAAACATGAACACATTTTATTATGAACAGCTCATAAAATCATATCTAGACCTACACTATATTGGGTATTGGGACACCCGCCTTTACACACACATGAACTTTAATGACATCCCAGTCTTAGTCCATAGGGTTCAATATTGAGTTGGCCCACCCTTTGCAGCTATAACAGCTTCAACTCATCTGGGAAGGCTGTCCACAAGGTTTAGGAGCGTGTCTATGGGAATGTTTGACCATTCTTCCAGAAGTGCAATTGTGGGGTCAGGCACTGATGTTGGACGAGAAGGCCTGGCTCTCAGTCTCCACTCTAATTCATCCCAAGGGTGTTCTATCAGGTTTAGGTCAGGACTCTGTGCAAGGCAGTCAAGTTCCTCCACCCCAAATTCACTCATCCATGTCTTTATGGACCTTGCTTTGTGCACTGGTCTAAATCAATTTGTGGAAGGGGGATTATGGTGTGGGGTTGTTTTTCAGGGCTTCGTCTTGGCCCCCTAGTTCCAGTGAAGGGAACTCTTAAAGCAGGGTTTCACCCATTTAAAAGTGTAGCTGCTGACTTTTAATAAACAGACACTCACCTGTCCCATGGTCGCAGCGATGCGGCCGCTCGAAGCATTGCTCCTCTCCACCTCCTCTCAACATTACATTGCAAGTGTGGGCACCCAGCTAGGAGACGGCTTGCAGCTTCACAGCTGGGTGCACACTGCGCATGCACAAGTCATGCTGCACTGTCTTGAATGGCCTGGCAATATTCTGGGACCTGTGACATGTCCCAGAAGATTGCAGGGATGGAGGGAGGAGAGGTGAACTTCCACTCGGCACCGCTGCGCCATGAGAGGAAATGGGAGCGGGGTATCTGTCAAAAAAAAATTACATGCCAAATGACATGTTAGAGGGTCATGAATACTTAAAGTGACAGTTCCACTTTTGGGTGGAACTCCGCTTTAAGGCCTCAGCGTACTAAGACATTTTGGACAATTACATGCTCCCAACTTTGTGGGAACAGTTTGGGGATGGCCCCTTCCTGTTCCAACATGACTGCGCACCAGTGCACAAAGCAAGGTCCATAAAGACATGGATGAGCGAGTTTGGGGTGAAGGAACTTGACTGGCTTGCACAGAGTCCTGGCCTAAACACAATAGAGCACCTTTGGGGTGAATTCGAGCGGAGACTGCAAGCCAGGCCTTCTTGTCCAACATCAGTCCCTGACCTCACAAACGTGCTTCTGGAAGAATGGTCAAACATTCCCATAGACACACTCCTAAACCTTGTGGAAAGCCTTCCCAGAAGAGTTGAAGATGTTATAGCTGCAAAGGGAGGGCCAACTCAATATTGAACCCTACGGAGTAAGACTGGGATGCTATTAAAGTTCATGTGTGTGTAAAGGTAGGCATCCCAATACAAAGTTGGCATCCCAATACAAAGTCCGGCAATAGTTGCTGATTTGGCAAGCGATTTTCATTTCAAATCGCATGCCAAATTGGCCCAATGTGAACGTGGGCTAAAATTGGCTTACAAACAACAATATAAAGTTGACAGAAGTTCTAACTCTTCCCCACTTCCCCATGTAGCACCCTTGTCTTAAACAGGACTACTGGTAAATTTAGCTGTGCTAGGTGGTAACCAGCCTGGCTGATTTTTGCACCCGATGCAACTTGTCATGCGATTTGACAGTTCCAAATCACATGACAAGTCGCACCCTATTGTTGACAATGGAATTGTTCAAATCGGTGTGACTCCGACCTTGCGGTGCCAAATTGATTTGAATAAAAGGTTTCCGCACTATTTTTTGCGATTTCAGGTGTGACTTGCATAGACATCTGTGCATGAAGTGGCACAGATGTCAGCCAAGTAGCACCTGAAATTGCCCTGACATGCTACTTTGAAATCGTACTACTTCAAGTGAAGTAGCATCAATGTAAACCGGGGCTAATAGTCATTATGATCATTTGGGTTTTCTCCTAAGCCTGTTAAAGCTGTAAGTTCCTCCCTTTTGCCAGCAGGTGTCGCTGTTACCTCTGTCATTAGTATGATGAGCTGCATTGAAACTGAGTTATGAATATGCATACTTTTCTCAGCCAATCAGTAGGAGTTCTCTGGCTGGTGAAGCTGCTGTGAGAGTACATATTGGGAGGAAGTCAGGTGATCTGGGTCCTCCCACCCGGACTGAGGTCTGGTTTGGATTTGTTAGGAATAGCTGTTTCTGGGTAGGTCTGAAAGTGGTTGTAAATTCTTTACAACCACTTTATACTACAGGCAAGCCTATAATTAGCTACACTGGCATAGCTCCCAACTGTCCCTGATTTCGAGGGACTGTCCCTGATTTGGAGCAATGTGCCTCTGTCCCTCTTTCCTTCTCATTTGTCCCTCATTTTGGTCTGATCTATATAGTTGTATATAAAATGCACTTTTTATCTTTCAAAAAGTGTTTCTCAGTGCTAAACCTTTCATCCAAATTATAAATTGCTGCATTTGTAAATTTTAAAAGCCAATATAAAGGAATAATAGTGGTAAAAAAAAGCCCTTGTGGATTTAATTCATCTTTTTTTTGGTTAATTCTCCTTTAAGGGGGTGTGGCAGGAGGCGTGTCCTATGCCTACATACGTTTGCTAGTAGGTGTCCCTTGTTCTCATCTCAAAATGTTGGAAGGTATGCACTGGATATCTCCTGTATTTGCATGTGCCGACATCATCGCAAGCCAATTGAAGCAATGGCACGTGTGTGCCGTTACTTCAGTTGTACAGTGCCGTTACCAGCGGCTCCCGCGCTCATGTGCGGGAGTGACGTCATCGCGGCTCCGGCCAATCACAGCGCAAGAGCCGCGATACCCGGAAGTAACCCCCTGGAGAGATGTTGGCCGACGGAGCGGTGAACGAGGACTGCTGCGGGGGCTTCGATCTCAGGTAAGTAATTCATAATGAGCTAGTATGCTATGCATACTAGCTCATTATGCCTTTGTCTTGCAGGTTTTTTTTTTTTTTTAATTATTTTAAAGGGTTTACAACCACTTTATGCCTAACAATGTGCTCAAGGCTCTGCAAGGGAGAGCCTGCTCTCTAGCTAGAGGCATAAAGGAAAGGATAGAGGCCGAGGCATAAAGGAAAGGATAGAGGCATAAAGGAAAGGATGGAAAGGATGGAAACAAGAAAAAAGTTTTGGTTGGCATTTGGCTATAAGAACCAGCCCCATGTATACAACAAAGCTTTCATGGAGATTATAAGACGAGGTTATACCACAATAGCGCAGATGAATCCGCTGCAGAATAGGGTGAGGGGAAGTACTATAGCAATCTTCACAGAGGTCGCCATCGGGCAGGGACCGCAGTCCGCCGGACAAATGGCGCAGTGTTCTTCTGGACTGCAGACATTGTCGCCGCACACTGCACACAGCAAGGGGTACAGACATGATTACTACAATTATACTTTAAGGTGCCATTCACACCAGAAAACCTGCGTTTCGTGTGCATTTCTGGTATTGCATTCAAAACACACTGGGTGTGCGATCGGCTGCGGGTGTCACTGTCAATGTAAACTTAATGACACCCCAAAATCAGATCGCAAATTCAGTTTGCCTGCATTCGATCGCATGGCGTCTCAGTACCATGCGATCTGGTTGCATTGCATTTTTAAAAGTAGCGTGACCACTACTTTAGTGTGATCCAGTGCGATTTCAGCCCATTCAAACTAATGGGATGAAAATCGCATCGTATTGAATCGCACAGGAACATGCACTTACAATCCCTGGTTTACACTAGAACGTGGTGTGGGAAAGCCGCTATCCCTGAGCGTTTCTGGGACCACATTTAAAATGCACTGCCTTTGCAATCTGCAGCAGGTGTCAGTGCAATGTTAATGACACCCCAAACAAAGGTCGCAAACTCAGTGCGTTTGTCTGCACTGGATCGCGTGGTACAAAACAACCATGCGATCTGGTTGCAGTGCGTTTCCAAAAGTAGTGCATGCACGAATTTGGTGCAAATTGAGTCCCTTTGAAAATCAATGAGCTCAAATCGCACTGCACTGAATTGCACAGGAATTCATAGTGTGAACCAAGGCGAAAGCCCCATACACACTATTAGATTTTCTGCTGAGTTTTTCCTTCAGATTTACCAAAACCATATAATATGAAGTCAAACCTTAGGAGTTTCAATGTGTATGCAATCAGGCAGGCCCTTGCACTACATGGTTTTGGTAAATCCGAAGGAAAAACTCAGTAGAAAATCTGCTAGTGTGTATGGGGCTTTAGGCTTCGTTTACACATGCAGCAAAGAATGGTGCACCTCTCAAAGGTGATCTGCGGTGGGTCACTTTTTGGAAGCAATTGACAAGCAGTGAGGATGCGATATGACGCCTCCTCAATGCTTGTTTTAACCTCCTAATTGCTGCACAACTAAGTGCATCGCACGCAATTGCAAGCAGATTGCAGCCCAGCCCCGATGACTTGAATGGGTCTCAGCAGGTGGTAGAGCCCACTAAATGCGATGCTTTGCTGTGGTATGTGCACACCCGTTAATTGCTTTTGCAGCTTAAGAGGGAGTGGTTGAGGAGGGGGGTGGTAAACACACAGCTTAACCGCATGTTCTTACCCCCCTCCCCCCCCCCCGAACTTGGTGCTGCTGTATTTCCAAACTCTAATAGTCATAGTAATCAGATGATTTCCTACTTAAGGGCTCATTCACACCATAGTGTGTGTGTTAATTTTTTTTTGTGCATTGGACCTGCCAAGGATGCTCGTCAAGAATGCCAACTATGCCCACCCTTTTTCTGCCCTCCATTCACAGAAGCCATACTATAGATTCCATCAATGAAAAACGCTCTATGAATGGAACATGTGGACCTTTCATTCATCTGCCCGTCCCTGATTCACAGAACGCTTTTCATTGATAGAATCTTTAGTACATTTGGAGAGGCTTTATAGAATTGCAATGAAGCTTCACCAGTTAGGGCTCGTTCACACTGGCAGTTGAGGGGTGGTAAAACCCTGCAGTTCAACTGCATTTTTACCGCCTCCCAACTGCTCCCCTCCTCTAGATGCAGAGGCAGCAACTGGGGGTGTACACCTGTTGATGCTTTGCAGCTACGGCAGGAATTATACCCCTATATATCACCTGCCGAGCACAACCCATTCAAGTGAATAGGGCCACTCTACAAACATCCTGCATTGCATGCAATTGCAGCATGCCAGTGCTGGGTTTAAGGGTTAAAGCAGGCAGTGAGAAGGCAATACAATGGGGTTGATTTATTAAAATCTGGTGCAGCTGTGCATAGAAACCAAATTCCAGGGTTCTTTTTGCCAAACTTAATTGAAGCTGAAGTTAGAAGCTGATTGGCTACTGTGCACAGCTACACCAAATTATGCACTCTCCAGTTTTAGTAAATCAACCCCTCCTCACCAACTGTATAAGGCCCCTTTCACACGGGCTTTCCGATCAGGTCCGCCTGTTCGTTTTTTAGGCGGGCCTGGCCGGACCCTCCATACACCTGCTGCTATCCGATCCGATCCTGCCTGCTAAATCCAGATGGATGGGAGCTCTATTTTCTATCCGTCTGGCGGATGGGATCGGATGCAAGTGGACAGGCGGTCCATTTTCATCCGATCTCCCGGTAGCGAGACTCTGACAGGTCAGTCTCAGCACAGTAAGTGGAGATGGACCTGTCATCTGCCTGCTCAGCAGGGATCAAAAAATCAATCCCCCCGCTGAGCAAGCGGAGTCCTTCAAATGGATAAGCCCATGTGAAAGAAGCCTAATGCTCTATGAAGAGCGACCCAAACACCAATTTTTTTTCCAAGACTAAAGCAAGTTTGAATGAGTCCTTAAAAAAACTGCTCTTCTATGGTGGGGGCGGGGGGGGGGGGGGGGGGGTTACAAATTGCAAATCAGGATCCCCTTATTGTAAAAATTTGGGCAGTAAAATAGTTCAGAATGGGATACAGTTATAATCCTCTTGTATTTTATTGTGTTATAACTGTATTGTCTCCCTTTTATATTGTAAAGCGCTGTGTAAACTGTTGGCGCTATATAAATCCTGAATAATAATAATAATAATACACCATTGTGACAAGAAGTACTTTGCACTTTGATTGACAGTATTGACTAGTGACTGGTTATTAGTGGATTTAGAAGTTGAATTATGGCTCAGCCTTCAACATGGCTGCCTCCAGTATACTGTATATGAATGACAGGTACACTTTCAGCTGTTGGGTTGTATAGTGAAAATGAAGTATCAGGATACCTGTTCCACTCAGCACTATGGACGGAGATTCTAACGCTGCCTGGAAGCTGCCGATTTTGATATGAGCGATTAATGAGGTCATCCCAGGATGGACCAGAATGACCTAAAAGAACAAAATACATGGGATAAACAACACATTAAAAGCAATGGGACAGCAGACAGTAGTATCCTTTAAAATAAATAATAAAAAACACCACACCTTTGGCTGGATAAAAATTGGCCATGGCCGTTTTATTATTGGTTTAAATAAAATTAAAATGAAAGTAAAAACTCTTAGTCCCCGTTCACAACGGGGCGATTTGACATGCGACTTGTCAAATCGTAGCCTTTTGCCGGCAACAGCACCATCCAAATTGGTACAACGCCAACTTTGCAGCGCCGCACCAATTCCCAATAGTAATTTCTGCGCTACTTTTGGCGACTTCAGGGGTGATTTCAATAGACATCTGTGCATGAACCCGCAGAGATGTCTGTCAAATCGCCCCCGAACTTGCAATGAAATGCCGGTTTGAAATCAAAGCCACCTCCAATGTGAACGAGGGCATAGGCTGGGCTCACACTTAAAAAAGATGTGGCTCACATCAGGGGTCCGGTGCGTCCCTGTTTTCTGTTTCAGGATTAGATCGGGACCACATTTTTGCCTGAATTCAGACCTGAAGGTCCCCTATGAAATCTGCTCCGTAGGCCGCCCTGGAGATGATGCTCCACTGAGAGACGGTCACAGTCTCCTTTCATGCAAATTGGATGCGGAGAAAACCGCATCCAATTTGCATAAGTGTGAACCCAGCCTTAATCATTTATTAAGATAATAAATAACACACAAGCTAACTTAGCCACTACGGCTCAAATCGGGATACTGAAAAAACTTAAAATATCCATGACATTTTAAAAATAAATAACTTTCCTTAACTCATACTTAGAACTTCCATAAATACCCAGCCATTATAGCTCAGGCTTTTCACACACTGTCCCCCTTTACTCAAGGTAACACACACTACCACATAATGGGCTCAATTCACTAAAGAATATCTAGTGAGATAATTGAGTCAGGTGACACATTTCCTCCAATGAGATGCTGAAAATGTCAACTCACTATCACCTCATGAGTTATTTACCTCACAAACCAAAAACATGAGGTAAATAACTCATAAAACAACATTAGGCCTCATGCACACAGGGCGTTAAAAAGAGCTGCAAAGCCAGTACCGATGCAAGGAAAAAGCAGCTGTAAAATCACGCTTTTAGAAGTGTTTTACTTTGGCGTTAATGCTCGTTTAGCCACATTAGCGATTGGCAGCGTTTCTCTGCCCTCTTCTATTTTCCACTCCCAAATACAATTACTACAGCTTAAAAACGCTTGACACGGTTTAACACTGTATACAGCGTTAATGCGCGTTTAGCAGCGTCAGCCGTTTTTACAGTTGTAACGTTGCTGCTCCAGAACGCGCTGGCCCTGGGGGGTTTTTTTGCAGCTTGAAAACGCCTATGCCACTAAAAGCTCCTAAAAGCCTATGGGGGTTATTTACGAAAGGCAAATCCACTTTGCACTACAAGTGCAAACTACAAGTGCAACGTGCACTTGAAATTGCACTGAAAGTGCACTTGGAAGTGCAGTCGCTGTACATCCGAGGGGGACATGCAAGGAAAATAAAAAAACAGCATTTTAGCTTGTACATGATTGGATGACAAAATCAGCAGAGCTTGCCTTCATTTCAGATCTAATAATGCGTTCGTTGACACCAGTGCTGGAGTTTAATAATGCGTCCGCTGACACCAGTGCTGGGGGTTAATAGTGCCCACGCTGACACCAGTGCTGTTGTTTTTGAAGTTTGAAAGTTTGCATGCGGCCCCCATGGGAGATAAAAATGCTCCTTCCTGCTCCACTTGAAGACCAGGCCTTTTTCCGACATTTGTTGCTTACAAGTAAAAATCTGTATTTTAAAAAATTTACTTAGAACCCCCAAATATTAAATATATTTTTTTAGCAGAGACCCTAGAGAATAAAATGGCGGTTGTTGCAATATTTTACGTCACACTGTATTTGTGCAGTGGTCTTTCAAACACAATTTTTTTGGGAAAACAGTAAACAGTAAAGTTAGCCCAATTTTTGTATAATGTGAAAGATGATGTTACGCCGAGTAAATAGATAGCTAACATGTCATGCTTTAAAATTGCGCACGCTCATGGAATGGCAACAAACTACGGTACCTAAAATTCTCCATAAACGACGCTTTTTTTTTTTTTTTATTCCATTTTTATTAATGGTTACAATAAGATTCAAAAGATCAAACAAATAGGCGACACTTTAAACATTTTTTCAGGTTACCTGTTTAGAGTTACAGAGGAGGTCCTGCACTAGAAGTATTGCTCTCGCACTAACGATTGTGGGGATACCTCACAATGTGTGGTTTGAACACTATTTACAAATGTGGGCGCGACGTATGTATGCGTATGTATGCGAGCACTGAGGGATGGGGCTAAAATAAATTTTCCTATTTATTTTAATTTTAATTTTTACTGCTGTCCCTTTTTTTATCACTTTTACTGCTGTCACAAGGAATGTAAACAACCCTGAGACAGCAATCCATAAGACCCCAAACCCCTCCTCTGCACTTGAAAGCATTCAAAATGCCAAGATCGGCGTTTTTGAATACTTTTGGTTTTTGAATACTGCCGTCGTTAGTTCCTAAATGAACTAGAAGTGATGTCATGACCTCACTTCCGAGTTACCATAGCCAAGACTCGGTCAAAGCCAATTCCGGCTTTGTTCGGGTTTCCAGCCAGCTGGTGGACGTGCCGGCTGGTCGCCTGGGTCTCCCAGTGAGACAGGAGAGACCGGGCGAACGGTGGAAGGCGGCCGGAGGGGGGGAGGAAGTACCCTACTTAGCCGCATCAGTTGTTATTACAAGAGAGCCGACTGTCGGCTTTAAAAAACGGTACCGCGGTACAACCACTTGAAGCCAAATGACGTACAGGTTTGTGATTTTGCGGCAAGTGGTTACTTTTTCTTGTCACTGTGGTCAAAAACGAACATTGATTTGATTCCAGTTATGATTAGAAAAGTGAACGAATGTTCTTAAAATGAAAAATATTGAGCAATTCTACTAATGTATATCCAGTTTGACTGGCCGGGTCACCAGGTGAAAAGAAACTCCTCCCAATAACCATCAGCCCGTTGCAAACAGTTGGCTGACTCTTGGGAGTAGTTATGTAAAGATCAAAATGCCTTGACAGGTAATGTCAGTCAGGCAGACTGGGCGTTCAGAGACAGACTGCATGGAAACCATTCTCAATAACACTCACATGCGATGCTGAGCCAACATTATTGAAAGAACTGACATCTAATAAATAAAAAGGGTGGGCCAGGGACAGTAAAACTCGGGTGGAAGAAGCTAGATGATGTTGGACATCCTTCGGCCAGGAAATGAGACTTACTGCAGCTTCTAATAAACAGTGTGAGAAGCTCACAGGGTGCGGTGAAATCAGAGTACTATCAGTACAGGAGAGGAGCCTGTACAACTGTGCGAGGCTCAAGGCCAGAATTCATCTTTAAATAACAGATCATACCTTACTAGTCCAGTTCAGTTGGGTCATTTTTCCTGCTTGGGAAATGGTGTGAGTAACAATTTTACCATCATCAGGGATCCAGGGGCCGCAGATCCCACGTTGTTTCTGTAAAAAAAGGTACACAAGAAGGTGTGATTTGTGTGTTTTGTCACATACAGTCCATCTGCTCTCACTTTCTGCAGATTTCACAATCGGGATATCCCGGCTTCACTAAATCCTCACACGAACATTATCACAAAAAATCTGCCTTTTCTTACTACTATGCAGTCATGTGCCTCCGCATCTCAGGCCTGCAAGTCAGCACAGATCTCAGAATTCCGGAAACCATTAGAGAGCCTCCCATTCTATCTCATAACCCATACATTGAGACAAGCATCCCTCCAGGGCATTTCCTACAAGCGTTTATTAGGCTGAAGGTTACACCAGAAAGCACGCTAGGCTTAGTCAGCATGCAAACAAAATTATAGAAGAGGTTCTGACTGAGCTCTCCGTTCTAAACAAGCACTAGAAATCTTATGTTATGTATTATATTATGAATGCATGAAACAATCAGATTCAGTATATAATTTTTTTTAAATTATAAAGCGTGTATATGGTCAAAATCAGAGGCGTTACTAGGACCTTCAAGGCCCTGGTGCAAGAAGTTGACCCCCGACCAGGGCCCTTCCCATTGATCCCAGGGCTCTTTACTCCCATCGTGGGACCCTTTATTAGGGCCCCGCAGAGAGCCACCTTCCTACCATCTTGGGGTCTCCCCACGGGCTCTTCAAAAGGGCTGCCACTAGTGCTTGCTTTACTCCAGGAATCTACAAGGGACAACAACAACTGGCATTTGGACTTTAACGACTTTCCGTTCTGTGCCTATGATTCCCATGTTTTTATTATGTCAGTCAAGTCCCATGAAAGTCGGACCATAGTAGTGCAGGGCCTTTTTAAAGTCACTGCAACATATTTAAAGGATTGTCCAAAGTTTCATGATAAGTTGTACAAATATGAATGGAGCCCGTTGTCTCTTTCTGTTTTATGTTTCATCCTTCTCGCAATCTGTTTCTCTTTCCTTCTCATTCTCCTCTTTCTTGTCCTGCTTCTCTGTCGCTTTCTCTTCCCATCTCCCCATCTATCTGTCTGTCTCTTCCTCTTCCCATCTCTCTGTCTGTCTCTTCCTCTTCCCATCTCTCTGTCTGTCTCTTCCTCTTCCCATCTTTCTGTCTGTCTCTTTCCCTTCCCATCTCTCTGTCTGTCTCTTCCTCTTCCCATCTCTCTGTCTGTCTCTTTCCCTTCCCATCTCTCTGTCTGTCTCTTCCTCTTCCCATCTCTCTGTCTGTCTCTTCCTCTTCCCATCTCTCTGTCTGTCTCTTCCTCTTCTCATCTCTCTGTCTGTCTCTTCCTCTTCCCATCCCCTTGTCTGTCTCTTTCCCTTCCCATCTCTGTCTGTCTCTTCCTCTTCCCATCTCTCTGTCTGTCTCTTCCTCTTCCCATCTCTCTGTCTGTCTCTTTCCCTTCCCATCTCTCTGTCTGTCTCTTCCTCTTCCCATCTCTCTGTCTGTCTCTTCCTCCTTCCATCTCTCTGTCTGTCTCTTTCCCTTCCCATCTCTGTCTGTCTCTAATGCCGCGTACACACGGTCGGACTTTTCGTCTACAAAAGTCCAACGGACGCTGACGGACTAAAGCTGGCTGGTAATCCGATCGTGTGTGGGCTTCTCCGGACTTTCAACGGACTTTTTTAGCCTCAAATCCGACGGACTTTAGATTTGAAGCATGCTTCAAATCTTTACGTCGTAAGTACGACGGACCCCGAAGTCCGCTCGTCTGTATGCTAGTCCAACGGACAAAAAAACGACGCATGCTCATAAGCAAAAACTAAACGGAAGCACTCGGTCTAGTAAAACTAGTGTTCGTATTGTAGGTAGCACATTCATCACACTGCAAAATCTGGGATCGTTGAATGCAGCGCATTTTATTTCTTCTTTACGAAGGCTCTATAAAGAACGAAGGTGTTTTGCTGTTCATAATCAGAGTTCTCCCAAACTGATTTCTGGATTCTTTTTCTCTTTGATCTCATGAATGATATAGTATGCATTTTAAAAACAATGTTTCCATACTAATAATACTTTTTCCCCTTTTTTTTTTTTAGGTTTGTAAAGTTACCACAAAGAACCCATTATTCTGTTTTTTTTTTTTTTATAGTGATTATTTTTTAGTTTTTAGATAAAGTTAACCCAAAGCACCGTTTTTGGTTACGTAAATTTTTGGATTTTCAAGACTTACCACTTGAACATTATTAACATTAGTAATGTATTTTTGGTGTGTTTTTTTTCTAACTCAATGAGATTGTTGTCCCTTGTTAATTTAACATTGTGTGTAAAATCAATGATTTCAAAGAAAAAACATAAAAAGTCTTTTGCTAAACTCAAAAAATGATCCATTTATTCATGGTCAAAATAAAATAAAGAGGAAGTCAACGCTGGAAAAAGTCGGTGTACCAGAAAATTGGGATCTTGCGGAGTCCATATAAGAGGGAGCACAATCTGGTCCAAGAATCCCAGAGATCAACAGCACCAGCAGATGATCTAGATGTCCCCAGACTGTGGTCCTACAACAGCCTGCGTCTTCTGTCAGACCAGACTGAACCCAGGTCATCATTTTCTTCTCTTCCCTGCAGCCTTTCCTCCACGCTGCCCTGCAGCCTTCCCTGTAGCCTTCTTTTGAGGCTGTGGCTCTGGTGTTTCAGTTGTGGCAGGAGGAGGAGGAGGAGGAGGAGGAGGAGGAGGAGGGGGGGCTGCCTCATGTAGTTGGGTGTTTTGTGTTAGCGTGCCCTGCAGCCCCTTATGGATTGTTTCCCCAAATAGGCGCTCACAAATGAGGCGCTGCTCCCTATTCATCTGAAGAAGCCTGCTGGCTAAGTAGCAGCCATAGGATTCTTCCGCTTCGGGGGGGCTCCTTAAAAAACGGGTGGCCTCTTGCATGAGGCGCAGGGATGCGTCCTGTGTGACCATCCCCTTCCTGGCCCTTTTTTTGGGAAGGTGGAGGGGAGGCACTTGGGATTCGGTCAGGCTCCTACTGGGCCCAGCCACCTCACTTGGCCCAGCCACCTCACTTGGCCCAGCCACCTCACTGGGAGCAGCCACCTCACTGGGAGCAGCCACCTCCTGCCTGACACTGGGCCCAGCCTCCTCCAGGATGATGGTGAATCCGGCCTCCTCCAGGCTGTCCATGGGCCTGGTCTCCTCCTGCCTGCCACTTTCCCCACATTCCTCCTGGATGGACTCATCCTGTGTATAAAAAAAGGACAATAGTTTGAGTACATTTTTTTGGGTTCATCAATGACACACAGTTTGCTTCTCATGAATAGCTAATTCAATGTGAATACTTCTCTTTAATAAAAGAGTCTAATCAGACACCCTAATTATTTCAAGCAGGTACCAAACATATTTAGCCACTACTGTCAATTGATATGTATACCCAATTTTGAGTGCCAAATTATTTTAGACAATTATAACATCCAGTTAACATCATTAATATTAGTACAGTAAATATTTGTTAAAATAATTTACCTGACTCCAGATGGTCATATCTGGTTCATCCAGGATGGAAGACCCAGCTTGCTCCTCATCAGCCTCTGCTGGGGTGGAGGGAAGGGTGGAGGGAAGGGTTGAAAGTGATGGCCTGGCTTCATTCTGGTCATCCAGAAAACGTAGTTGATTATAGTACCACAGCCTGGGTACATAAACATCATCTGCTGATGCTCCTGATCTCCTTGATTCCTGGATCTTCTTATGCTCCCTCTTATACATGTTCCTCAAGACCCCAATTTTCTTGAGCAATGTCTCCATTGTTGCTTCCGGGATGGTCGCCTGGACAAAGGCCAGAAGTCTCTCCAGCGTTGACTTCCTCACATGCTTAGCATAATACTGAGGGTGTTTCACCTCCCACAAATTCCTCATCTCTCGATATTTGGAAATAAAAGATGTAAGGAACTCTGGATCCTTAAATAGGGGATTCATTATATCTGGAAAAGATGAAGTCACAAGACAAAAAACACTTTTATTATAGGTTTCGGCTAACCCCTCATCATCTTCTCCCTATGTAGGCCTCATCAATCTATCAAGCCATATAGGCCGCTTGCTACAAAGTCATGACCATAAAACCCAAAAAAAATATATTTAAAATTACCTTCGTTTTGTAACGTCCTGGTCCACTATCACCTACGCACAGAACGTACGTACGACACGTGCGCAAGGCCCCTCTTTATACACTACGCATGTGTGAAACTCCGCCTGCGTCGCCCGCCCCTGACGTTCGAAATTAACTCATGTTCTCCGCCCCCTAATTCGACGCACAGAACGTACGTACGACACGTGCGCAAGGCCCCTCTTTATACACTACGCATGTGTGAAACTCCGCCTGCGTCGCCCGCCCCTGACGTTCGAAATTAACTCATGTTCTCCGCCCCCTAATTCGACGCACAGAACGTACGTACGACACGTGCGCAAGGCCCCTCTTTATACACTACGCATGTGTGAAACTCCGCCTGCGTCGCCCGCCCCTGACGTTCGAAATTAACTCATGTTCTCCGCCCCCTAATTCGACGCACAGAACGTACGTACGACACGTGCGCAAGGCCCCTCTTTATACACTACGCATGTGTGAAACTCCGCCTGCGTCGCCCGCCCCTGACGTTCGATTTTAACTCATGTTCTCCGCCCATTTTTTGTTACGGCGCGTAGTGGAGTTAAAGAATGGCGGAGACACCTGAAATGTTGACGACCTCAGGTAGTGGAGACAGCCCGGAGGCTGGAACGTCAGCGAAATCTATGAGGCCTAGATTTAAGGCCTCTAATATGAGTTTTAAAGAGATGGTGGAGATGGTGGCCATTCTTCACAAAGACGACTATGATGGCAATTATGGGCCGTACGCACGGCCAAATTTGCGCAAGGCCAAAATAATGGCGAAGGTCGTGGAGACTTTGCAGGCATCTTTTGGGGTCCAGCGCTCCAAAGATCAACTGCGAAAAAGATGGTCTGACCTGAAACTCAGGGAGCCGGATCAATACCGACGTATCCGGAAAGTTCTTAAAAAAAGTAAGTACTTGTCGTGTTTTTCTCTTGTGTTTATTACCTTGTATACTGCTCCATGTGCTTTTCCTTCCTATCCGATTTTTTGTTCATCGTTTTAAACGATCTTTTAAGAAACCTCGTTACATATCTATAGATATATATCTATATATACATATACACATATATATACATACATATATATATATATACATATATATATATATATACATATATATACACATATATATACACATATATATATATATATATATATACATATATATACACATATATATATATATATACATATATATATATATATATATACATATATATACACATATATATATATATATACATATATATATATAACTATATATATAACTATATATATAACTATATATATATATATATATATATATATATATATATATATATATATATATATATATATATATATAACTATATATATATATATATATATATATATATATATATATATATATATATATATATATATATATTGAGAGATAGATATAGATATAGAGATATAGAGAGAGAGAGAGAGAAATATATAGAGAGAGAGAGAAATATAGAGATAGGTAGATAGATAGATATAGAAATGTAAAACATTCTTTTTGAAGATTTGAAGTTATCTTAATTTTTTGGCTTTACATTTAGTTAGATATTTAGAGATTTTGTTCCAGATATAGAGAGAGATCAAAAGATTATTAACTATATTTTGAGATATTGATATCTATCTATCCGATATGTCTTTCTAATTTTAAATATTGAGGTAAAATAGGAACTCTACACAAACCACTTCATTACAAATGTTGGAAAATTACTATGTACTAAAATATCTGTGTGCTAATTAGATTATTAATTTTTTGTTTCACATAGGGAAAAATCACTCAGCCAACAACCAGAAGACAGTCCACCCCAAGCAAAACATGATTGGGAAATAAGCCCAAGTCCCATTGAGGATGTGGGAGGAAGGAGAGGTGGGCGACATGGGCACCCCACCAGGTGAGTGTCTGACACACCAGCTTACGGTAATCTATGCATGGCTGCCTTTTATTTTATGTAATTTTTCTACTCTATTTTAGGTGATCTGGTTGTGCTTGAGTCAAGCAACAGCGCCACCCCCGAGGATGTTCATGAAGTATGCGACATGGGCACCCCACCAGGTCAGTGTTTGAGACACCAGCTTTATGGTAAGGTAAACTTATGTGTGCATATTTCTAAACATATTTTTTTTTTCATTCCACTTTAGGTCCAAGTGACTATTTCACCACAGACAGTGCCCAACGGCTAATTGCTCAAATCATGGCCTGGAATGGGGAGATCGATCAAATGTGGAATCGGCTGGATCGTATGCAGCAGGAAATGAAGGACATGATTGATGTTTTGGGTCGAATCTAAATGCCCTTTTTTAAACCCCAAAACATCAATCATGTCCTTCATTTCCTGTTTTGCTGACCCCATTCTGGGCCTTCTCTTTTTTTTTTTTGGCAGAACATAAATGGCTGTTTAACCTAATGTAAAAAAGGAGGGCTGTTTCTCGTAAATACCTCAAAAATCCACAAAAAAATAAAAATTGATTTTCAAAAAACACAAAAAAAAAAAAATAAAAACTTGATTTTAAAAAACCAAAAAAAATAAAAAACTTGATTTTAAAAAAACCAAAAAAAATAAAAAACTTGATTTAAAAAACCAAAAAAAATAAAAACTTGATTTTAAAAAACCAAAAAATTAAAAAACTTGATTTAAAAAACCAAAAAAATTAATATACAAACTTTATTAAAAAAAATAATAAAAACAAAAATAACTTGATAAAAAAAAAAAACATAAACAAAAAAATTGCTTTAAAAAAAAAAAAAAAAAACAAAACTTGATTTTCCCAAAACAAAAAAAAAGCCTGTTTGTGAAAATCAAAAAGCCAAAAATATTTTTTTGTGGATTAGGTATAAATATTTAGATATAATTATATTTTGCTACATTATTAAGATATCATTCTATTTTTGTCTATGAACATTTTATACTAAATGCAGAACGGAATGCATAACAACCATTAATAAAAACATCTCCTTATAGGAATAAATAAATGTGTGGTTTGTTATTTCAAGGCTCAGTATCATTTTAGTTCTAATTGTAAAAAAGTTGTTTACAGTGGCAATGGAGCTTATTTAAACATTTAAAATTACAATACAGTTGGCACTACAACTGCTCGACCATAACCTAGGAGACAGCCCAAAAGAAAGGCAAGCAATAAATATAATGCAAGATTTCATCAATAATTTTTTTATTGTCAAAATTTATATATCCTGGCCCATTGCAATGGCCCCCCTACCCATAAAATAATTAACATATTGCTGTCTAACTTGACGGGCACTTTGGGGGGCCAAGCCAGTACGGACAGTATCCAGGCCTGTAAGGTTGGCTTCTATTTGTCCGCCTCAGGCCCAACTGTGCCTATATAATTTGGAGAATGCTTATTTAAAAAGTTGTGCAGAATGCAGCACGATAAAACGATAAAATTAAGTTTGTATTCCGCCAAATTAATGGCTGTTTGAAACAGGCGGAACCGGCTGGCCAGAATTCCAAACGCATTCTCAACCACTCTTCTAGCTCTGGCCAGCCGGTAATTAAAAACCCTCCTCTCCGGGGTGAGGGTTCTTTGGGGGAATGGCCTCATGAGGTGCTTGCTGAGAGCGAAGGCTTCATCGGCAATGAAGACAAAGGGGAGTCCTTCCACGTTATCCTCATCAGGTGGCAATCCCAGCCACCACTCTGGAGACGCTGGCAGAACTCCGTCTGGGCAAATACTCCTCCATCCGACATCCGGCCATTCTTCCCCACGTCCACATATAAAAAATCATAGTGTGCCGACACCACCGCCATTAAAACAATACTGTGGAACCCCTTATAATTAAAATAATATGACCCCGAATGGGGTGGTGGCACAATGTGGACATGTTTCCCATCTATAGCCCCTCCACAATTGGGAAAGTCCCAACGGCTGGCAAAATGGGATGCCACAGTCTGCCATTCCTGTGGCGTTGAAGGAAACTGGGAAATCAAACAAGAAAACCAAAATCAATTAATTTGTAAGCTAACATTGCAAGAAAATTAGACAATTAAAAACATTATTCCCCAGCATCAGTATAACATTCAATAATTTAATTGTTCTGGAATAACTAATATGGAAAGGCACACTTATCAGATTGCTCACCCCCTCTGATGAACATTGATTACATTTTAGGGGGTTGTGAAATCCCTAAAAAAAATTACTTTTAGGACACGCAGGAATTTAGGGACTAAAAAGGCTACAAGACTGCAGTTGTCGCACTCTGCAGGTGCAGTTGCTAACCAGCTTACAGTAAATGAGGTAATGTAAAAAGGCATTCATGTTGCAAGGAGTACACAATCACATGCAAGGGCAATTAATGAAAACACTTTGAGGCTTGCATATGATTTGATGATGGAAATCAGCAGAGCTTCTGCTCATTTACTAAAGCACTGGAACAAATGCACTTGTAGAGTGCACATGCATTTTGCAAAGTGCAACATATATTTGCTTTAGACAAATCAACACCACAGAACATTCCAGCAAATTTTAACGAGGGTGGGGGTGGGGGGGTTGTGAAATCTAGATAATTGCTCATTAGCAGCACACTATTTGGAGTGAGTTTAGGTGGGGGGGGGGGGGGGGTTGTGAAATCTAGATAATTGCTCATTAGCAGCACACTATTTGGAGTGAGTTTAGGTGGGGGGGGGGTTGTGAAATCTAGATAATTGCTCATTAGCAGCACACTATTTGGAGTGAGTTTAGGTGGGGGGGGGGTTGTGAAATCTAGATAATTGCTCATTAGCAGCACACTATTTGGAGTGAGTTTAGGTGGGGGGGGTTGTGAAATCTAGATAATTGCTCATTAGCAGCACACTATTTGGAGTGAGTTTAGGTGGGGGGGGGGGTTGTGAAATCTAGATAATTGCTCATTAGCAGCACACTATTTGGAGTGAGTTTTAGGTGGGGGGGGGGGTTGTGAAATCTAGATAATTGCTCATTAGCAGCACACTATTTGGAGTGAGTTTAGGTGGGGGGGGGGGGGGTTGTGAAATCTAGATAATTGCTCATTAGCAGCACACTATTTGGAGTGAGTTTAGGTGGTGGGGGGGTTGTGAAATCTAGATAATTGCTCATTAGCAGCACACTAAATACACTCAAACAAAATACATTCCAAATGAGTAGACTAGGTGGATATGTTCCCATCACTTCATGCTGGGAAGGTTATTGAAGGAAAATATACATGCATGACAAAAAATAACAGTAAAAAATTCCAGCATGTGTGAGGATAAAAAGGGGACATTCACACTATATTGCAATGATGGTAAGTAGTGTTTGAAGCAAGAAATACATCACATTATCAAAGATTACATAAAAGAACATGTGATACTAATAAAAGAAAAATATCTTACCTTAATATAGTCCTTCTGCAGGACCTGTATGATGGCAGAACAGGTCTCTGGGATAATGATCCCCAGAGCCTGGGGGGAGATGCCTGTCGAGAACTTAAGGTCCTGCAGGCTTCTCCCTGTGGCCAAATACCGCAAGGTAGCGACCAGCCTCTGCTCCGGAGTGATGGCTTTGCCTCATGCAGGTATCCTGCCTGCTGATATAGGGGGTCAGCAAAGCCAACAAACGGTCAAAAACGGGGTCCGTCATCCGGAGAAAGTTCCTGAAATCCTCAGGATTATTCTCACGGATCTCACGGAGCAAAGGCATGTGACAGAACTGGTCACGCTGAAGCCAACCAATTCTTGGTCCATGAACTCCTCCTCGCCCTGTTCATGGACTGGTCTTGGGCTGAAGAATAAACTACAGCACCAAGCACATACAATGCACGAGCTCTACGACGAGTACGTACAGGTAACATGGCTTCAAAACGGTCGGCTGGTCAGAACGCACTAAACAGAACGCACTGAAGAACAGCAAGGCCTGTGAAGAACGACCTGAAAATCAGGAACGAGCGGCCAATAAAACAAAGATTTCTCAATGCCAACTGACCAAACGCACTGAAAAGCAGATACAAACCTCACAAGCACAGACTGAACAACAGTTAAAACGAACTGAAAAATACGAGTCTCACAAGCGCGAATCGTCTCTCACCAAACTTCTACTAACACGAGATAAACACGAGATTAGCAGAAGGAGCCCAAAGGGTGTCGTACGGGCTATTGAACTTCCGTTTTATAGTCTCGTCGGACTTGGTGTACGTCACCGCGTACTAGGCTGTCGTACTTTTGTGTGGTCGTGTGTGTGCAAGTCCGTTCGTAAGAAAGTCTGCCGCAAGTCCGCCGAAGGTACGTCGGAAGTCTGTCGGACAGGCTGTCGGACTTTTGTAGACGAAAAGTCCGACCGTGTGTACGCGGCATTACTCTTCCCATCTCTCTGTCTGTCTCTTCCTCCTCCCATCTCTCTGTCTGTCTCTTTCCCTTCCCATCTCTGTCTGTCTCTTCCTCTTCCCATCTCTCTGTCTGTCTCTTCCTCCTCCCATCTATCTGTATGTCTCTTCGTCTTCCCATTTCCCCATCCATCTCTTTCTCTTCCTGTCTATCTGTCTGTCTTTCCTTTACCATCTCTATTTCTATCTCTTTTTCCCCATCTCTTTAGCTGTCTCCTTTTTTTCCATGTCTCTTTCACTCACTTTTTCTTTCCTTCTCTTAGTCTGTCTCTTTCACTCTTCTCTTCCCATATTTCTGCCTGTCTCTCTATTTTGCTTCCCCTCTCTCTTTCTCTCTCATTCTCCTCCTATTTCTCTATCTGGAGCTTTTGTATCTTGCCATCTCTCTGTCTTTCTTCTTGGTTCTTATCTCTTCTTTTTCTTTACCTTTCCTGTCCTGTCTCCCTGTCTTCCACTTTCTCTTCCCATCCATCTGTCTTGTGTTTTTTCTCTTCCAATTTCTCTTTCTTTCTCTTCCAATCTCCCTGTCTGTCTCTTTCCATCTCTATCTGTCTCTTTCTCTTCCTGTCTCTTTATTTCCCCATCTCTATGTCTCCCTTTTTTCCCATCTCTTTATTTATCTCCTTTTTGTCTATATCTTTTTCACTCTCTCTCTTCCATCTTTCTTTCTGACTCTCTCTCTATTTTTCTTCCCATCCGTCTTTCTCTTTCGTTCTCTTCTGTATGTAGATCTTTTCCTCTGTATCTTCCCATCTCTCTGTCTCTTTCTCCTTCTTTCTCATCTCTTCTTTTTCTCTTTCTTGTCTCGTCTCTCTGTCTTTAACTTTCTCTTCTCATCCACCTGTCTTGTGTTTTTTCTCTTCAAATTTATCTCTCTTTCTTTCTCTTTCAATCCCTATGTTTGTCTCTTTCTGTCTTTTACTTCCCATCTTTTTCTTTTTCATCTATTTTTCTCATCCTTTTATTATTATTATTATTATTATACAGGATTTATATAGCGCCAACAGTTTACGCAGCGCTTTACAATATAAAATGGAGACAATACAGTTATAATACAATAAAATACAAGAGGATTAAGAGGGCCCTGCTCAGAAGAGCTTACAATCTAATAGGGTGGGGCAGGTGGTACAAAAGGTTGTAACTGTGGGTAATGAGCTGATGGAAGTGGTAAAAGATTAGTTAGAGACGTGATAGGCTTTCCTGAAGAGATGAGTTTTCAGGGATCGCCTGAAAACTCATCCTTTCTCTCTGCTCATCTCTATCTCTTCCAATCTCTCTTTTTTCTCTATTTTTATTTTCCTGTACCTTTTCTTTGTTCCTTTCTCTCTCTTTCTCTTCCTATCCCTTTATCTTTCTTTTCCCTCTCTCTCTGTCTTTCTTTTCCCTCTCTCTCTGCCTGTCTCGCTCTTTCTCTTCCCATTTCTCTGTCTCTTTCTCTTCTAATCTCTACTATTCTCTCTCTCCTCCCATCGCTCTGCCTGTTTGTCTCTCTCTTTTCTCTTCATCTATATCCGTCTGTCTTCTGTCCTTTTTTCTCTCCTTCACACCAGTGTGATCTACAGAGAACTTCAACATGCAGAAAACTACTCTGACCATGACACATAAATTAACTAACAATGTGTTTTGCTACACCAAAAAAATGAAGCTATGCAGAATTTAATGCACATGGGTATTAGAGACCATGACTGGAATTCTGAAAGCATGCCTGTAAAATACCAGAACTGATGATAAAGTCCAATTGAGCCCTCTTCGTTTATTACTGTGCTGTAGTTAGGCTTTATATACAGTAGTAATTTGCTCTTTTTTCTACTCTTTTATCAGCTAAGAGTTGGAGCAAGGCTGTGGGCGGCTGGTGCTCAATATTTTTTTTGGGGGGGGGGTGGCAAACAAACCTGGCTCCCTCACTCGCACTATTCCCCACTCTGGCACTCGCTTGAACTGAAAGCGGCGATCCACTTGCATATTCCCCCCCGGCGCTCAATCCACCGTTTGGGAAGGCGGCAATCCACTCACACTACCGTAGACTCCCTGGCCAATCAGGTCTCTGGACCCGCTTCCTGATTGGCCGGGAGGATAAGCAGGAAAACATTAGTGAATATTAATTTGCTAATGTCGCACAAGTGGGTGGGCTCACTGCGCCCCCAGCCCACCCTTTTTTCAATTAGATCCTCAGGCTCTAATCCTATGCTTCAAGGAAAAAAAAACACATTGAAATCCATGCATCCAGCACCCTGCATAGAGATTAGAGGCCAGGCGCATAGATTGTGGGGGGGGGGAGCGGTGTTAGGGGCCCCTGCGCCCCTAATGAGCGGGCCACCACTGGAGCAAGAGTATAAAAAACCCTGTTCTAGCAGCACTTAGGAGAGTCTCACACTCAGGAAGCAGCACAGCTCTCTAGACCCCGCCTAAACATTGCCCAATTAGAGAGATCAGTGAGCCCACTGCCCAATTAGGGAGCGGTATTGATTGGAGCAATGCTCAGTGGGGTGTGCTGGACATCCAGGAGAGAAGGATGTGTGAGAGGTCCAAAATTCCTATATTCTGTTAGCACAGGGTTTTTTTTTTTTTTTGCTGTAGCACATAGCTAATTATTACTGCGTGTCCACTATACACTGGAAAAGTTCAAATTAAAGTATAATTAAAGCCACAACTTTTTTTCTAGGTTTGGATAGAAAATGGTTACATAGTTATATAGTAGGTGAGGTTGAAAAAAGACACAAGTCCATCAAGTCCAACCTATGTGTGTGATTATATGTCAGTATTACATTGTATATCCCTGTATGTTGCGGTCGTTCAGGTGCTTATCTAATAGTTTTTTGAAACTATCGATGCTCCCCGCTGAAACCACCGCCTGTGGAAGGGAATTCCACATCCTTGCCGCTCTTACAGTAAAGAACCCTCTATGCAGTTTAAGGTTAAACCTCTTTTCAGTGCCATCATAAAATATCACAGAAAAACACCCAATGATGGAATTAAAGAGGCAGAGTACAGATGTCAGTAGTAGGTAGGGCAGTGTCCAGAAAAAAGCAGGGCAGAGAACAAGGTGTCAGCATGGCAAAGGACAGGGGGTCAGCAGGGGAGTGTACAGGGGGGTCAGGAGAGCATATAGTTACATAGTTACATTGTAGGTGAGGTTGAAAAAAGACGCAAGTCCATCAAGTCCAACCTATGTGTGATTATGTGTCAGTATTACATTGTATATCCCTGTATGTTGCGGTCATTCAGGTGCTTAATAATAATAGTTTCTTGAAGCTATCGATGCCCCGCGCTGAGACCACCACCTGTGGAAGGGAATTCTACATCCTTGCCGCTCTTACAGTAAAGAACCCTCTACGTAGTTTAAGGTTAAACCTCTTTTCTTCTAATTTTAATGAGTGGCCACGAGTCTTGTTAAACTCTCTTCTGCAAAAAAGTTTTATTTCTATTGCGGGGTCACCTGTACAGTATTTGTATATTGAAATCATATCTCCTCTCAAGTGTCTCTTCTCCAGAGAGAATAAGTTCAGTGCTCGCAACCTTTCCTCATAACTAAGATCCCCCAGACCCTTTATTAGCTTTGTTTCCCTTCTTTGTACTCGCTCCATTTCCAGTACATCCTTCCTGAGGACTGGTGCCCAGAACTGGACAGCATACTCTAGGTGAGGCCGGACCAGAGTCTTGTAGAATCTTGAACATTTTTCTACATTGAACCTCATTTGCCATGTAGTTGCCCACCCTATTAATTTGTTCACCCCATTAATTTGCCCCCTCTCCCTTCTTGGGGTGAGTCTGACCCCTCGCGGCTTCCTGGCAGGAAAAGGGGGGGCATGCGAATTCCTTTGCGTGCCCCCTTTTTTGCTCATCGCTGCAGTTAAGGTGAGCTCTATCCTGCCGGCAGCGTCCCGTGTTCATCTCCGGACGTTTGGCGGAGTGCGCATGCCTGTAAGGGCCCGGCTTGCGCACAACGTCATGACGTCACGCGCATTGCGGCGGAGATGACGACAGTGGTCGGGGCCTGTTGGCCTTCCGGGACGCCGAGGGAGCCACACAGGGGCCGCTCCATCAGCGGTTCCAGCGCCAATCCTTCCGGGTTTTTTTTTTTTTTTTTTCTTGTGGGCGGTGTGGGTGGGGGGTTTGCACCTGCACATGATTATCCCATTTGCCTGAATTTGGATATAAAGGGAGACTGGAGGCCTGACAATCAGATCATGATCTCCTACAGGCCAGGATGAATGCTACTGCTGCCAGGTTCTTTCTACACTAGAGCCCCTATTTTTGCATGATCGCCACCAAGCTTATCACATTGAACTTATCAACAAGTCCAGCATTACCTCCAGCCTACACGATTTATACAACTGATAAGGTAAACTTCTTGTTATTTCACCTTTATTCCACACAGCACTTTCCACCACCCTACATACACATTTTCACATTTTTATTGGCTTTTCACCTAATTTTAGACTTTTTAGTTTACTTTTCATTTTTGTTTTCACACAGTAGGCACCAAGCAAGCACCATGTCATGTTACCACATTATGCACCACCTCATTCACACTATCCTCCACCACATAATGCACTCCTCTCCATTTAGGCCATCGTTGTTGTTTTTTCTTTTTTTTTTTTTTTTTTTTTTACACACACACCTTTCCCCCTCTTTTTCACCCATTTCATCCTTCTTATTTACCTACCCATTATAATAGACCTACCATACCACTGCATTGTTGGATCACACGATCATTAAATTTTGTCGATTACATTTATGGGATGGAATCAACATCTCAATATATTTACATAGTAAAAATCCTATCCAACGCCAGTCTCCACATAGACAAATTGGAAACACTCAGTACATTACCAAGTTAATTATTAAACTTCCTCTAACTAATACATGGCTATTCTTGGGTTTCTGTTGCAGGTGTGGGCTCCTCCCCCTCATCTCCCCTCTCCCCCCCCCTCCCGGGGGGCACGCTAAGTGTGGCTCCTTGTAAGCCCCCTGAGGCTGGCTCTCCTGGGAGAGTGAGGGTGGCCCCCCGAGCCCTCCGGTGTTTCCATTGGCCCTCAGCACATATCCTGGACTAGAGAACACCCATTCCACCACTTAGCGGTAAAGACTCATTATCTTGGTTTAATCCAAGTAATGCACAATAATATATATATTTATCTATTTGAATTTAATTTATGTAATTCTTTTTTAGATCCAACTGTCCCCCTGAAGAGACCATATACAGGTCGAAACGCGTCGAGGGCTTGCTATTTATGTAACATTATGTAACCTAACTATGTGTATTAATATGTGTTTGTTACTGCACTGGGGAATAAGATGTGTGTTACTGTACCAGATGATTCTCTATACTGTACTCCAAACCATGATATTGGATAAAACTTTTTATACATCCATTAAGAACTTCCTTTCATTATGTGCATTGCTGTTTTAAAGCCCCATGGGGAAAATAATTTTTCTTTAATTTGTTCAGACCTTTTTGCAAGGTTTCCACATCCTGCAGAGAAGTTATTGCCCTTCTTAGCTTAGTATCATCTGCAAATACAGAGATTGAACTGTTTATCCCATCCTCCAGGTCATTTCTGAACAAATTAAACAGGATTGGTCCCAGCACAGAACCCTGGGGAACCCCACTACCCACCCCTCACCATTCCGAGTACTCCCCATTTATCACCACCCTCTGAACTCGCCCTTGTAGCCAGTTTTCAATCCATGTACTCACCCTATGGTCCATGCCAACGGACCCTATTTTGTACAGTAAACGTTTATGGGGAAATGTGTCAAATGCTTTTGCAAAATCCAGATACACCACGTCTACGGGCCTTCCTTTATCTGGATGGCAACTTACCTCCTCATAGAAGGTTAGTAGATTGGTTTGGCAAGAACGATTCTTCATGAATCCATGCTTATTATTGCTAATGATACCGTTCTCATTACTAAAATCTTGTATATAGTCCCTTACCATCCCCTCCAAGAGTTTACATACTATTGATGTTAGGCTAACTGGTCTGTAATTCACAGGGATGTATTTTGGGCCCTTTTTAAATATTGGTGCTACATTGGCTTTTCTCCAATCAGCTGGTACCATTCCAGTCAGTAGACTGTCAGTAAAAATTAGGAACAACGGTCTGGCAATCACTTGACTGAGTTCCCTAAGTACCCTCGGATGGTATTGGGGGGTCAAGACGCACAGTATTGGAGACTCTTTGTTTCAGGTCATGAGATCGAGCACCAAGCACTGCAATATATATGTTAATAACACAAAAGTATCTAGCATTACTGACCATAAATTCCAAAGGACAGGAGTGGATATTTGCGTGGTAGATACAGCAATTTTCTGCAGTAGCGTATTTCCAGTTTGAGGGACACTCCACTTCTTCACAAAACTGTTTTGCTTCACTGGCATTACTAGAAAAAAAAGTCACAACATATGAGAGCTTTTAAACTATTGTGGTATTTGGTCTCCTGCAACAAGAACTGATCTTACTGTCCACAGCAGCCAATTAAGATCTTTCTTTGTCTTTCACATATAGCTGTGGACCAATGAAAGGAAGCATTGAGCAACGAGAAACATTCTTCTTTCACGCTATATAGCAATGACATAAAGATTGTCAGTGCAAAGCAAATATTTAACAAAGCATGGAGACATAATAAGCAATTCAAATAACTTACCTGAATTTAAGAATATTAAGATTGACCACTCTCTGATAGAAACTATCGGGGACAGACACTCTGTAGGAGACGTTAAACTCATGTCCGGTAATAACTTTCTCAGGAGGGCGCTCAATCCAGGCCATTTCCAGACCTAATGCAAGAAAATAGTAACCAGAATTTACACCAAGTGACACAATATAATACATCCTTTGTGTCTACATATATAAAAAAGATATATTCCTGTAAAATATCTAATGTGGTAGCACTGAGTTTATGGATGCACGCCAGAAGGATATGGAAAGAGGCAGGCAAGACTTCCGCTTCAGAAGGATCTCCCTACGGGCATAGAATGTTATTAATATTAGTAGTTGTAGTAGTCGTAATAATTAAAAGTGATATGGGGGGCTGGGCAACACCTCAACTGCTCTCGATCTTTTCTTCCTTTTCCATTCTTTTTTTTTCTTAAGACAGTTTTAAATTAAAAGATATCCTGTCAGCAGCAAAACATCCACACAGATTAGTAGTCAAAATGCTAGTGCCAATCAGAACTGCCTTAATTCTTCATGGCATAGATTCAACAAGGTGTTGGAAACATTTCTCAGAGATTTTGGTCCTTAGTGACATGATAGCATCACACAGTTGCTGCAGATTTTTCGGCTGCACATCCATGATGTGAATCTCCTATTCCACCCCATACCAAAAGTGCTCTATTGGTTTGAGATGTGATGACTGTGGAGGCCATTGGAGTACAGTGACCTCATTGTCATGTTGAAGAAACTGGTTTGAGATGATTTGAACTTTGTGACATGGTGCATTATCCTGCTGGAAGGAGCCATCAGAAGATGGGTACACTGTAGTCATAAAGGGATGGACATGGTCAGCAACAATACTCAGGTAGGCCATGGCATTTAAACTAAGCTCAATTGGTACTAAGGGGCCCAAAGTGTGCCAAAGAAAATATCCCCCGCACCATTACACCACCAGCCTGAACCGTTAATAGAAGGCAGGATGGATCCATGCTTTCATGTTGTTTACACCAAATCCTGATTCTACCATCTGAATGTCGCAGCTGAAATCGAGACTCGTCAGACCAGGCAACGTTTTTCCAATCTTCTATTGTCCAATGTTGATGAGCATGTGTGAATTGTAGCCTCAGCTTTCTGTTCTTAGTTGTCAGGAGTGGCACCCAGGGTGGTCTTCTCTTTCTGTAGCCCATCTGCTTCAAGGTTTGATGTGTAGTGCGTTCAGAGATGGTATTCTGCATACCTTGGTTGTAACCAGTGGTTATTTGAGTTACTGTTGCCTTTCTATCATCTTGAACCAGTCTGCCCATTCTCTTCTGACCTCTGACATCAACAAGGCATTTTTGCCCACACAACTGCTGCTCACTGGATATTTTCTCTTATTGGACCATTCTCAAGTCACTTAAATCCCCTTTCTTCCACATTCTGATGCTCGGTTTGAACTTCAGCAAATTGTCTTCACCATGTCTAGATGCCTAAATGCATTGAGTTGCTGCCATGTGATTGGCTGATTAGCAATTTGTGTTACCAGCAATTGAACAGGTGTACCTATACCTAATAAATTAGCTGGTGAGTCTATGTGCAGCTTGGGGGTGATAGGGAAGAATAGTAAACATAATACAACCTAAGAATAAACAAACCACAGTGTAACAATACTTAATAGTAGAATAATTGAGACCGTGTTCTAGGATAAACAATAATAAGTAACAGTGGTTAAGGCTGGAAAAAGACATACTGTACCCCTGAGAAATCGTAGAGAGGGAAAGAGGTCAGATGCATAGTGCACCTTTATGCCCCGTACACACGGTCGGATTTTCCGATGGAAAATGTGTGATAGGACCTTGTTGTCTGAAATTCTGACCGTGTGTAGGCTCCATCACACATTTTCCATCGGATTTTCTGACACACAAAGTTTGAGAGCAGGATATAAAATTTTCCGACAACAAAATCCGTTGTCGGAAATTCCGATCGTGTGTACATAAATCCGACGGACAAATTGCCACGCATGCTCAGAATAAATAAAGAGATGAAAGCTATTGGTCACTGCCCCGTTTATAGTCCCGACGTACGTGTTTTCCGACAACTTTGTGTGACCGTGTGTATGCAAGACAAGTTTGAGCCAACATCCGTCGGAAAAAATCCTAGGATTTTATTGTCGGAATGTCCGAACAAAGTCCGACCGTGTGTACGGGGCATTAGTGTTGTCTAGGACTGCTTGGGCATACCACTGTGTAAACTTGAACAATGTCATTACTGATGTTATTTCTAACCTGGTTAGTCATTTCCATGAAGGCCTGCCATCTGGTAAAGAAATGATTTGTGGGAGCATAGTTCTAAAATTGTGCAACAGTAAGTGCTGTAAGAAGAAGCCACTTTTTAAGGATTGCTCCACGAGCAACTAATAGACATATGTGAGTCCATTGTGAATAATACAAGGTACTTTTTGGTTGGCCCATGATAGGGTTAGGTGCCACTGTGCCATAGCTGAACAGCAGAAGTGGATCTTTGAGGATACTTTGGTGTGATACCTCACATATGAAGTTAGCTAATTGATCCCAAAAAGTGGATATAATTGGACAGGACCAGAATCAGCGGAATAGAGATTGTCAGTGTCAGAGCCACAAAGAGGGCAGTTAGATGCTTAAATATAAATATTGTCTTTATCTGTGAAAAAGGGAATTAAAGCTCTGTGGATTCATTTGAATTGAGATTCCCTCCAACATTTATTAACGTTAGGACGCTGATTCTTGTTATAGCCCTCAAGGATTTTATCACCAAGGGTATTATCTGGAAAGTTCTTATACCAATTTTTTAGAGCTGTGTTAGTGGTTGATTTCGTCAAAGAAGAGTTAAGGGATTGATTTACAGTTCGGTCCATATATATTTGAACGCAGGCACAATTTCCATACTTTTGGCTCTGTATGCGACCAGAATAAAATTAAAATGAAACAATCCAAATGAATTTGAAGTGCAGACTTTCAGCTTTAATTCAAGGGGTTGAACAAATATCAAGTACGAATTTTAGGAACTACGACCATTTTTATACACTGTACCCCCAATTTCAGGGGCTCAAGTGTATTTAGACAAGTTAATATAATCATAAATAAGATGTTCATTTTTAATATTTTGTTGAGAATCCTTTACTGGCAATGACTGCCTGAAGTCTGGAACCCATGGACATTACCAAAGACTGGGTTTCCTCCTTTCTGATGCTTTGCCAGGCTCTAACTGCAGCTGTCTTCAGTTGTTCATTGTGGGTTTTTCTGCCTTTAGTTTTGTCTTCAGTAAGTGAAATGCATGCCCAATTGGGTTGAGATCAAGTGATTGACTCGGCCATTGCAGAATATTCCACTTCTTTTCCTTCAAAAGCTCCTGGGTTGCTTTTGCAGTGTGTTTTGGATCATTGTCCATCTGTACTGTGAAGCGCTGTAAATCAACTTTGCTGCATTTGGCTGAATCTGGGCTGACAGTATGTCTCTAAACACTGCAGAATTCATCCAGTTGCTTCTGTCTTCTGTCACACCATCAATAAACACCAATGACCCAGTGCCACTGGAAGCCATGCATGCCCATGCCATCACACTGCCTCCACCATGTTTTACAGATAACGTTGTGTGCTTTGGATCATGAGCTGTTCCAAGCCTTCTCCACACTTTTTCTTCCCGTCATTCTGGTACAGATTAATCTTAGTTTCATCCATCCAAAGAATGCTTTTCCAGAACTGGTCTGGCTTTTTTAGATGTTTTTTGGCAAAGTCTATTCTGGCTTTTCTATTCTTCAGGCTTATGAATGGTTTGCACCTTGTGGTGAACCCTCTGCATTTGCTCTTGTGAAGTCTTCTCTTGATTGTAGACTTTAACAATGATACGCCCACCTCCTGGAGAGTGTCCTTCACTTGTCTGGATGTTGGGAATGTTTTTTTCTTTACCATAGAGACAGGGTGGATTTGATTTAAATCAAGTGGATTTAAATCACAATTTAAATCATGATTTAAATCACTAGTAAAAGGGCTTGATTTAAATCAACTCAATTTAAATGATCAGTTTTAAAGAGCAACTGTTATCTCTGTCCCGCAGCAGATCCTCCTCTCACCTGCTGTTGACTCACCGACATTCTCATTCACTTTAATGGGACGGCTGGTGATGTGGCAGTGACACAACAAGGTGAGGGATGTGGCGGCAGCAGATGAGTGGATGACCGTAAACAGGCGCTGCCATGACGGATCTGAAATGACAGGTGCTCTTTAAATGTAAGGACTCATTCTTGCTGGTAGTTAGAATCTTTAATATTTTCAAACAAAATGAAGGTTTCCTATTTAGAATAAGCAGATGTCAGGTTAGTAAAACAACAATATCAGAACCGATTCAATCATACAGTTGGCAGTGTACATAGATTTGCAAAACAATGGGATAAAGGAATTTTCCTGAACTGTGTTTTATCTCATGGTTACTGTGAAATTGTGTCAATGCATCAATGCAGTGCATGCTATCTCAGCTTGCAGAGCTTGGGTTCATTGAATGAGTTTACCAAAAATGTAAATATTGCAGAATATACAGCCCCATGCTACATAGCTAAGCTCAATTTCATGCTAAATAAACTCAATTATTAATGTATCTTAAATAGAAAACTATCTTTAGATAGATGTTTACTCCAAAAGCATTTAATTAAAATAAATTTGATAAAAATCAAACAAATGGATTTAAATTAAAAAAATCTGATTTAGATTAAAAAAATCTGATTAAAAAAAAAAATAATTGACTTATATCCACCCTGCATAGAGACGGTCCTGCGATCATCCACCACTGTTGTCTTCCGTGGACGACCAGGCCTTTTTATGCTGCTGAGCTCACCAGTGCGTTTTTCTTTCCTCAGAATGTACCGACCGAACAGATGGAGCTCAAAAGGAAGACGGTGAAGATTAAAACCTGGACCAGCAGGAGCAGTGATAGCTCAGCGCTAGAGGGCTTTGCTTGACAGATAAGTCTGTCATAATGTGCTAAAATAATATTCGGTGCATATTAAGATAAAAAACAGCAGTGTTTAATACTGATTGAATTTAATTTAATAATTAACTAATATTAGTAAATATTAATAGAAAATATTATTATTTGTAATATTAATAGGAATATATTCCAATACACTTTGTGTATTCAGAGAACCTTGTCTAATCAGAGAATGCTTTGCATTATTGAGAAAATGCAAACTGTTCTCTGATTGGCACCTATGTAGAGCAAGCGACCTCCTTTATTCTCTAAGCAGTAGAGCAGTTACACAGGATCCGGAAGTTAGTGAAGATCACTGGAAGAGCAGTCCCTACTACAATAATTTCCAGCTTCCAGGGGAATCCCACAGGTATGGCACATACATACTTACGTTGTTCCAAGCTGGACCAATGTAGCTATGTCAAAATAGGCTTACTGGGAATTAAGCTTTAAATGTAACACGAATTGTACAATGAGATATAGTATTACTTTTCTGTTTCCTTTTGGATTTATTAATACACACCCATACAGTCAATCATATTCTGCTCATTAGGGTTGTCATTAGGCCAGCAATCAAACTCTGAGTTATCCAAATCATGCCAAGCTGAAACCATCTGAAATGATATGTAAAAGCATAAACTGTAAGTAATAAAACACTGATGGTATCCTGTCTAAAAAAAAGAAGACATCTGTTTCCTCTCTTTTGGTCTTTGTTCTAAAATCTCACATTAGTCATATATAAACTTTGGCAACATTGTGACATAAATAAATACAAAGCCATTATAAAGCCAAATTTAAACTAAAGTTTTGGATAGCGTGGAGAGGGATTAGAACACCGGTCAGGTTTTATTGCTGTCTGTGCCCCCATTGGAGAGATTCACCCTCTCTATCTGTCCTGGTTACCATTATCATTGAAAGTGAAAGTAAAAGAAAATCCCAAATTTTGGGTTGTACTCAGAAAAGTAAAATAGGTGAAATCTTCCAGTGGGGATACTAGTTCTGGTGAGTTGGGGGTCCCCAAGGAATTTCCCTAATTTTCAGGGATTTCCTCTCACTTCCTGTTTGGCTATGGGACAGGAAGTGAAGGTAAATCTCCGCAATGGGATACAGATGGTGAAAAAAAATCTGACAGGGATTATAACCCTCCCTTACTCCAATCCAAAATAAAAAAAAAGTTTTGCCCATAGTTCTACTTTAATTTTTAGCTAAAATCCCCTAAATACATTTCAGGTGCATCCAAATAAAAGGTGTGCATTGTCCTACAGGTTTTTCTTTTTTTTTTTTAAACATGCTATAGTCGGATTTAAAAAACCTGTCCTCTGCCAGCATGATTCAGAGAAGGAACTTAGTTCTCTGTTTTGAGAACAGTTGTCTTTCTGCTGAGATCCAAAATGTCTCTGAAGTCTGAGCTCCTCAATCAGCAAGTCCATTTCTGTTGGCCCTCTGCAAAGGGACCAGGATCACTTCTTGCTCTAGGAGAGCTAAGGTCCTCCTCTGTAGCAAACTAGCTGGGAACAAGCTTTCCTACCAAGGCTGGGGCTGCTTTCTAAAGAAACAAACTGTAAAACTTTGAACACCTTCTGTTTTCATGCACTTGGAAGATATTTCGTTTATTTAAACTGAGAGTTCAGTTGGGTTTTAAGGAAGACTGTACTGTACAGGCTGCCATTTCTGAACTTTTCATTTGAAAACGCTATTTTTATGGATAATTATAAAAAATGAGCAGCGCTGTGAGTAACTGTATAATTGTGAGAATATACCAGTGTAAATGGGATAAATAAATAAACCCCAATTCAAATGGAAACCATAGTCCATACATCAAAACCTAAGGTGTATAATAAACAGTCCTATCACATTAGTTGTAGTCCAGACAGATCTAGTGAAAAGACAGAGGCACAGGCCCCAGTCTGAAGGCAGAAAATGTAGATAAAAAAGTGGATCCTTCACCGTACCACTGTGATGATTAAAATTGAAATGCGCGCTTACCAAACGGCAAGCATAAGGGGGCTTGCGACCTTAACCCGGTCAGGGCCTTTCATAGGATGAAGACAACGGCATGCCACATGCTGACCTGCTGACGTGCTGCATCTACCGTCTGCAGGACGTCTTCTTTAAGCATCACCCCCGAATCACTGCTGGGTCCCTAGCTTGGCACTCACAGATACTCCTCGAATGTCACCCTGCTGGCCTGCTCGGTCCCTGGCTTGGCACACAATACTGCTCTGCAAGCGTCACTTCCACTGGCTGGGTCCCTGGCTTGGCACCTGCGGAAGTTTCCCAATTCTTCACCGTCCCCGGTTGGTGAGAACACTGCTCTGGTACTTCCTTCAGCTACTCACAGTGGTCCCTGGTAATAAGGTGGATAGCCCCTTAGTGGCGACAGCTTCCCCTCTACCTATGACCACAACAGATTCTCTGGCCAGCAGAACCATCACTTCTGGTTGGACTGCAAGCTGCAGTCCCCACCCTACACTGCTCTCTTGCTTCTGTATAGGTCCTCAGACAGCCTAGCAGTCAGATGTCCCTAGGATAGGCATCAGGTTCTGGCCTAGTAGCCCGGGGCAGCACAACACACGTCCACCCAGACAGCCGCCCAGGTGGCACAGAAGCAAGCCAAGGGATCCAAGAAAATCCCTGCCCATTGTCTGAGACACCCCATTCATTCCTAATGTGTCCTTGCAATGCCCTTGTCTTATCTAATGTCACCAGGTACCCGGCCACCTAGCGGCAGAAGAGAGAAGTGCAACAATTCTGGAATTATGGTGAACTCAATTGATTTCCTAACAATTGACCAAGGCAACTATCACTTGGCAAATAAATTTAACAGCATCCCTGCCTAAACATCAGCGTGCTACATCTGAATGCACGTTTCAGGTCAGTAACTCAGAAAGCATTGAAGAGATGATCAGGCAAACAGAATTTTCAAAGGAAGGAAAATGGCAGCCCACTTGTTTCCCTTAATTCTATGATCAATATGTAATTCTTATTAGGATTGATTTACTAAAACTGGAGAGTACAAAATCTGGTGCAGCAATGCATAGAAACCAATCAGCTTCCATTTTTTTTGTTGTCAAAGCTTAATTGAACAAGCTGAAGTTAGAAGCCGGTTGGCTACTATCCACAGCTGCACCAGATTTTGCACTCTCCAGTTTTAGTAAATCAACCCCATGCTGTCAAACTTAATGCCAAGTCACATGATCTAAGTTGAAGTGGAGGATCTCTTTTCTGGCAGAGTTGCTGGTCAGCTAATTCTTCTTAAGGCTCTATTCACACTAGCGCGTTTTTTGATGCATTTTGCATTTTGCAGAAATGCATGGGAATTTTTTAACATGGGTTCCTATGGAACATGTTCACATCAATGCCTTTTTGTACCTCTGTGTTTTTGGAAAGGGTCAGGGACTTTTTTTCATGCAAAATGCAGCATTTTGCATGTAATAGAATTCAATGGACCAGCATCAAAAACGCAAGTGCAGCATTTTTGCTGCGTTTTTACAGCGTTTTTGCAGCGTTTTTGATGCGTTTTGCGTTTTTGGCGTTTTTTTTTTTTTTTTAGACTGTATACTGTCTAAAAAAACTGTAAAAAAAACACAAAACGCCGCAAAAACGCTGTAAAAACGCTGCTCAAAAACGTGGCAAGCATCACAAAAAAAACTCCAAAAACGCTGAAAAGCAACATGCATAGATGTGAATCGAGCCTGGGGCTGAAATCACACCTATGCAGTTTTAGTGCATTTTGCATTTTGCAGATTTCCATAGAGTCCATTTAACATGGTTTCCTATGGAACACGTTCTGTAGTGCAAATCTGCAAAATGCAAAAAAGCACTAAAAATGCATAGGTGTGAATCCAGCCTAAATGCAGTTTCCCAAGCCTCTTCAAGAGAGACCATGTGTCCAATGCATAGGCACCAGAAGAAGCCTTAAATTGTTAATTAGAAGAGCAGGCAAGTTTTTATTTTAACTATGGTTCACACAGTGTTAATTGAGTAAGATATAAATACAGAAATGGAACCTTTTAGCCATATATTAACTTTAACAAAAGGGAAACAATGCTGCATTTTTAGCAGTATTTCTGTAATTTTTGCTTGGTTGTTTGTGTTTATTGGTTAAGGCCTGATTCAAACCTATGCAGGATGCAGTTTGCATATTGCAGGTGCATTTTGCGTTTTTCAATACACGCTTTTGATCCATTGAAATCTATAAGGCTGGATTCACACCTATGCAGTTTTAATGCTTTTTGCATTTTGCATATTTGCACTACAGTCCATCTAACATGGTTTCCTATGGAACACTTTCTGTAGTGCAAATCTGCAAAATGTAAAAAGCACTAAAACTGCATAGGTGTGATTCCAGCCTTAAACCAAAAAACAGAAAAAAGTCCCTGGCCCTTTCCATAAAATGCACAGATGTGAACTACATCCATAGGAAACCGTGTTAAATGGACTGTAGTGTGTTTCTGCAAACCTGAAAAAGCACTAAAAAATGCATAGGTGTAAACCAAGCCAAAAGGTAAGCAACAAGAACAAGAATGTACAAAATAAAGATTTTTAAACCCCTTATTTGGCTGCACTGTGACCTAGCAATGTATATGACATAAGAGTTTTCAGCTGAGGTTCCATCTATATTTTACATTGTGACCAGTGAAGTTTACCTTAAAGACGAGGAGCTGAGAAACAAATACACATATCAGTTGCATAGTTGTTGGAAGCTTGTACTATATAATCCACATTGATAATGTTCCTCCAGATAGGTTAGATAATATTATTTTTATAAAGTGTCTTCTTCAAAGTTTTTCAGTCAATGGTATAATGTACAAGACAAAGTGAACCGACAGATAACACCTTGACTGTATGCTTTGGATGTCAAAACTTCAGGCGCCATGTCCACGTGAAGGTGCAGTTATGAAGATTAAGTCCAAATAGTATCTGTGCATTCCAACCTTCTAGTACAATTGATGTTGCAATATTGGAATAGCCTTCAAAGTGGAAAAAAATTACTAAGAATCAGATGTATCGAAGTCTGACAAGCCTGTAAAGCCGGTAAAAGATAAAATGTTTTCACCTAAAATCTTTAAGCAAATAATTGATGGTTGCAGGTGTGAGTTAAGTCTTTTTGGATCCTCTTACAATAAAGTTGGAGATATAACCTGTTCAGAGACAACGTACAGGTACCACTGTTGGATCATAGATAGAAGTAAGTTCACTTCACCAATAGACTCGTCTGTTGTAGGGTAAAAAAAATGATCTCAGTTTTGGGTACAAACCAAGCGTTGCTTCGTCTGCTAGCATAGTCTTCCAGGTGAAAAGAAAACCATTGGTTCATTTGCGACAATTTATCAGATTAAATCAATGAAATGTAATAAGCTAAGAAAAAGTCTTCTTTCTCAGGATTCAGTGGGTACCACAAGGTCAAAAAATACGAGCCAAAAGGATGGGGCTGGAAATTCTGACTGTATTTTCCATCAGGACAATACAGTCTAAATGAACACAAACAACAAAGGCTTGTGATGTGTCTTCTAAAAGTAGAAATCTTAAGATGACACAAGAGAAGTATTCCTTTATGACTTATAATTGATACTTAATAGAAGATCAGTAATCCCTATAGATCTAAGCTTTAAAAATAATTGGTGGGGCACGTTACTGTTTAAAATCGTATTAGTGTGTCCATTTTAATGCTCTGGTAAACAACAAGAGAGCAGGCTATACATTATGTTCTACATTCATTGTACCACTGTGGTGGTTTACTTTAAATTTAAATGCAGATGCTAAGAAATTTTTTAGCACTTTATGTAGATATGCATAGCTTTCTAGTCCCACATGTTGCCCTTTATTTACAATAAGAAGCACATGTTTTCTGCAGTATGTACATAATTTAGAACAATTTGATCTTTTTCGGAAACTTTGTGTGTAATTAAGAATATTTGTGTATATTTTACACATACAATCCTTACATGACTGTTCGTAAATCTCTCCTATAATTGCCAGGTGTTGCTGATCTTGCAAGGCAGTCCTAGGACTGGGACAGTGTTCAGCGGTATCCATGACCTGTGGGTGGTCCCGGACCGAGTACACTTGGTAGTAGTGCAGATTGGAAGTGTGATACTGCAATGGACTCCATGTGCCTGTCCGCTGACGGGGTTTTCCCAGTGCCCTGCATTCACTGTAATGGTGCTGATGGGGACATGGCTGTCATCACATCAGCAAAGCTTTTTGCATCATTGAGCTTTGCCCCCACCCAACCCAGAGAAGAGGCACAGAGGAGGAGGAACCTGCATGTCATGTAACTGACCTGAAAAGACTGGCTGGGGAGGATCTTTAAAGCCTTGGTTTAGATTGAGAGTGGGAAACTTGCATTTTATTTTGGATTTTTATTTCTGTCTGTGACCTCCATATGGGAGATTTTTTCCTTCACTCCCTGACACTGTAACATGAAAATTTGGATGTGTGGTTGTCAATAGAACAGGAAGTTGGGTACAGCAATAAAAACATTGTCAGATCTTTTAAAGTGGTAGTAAAGTCAGAGCAGGATTACTGCCAGCCCCTCTATTATATCAAGGTATACTACATAGTGTAAATGTTTGTTTAAAATGATGCCGATAAATACCTTATTTCAGATCGCTCCTGACCTCCCGCCGCTCTCCTCCCCCCGATCTAAGGGCAACAGCGGGAGGGGCTGAGATCCCCCTCTGATGTCAGCCGTCCTTAGAGTTGGGGAGGAGAGCGGCAGAAGGTCATGTGACCGCCCGGGTGATCTGAAAGAAGGTATTTAGTGGAATCATTTCAAACAAACATTTACACTATGTAGTATACCTTGTTATAACAGAGGGGCTGGTAGTAATCCTATTTTCTGACTTTACTGCCAGACACTAATAGCGGCAGGAGGAGAGGGGAGGGGATCGCTCTTACACAGGAGCTGACAGGCAGGGGGGAGAGGCAGAGACTACGGGATGACGGAGGCATGTAAACTGACCATTGTAACATAGATCAGCAGCCACGATTACCGAGGTCAGTTTACACAGGGGGACACAGGAACAGGCAGGATCAATCAGGTTTTTCTACAGCATAGAAGGGGACCGATTACACAGCATAAGCACTATGCTGTGTAACCTCCCTGGCGGTATGATTATGTCAGACTTTTGAATCTCAAAGCAGTACATTGTTTTGCATAGAAATTTGGCGTTTTAGATTGTAGGCCTGTAATTCTTAGGAATAACTCACTTAAATCTGTCCAAACAAGAGCTTAGTAGACATCCCGGGTATGATAAAGTTTGAAACACAAAATCATAAATTATAATATAATAAATAACTATAAATAATTATTTTAAAAAATAATATAATAATAAAATTAATTTCCCCACGAATTACTATCGCTCAATTCTGCAAGTGTTCTAATTTACTATCGCTGTTTTGAAGCCTGTCTAAAACCACTTTTGACGTAAAGGGATGGGATTTTGGTTGCCATGGATGTTCTCAAGTTTCCAGGCAGAAAGAACATTATATATAATATAAAAGTGCATGCAGGGCACTGGACAAAGCACTAGGGACAAAAGGGAGGTGAAATTATTTGATACAGTAATGTAATCTTACAGATTACAGTGTACTGTATGTGTTATGTTTTTTTGTACTTTTTGAATTTGCTGGTGGGCTCCACCCCCATGCGTCAGGACACTCGCACAGAACAGAGCCCAGAACACAGAGCATGCGGGGGCCACAGCGGGGGGACATCGCAGGATCCTGGTGACAAGGTAAGTACGCTGTACCAGGATTCTGTAATGCAATCCCGAGTGTGGCTCAGGGTTACCACTAATGGTACTGAAATTTAACCCCGGGCCACACTTGGGAATACCGCCAGGGAGGTTAACCTGTTTTAACCACTTCTGAACCAGGCCTATTTCTGACATTTATTGTTTACAAGTTAAATTAGTATTTTTTGCTAGAAAATTACTTAGTGATAATTTATACCCATATATAAGCACAGTAGGTGCATGGCTGAGGCATACCCCAGTTGAAGTCTCTTAAGACGAAACACGTAGGGCTAATACGCTGGCTGTGGCCAACTTATACTGCGCTGTCTTTTATCTGTTCATTTACATTGTTTTTATTGATACTTTTTTGGATATCCGTTTTTTGTTGCTAAGAAATCCTACCATACGGATTTACACCATGTGGAGATTCCTTTTTTCTCTTATATGCTTTTACTACTACACATCCCACCCGGAGGAGAAAGTTTGCAGTGAGCTGATATCTGTTTGGTGTTGCAACATTCCATTCATCTTCCTAATTGGCGTCCTTGATGTTCGTCTGCCTATTGGGGAGGTTATCGTGCAGCCTATCTTGGGAGCTTGGCTTCAGGTCTCCGTGTCTATCCTTTACTGACCCACCACCGTACGGTGAGCTGGGTCCATCGCTCTTGGTAAGAGTATCTCTTTCTCCCCCTTTGATGGTGAAGGCACTCCTGGGTGTACATCCACCATTGAATACATTTACCCCAGAGACTGTTTGACTAATACAGCAGCTGTCTCTCCTCAACATCCCGTTTATTGTTACCACCTCTGGGACTGTTTATTTTGCATTTTGTGGTTTCAGCTGTTATAATATTGTGTTTTTAATTTACATAAGGTCATGGGTTTTATATTTGTATGCTTTATTGCAAGTCTACTTTATTAGTCACTTTCATATGTTGACACTTTGTAGTCTATCGCACTCCACACTGTTTTGTACTTCTGCTATTATCATATTTGAATTGCTTGTGGCACTATACTCGCTTTCTTGCGACTTTAAGTCGCATGACGCCTTTTTTTTTATTTTTACAGTTGTGAAACACATAATATTTATGGACATCAGTTTTTATAAATGAGAGACTAGTTCTTTTTTCATCTCCGTTTCATTTCTAGCGCTACACTTTTACCAACACTTCTATCACAATTAGTCTAATTGTGTTGGCTGCTTACACTTTATAGGTTGGCGTAGTATTTTATTTATATTTTCACTAAATTTAGTAAAGCTGCACCTCCGTGTGCTTTTGAGCATTTTCTGGTTAAGTTGAGGTTTGGTAGACTTCCATATAAATTGTAGAAAAAGACTATTTCGTTTGGAATTGAAGGTTTTAGATAATTTATCTGGTAACGTTTTAAACATGTATAAATATTTTGGTAATATATCAAATTTAATGGCATTGATACGCCCAAACCAGGATAAAGAGAGTTTTGACCAAGTTAAAAGTTCTGATTGTGTTGGTGACAGTAGTGGAAGAAAGTTTAAAGTGGTTGTTAACCCATGTAAGTAAGTCTATGCCAGCCCCTTTATTAGAGTCTGGCATAGCACACTGTGTAAGTCTTCTATAAAAATGAGCCATGTAAATACCTGTTTAGAGCTCTCTTCAGGCCGATCACATGACTCATGGCTGCTGTACAGCTCCGATGGATGGCTTCTGCAGGAGGGGCCAAGATCTCCCTCTGACATCAGCTGGGGAGGTCACATGGCTGCTCAGCCCCTCCTGCAGTAGCCCTGGAAACCGTCCGAGAGTCACGTGACCAGCCTGAAGATCACTCTAAACAGGTATTTACAAGCCTCGTTTTAAAAAAAATAATACAGTGTGCTATGCCAGGCTCTAATAGAGGGGCTGGCAGTGACCATTTCAAAGTTTTAATTTTACTAATAGCAGTGGAGGGGGGGCAGGGTGGAGACAGAAACACAGACACGGATCTGACAGGCAGGGAGGAAGGGGTTAGGGGGAGAGATGAGAGCAGAGCAGGGCTGCGGATGACGAAGGGACATACGCTGACAGCGATGGTCAGGGCTCAGCAGCCCTGATTATCACTTTCAGTGCAGAGAGGGGGACACAGGAAGTGGAGGGATCAGGGAGGTTTTTACAGTTTAGGGGGGGGGGGCAGATTACACAGCACAAACACTGTGCTGTTTAATCTGTTTTAAGGGACCAGGATCTGAATTTTTTTTTTTTCTGGGTTTACAAACACCTTAAGTCGTAAATAAGAGAAAGGTCCGTAGGGATCTTCACTCATATATATTTAACAGTTACATTGTGCCAGTGAAAGGGAAAAGATGATGTTATAAAGCAGGCTTCCTCTTTTGGTAAAGATATATTAAGTAGATCAGATTTAGTTAGATTGACCTTAAAATTGCTTAAACATCCAAAAGTTTCTAATTCTTTTAAAATAGAAGGCATGCTGAATCTAGTAGATGTGATATATAGAGTAGAATATCATCCGCATACATAGATGTTTTATAGTCTATACCATTGATAGTGATACCATGTATTGAGGGGTTATTACGTATAGCCACCTCTAAATGCTCCATTGTAATCACATATAATAGTGACGATAAAGAGCAACCTTGGCGAGTCCCGTTGTTAATCTTAAACGAGGTTGAGAGAGTGCCATTCATGCGAACCTGTGCATAAGGGGTCATATATAATGCCTTTATTTTATTGATCAGATTACTACTAAGATTAACCTGGCGAAGTGAGTGGAATCTCCAACTAAGACGATCAAATGCCTTTTCGACATTGACCGTAAGCAGACAGGCTGGGATCCTACTCTTCTGAGCTAGAGAAATTAAAGAAACGATTTTGCTAGTATTGTCGCGAGCCTCTCTGGATCTTATAAAACATGTTTGATCTGTGTGAATTATACTTGGGAGTAAAGGTTGAAGCCCATGGGCAATGAGTTTTGCACAGAGCTTTATATCATTATTTAACAAAGAAATAGGACAATAGCTACTTGGATTGGTTTAATTTTTACCTAGTTTCATTATAACAGAAATATGGGCTTTCAGCCTCTGGTGGAAAAGATTGAGACTCTGAGATAGAATTAAAGGACTGCAGAAGAATTGGGATCAAAACGAAAGCAAAAGTTTTATAGAACCGATTAGTAAAGCTGTCCGGGCCTGGAGCTTTACCGTTTTTAGCAGACTTAATACAGTAGCTTCTAGGAGTTCATCAGAAGTGAATAGACTATCCACGGAAGAACTAATAAGTGGATCCACACATGGTAAAGCCGTGTCTTTCAAATATGTAATCATTTCAGCTTCTAACTCCAGACTAGGATGCTCGGTGACAGAGTCAGCTTGTGAAATATTATATAGTGAGGAATAATAATCACAAAATGTCTCCAGATGGCCGAATTAGTATAAACCAGCCCTTTACTAGGGGAAGATATTTTCAAAATAGATGATGATGACATGTTAGGGTGAACGGATTTCGCCAAAAGGGAGCCATTACTATATTCATAAAAAGCTCTGAAAATCTTATCGCGGGCTCTTAAAGAATAGTGATCGAGAAGACGCAATAATTGAGTCCTGACATTGGTAAATTCAGTTCTGGCTATATCACAATTGGTGTTTTTATGTCATAGTTCTAAAATGGAGATCTTTTGAATTAAAGCAGAAACTTCTGCAGTTCTCATTTTTTTAAACTGTGATCCTTGCGATATAAGGAGTCCCCTTAAGACACATTTTAAGGCTTCCCATTTGATACTATGAGTTTTATGGACTGGAGAAAAAAAGTATAATCATTCTCAGAAGGATAAAGTGTACGCCATGGATCGAATAACTTCATTAAAGATAGTTTCTGTTTTAGTTTACGGAGAGCGGAACATGAAATATGGGCCTTTCCAGAGGATGAATCCATCCGAGGGTCGAAAAACAGATTAAGGTAGCCCCTTAGAAAAATATCACCCTCTGCACAGGTCTCAAGAGCAAGCAGGTATTTAAGGCCCTGGGAGACTTGGGAAATATTAAGAAAGTATACATTAGCAATGTTGTATACTATTAAAGGAGAAGTCCAGCCTGAGCTTGTTTGGCTGGGCTTCTCCTATGGGTCAAAGGAGTGCAATCTGTTTTGCACTCCTGTGACCCGTTTTCAGCAGAGAGCAGACTGAAGTCCGCTCTCTGCGGTAGTCACCAATGTAGTCCAGGCTACGCATCATCCCGATTCTGGGAGTCTGAATACGCCAGGTGCCTGGAGTGATAGCCGTCAGCGCTCCAGTGAGTATGGAGGAGAAGAGAAGGAGAGCTGTTGATTGACAGTCAGCAGCTCTCTGCTCGGGGAGCCGAGAGAACCGAGCCATCAGTGATGTTCGGTGGCTCGGTTCTCAGTGCAGAGACGCAGAGGGACAGATGCAGCATCGGAATGATGCTGCATCCACCTAGGTAAGTATAGAATTGCAGTAACCCCCAAACCCATACTTTTAACCCAAACTTAATTTTTTTAAATATATATCTACCTTGAAGGTCAGTTCACACCAGATGCAGTTCCATGTGCTTTTTTTCTGCACTAAGGCTGGATTCACACCTATGCATTTTTAGTGCTTTTTGCATCTTACAGATTTGCACTACAGAACGTGTTCCATAGGAAACCATGTTAAATGGACTGTAGTGCAAATCCGAAAAATGCAAAAAGTGAATCAGGCCTAACTTGGCATTTCAGATTCTTGCAAATTGCGATTGAGACTCCCTTCGATTTTGCATATGGGTTTGTACTATGGAACCAAGTAGTAAAATATTTATTTTTACATGCGGGGACAACATCAGAGCGGAAATGGTTTTCTGGAAGGAGCACTAAATCAAGTTTTCCCTTATGAAGATAGTATAAAATTTGTGTTTATTTAGGGTAATTAAGACCTTTTACAATAAAAGAACAGATTGATAATGGCATAGTAATAGAAATATGTTACAGTAAAGACATTGAGGGAGAGTAACCCTGCAAACGAAGGAAGAAAGTGGAAAAAGAAAGGGGAAAAAAAAAAAAGGCAGTCAAAAGACATGCGATGCATCTAGATGTCCCTGGATGATTTCAGGAAGACAAACAACTAACAATAGGCAATTAAGCCAATTCCCACCAAAATTGGGGAGCCTAGTGTACGATAAGGGTGATCTAGGTGAAGGGACGAGCTATGCCGTCCAGACATTTAGACCGTTATTAGGTTATAAAAAAATTACACAAAAAAAAGTGGGGGGTGAAAAAGGGGAGGGAGGAGGAGAAAGTGGAGCATATATAGGAGCTGTGACTCCATGTATTTTAGGGAGAGCGTGGGCTTCCTCACTTTTGCAATGGTCACCAGGATGTTGCCTAGACAGGGCAGTAGAGAACCACATCACCATCTTTGATCTTTGTTTTCTGTTTACGTGGGCAGTAAGGAATTAGTAAAATCAGGAGGATTCCTCGCAGTTTTACTTCCCTCAACCACCCACCTAAAACATAACATGAAGGCAGTGGGGTCCTGTAAAATTTACTTGGCATGATGGGTTTGACAGGTAACTTCCCCTGCCCATTGATGTCAATGGGACCACGCCACAACTGTGAACTACACTTCTGTCTTGAGGTTGCAGCTCGTTATTTCACTACATAATTCCCTTTCAGCTGGAAAACAAAAGAAACAGCCAAAAAGAAAAATTCCTTAAGAAAAATTCCTTAAAATCCTGGAAGCTTCTGCTTTACCGCCTTCTGAAAAGCGATTTGTTGCAATAGACAGTACAACTGGTGTAAACAAGGCCTTTGAGAACTGAGGAAGGCCAGGGGAGTAGGCATATTTAATTTTAGCTGTACAAACTGCATTTATCTTTCAAATTAGTGTCGCCCCCTTTTTTTTTTTTTCAAAACTGCTTATACCCACTTCATTGCATCTTTTCACCATTACTATCATTCTTGGTAATTGCCAATTATGCAGATCCCTGGAAAAACATCTAATTGTGTAGTTAATGTAAGATACAATCCTTTATCCTAATGATGGTAATCCCCATCTGGTGGCACAGTGAGTTTTCTGAGATAATCCTAGCTGTTATTATTCTTATAGTGCAATTACTGGGAAGTTGTTTTAGTGTTGTTAAATAAGGTATTAAAAAATATATTTTTCCATGGGTGCCTATGGACAAACAAAGATCCCTTAACCACTTCCCATCCAGGCCAATTCTGACATTTCTCTCCTACATGTAAAATTCATCATTTTTTTTGCTAGAAAATTACATAGAACCCCCAAACATTATATATGTTTTTTTAGCAAAGCCCCTAGAGAATACAATGGCGGTCGTTACAACTTTTTATCTCGCACAGTATTTGCGCAGCAATTTTTCATGCTTTAAAAAAAACACAAAAAACATTAAAATTAGCCAAATTTTTTTGCATAATGTGAAAGATGAAGTTACGCCGAGTAAATAGATACCTAACATGTCCCGGTTCAAAATTGCACACACTCGTGGAATGGTGCCAAACTTCAGTACTTAAACATCCCCATAGGTGACGTTTTAAAAATTTTTACTGGTTACATGTTTTGTTACAGAGGAGGTCTAGGGCTAGAATCATTTCTCTTGCTCTAACGTTTGCGGCGATACCTCACATGTGTGGTTTGAACATCGTTTTCATATGTGGGCGGGACTTACGTAAAAAAAAAAAAAAAACGATCTCGGCTTCCCAGCCAAGGCGGCGCCATTCATTTGAATGCAGAGGCCGGGCATGACATCATAACATCGTGCCCGGCCTCCGAACGATCATAGAGACTCTGGTCCACCGGAAATCTCTATGGTCACCATCTGGGGCCGGCGGACCTGTTCTCCGACTCACCGATGGAAGCGGTGAGTCGGTAGAAGCACCGGAGGGCAGGGGGCATCCCCTCTCACCGCCGTAAGAACAACAAGCGGCGGAACAGCCGCTATAAACGTTCTCATGGTGTAGGGAATCGCCTGCTAAAAAAGCTGATATCTGAATGATGCCTGTAGCTGCACCCATCATTCAGATATACCCGCTCAAATTCAAGGACGTTCTGGGACATACCTTGGGCGGGAAGTGGTTAACCACTTAAGGAACGAGCCTCTTTTTGAGACGTGTTGTTTACAAGGTAAAAACGTTTTTTTTTTGCTAGAAAATTACTTAGAACCCCCAAACATTATACATTTTTTTTCTAACACCCTCGAGAATATAATGGCAGTTGTTGCAATACTTTCTGTCACACCGTTTCTGCGCAGCGGTCTTACAAGCACACTTTTTTGGGAAAAATACACTTTTTTGAATAAAAAAATAAGATAACAGTAAAGTTTGCCCAATTTCTTTTATATTGTGAAAGATAATATTATGCCGAGTAAATTGATACCCAACATGTCACGCTTTAAAATTGTTCGTGGAATGGCGACAAACTTTTACCCTTAAAAACCTCCATGGATGACGTTTAAAAAATTCTGCAGGTTGCATGTTTTAAGTTACAGAGGAGGTCTAGTGCAAGAATTATTGCTCTCGCTCTACCGATCACGGCGATACCTCACATGTGTGGTTTGAACTCCGTTCTCATATGCGGGCGCTACTCACGTATGCGTTCGCTTCTGCACGCGAGCTTGGTGGGACAGGGCGCGCTTAAAAAAAATTTTTTTTTCTTATTTAATTTACCTTTTATTTTTTATTTTTACACTGTTTTTTTTTTTAAAAAATGTGTCACTTTTATTCCTATTACAAGGAATGTAAACATCCCTTGTAATAGAAAAAAAGCATGACAGGACCTCTTAAATATGAGATCTGGGGTCAAAAAGACCTCAGATCTCATATTTACACTTAGAGCCTTTTCACACTGAGGCGGTTTGCAGGCGCTATTGCGCTAAAAATAGGGCCTGCAAACCGGTGCGCTAGCAGGACGGGAAAAAAGTCCTGCTAGCAGCATCTTTGGAACAGTGAAGGAGCGGTGTGTATACCGCTCCTTCACTGCTCCTGCCCATTAAAATCAATGGGACAGCGTGGCTATACCGCCGGCAAAGCGCCTCTGCATAGGCGCTTTGCGGTGGTTTTTAACCCTTTTTCGGCCTTTAGCGGGGGTAAAACCGCCCCGCTAGCGGCCTAATAACTACGGTAAAGTGCCGCTAACAATAGCAGTGCTTTATGGCCGACGCCCCCCGTCCCAGTGTGAAAGGAGCCTTAAATGCAATTTAAAAAAAAAACATTTGTCCTTTAAATGTTTTTTTTTTTTTAAATGGCCCTTTAAGAGCTGTGGGCGGAAGTGACGTTTTGACGTTGCCTCCGCCCTGCATTGTTATGGAGATGGGTGGGGGCCTCACTCGTCTCCATGTCAAGCACGGGGAAACATCCGATCGGCTCCGCCTCTGCCGACAGGTCCGGTAAGCGGCGGAGGGCACCGGAGCGCGGCGGGAGGGGGGACCCTCTCCTGCTGCCAATAAAAGTGATCTTGCGGCGAATCCGCTACGGAGACCACCCTTATCGGAAACTGGACCGCCGGCTGAAGAAGAGGATACTGGGGTTATGGCAGCTAACAGCTAGCTGCTGCCATAACAACGATACCCCCCTTCAAAATAAGGACGTACATCGTCGTGTGGCGGTCCGGAAGTGATTAAAGCAGAACTAAACTCTCTCAATAAGGGCCGGCGAATAACAGGTCTCTGCTCACTGTGCAGGGACGGACCTCTCAGAGCCCCACTGTCCTCTATGGGGGATTGGATGAAAACGGATCCGCCTGTCAGTTTTCATCCGATCCGGTAGACGGATGGAAAATAGGGTTTCCATCCGTCTGGATTTAGCCAAGTGGATTGGATGTCAGCGGACATGTCACCACTGACATCCGTCACTCCATAGAGGTACATGGAGAGTCTGTTCGGGTCAGCCTGAAAAACTGACAGGCGAACCTTAATGGTCCGAATGTGTGAAAGAGCCCTAAATGTTAAGTATTTTTCATCCTTTTTCTGCTAGGTGGGAATGTAGTATATTATATTTACTTCTGACCTAGGCCAAACTGAAGTCATACAAGCCCTTTTTTTTTAATCTGGAGGGGAGTAGGGGTTCTCTCATCTAAACGTACCCTACTGCCAACATACCTGAGCTAAGGGCAGATGGATTTCAGGAAGTAAATGCTACATAAATCATATGCCCTTACTCAAGATGCCCGTAGTTAGAAATGCAAAGAGATTTTTTTAACAAAATAAAGCATGGCAACATGGATGGAAAAGATCCATAAGCTGCACATCATGAAGCAGACCCATGTGCATGAAGTGAGATAATTGTCAGCCTCAGCACGGACTCCAGCCAGGCCACGCTCTGGTTGGATAGGTGAGTTTGCTTTAAATGTTAAAAAAGAAGTAGCCTCCCTGGCGGTATGATTATGTCAGATTTTTGAATCTCAAAGCGGTACATTTGTTTTGCATATAAATTTGGCATTTTATATTGTAGGCCTGCAATTCTTAGTAATAACACACCTAATCTGTCCAAACAAGAGTCTAGTAGACATCCCGGGTATGATAAAGTTTGAAACAAGAAATCATAAATTGAAATATAATAAATAACTATAAATAATTATTATTATTTTTTAAATAATAATATGAATTTCCCCACGATTTACTATCGCTCAATTCTGCAAGTGATTCTAATTACCTATCGCTGTTTTCTAGCTGGTCTAAACCCACTTTTAAAGGGACACTTTTTAGTTGCCACGAACAATCTCAAGTTTCCAGGCAGAAAGAACAATATATATATATATATATATACAGTCGTATGCAAAAGTTTAGGAACCCCTGACCAGAGGCGGCTCTCTAATTAGGCAAATTAGGCGGTCGCCTAAGGCCTCGCACTCACAGCCTAATTTGCCTAATTTGCCTGTTCTCAATCACTGAAGTTGACGCCAGCGGCTCCGCCTACCCCCACTGGGACTCTGTGGCTTAGGAGCTGACGGACAAATCAGATACTGCCCGCAGCCTGAGGAATAGCGGCCTCATCACGGAGCGTCCCAGTCCGTGGGGCCTCATGTGTAAGTTTTGCCTAAGGCCTCACAAAGCCTAGAGCCGCCTCTGCCCCTGACAATTTCCATGATTGTCATTTATAAATATTTGGGTGTTTGGATCAGCAATTTCATTTTGATCTATCAAATACCCGAAGGACACAGTAATATTTCAGTAGTGAAATGAGGTTTATTGGATTAACAGAAAATGCGCAATATGCATCAAGACTAAATTAGACAGGTGCATAAATTTGGGCACCCCAACAGAAAAATCACATCAATATTTAGTAGAGCCTCCTTTAGCAGAAATAACAGCCTCTAGACGCTTCCTATAGCCTGTAATGAGTGTCTGGATTCTGGATGAATGTATTTTGGACCATTCCTCCTTACAAAACATCTCCAGTTCAGTTAGGTTTGATGGGTGCCGAGCCCGCTTTAAATCACCCCACAGATGTTCAATGATATTCAGGTCTGGGACTGGGATGGCCATTCCAGAACATTGTACTTGTTCCTCTGCATAAATGCCTGAGTAGATTTTGAGCAGTGTTTTGGGTCATTGTCTTGTTGAAATATCCAGCCCCGGCGTGACTTCAACTTTGTGACTGATTCCAGATTCCCAGCACCGCCAATGGCGATGCAGCCCCACAGCATGATGGAAACTCCACCAAATTTTACTGTGGGTACCAAGTGTTTTTCTTGGAATGCTGTGTTCTTTTGCCGCCAATCTCAATCTTTGTTTCATAAGTTCACAGCACCTTATTCAAAACAAAGCTGTCTTCTCCAAATGTGCATTTGCATACCTCAAGCGACTCCGTTTGTGACGTGTGTGCAGAAAAGGCTTCTTTCGCATCACTCTCCCATACAGCTTCTCACTGTGCAAAGTGCGCTGAATTGTTGAATGATGCACAGTGACACCATCTGCAGCAAGTTGATGTTGTAGTTCTTTGGAGGTGGTCCGTTTGCTGTTTTTGACCGTTCTCACCATCCTTCGCCTTTGCCTCTGCAATATTTTATGTGGCCTGCCACTTCTGGACTTAACAAGAACTGTGCCTGTGGTCTTCCATTTCCTCACTATGTTCCTCACAGTGGACACTGACAGCTTATATCTCTGCGATAACTTTTTGTAGCCTTCCCCTAAACCATAATATAGAACAATCTTTGTTTTCAGGTCATTTGAGAGTTGTTTTGAGGCCCCCGTGTTGCCACTCTTCAGAGGAGAGTCAAAGAGAACAACAACTTGCAATTGGCCACCTTAAATACCTTTTCTCATGATTGGATGCACCTGTCTATGAAGTTCAAGGCTTAATGAGCTCACCAAACCAATTGTGTGTTCCAATTAATCAGTGCTAAATAGTTACAGGTATTCAAATCAACAAAATGACAAGGGTGCCCAAATGTATGCACCTGTCTAATTTAGTTTTGATGCATATTGCGCATTTTCTGTTAATCCAATAAACCTCATTTCACTACTGAAATATTACTGTGTCCTTCAGTTATTTGATAGATCAAAATGAAATTGCTGATCCAAACACCCAAATACACTGGACAAAGCACTAGGAACAAAAGGGATGTGAAATGATTTGATACAGTAATGTAATCTGTAAGATTACAGTGTACTGTATGTGTTATGTATTTTGTACTTTTTAGAATTTGTCGCCGGGCTCTGCCCCCATGCGTTACGACGCTTGCAGGGAACGGGGCCTGGCACACAGAGCATTGGTTGGATCTGGCAGGGGGGACACAGCGGGGAGACATCGCAGGATCCAGAGGACAAGGTAAGTAAGCTGTACCAGGATTCTACAATGCAATGCCGAGTGTGGCTGATACTGAAATTGAACCCCGAACCACAGTCGGGATTACTGCCAGGGGGGTTAAATAGTGTTTTCAGTTTGTGGTGCTCTGACACAGTTTAGTTCTGCTTTAAAAGCCTCTGAATCAGCCTTTCTCAACCTTTTTACAATAGAGGAACCTTTGAAAAAGTTTTCAAGTCTGGGGAAACCCCTACTGAAAAGTATCATATGTACAGCTCATGGTAAATATATATCTATGGTATATATATATCTATCTCGTCAGTGCCACCTACCTCAAAACTAATTTCAGGGAGGTGGCAAACTCATTTAAGGGAGGTGGCGCTCCGAAACCCCGCCCCCCCCTGGGCGAGGAAATGTGGGCTTGGCTAAAATTGCGCTACATATTTGGCGTGGCTTAAAGGGCTTTAAAGTCTGAGATGACTTACATAGTACAGAAAGTATGTAAATAGGGAATGTACAGTGCGGAGTGTCTGGCGGTGGGGATTATGTGCAGGAGAGGAGTGTGGAGTGTACGGCGGTGGGTATTATGTGCAGGAGAGGAGTGCGGAGTGTACGGCGGTGGGTATTATGTGCAGGAGAGGAGTGCGGAGTGTACGGCGGTGGGTATTATGTGCAGGAGAGGAGTGTGGAGTGTACGGCGGTGGGTATTATGTGCAGGAGAGGAGTGCGGAGTGTACGGCGGTGGGTATTATGTGCAGGAGAGGAGTGCGGAGTGTACGGCGGTGGGGATTATGTGCAGGAGAGGAGTGTGGAGTGTACGGCGGAGGGGATTGTGTGCAGCAGAGGAGAGTGGAGTGTATGTAGGTGGGTATAATGTGCATGTGAGGAGTGAGGAGTGTACAGCGGTGGGTAGTATGTGCAGGATGGTGTCAGTAGGGCAGTGGACGATGTCAGTTCTTACTTTTTATTTTTTTACAATTTTTAATTTTTAGTATTTTTTTTCCCTCTCTTTAAATGCTTTTGGCGGGGCAGTGGACATTGTCAGTAGAGCAGTGAATAGTTTCAGATTTTTTTTTTTATTCTTTTACAATTTTTTTTAAATTTTATTTAGTATTTTTTGTTTTTCACGATAATTGGGGTGGGGGAGGGGGGTAGTGGACAGTATCAGGAGAGCAGTGGACGGTGTCAGTGTTTTTTTGTTTTTATTATTTTTTACAGTTTTGTTGTTTATTTTTTTTAAATATTTTTTTTAATATTTTTTTTCACAGTGCTTTTGGGGAAGGGGGTGGGGGGTATGTGGCAGTGGGCGGTGTCAGTAGGGCAGTGGACGATGTCAGTAAGGCAGTGGATGGTGTCAGTAGTCTTTTATTTTTACGTATTGATTTTTTTACAATTTAATTTGTTTTAAATTTTTTTCACAATGCTTTTTGAGGGGAGAGGGTTGGGGCAGTAGACAGTGTTGGTAGGTCAGGGGGGAGTGTGTGTCAGTAATTTTTTATTTTATATATTTTTATATTGTGCCATACTCTTTCCATCCGAAAATGGAAAGAGTATGGCACAACTGCAAACCTACCAAGACATGGCCGTCCACCTAAACTGACGGGCCGGGCAAGGAGAACATTAATCAGAGAAGCAGCCAAGAGGCCCATGGTAACTCTGGAGGAGCTGCAGAGATCCACAGCTCAGGTGGGAGAATCTGTCCACAGGACAACTATTATTGTACACTCCACAAATCTGGCCTTTATGGAAGAGTGGCAAGAAGAAAGCCATTGTTGAAAGAAAGCCATGAAAAGTCCCACTTGCAGTTTGTGAGAAGCCATGTGGGGGACACAGCAAACATGTGGAAGAAGGTGCTCTGGTCAGATGAGACCAAAATTGAACTTTTGGTCTCATTGAACACTCCATCCACACCATGAAACATAGTGGTGGCAGCATCATGTTGTGGGGATGCTTTTCTTCTGCAGAGACAGGGAAGCTGGTCAGAGTTGATTGGAAGATGGATGGAGCGAAATACAGGGCAATCTTAGAAGAAACCTGTTAGCGTCTGCAAAAGACTAGAGACTGGGGGGGAGGTTCACCTTCCAGCAGGACAATGACCCTAAACATACAGCCAGAGCTACAATGGAATGGTAAAGATCAAAGCATATTCATGTGTTATGCCGCGTACACACGGTCGGACTTTTCGGCTACAAAAGTCCGACAGCCTGTCCGACAGACTTTCAATGAACTTTTGTCGGACTTTTGTCGGACTTTTGTCGGACTTGCGGCGGACTTGCGGCGGACTTTCTTACGAACGGACTTGCCTACATGCGATCACACAAAATTCCGACGGATTCATACGTGATGACGTACACCGGACTAAAATAAGGAAGTTGATAGCCAGTAGCCAATAGCTGCCCTAGCGTGGGTTTTTGCCCGTCGGACTAGCATACAGACGAGCGGATTTCTGGGTCCGGCGTAGTTACGACGTAAAGATTTGAAGCATGTTTCAAATCTAAAGTCCGTCAGATTTGCAGCTGGAAAAGTCCCCTGAAAGTCAGCTAAAAGTCTGGGGAAGCCCACACACGATCGGATTGTCAGCCAGCTTTAGTCCGTTGGCGTCCGTCGGACTTTTGTAGACGAAAAGTCCGACCGTGTGTACGCGGCATTAGAATGGCCAAATCAAAACTAAAAAGCCTAAATCCAATTGAGAATCAGGCAAGACCTGAAAATTGCTGTTCACAGACACTCTCCATCATATCTGACAGAGCTTGTGCTTTTTTGCAAAGAAGAATGAGCAAACATGTCACTCTCTAGATGTGCAAAGCTGGTAGAGACCTACCCAAAAAGACTCACAGCTGTAATTGCAGTGAAAGATGGTTCTATAAAGTATTGACTCAGGGGGGCTGAATAAAAATGCCCCCCGCACTTTTCATATATTTATTTGTAAACAATTTTGAAAACCATTTATCATTTTTCTTCCACTTCACAATTATGTGCCGCTTTGTGTTGGTCTATCACATAAAATCCCAATGAAATACCTTTTTGGTTGTAACATGAAAATGTGGAAAATTTCAAGGGCTATGAATACTTTTTCAAGGCACTGAAACTTTCACGCAAACCAATCAATAGACACTTATTGGGATTTTTCTTTACTAAAATTTTTTCATTGGATATGTGTTATAGCAGAAAGTAGAAAATATTGAGGGTTTTTTCAAAAATGTTTCATTTGTATTTCAAAAAAATAAAGTGGTGATCAAATACCACCAAAAAGAAAGCTCTATTTGTGTGAAAAAAATATATAAATTTAATTTTAGTACAATGTTGCATGACCGCGCAATTGCCAATTAAAGTAGAGCAGTGGTAAATAGCAAAAAATGGCCTGGTCATGAAGGGGGTAAAATTTTCCGGAACCCAAGTGATTAAAGGAGATCCTCACATTTCTCCACTCGAGTTAGGCTGTAAATGTAGGGGGAAAAAATAATACTTTTTATACTTTCATCTCCATGAAGGTGGTAGACAGACTCAGTCAGCGTTTAATTATAAGGACAGTCCATACATTTTTGGCCCTCTGGAAAACCTGATGACTACTGTGAGTTAAAGTTTTTCCTTATAAGGAATATGCATTATGCCGCGTACACACGGTCGGATTTTCCGACGGAAAATGTTCGATGGGAGCTTGTTGTCGTAAATTCCGACCGTGTGTAGGCTCCATCGGACATTTTCCATCGGACTTTCCGTCACGCAAAATTTGAGATTTGGATCTCAAATTTTCCGACAACAAAATCCGTTCTCGTAAATTCCAATCGTGTGTACACAATTCCGACGCACAAAGTTCCACACATGCTCGGAATCAAGCAGAAGAGCCACACTGGCTATTGAACTTCATTTTTCTCGGCTCGTCATACGTGTTGTACGTCACCGCGTTCTTGACGTTCGGAATTTCCGACAAGATTTCTGTGACCGTGTGTATGCAAGACAAGTTTGAGCCAACATCCATCGGAAAAAATCCATGGATTTTGTTGTCGAAAAGTCCGATCGTGTGTACGGGGCATTAGAGTGCAATTCCACACAACAAGTACAGCTAATCCATGATATGCCATCCACTTATTCCCTAAGGGGATGTTGGAATGCTTGGGTACTTCCCAGTGGTGACCTTCCCTGAACTGGACCCAACACTCACCGACACACCAGTCATAATGCAAAGTGGTTTATTGGCGTTAGGACAAGCCATGCAAAGGGAAGTTCTAATTCAAACAGTTACAATAGCAGGGTTACCCAATATTAAACACAGGAACAAACAACTATTAAATCTGGGTCCAAGGCTCTCACATTTCCTTGTATCGCTTTTGAAAGGGCCTTGCCAAAGGCTCTGGGTGAATAAGAATAGAATTACCCTACTAATTACATTGAAATAAACACATTTAAAGGTTAACTCTAATAGAGGACATTAGGAGATACAATGAATAGCATGGCCTGTCTTCTGTTTAAAGTGGAACTTCAGTCAGAAAATTAAGTCCTGATAGATCACTTCAGGCTGGCCCCTTTTGCGGGTATAGGTATGTAAAACATGAAAAATAAGTGCCTATACTGTTTAAAAATCAGTAATGCATTGGGGTTCATTTACTAAAGGCAAAATGACTCTGCACTTTGCAAAGTGCGGTTGCATTCTGCAAGAGCCATTGCTACAGAGTTTAGTAAATGAGCAGAAGCTCTGCTGACTTCCATCATCCAATTATGTGCAAGCAAAAATGCCTTTTTTTTTAAATTTTCCTTGCACGTGATTGGGTATTGTTTGCAAAGCGAAGCTTTACTTAATTTACAATCACACACTAATTTTGGTATTATAATAATAATGTATGTTCTTTTGTTAAAGAAAATTGTTAGTAAACTGTTATGGGTAAAGTTCAGCTTTAATTCAAAAGAAGAAAGGGGTTCCCCTAAGCAGATTTTTCCGGCACTTGCACATCAAAATATATATAGTGGAAAGGTACAAACTTAGAGTAAAAACTGTATTTTATTTAAATATTCTCATGTATTAAAAACATTCAAAGTATTACAAGCAACGAATACATTGTATATTGTACACAATTCAGAAGAGTTTTTTTGAAAAAAGGGGAATGTGTTCCAATAGAAGATGACACTTGTAGGATGGGACTCTATTCAAGTCCAACGCGTTTCGGAATACCTTATATGTCAGTCCTTCATCAGGGGCATAGTTGAAAAGAGGAACTCATCTAAATTAATTGAAAAGCATAAACGATAAATTGCCTTATAGGTCTATATGTGAATATACCATTAGTAGGTTAAATGATCAATTGATCGCCTACCTTTTGTGTTACTGTTGCTTTCTTTAGTATCACAGATAAAAACCAAGAAGGAGAAGCAAAGGTTGCTTGGGAATAGAATGGCAGTTGGGTGTAATTTGTATATGCGAAATGCTGTACTCTAGATACTCTACCACTGTATAGTATTTCCTCAACTGGGGGTATCTGGCATTTCACCTACCCTGCCCGTCCCGGATGCGTACTGGCCGAGGCGGTATGCTGGAGCGAAGGAGGACAGTCCTATAAATGGAAAAATTATTTGTGTATGTGAGACTTCTATTAGATATTAATCAAATTTACATAGATAATTAATGAATAGAGTATTAAGTATACTAAGTATACATCCATTAGGGGTCTGACAGGTTACAGAATATTTACTCTTGAGATGTTTGAATACCTGTTTCCCTTATTATTGTATTCTTTTGAAGGGGAGGGGCGAATGAGAAGTGATCTTTAATGGGATATGTAAAAAATATTAGAATAGTGTTGGTCATGAGAGTTATAAGGGTCTTGCCCTGGTATGTTTGGGGCGATTTAATATTTCAGGGGTCATGTATGTATTGAATCAGACATCTCAAGAGTTTACAGTATATACAGTAAGTAGATATTATTACATGATATTGACATATGGTTAAACATACGAGACGAAAACAGATAAAGGTCATATATTAGTTTTTTCAAAAACCTTTACTGGACGAGATCTCGTTACTTTATTTCTCCATTCCACCGGAGTTAAAACCTTTGAGGAATGGTTTAAAACATATAGCCTCATTGAGGCCTTGGGGCGATGTGGCCTTTAATAAATAAATCCATTTCAGTTCTCTCTGGAGTAAGACTTTATTCCAGTCACCCCCTCTAGGACTCGGGTGCACCCGATCCAGAATTAAAAACTTAATTCTGGGGAATTTGCCTCCATGTACCAAAGAGACATGGCGACCCAGAGGGAGGTCAGGGTCAGATGTTTGCATAGAAACGATATGTCTGTAAGCTCTTTTCCAAAATTCTAGTTTAGTTTTCCCTATATAAAAGCAACCGCAGTTGCACTGGAGCAGATAAACTACTCCAGTGGTTCTGCAGTTAGCAAAGTGTTTCGGGTAGAATTTTTTCCCATTTGGGAGGATGGGATTTTTTTGTGTCAACATATATGTACAGTAGAGAGCCACACGCATATGTTCCTTTGTATTTACAATGTACCTTTACTGATTCGTTTTTAAATTCACTATTTATTATTTTGTCACCAATGGATGTGGCTCTCCTGAACGTGAATTGGGGTTTGCTTGGCACTAAGTGGCCTAAAGATGGATCGAGGGTCAATAGGTGCCAATATTTTTCAATTATTTTTCTAATTTGACAGTGTTGTTGGTTGTACGTTGTTATAATACGAGGTAAATTGGTATCTTTCTGTCCAGGAGTCTGAAAAAGTGTACAGCTCGATTCCACATGAATGTGGATTAGCAGCAATTAAACACATACTTCAACAAAATCCACACTTAGACCCGACATACAATGAATTCGTCGTCGCACTGCTCGAGCACATCCTTACTCACAATGTTTTCACCTTTAATGGCTCCCACTACCTCCAGGTGCAGGGGGTTGCGATGGGGACATGATGTGCCCCATCGTATGCCAACCTGTACCTGGGGGAGTGGGAGAAAACTTTTCTTTCGGATGATGGCCTTACCCAATATACCAACCACATTGTGGGGTGGTATCGATACATAGACGACATTTTAGTCATTTGGGATGGCCCTTTGGATGTGCTCGAGCAGTGCCTACTAAGGATGAATAAAAATGATTTCAATTTAACATTTACAATGTCCTCCGATAAAAATCGGATAACATTTTTGGACATAGAAATCTACAAATAAAAACAAGGCAAACTGTCTAGCAAGTTATTTAGAAAAACCACTGCAGGGAACACCATACTGCACGCAGCAAGCTTCCATCCGCAACCCCTCATTGACTCTATACCGTATTCACAATACCTTCGAATCAACGTAACTGTACAGACAACGATATATTCCTAAAAGAAGCAGCTAATTTACGTGATAAATATATATGAGTAAATGGTGTTGCGCTGATCCTTAGTGTAGAAACAGGTGAACATAGAATAATAAATAATAATAATCAATGCGCTAGATAGGAAAATGGTGAAATGGCGTAAGCGTGGGGGATAATTCGTATTAAAAAATTTTCATTTAAATATTCAATATCTTCAATAGTGCATAAAGAATAACGTAAGTATACTCAAATGAAATATCACTTCAATAACCTAAAAATAAAATCCACATAATTACAATATAATAACGTGATACTATCAGAGCACCAGTGACTAGCTCTGAATTTAAAATAGAATAAAGTGCATAATAAACGTACATGTATACTTGGACCAGTGAAATGTAAAGTGCGGACAAAAGGTGCTATGTGCAACTCAGAATATGGAAGAAAAGTGACTGGCTATTTCTATATAAAGTGCATATTGTGCATATTGACATCAAATTTACGTGATAGACTGTTGGCACGAGGATATACACACAAATCCCTAAAAAAAGCTTTCAAAAAAGTAGTGAACAAGCCTAGGAGTACACTTTTTCAGAATCCTGGACAGAAAGATACCAATTTACCTCGTATTATAACAACGTACAACCAACAACACTGTCAAATTAGAAAAATAATTGAAAAATATTGGCACCTATTGACCCTTGATCTATCTTTAGGCCACTTAGTGCCAAGCAAACCCCAATTCACGTTCAGGAGAGCCACATCCATTGGTGACAAAATAATAAATAGTGAATTTAAAAACGAATCAGTAAAGGTACATTGTAAATACAAAGGAACATATGCGTGTGGCTCTTGTCGCTACTGTACATATATGTTGACACAAAAAAATCCCATCCTCCCAAATGGGAAAAAATTCTACCCGAAAAACTTTGCTAACTGCAGAACCACTGGAGTAGTTTATCTGCTCCAGTGCAACTGCGGTTGCTTTTATATAGGGAAAACTAAACTAGAATTTTGGAAAAGAGCTTACAGACATATAATTTCTATGCAAACATCTGACCCTGACCTCCCTCTGGGTCGCCATGTCTCTTTGGTACATGGAGGCAAATTCCCCAGAATTAAGTTTTTAATTCTGGATCGGGTGCACCCGAGACCTAGAGGGGGTGACTGGAATAAAGTCTTACTCCAGAGAGAACTGAAATGGATTTATTTATTAAAGGCCACATCGCCCCCAGGCCTCAATGAGGCTATATGTTTTAAACCATTCCTCAAAGGTTTTAACTCCGGTGGAATGGAGAAATAAAGTAACGAGATCTTATCCAGTAAAGGTTTTTGAAAAAACTAATATATGACCTTTATCTGTTTTCGTCTCGTATGTTTAACCATATGTCAATATCATGTAATAATATCTACTTACTGTATATACTGTAAACTCTTGAGATGTCTGATTCAATACATACATGACCCCTGAAATATTAAATCGCCCCAAACATACCAGGGCCAGACCCTTATATCTTTCATGACCAACACTATTCTAATATTTTTTACATATCCCATTAAAGATCACTTCTCATTCGCCCCTCCCCTTCAAAAGAATACAATAATAAGGGAAACATGTATGTACCTATTCAAACATCTCAAGAGTAAATATTCTGTAACCTGTCAGACCCCTAATGGATGTATACTTAGTTGTACTATTGCAGCTAACATATACAAAAATGTGGTACTATCCTATTGCTTACTAAGATTTATTATACAAGATGGCAACTCAAAATTGCCACTAGTCTGCATTTATGTTAATCTTTGATTCTAGATATGTCAGCATAAATATGAATATGGCTTTGAATAACTTGACGCAATTAACAGATCTAAGTGCAACTGTGAAATGTAGAAAACCACAAATTTTGCAGATAAATGATAACATAATATGTCTGTAACAAGTCTATGTGATATATGTTGTCCCAGAGTTTCTTGAAAAATATTCAACGAATCTATGAAAAAAGATTTAATGAACCAGTCTTTTACCCACATAAGAACTAATCAAACATACTTGAATTTGCAATGTTCTTAAATTATATGCAATATTTTTGCTGTCTCTTGTTTACCCTATACACAACCTCTATTTCAAACAGTGTCGCTTGTTTAACATTGTATTACCACTTGTAAATATTTCCATATTAATAACCTCCCCCCTTAGTTGTCCCTCCCTGGCCCGTCCCGGGTGCGTCTGACTTTGGCGGTTGCCCAGCATGGAAAGCCGCCCAGAGGAGTTTCTTTCTGGGCGGCGCCATAGGAGGTTACCAGGGCGACACTACATCTACGCCCCTCACCTCCATATTGCCACTCCGGCAGACATGCGTAGTCCGCCGGTGAGGCATTCCGTGCCGGTGGGATGGGTGTGCGTGACGCCGTCCCAACATAACTGCGCTTGCGCATGCGCGGTAGGGGCGGCGCCGCGCATCCCCGTCTCGGGGAGCGATACTGGGACTCTCCAGCTGATGGGCTTCGCTATTCAGCTGTGCGCAATGATTGCGCCGGCTGATTGAAGCCCATCCTACATATACACCGGCTTCACTCATTCCCAGCTCAGGCATCATACCCGCCGGATGCTGGGATACGTGGCCGGACAAACACAACTACTTTTTATTTGAAGGTACAGACTTATCTATGTAATTCACTCCTATTCCTCTTAAAACCTAAACTTTAATGTTGCTGAAACTCATTTATTTACTTATCCCTTTTCGTTTATTTTCAATTCTAAAAAACTTAAACTGCAATGTTCCCCACACCCATTATTACCCATGAAAGCATGTCTGTGTTTTCTGCTATACTTTTGCTGCTCCCAATAAAATCCAGGTCTGCAAATCTAATATAGCTTTATATCATGAACACAATATTAAAGTTAATCTGATAATATATTTAGGACTATTTACCTGCACCTCCTACTACTATATAATACTACATATATTTTGGTGTGGAAGTCCAATACATTACAACAGTATATTGCTACTGTCAGTATGCCAAAAATATTAAAAATATTTTTACACCCATCCACACCATATAGGCTGCAACATTTGCTGTATATAATTCTGAAATAACTTACCTAATGCATATCTATTTACAATGAAATATCAAATAAATTTAAATATAAATAAGTAGACTCTAAAATAGAATTTATTAATATAATTAGTCATGCACATTAGAGGCTCTCTCATTTTAATACTCTATTCATTAATTATCTATGTAAATTTGATTAATATCTAATAGAAGTCTCACATACACGAATAATTTTTCCATTTATAGGACTGTCCTCCTTCGCTCCAGCATACCGCCTCGGCCAGTACGCATCCGGGACGGGCAGGGTAGGTGAAATGCCAGATACCCACAGTTGGGGAAATACTATACAGTGGTAGAGTATCTAGAGTACAGCATTTTGCATATACAAATTACACCCAACTGCCATTCTATTCCCAAGCAACCTTTGCTTCTCCTTCTTGGTTTTTATCTGTGATTCTAAAGAAAGCAACGATAACACATAAGGTAGGCGATCAATTGATCATTTAACCTACTAATGGTATATTCACATATAGACCTATAAGGCAATTTATCGTTTATGCTTTTCAATTAATTTAGATGAGTTCCTCTTTTCAACTATGTCCCTGATGAAGGACTGACATATAAGGTATTCCGAAACGCGTTGGGATTGAATAGAGTCCCATCCTACAAGTGTCATCTTCTATTGGAACACATTCCCCTTTTTTCAAAAAAACTCTTCTAAACTGTGTACAATATACAATGTATTCGTTGCTTGTAATACTTTGAATGTTTTTAATACATGAGAATATTTAAATAAAATACCGATTTACTCTAAGTTTGTACCTTTCCACTATATATATTTTGATGTGCAAGTGCCGGAAAAATCCACTTAGGGGAACCCCTTTCTTCTTTTGAATCAATTTTTTGGATGTGGCATGGCCCCTTGTTGTAAACCTAGGAAAGCTAGTTACTTTCTTATAAGTTCAGCTTTAAGACCCAAACACCAATGGCCAGCATAGCTTTTGTTACTTAGTCTGCTGACGGCACTCACTCTCAATATGAGAGTATTTATATGTATTTACAAATTAATCCTGAGGAACTCCTCAAAGCATCCTAGCCAGATTCTTCTAATGGCAGTAAAGTTCCAAGTCAGCCAGCAAGTCTGACACGAGTAAATGTTGGCCAACTTGGCTCTCACTACTGATGCAGTGTGGGTGTCATCAGGTCAGCAATCAGTCCAGGCATCCTCTCAAACTGCCAGCTGAGAAGACAAGCCACACAAAACTGGTTCTCCCCTTAAAGTGATTGTAAGGGTTTGTTTTTTTGTTTTTTTTTAAATAACAAACATATAATACTTACCTCCACTGTACAGCTCGTTTTGCACAGAGTGGCCCTGAACTCCGTCTTCTGGGGACCCCCAGCGGCTCTCGTGGGTCCTCCCCACATCAGATAACCCCCTAAGAGAAGCGCTCTCCCGAGGGGGTTACCTTGCGGGCGTGCTCCCGAGTCATTTTATGCATTAAGGTGAAAAACGGCGAGGGTTTACAACCCCTTTAAGCCTGCGCCTTCTTCCTCTGTGGAGTCCTCAGCACAAGCCCAAGACAGGTTCTCTTCTCTGCTTGCAGAATCCAGCACAGTCTCATCAGGCTCGGTGCACTGCAGCTCTCCCTCACAGACAGCTTGTTCTGCACATAGCTCACAAAAGCACCAGTAATCAATGCAACATAAGTCTCTCGCACCCCTGCTTCAAGCTCCCCTCATGGATCTGTCTGTCCCCAAAATTTAGGGTTCACCTCTTCCCTAAATTTCCAGTGCATGGGGCCAAAAATCCAGCTTAGGAAAGGCAGTTAATCACAGTCACTCCACTGGTCTTCAACAAAATGGCCTCCAACACTACTGAAGTGAGGCCACTTTCCCCTCACACTTCTCGGTGGGCAGAGATAAAGTCTGGGTAACACAGCAAACAATGCAACTGTGCTTAATCCAGAAAGTTCACTGTGTCTGAGAATTTGGACTGAGGTAGACTGCTGTACTACATCAATGACTAGAGACATAACTGGTAAAATATTCTTCCTGTATGGATATTAAAATGGCTCTATACCCTAAGTCAGCATGGGGGGGACAACTGACAGTTGGGGCTTGTGATTGTGTCCAGATTTATTCTGTAACAGGACAACGACCGCAAACATGCAGCCAATGCCATTAAAGTGTTACTAAACCCACAACAGTGAAAATCAGTCTGTATATGCAGGAAAGAATGCTTGTCATACTCACTGTTGAACATAAGGGGTTAATCCTCTGCATTGTGTTAAAAGGCTGTTTGATGGTTTATGCACAGATCCTTCCCTCCCTGCACTGTCCTCCTGGACAAGTCTGGATAAGACAGAGCCTTTGTAGTCAGGCTGCACATGCTCAGTTTGGTGTGTATTGCTAGAGAGGTTTTTATCTTGGGAGAGTGCATGTGATCAGCACAGGGCCAAATCAGCACTGTCCAGACATGTCCAAACAGGGGGTCAGGAGCCCTGCAGTGTAATAGGACAGCTCAAGCTTCACCAGGAACTGATAGAAATAACAAGACTGCTACATACTGCTGACAAGAAAAGGTATTTAGTAGTTTATATTTACTAAAATAATTGCATTTCCATGTTCTGTGTACTGTGGGAGACCAGATATAGTGAATGCAGGGTCCTGGGTTTAGTAACACATTAAGGACTATCTTCAGCAAACAGAAGATCAAGGAGTCCTCGAAGTGATGGTTTGGCCCCACAGAGCCCTGATCTCAACATCATGGAGTCTGTCTAGGATTATATCTAGAGACAGAAGGATTTGAGGCAGTCTACATCCACAGAAGATCTGTGTTTAGTTCTCCAAGATGCTTGGAAGAACCTACATGCCAAGTTCCTTCAAAAACTGTGCATAAGCAATGTGTGTACCTAGAAGAATTGATGTTGGTTTGAAGCCGAAGGTTAGTCACACCAAATAATTGATTTGATTTAGATTTTTCTTCCCTTCGCTCACTTTACATTTTGTAAATGGATAAAATTGAAATACAGTAAATATTTTTAAAAACATTCTTACGTAACAGCATTTCTTCACACCTCTTTAAAACTTCTGGACAGTACTGTATGTTAGAAAAGATGGATTGCATTTATTTAACATGGATTATTGAAGCGAAGCTCCACTTTAACTATTTTTTGTATCCTTTTGCATTCATACTTTGTGCTAATAATTGTCAGAATGTTGAGAGGTATTATTAAATGAAAGGTGCAGATTTAAAAAGATCAAAAACAACTTTTGAAATTGCATTAATATGTTAAAGCTTATAAGAGATTTTAGTTATAGGTTGTACGTCTACTTTAATTTTGAATTCTTATTTAAGTGATTTCTGAGATCTGTCAAGATAAAGAGTCACCTGGGTATTGTTTAAAATGGTGGTACAAGGTAAATCCATCTGCATCAGTGGTTTCAAAGCTGAAATATGAAAGGAATCCATTTGCATTCAACTTACATTAGAGTCATAACGCTTCTTAATGGACGTTTATGCAGTGCCAGTGTCCATGAATCATTTATGGAGTGGTTGCAGTTAGGCCAATGTCCTGAAAGCTTTACAATGGTTTGAATTACAAGAGCTGACAACTTATTCAAGTCATAATTCACAGCATTATGTATTAAGCTGTTATTAATTCTTACGGGAAAGCAGAAGAGAGGATGTATAGGACATTCCCTGATTACTGCAACCAATAATCAGTAACAATACTTTGGAGAACAGGAAAACCCTTAAATGGGGCTGCAGGGAGAACATCGCTAATCCCGACACCTAAGGCTTCAGGACAATTGGCCAGAAGATTGCTCTCCAGAGCTTTTTGTGACTCACATAATGTGATGGACACAAAGACGTGCTTAATGCCATCTATGCTTTTCTGAGAAATGCAGCACATTGTAATCAGGGTAGCCAAGGCAATGGGGGTTATTTGCGAAATGGAAATCCACTTTGCACTACAAGTGCAAACTACAAGTGCAAAGTGCACTTGAAATTGCACTGAAAGTGCACTTGGAAGTGCAGTCACTGTAAATGTGAGCGGTAGATCTGAAATGAGGAGAAGCTCTGCTGATTTTATCATCCAATCTTGTGTATGCTAAAATGCTGTTTTTTATTCTCCTTGCATGTCCCCCTCAGATCTACAGCAACTGCACTTCCAAGTGCACTTTCAGTGCAATTTCAAGTGCACTTTGCACTTGTAGTGCAAAGTGGATTTGCCTTTCGTAAATACAAACAAGAACCTCATGTAAATGGGATTTTAAGGGCAATATTAACAAAGAGAAAAATTAAATTAAAAAATGTAAATTTTATTTTTACAAAAATTTAAAAAACAATTTATACAAATAGCAAATATATTTGGGTGTCACTACTTATTACTACGTATTACTGAAGGCAGTGATGACTTTTCTCCACCCTTTAGTATGGCTCAGGTGAAATCGCTGGTATGGCTATTGGAGGATGACTTTGCTTATGGGGTTGCAAGCAGCTAAATTTCCCAGACATCAATAAAAAACACAAACATCCTAATTGCATAACTATTTGGCCACAGCCTTTATTTATTTGTTATTTGAAAAATTGAACAATACATAACTTTTCTCATACATATCTTCACAAAGCATAAATATATTATTCCAGACACCCTAGCTTTTGTAGCTCAGGTTGTCTTAACCATCAATAACTTTCCAATACAACTTGTCCAACCAGTCAGAAGGCTGATTACAGCCTCCTGACTATCCACACCAGCCCGCAGCCTTTACAATTGATGTCTGGAAGTTGAGGTTTAATATGTCAAGGCCAATATCAGAAAGATGGATACCATCTTTTCTATCTACGCCAGGGATCCCTCCTTCTAGTTCCTTATGTCTAAAAGAAAAACCATATCCCAGACTCAAATTTTTTTCCAACATTCTATTAATCCGCTTTATTATTTTTTCAAAAACATTACAAGAACCTTCTCTTATCCATACTAAACGAGGGATGATCTTGGAGAACACAATGACAGTTTTTGGTGACAATTCCTTAAACCTTTGAATAGAGAAATTCATTAAAAAAAAATAAACTGAGCGTTTTTTGATTTCCCACATCATTTCCTCCTAAGTGGATCAATAAAATCTCAGGAATTGGCCAACCATAAGCCAGTCTGCCCAATTCTGCCATTAGTTCATCCTAAATCATCCCCCGTTTACTGAACCAAAAAATCTGAAATAGACGTGGATCCAAGTCCAGGTTTGTGCAATAGATTCTCCCAGCAGCTCTGTTGTGGGCCCAATAAACAAATGAGCGCCTGACAATCTATATTATCAGTTTTTTACCTAGGGAATCAAACAGATAATAAATTAGGTCTGATATATGCAACATACGCATTTGATCTTCATCTGCCCAATTATTTGATCTTATCTTTTGTTACACCTAGTTATGCTCTGTAATAGAAAATGGAAAATGGAAATGATGGTGTCATCCATAGGTCTATGCCAGTTGGGTCATTTATATGCAGTGGTCCTTTTTTAAAGTCATTTCTTGCTAAAGGCCCATACACACGATCAGACTTTTTGACAACAAACATGCAAATGACCTGTTTTAAGGCAACATCCGACCGTGTGTACGCTCCATCGGACAAACTTTTTTGGTTTTCATCGGACAAATGTTGGCTGTGCGAACAGAAAAACTTTCCTCAACAAAAGTCCTACGTCGGCTAGTCCGATCGCGTGTACATAAATCCATCGAACTTTAGTCCAAAGTACAAACACACATGCTCAGAACCAATGCAAAAGATCAGACAACAATACAGAAGTTGACCAAAGGGTGGCAGTAAAGAGCTGAAAAACCAAGTAATTTGGTGAAAGTTGGCTGAAAAAGTCCTGCCGTGTGTATGCATACCAAGTTCACAGCCAACGCCCTTTGGACAGAAATCCACGGAAAAGTTTGTTTGAAGTCCGATTGTGTGTACCAGGCTTAAGAATCAATAGGTCATACATGCACAACTTAGCTACAAATAACTAAAGAAGAGCGATTTAGAGGAGCAAATGCTATTGTAAGGATGGTAGGACAGTTTGACCAGTAGCTTTGAGAAATGGCTTCTTAGCAAATGACATCTCTAGCTACTCAGCGTTAGACATTTGTAGTGTTAAGAGATTGATGTTACATAATCATCTGACTGACATGGCCCTAATAGTAGTAGAACTCCAGTCTGCAGCAATCTATATTTTTTTAATAACCCCCCCCCCACTTGCTTTATTAAAGGTTGCTGTTATGTTACCTGCAATGGCTTTGCACAAAGCAGCCCCGATCCTCCTCTTCTCAGGTCCCTCGCTGGCACTCCCGGCCCCTCCCCATGCTGAATGCACCCAGGGCAAGCTGCTTGCTCTTTGTGTAATATTAAAATTAATTTGATGATCTGAATCATTTATCCACTTCAGCCCCGGAAGATTTTACCCTCTTCCTGACCAGAGCACCTTTTACAATTTGGCACTGCGTCGTTTTAACTGACAATTGCGTGGTCGTGCGATACTGTACCCAAAACGAAATTTCCCCACAAATAGAGCTTTCTTTTGGTGGTATTTGATCACCTGTGCGGTTTTTATTTTTTGCGTTATAAACAAAAAAAGAGTGTCAACTTTGGGAAAAAAAAATATATTTTTTACTTTTTTCTATAATAAATATCCCCAAAAATGTTTTTTAAAAACAGATTTCTTCATCAGTTTAGGCCAATATACAATATTCTACATATTTTTGGTAAAAAAAATCGCAATAAGCGTATATTGATTGGTTTGCACAAAAGCGTCTACAAACTATGGGAAAGATTTATGGCATTTTTATTTTTTTATTTATTTATTTTACTAGTAATGGCAGCGATCTGCGATTTTTAGTGGTACTGCAATATTATGGCGGACAGATCGGACACTTTTGACACATTTTTGGGACCACTGACATTTATACAGCGATCGTTGCTATAAAAATGCACTGATTACAGTGTATATGTCACTGGCAGCGAAGGGGTTAACACTAGGGGGCGATCACTGGGTTAACTGTGTGTTCCCTCAGCATGTTCTAACTGTATGGAGATAGGACTGAGTAGGAGAGGAGACATATCGCTGTTCCTACTTACTGGGAACAAACGACATGTCTCCTCTCCTCTGACAGCACAGAGATTTGTGTGTTTACGATAAAGACCGCCGGCCACACGCATCGGGTCCCCCGCCGTGCAGCGGGCGTGTGCTGTCTGGCAGCTCTTAAAGGGAAACCCGTATATATACAGGATTTCGCCCAGGAGAGCCATTGTGCCGCAGTCAATCTCGTGAGCCGGTTGGGAATCGGTTAAATGCGACATATATGCAAAAAATAAAAAATTCGGAAGGGGGCAAATACTTTTTTTTTTTACAGCACTGTATATTACAAGACCCAATTGCTCACTTTTTTTGTGGATATGTGCGCTCCTTACGATAGTATTTCATCTAAATAAGGTGGGTTAGCTTGATACCTTTTAATACTACAGAAAAGGCCACACGTGGAGGGGTCTTCTTCTCCTCCAAGCAAGGGCAGATCTTCTGTAGCAGCTTTACAAATTCCATTTCAGTGATCTGAACAAGAGAAAGCAAACAAATTAAACAATAAAAGAGAAGGTTTGGTTGGCGGGACTTTAAATGAGGCCAATCACTATAGAGTAAGCATGTGGGATATAAAATATATTTTTTGTCGGAACCCATATAAGCAATACTGTGTTTTATATCCCACATGCTTACTCTATACAGTAGAACCTCGGCTTGCGAGTAACGCGGTTAACGAGCGTTTCGCAAAACAAGCACTGTATTTCTAAAAATCCTAACTCGGAGTGTTCTCTTGCAAAACCAGCAGGATTCAGGCCAAAAGCTGTGTGCAGTACCACTTTTGCCCTGAGGTAGGGGGCGCCGGAGCCGAACAGCGCCGATCGTCTGCGTTTGAAAATGCACGGAAAGACCCGAGGACAGTTGGGCTTGTGAACGGAGTATTTCCGAGGTTTCCTGAGGTCAGCCGAAGTGTGCTTGGGCCTTTTCAGCCGTTTCCGAGGCTCTCCAGCGCCCCCCCGCCTCTGGCCGCATGCGGTATTGCATCCCATTGAAGTCAATGCGGAAGGAATTATTTTCGTTTCCATTGACTTCAATGGGAAAACACAGTTTGATATGCGAGTACTTTGGATTACGAGCATTCTCCTGGAACGGATTATGCTCGTAATCCGAGGTTCCACTGTATAGTGATTGGCCTCATTTAAAGTCCCGCCGACCAACCCTTCTCTTTTTGTTCAAATTTGGGATGGAGGCCAATTACTTATGGTGCCTTGGACCACATCATTTTCTCTCACAAATTAAACAATATATCTCATACAAATGGGATGTGTGTGTCTATAATATAATATCAATTTAAGAGTGCATGCCAGCACATATGCATTATTCACAGGCTACCTCATGTACTGTTGTCTGAAAAAACGCCATTAGTGGTGTTTAGCAGCGTTTATGAGAGTTTCTGCTGGAAAAACGCACCAATACATTTTTTTTTATACTCCTAGACACTGAAGCTCAAAAAAAGGCTAATAGCCAAAAGTAGTGTGCATGGACATATAGGATAACACGATTTACCTTCTAGGGGCAGAAATGCTAATAACAGCTTCTAGGAGCTTAAAAAAGCTGGTGTGCATGGAGCCATAAAAACAAATATCCATAAACTCTCCTAAACTCTTGTGCAATACAAGCCATTATGAGCATTTTTTTTTCTGCCAGAGGTTCTGGCATTTTTTGTGTGCATGGACCCTAACTGCCACTTTTGACAGCTTAAAGCAGAGTTCCACCTATAATTTAATCTTTACATAAATCAGCAGCTTTCAGCATGAACAACAACATTTGGGCAACATTTATTTATTTTTTTTTTTTTTACTAATGCCACGTATACACGATCGGAATTTCCATCAGAAAAAACTTGGATGGTTTTTCCAACGGAATTCTGCTTAAGCTTGCCTTGCATACACACGGTCACACAAAAGTTCCCTGAATTTTCAAACGCCAAGAACGCGGTGACGTACAACACTACGACGAGCCGAGAAAATGAATTTGAATGCTTCCGAGCATGTGTCAAATTGTTTCCGAGCATGCGTAGGAATTTTGCACTTCCGAATTGCATACAGATGAACGCATTTTCGGATAGGAACTTTTCCCGACCGAAAAATAGAGAACATGCTCTCAGTCTTTTGCTGGCTGGAATTTTGCCAGCAAAAGTCAAATGGAGCATACACACGGTCGCATTTTCTGACAAAAAGTCAGGTGACTCATTTGAGTTTTGCTGGCGGCATTTCCGATCGTGTGTACGCGGCATAACTGTTTCTGCATTGTTGCCATGGGTTCCCTTCTAATCTGCCACTTCCGGGCCATGGCGATTTACGTCATATCCCGCTGCGCCTGTGCTCCTGGAAGATATGTCCTCGTTTTCCCAGGCTGAAGGCTAGCATCCCGTTCTTTCAAAATAGGAAATGATGCGATCAAAGGCGGATCTAAGCGCCATTTTTAAAAAGGGAACAAAGCCCTTTGTTGCCAGAATGATATCTTTTCTATACAGAGCAGCCAGCTCAGGAGAAGGAGGTGTGTACAGCTGTTATAGCAGCGATCTTTGAGCAGATTTACACCAGGATTACTGCACTTTCATACCTAATTATCCAGGAGGATTCAGACAGTGAGATTTCTAATTGTGATGTGACGTGTGCAATGTGCTCATTATGTGAGCTTATAAAGTTGTCCATGTCATTCCCATATGTACATTTTCAGTGCTCCATGTCATTCCTGTACAGTGCCTTGCAAAAGTATTCACCTCCCTTGGCATTTTTCGTGTTTTGTTGCCTCACAACCTGAAATTAACATGGATTGTTTGAGGATTTGCATCATTTAATTTACAGAACATGCCCGCAACTTTGAAGATTTTTTTTTTTTTTTTTATTGTGAAGCAAACAACAAATAGGACAAAATAACAGAAAAAGTCAATGTGCATAACTATTCACCCCCCTAAAGTCAATACTTTATAGAGCCATCTTTTGTGGCTATCACAGCTCCAAGTTGCTTTGGATAAGTCTCTATGATCTTGCCACATCTTACCACTGGAATTGTTGCCCATTCCTCCTTGCAAAACTGCTCCAGCTCCTTCAAGTTGGATGGTTTGCGCTTGTGAACAGCTTTAAGTCTGACCACAGATTTTCTATTGAATTTCAGGTCTGGGCTTTGACTGTGTTTGGGGTCATTGTCCTGCTGGAAGGTGAACCTCCGTCCTACCCTCATATCACACACAGAGTGCTACAGATTTTGCTCAAGAATATCCCTGTATTTAGCGCCATCCATCTTTCCCTCAAACATCCCCACAGCATGATGCTGCCACCATGTTTCACTGTGGGGATGGTGTTCTTTGGGTGATGTGATGTGTTGGGTTTGCGCCAGACATAGCGTTTCCTTTGATGGCTAAAAAGTAAAATTTTAGTCTCATCAGACCAGAGCACCTTCCTCCATACATTTTGGGAGTCTCCCACATGCCTTTTCACAACCTCAAAATGTGCCGTTTTGTTTTTTTGCTGAAAGTAATGGCTTTCTTCTGGCCACTCTGCCATAAAGCCCAACTCTGTGGAGCGTACGGCTTATTGTCCTCCTATGTACATATACTCCAGTCTCTGCTGTGGAACTCTGCAGCTCCTCCAGGGTTACCTTAGGTCTCTGTGCTGCCTCTCTAATTAATGCCCTCCTTGCCCGGTCCGTGAGTTTTGGTGTGCGGCCGTCTCTTGGCAGGTTTGCTGTTGTGTCATGTTCTTTCCATTTGGTTATGATAGATTTGATGGTGCTCCTAGGGATCATCAAAGATTTGTATATTTTTTTTATAACCTAACCCTGACTTGTACTTCTCAACAACATTGTCCCTTACTTGTTTGGAGAGTTCCTTGGTCTTCATGGCAATGTTTGGTTAGTGGTGCCTCTTGCTTAGGTGTTGCAGTCTCTGGGGCCTTTCAAAAAGGTGTGTATATGTAATGACAGATCATGTGACACTTAGATTGCACACAGGTGGACATCATTTCACTAATTATGTGACTTCTGAAGGTAATTGGTTGCACCAGAGCTTTTTATGGGCTTCATGACAAAGGGGGTGAATACATACGCACATGCCAATTATCAGTTTTTTATTTCTGAAAAATAGTTTTATGTATATATTTTTCTAATTTTACTTCACCAACTTAGACTATTGTGTTCTGATCTATCACATATAATTCAGATTAAAAAAACATTAAACTAAATGCTGTAATGTAACAAAATAGGTAAAAAGCTAAGGGGGGTGAATACTTTTGCAAGTCACTGTATGTGCATTGTGTGTTTTCCAATGCCTTTCCTTTGTGTGGATTGTCAGGTGGATATATCCGTTAGATAACATTACATTTCTGTGTATTTCAGACATCTGTAAGGCCACTTTCACACTGAGGCATTTTACAGGCGTTTTTGCGCTAAAAATAGCACCTGAAAAGCGCCTGTAAACTGCTTCTTCTGCAGCCCCAGTGTGAAAGCCCGAGTGCTTTCACACTGGGGTGCTGTGCTTGCAGGACAGGAAAAAAGTCCTGCAAGCAGCATCTTTGGGGCGGTGCGGGAGCGGTGTATACCAATGCTCTTAAACTACCCCTGCCATTGAAATCAATGTCCAGAGTTGCGGAAGTGCCTGCAAAGTGTATCAGGCAGCGGCGCTTTGCGGGCGCTTTTAACCCTTTTTCAGCCGCTAGCGGGGTTAAAAGCGCCCCACTAGCTGCCAAAAAGCGCCACTAAAACGATGGTAAAACACCACTAAAACTAGAGGCGCATTACTGTCAACGCCCGATCCAGTGTGAAAGTGGCCTTACTGTTCTCAGTAAGCACATTGTCTTGTTAACATCTTTGTTTAGTCTAGACATCTCGGTGCCCAGGGTGTTATATGGTGTGGGTGGTGTGACTTGTTGTATGACATTGAAAAACATTTTTTTTGGTTTTGTCTGTCATACCAACGCAATTTGCTTTTTGTCAATTTTAATTTTGCGTGATTGCCAGATGGTTTTGATTAAAATATCATTTTGGTTAGTGTGAATGATGCTTTTTTTTGTCTCGCTCAAGTACCCCCTCTCACCTCCTATCCACCTCCTCCTCCTTCTCCTCTCACCTCCTACATCTCCTCTCACCTCTATCCACCTCCCCCTCCTTCTTCTCCTCTCACCTCCTGTCCACCTCCTCCTCCTCCTCTCATCTCTATCTATCTCCTCCTCCTCCTCTCACCTCTATCCACCTCCTCCTCCTCCTCCTCTCACCTCCTATCCACCTCCACCTCCTCCTTCTCCTCTCACCTCTATCCACCTCCCCCTCCTTCTTCTCCTCTCACCTCCTGTCCACCTCCTCTTCCTCCTCTCATCTCTATCCATCTCCTCCTCCTCCTCCTCCTCCTCCTCCTCCTCCTCTTACCTCTATCCACCTCCTCCTCCTCCTCCTCTCACCTCTATCCACCTCCTCCTCCTCCTGCTCCTCTCACCTCCTATCTACCTCCTCTCACCTCCTATCCACCTCCTCCTTCTCCCCTCACCTCCTGTCCACCTCCTCCTCCTCCTCTCATCTCTATTCATCTCCTCCTCCTCCTCTCACCTCTATCCACCTCCTCATCTCATCTCTATTCATCTCCTCCTCCTCCTCCTCCTCTCACCTCTATCCACCTCCTCCTCCTCCTTCTCCTCTCACCTCCTATCTACCTCCTCTCACCTCCTATCCACCTCCTCCTCCTCTTTCTCTTCTCACCTCCCATCCACTTCCTCCTCCTCCTTCTTCTCCTCTCACCTCCTGTCCACCTCCTCCTCCTCCTTCTCTTCTCACCTCCCATCCACCTCCTCCTTCTCCCCTCACCTCCTATCCACCTCCTCCTCCTCCTTCTCCTCCTATCCACCTCCTCCTCCTCCTTCTTCTCTCACCTTCTATCTCCCTCCTCTTACCTCGTATCCACCTCCTTCTCCTCTCAACTCCTATCCACCTCCTCCATCTCCTTTCACCTCTATCTACCTCCTCCTCCTCCTTCTCCTCTCACCTCCTGTTCAACTCCTCCTCCTCTCAATTCTATCCATCTCCTCCTCCTCTTCTCACCTCTATCCACCTCATCCTCCTTCTCCTCTCACCTCTATCCACTTCATCTTCCTTCTCATCTCACCTCTATCCTTCTCCTCCTTCTCATCTCACCTCTATCCTCCTCCTCTCACCTCTATCCGCCTCCTCCTCCTCCTCTCACCTCTATCCTCCTCCTCTCACCTCTATCCACCTTCTCCTGTCTCTATCACTCACTCAATCACTCTATCTCTCTCTCTCTCCTCCCCCAAAACCCCTTTTCTTCTTTCTTTCCCTCCTTCTTTACCACATCAATTTAAATAACAATTGCTGTACATAATATTGCAATGTAAAAGTTTGATCATATTATCTTTTAATTACAGATGTTGAAGGTCTGTCCTAGGATTTTTTTTTTTGATATAAAGACTTCTTCTGCATAACTTCCAGGTAGGACATTTACAAAATCAGTTGATCCATCTTTGAAACTGCATGTAATGTAATCCATAAATATGTCGTTGTGTCTTCAAAATCTTCAGCTCTATTTTTATTTTGTGTTATTACCGTCCTTTTGTACTTTGTCATATATGTCTTTTATATATTATATTATTATTTAATGTATGTGCACAGTGCTTATTGTTAATAGGGACCCCCTTATCTGAAACATAGGGAATTTTTTAAAGGTGAACTAACCCCTTTTCTTCCACCATGTGACAGGGCTCAGACCTGATTGGCCAATTACCAGATCTGGTGACTATCAAGTGAGGTCTGTAATGCCTCCCCGCCCCCCCCCCCTCATCTTAGGTCCAACACCGGAGTGAAGACAGGTTGGGATGCTGCAGTGGGGCAGTGGAAAGGAAGCATGGCTTGGCAAGTATAAAAGCCTTGGGGGTTAGTGGACTATCTACAGACACTGTCACTTTGATTACCCATAAAGGCCTTTTTATGTGGCCCTTTGGTTTCATTTTATTATTAACCAATTGCTGACCATATACTGTACATACAAGGCGGCTCTGCTGCGCAGGATCACGTACCTAGTATGTGATCCTGTACTTCTGACGCTAGGGCATGCATGCACGTCTCCGGCGACCCGCTCCTCCTGTGATTAGACACAGCGGGAGCTGGTCTGCGGGTACCATGGACTTAATGTCTGCCGGTACCTGCCGATTGTTGGGCAGAGAGCCAGAATGCCGATGTAAACCTGCAACCTAGAGATGGGCTCAGGCGTGTTCGAAATTCCACATAATCACAGGCAATGAGGCATTTTCCGATCTGTGCAGCTGCGGACCAGGAAATGTCTCACTGCCAGTGATTAGCGGTGTGCAGCGTCGGCTTCCTGGCGGGATCGGGCATGTGGGATTTCAAACACACCTGAGCCCATCTCTACAGCAAACATACCATTCTGTCAGTAGGGAAGGCATTGATCCTGTATTCCTGCAAAGCAGAAACATGGATCAATGCCTTCCCATAGTAAAAGCACCTCCCCCAAGGCGAGAAAACATATTATTAGGCACACAGTTAACCATTTGATCGCCCCTGAAGTTAACCCCTTCTCAGCCAGTGTCATTAATACAGTGACAGTGCATAATTTTAGAACTGATCACTATATTGGTGTCATTGGTGTCCCCAAAACGTGTTAAAAGTGTCACTTAATGTCCGATTTGCCTGCCGCAATGTCGCAGTCTCATTAGTCGCTGATCGCCGATATTACTACTAAAAAATAATAAACAAAAATTCCATAAATATATCCCATAGTTTGCCCCACAATTTGTCCCATTATCCCATAGACGCTATAACTTTTGCGCAAACAAATAATTGTACGCTTATTGGGATTTTTCCACCAAAAATATGTAGCAGAATACATATTGGCCTAAATTGATGAAAAAAATTGTTTTTTTCACATTTTTTATTGGATATGTTTTATAGCAGAAAGTAAAAAATATTGTTTTTTTTTTTTCAAAATTGTCAGACTTTTTTGTTTATAGTGCAAAAAATAAAAACCGCAGAGGAGATCAAATACCACTAAAAGAAAGCTCTATTTGTTGGAAAAAAGGACATCAATTTTATTTGGGTACAGCGTCGCAGGACTGCGCAATTGTCAGTTAAAGTAATGCAGTTGCTTATCGCCAAAAATGGCCTGGTCATGAAGGTGGGGGGGTAAATCTTACAAAGGTCAAGTGGTTAAGGACTTGACTTCAATGAGTGCATCAGTAGCTAGTTACGGTTCTCTTATTGACTTCCTTGACTTTGGCGCTAAGCTCCACCCAGAGATGGGTGGAGCTTTGCTCTAAAGTCAGAGAAGTCAAGACTCTAGTGACAGAATAAAAACTGAAAAATTCCCTAAATGCATCAGAACATCAAATAAATTGTAAATACTTGTCTACTTACTGATTGTTTATGTGAAAAATAAATAAGATCTTCATCAAACATTTATTAATTCATATACAACAGGACTGTGGACATGTGTATAGGTACATAATTTAATATGTTAAGACTCATGTCTTGAACCAGAAGCAAAAACAAAAAAACAAAAAAAACGAGTATATTTACATTTTACAATTTTACAATTTATATTCATAAAAAAGTACACCACGGGTCTATATACAGTTATATGTCATCCAATACATTCCTTACATTGACATAAATAAAATATGTATAGTTTTTTACTTCCTCTAATGCCCTGTACACACGATCGGACATTCCGACAACAAAATCCATTGGATTTTTTCCAACGGATGTTGGCACAAACTTGTCTTGCATACACACAATCACACAAAGTTGGTCGGAAATTCTGAACGTCAAGAACGCGGTGACGTACAACGCATACGCCGTACGACGAGCCGAGAAAAATGAAGTTCAATAGCCAGTGCGGCTCTTCTGCTTGATTTCCGAGCATGCGTGGCACTTTGTGCGTCGGAATTGTCTACACACGATCGGAATTAACGCGAACGGATTTTGTTGTCGGAAAATTTTAGAGCCAGCTCTCAAACTTCGTGTGTCGGAAATTCCGATGGAAAAAGTCCGATGGAGCCTACACACGGTTGAAATTTCCGACAACAAGCTCCGATCGCACATTTTCCGCCGGAAAGTCCGATCGTGTGTACGGGGCATAAGGCTCCGTTCAAACCTCGGCATTTTTCTGCTCTAAGCCTCAGCTCTAAAAACGCACAACAAGACAAATCCCATTTATTTCAATGGCTCCTGTTCACATCTGAGTGTTCTGTCACCTAAAGCAAAACGCCTTTTTTTGGCAGATTACAGGTGTTTTAATTCTTTTACATTGGAGACCTTTTGAACTTCAAAGCGCCTGTACAATACACTGCAAAAATACCAGAAAAACGCCTGTGAAACAGCAGCGCCTAGATGTGAGCGGAGCCTTAGTCAGTGTGCATCATTGCATTCATTCTCTTTGGGTCACTTGGCATTTACTGTCGGTGACTGACTGCCGATTTCCTCCAGGTAATGGCTGGTAGTCGTGTCGTTGCTCCGCGTGCTGTTCACAGTAGAGGGAAACCGCGAGCTGCGCCGGTTTCCCTTGTAAAAGCTGCAACGCATTATTCCTTTAAATGTCCTCCACATCTCCTCGTCCTTGTATGAGTAGATAATGGGGTTTATGACAGAGTTTGTCAGGGCGAGCAGAAGAAACCACCTTTTCACCTGCTGAAGTCCACATTGGGTGCAGTTGAGGCCATCCAACAGCAGGACCACCATCCCTGGAGTCCAGCAAATTACAAATGCACCTGCAAGTACAAAGTCAGAGGTTTCACGGTCAATAAAGCAAAGCACTATTACATACTACAAATTGTCAGTTAACTTCAACAAAACACAACTCAAGAAAAATGTTTACTTTTGGATAAAATGGGGAAGGGATAGAACCTGCCAGGTTGGAAGTCAACGTGGAGACCCATCATTTCTCCTCTGCAGTTAGCTATGGCAATTTTTACATGACTACGGTGGTCCAGCTTAGACTAATGTACAGTAGGTAATGTACTAGGGTTGCACCGATACCGATACTAGTATCGGTGCCGATTCCGAGTATTTGCCCGAGTACTTGTACTCGGGAAAATGCTCCCAATGCTTCACCCGATACCGGCATTCCGGAAGTCAGCGGGTGGGCGGAGTGGGTGGGAGAAGGCGGAGCGCGGGTCCTGACACAGTGAGAGTCCTTGCGGGCTGCAGCGGAGGAAGGTAAGCTTATGGGGCAGGGGTGTGGGTCGCAGCCTGCAGTCACAAGGCGGCAGCAGACATCTTGTTACACCCAGCCCATATACTATATGGGCTGGGTGTAACAAGATGTCCGCTGCTGCATTCTGACTAGGCTTACTGAGGCCGAGTGCAGGGTATATCAAAATGGGCGTTGCAGTGTACAGCTAACTCTTTTATAGATTTTATTTTAGTGTTGCATTATTTTCAGTGCCACTGCCTACCAAACAGTTCCATCTATCATTGTCCATAAGTGCCACCCATAAGTCCCAACTATTAGTGCCCATAAGTGCCACCTATCAGTGCCCATCAGTCAGTGCCACATACCAGTGCCACCTATCAGTGCCCATAAGTGCCAGCCATCAGTGCCACATATCAATGCCCATCAGTAAGTGCCAGCCATCAGTGCCGCATATCAGTGTCCATCAGTCAGTGCCACCTATCAGTGCCCATCAGTCAGTGCCACATAACGGTGCCACCTATCAGTGCCCATAAGTGCCAGCCATCAGTGGCCAAATCAGTGCCCATCAGTCAGTGCCACCTATCAGTCCTGCATATCAGTGCCAGCCATTAGTGCTGCAAATCAGTGCCCATCAGTCTATGCCACCTATCATTGCTCATCAGCGCTGCTGCATATTAGGGCCTCCTCATCAGTGCCACTGCCAGTTACAGTTATGCCCTGTACACACGGTCGGACATTGATCGGGCATTCCGACAACAAAATCCATGGATTTTTTCCGACGGATGTTGGCTCAAACTTGTCTTGCATACACACGGTCACACAAAGTTGTCGGAAAATCCGATCGTTCTGAACGCGGTGATGTAAAACACGTACGTCGGGACTATAAACGGGGCAGTAGCCAATATTTAATTTATTCTGAGCATGCGTGGCACTTTGTGCGTCGGATTTGTGTACACACGATCGGAATTTCCGACAACGGATTTTGTTGTTGGAAAATTTTATATCCTGCTCTCAAACTTTGTGTGTCAGAAATTCCGATGGAAAATGTGTGATGGAGCCCACACACGGTCGGAATTTCCGACAACAAGGTCCTATCACACATTTTCCATCGGAAAATCCTATCGTGTGTAGAGGGCATTACAGTTCTTCATAATTATAAAGAAGATATCGTTAGTCTGTATTGTGCTTTGAAAACTGTCACTTGACATTAAAAAAACGTATCAGTAATCGGTATCAGCGAGCGCTTGAAAAAAGTATCGGTACTTGTACTCAGTCTTAAAAAAGTTGTATTGGTGCAACCCTAGTATCAGGGCCATCTTTAATACTGATTAGACCCTGGGCAAAAATTTTTTTGGGGCCCCCCCATGCAATTTCACTCTCCACCTGCTCTGAGACATTCAATAAATAGCAGCTAGACTTTAAATCAGTTTACTGTATCAGATCAGGCAGCAATTGCGATTGGTTGCCAGAGGTTATAGCATATCATTGCTGCTTAATTGACTGGTTGCTAGAGGTTACAGCACACATTACGGCTCACTGATTCGTTGCTAGAGGTTACAGCAAATGATTTCTGCTTGTTAATTGGTTGCTAGAGATTAATGTACAGTAATACTGCTCACTGATTGGTTGCTGGAGGTTACAGCACATCATTTCCTCACTGCACGGGAGCATGATATACATATGAATGCCGCCTTTATTTACATATCAGTGCCGCAGGCCGCAGCTATTTACTTCGTAATGCCGCCGCTATTTACATATGAATGCCGGTTATTTACATGTAAACACAGGGTCTGCAGGTGAGTCATCTGTACACAACAATAGGGCTGAGCTGTGCAGCATTAGTACCAGCACTTCACACTGAGATATTGGGATACAGCATGGGACTAAAACGTCAAGGGACAAGTGAAGTTAAACTGAGATAGTTGGCAAGTATGAGGCAGCTGCTTTGGGCCCCACAACAATGACAGGGCACAGGGTAGCTGCCCCTTTTGCCCTGCCTTAAAGACGGCCCTGCCTAGTATGTACAGTGCCTTGCAAAAGTATTCACCCCCTTGGCTTTTTACCTATTTTGTTACATTACAGCCTTTAGTTCAATGTATTTTTAATCTGAATTATATGTGATGGATCAGAACACAATAGTCTAAGTTGGTGAAGTAAAATTAGAAAAATATATGCATAAAACTATTTTACAGAAATATAAAACTGATAATTGGCGTGTGCGTATGTATTCACCCCCTTTGTTATGAAGCCCATAAAAAGCTCTGGTGCAACCAATTACCTTCAGAAGTCACATAATTAGTGAAATGATGTCCACCTGTGTGCAATCTAAGTGTCACATGATCTGTCATTACATATACACACCTTTTTGAAAGGCCCCAGAGGCTGCAACACCTAAGCAAGAGGCATCACTAACCAAACCTTGCCACGAAGACCAAGGAACTCTCCAAACAAGTAAGGGACAATGTTGTTGAGAAGTACAATTCAGGGTTTTTTTTAGCAGTTGGGACTGGGAAACTGGTCAGAATTGAGGGAAAGATTGATGGTGCTAGATACAGGGATATTCTTGAGAAAAACCTGTACCACTCTGTGTGTGATTTGAGGCTAGGACGGAGGTTCACCTTCCAGCAGGACAATGACCCCAAACACACTGCTAAAGCAACACTTGAGTGGTTTATGGGGAAACATGTAAATGTGTTGGGATGGCCTAGTCAAAGCCCAGACCTCAATTGAAGATTATTGTTCACAAGCACAAACCATCCAACTTGAAGGAGCTGGAGCAGTTTTGCAAGGAGAAATGGGCAAAATCCCAGTGGTAAGATGTGGCAAGCTCATAGAGACTTATCCAAAGCGACTTGAGGCTGTGATAGTTGCAAAAGGTGGCTCTATAAAGTCTTGACCGTAGGGGGGTGAATAGTTATGCACATTGACTTTTTCTGTTATTTTGTCCTATTTGTTGTTTGCTTCACTATAAAAAAAAAAACATCTTCAAAGTTGTGGGCATGTTCTGTAAATTAAATGATGCAAATCCTCAAACAATCCATGTTAATTCCAGGTTGTGGGGCAACAATACACAAAAAATGCCAAGGGGGGTTGAATACTTTTGCAAGGCACTGTACATATCTATAGTAGGTTGGTCCAAGCTGTGGGACATTCCATGAATAAACTTCAGTTTTAGGTAACTGAACTAAGGCATTCCATGCATGATGTGATTTTCTTTCCTGCAACCATGGGTTGCAGGAAAGAAAATCGCTAGATTCCCCCATCAACGTAGTCGGTTGGCAGGGGGAACTGTTCCTGCTGGGAGAACACAGTGATTAATAACCACTAGCAATGATCACATGTTCAAAATCCGGCATGCTTGTTGTACCCAAGTCATACAACAATCGATTTGGGCACAATTAGCTTGCCCAAAGATGAGGAGCAAGTGGTCCCTGCTGAGCCGGGCAAGATTCAAACCATCAACCATTCAAACTATCTATGGTCAGCTTAAGGCATGCCACATTTCAATAAGTAGACAACCGCCAGGATTCAGACATGCTGCGAAAGCTTGCATATGCTCAAAGGCCATCCCTATAGAAGAAAAGACTGTCAGAGGGGCACACATTAGGTTACAAAGGTTAGAACAATGGCAAGCATTATTTTCAAAGGCAAATGCGCAGCTTTTCACAAGATACAAAATGCTACAGGATGCGGACACTGTTTAGGCCTGGGCAGGCAGCCAACAGTGACATGTCCCACTTGTCTGCATCTGAGATCTGCAGTTCTGTTTTACAGTTTGATGATAGTAGATCAGGAGGCCAAGCAGACCTCTGATTATGTAGCAAAATCAAAAAATTAACCACTTGACCTCCGGAAGATTTACCCCCTTCATGACCAGGCCATTTTTTGTGATACGGCACTGCGTCGTTTTAACTGACAATTGCGCGGCCGTGTGATGCTGTACCCAAACAAAATGTATGTCCTTTTTTTCTCTCAAATAGAAAACTGCTTTTGGTAGTATTTGATCAGCTCTGTGGTTTTAATTTTTTGCGCTATAAACAAAAAAAAAGACAATATTTTTTTACTTTCTGTTATAAAACATCCAATTAAAAAAGAAAATCGAATTTCTTCATTAATTTAGGCCAATACATACTGCTACATATTTTTGGTAAAAAAATCCCAATAAGCGTATATTGATTGGTTTGCGCAAAAGTTATAGTGTCTACAAACTATGAGATATTTGTATTTATTTATCTTTTTACTAGTAATGGCGGCGATCAGCGACTTATAGCGGGACTGCGATATTGGGTCGGACAGTCGGGACACTGACACTTTTCACACTTTTTGGGGACCAGTGACACTAATATAGGGATCAGTACTAAAAATATGCACTTTACTAATTCACTGTACTAATGACACTGGCTGAGAAGGGGTTAACATAAGGGGCGATCAAAGGGTTAACTGTAATGCTAACCAGTGCTTTCTCACTGTGTGGGAGGTGCTTGTACTAGCTTAGCAGGAACACAGGATCAATGCCTTTAATACTTACAGAACAACGATCTGCCTTGTTTACATAGGCAGACCACTGTTCTGGCCCTCTGCCTAATGGTCGGCAGGTGGCGGCGAACATCGAGTTTGCGGTACCTGCAGCCCAGCTCCCATTAATCCCATCGGGTAGCCGGCGGCACGCTGATGAGGCTGCACTGATAAGGCGGCACTTATGGGCACTGTTGGACAGCACTGATGGGCACTGATGAGGTGGCACTGATGAGCACTGATAGGTGGCACTTATAGGTGACACTGATGAGGAGGCACTGATTGGCAGCACTGGTGGGCACTGTTGGGACTTCCCTTATAATCAGGACGTTGATAATCAGTGCCCTGATTATCAATGTACATGTCCCTTTTACACAAGTTGGTTATCTGCTCTCTTCTTCTCAAGCTGTCATCATGAGGAAAGGAGTGCCGATAACGGGCTTCTGTTTACATCCATGATCAGCTGTGATTGGACACAGCTGATCACGTGGTAAAGAGGCGCTGATTGGCTCTTTACCTCAATCTGTGATCAACTGGACCCTGTGATCACAGAGCGCACAGCACGCAACCAGCAGCGGGCACGATCACGAGAGATATGATGGCCTCCCAGAACTAGCTGGCCACGCGGTTTTGAAAGTGGTAAACACCTATGTGTGCATGGACACATAGGGTAACTGTCAGGGCTGGGCTCAGCCCTTCCTTCTCTGAGCTGGCTGCTCAGCTGTCGGCTAATTGCCAGCTCTCATCTCTCTCCACAGTTAACCAGCTGTTGTGGATCTGCTCGTCAGTCCCGCCTACTTAAAGATCTCCAGCTCACTTCATTCCTGCCTTCGCCTTGGTCACATCACAAGAAACCATCTCCTGCATTCCTGTTTAAAGACTGGCTTTGCTGACACCCCTTCTGGCTCCTTATCCTGCTTATATATATATATAGTGTAGCGCTATGTGTATGAGTAGATAAGAATGAAATGTTATAATCGAGCCATCCTGCAATGGCCAGAAAACAAACAAAAAATTTGTTTAAAAAAAGTGACTTAATGAAAAAAATTTGGTAACACTAATACAAAATCACATATAAAGCATAATAGAAATACACCAGTGAAAAAGTGAAAACAGGAACAAAATATAAATCAACCATAAATAAAGTCCATATGAATAAGATGTGTCCTTGATAAAAATCAAAAACCACCACCAACAGTCTCTGAGGATTAGCTGATGAGGACAACAACAGGGTGTCACTGGTGGGTGAGATGGAGAAACACCAAATCCAATGTGACGTCTATGTGTGTGTCAAAACCACCACCATAACATCTGAGGAGGCTTACCAGACGCAAAGGACTTGAAAAGACATACGTCTTACAAGTCACAAAAAGCTTGTTTAACCACCGAGGCTAGCAGGATGAAAACATCGGGTATCCAAAACTTCAATTAGAGGGGAGGGAGGGTCTGTCGACAGCTTCAACCATCCAGACGTATCAGCAGACCAACCGGATGTGTGATTGGAACCATGAGAGAAAGAAGACTCACATGGCGTGATATCGTTTTAAAAGGCATGCATTTATTAAAACAGTAAAAAAGAAACACTCACATGGTATACGATCGTAAACAGCTTAAATGGTATCAAACGCGGTGATCATAGGAGGTCCACCCAACATGTTTCGGCTGATCAGCCTTCATCTGGGGGTCCTTATCCTGCTTGCTGTTCATCTACTTGGATCCCTGACTTCTGGCCTGGCTGATTACCCGATCTGGTTACTGAACTCTGGCTTGGCTGACTACCCGATCCGGTTACTGGACTCTGGCTATGCTTTGACTACGCTTACTCTATTTACCTTTTTATTTATATTAATAAACAAGTGTGATTTTACTGTACTTCAATCTCGGTCTGGTTCATGGTTTCTGACACTATCATGGAAGTGCATTTAAAAACAGAAAAAAAAAAAACAGACGCCCCTAAGAGCAGCGTCAAAAACATTCAGTGTGCATGACGCCTCAGTCAAACCAAAGTTTTTCTTTTAACTATTACGATCAGCAAGGAACGGGTTAATAGCTATTCCCAGACAGTTATTAGGTTCTCTTTTATGTTAGAAGGACAGTCACGCTGTTTCCAACAACTGAAAAGCCCTACATTGATCCAGCTAATCAAACCATCTCTCCTTTCATCTACACAGCAGTTTCAAAGGTGCTCATGAAAAGGGAGTTTTTCCAGTTTCAGGTCTTTTGTATAATTACTGTGATGAAGAAAGGTGGAAAAGCTCCCTGCAAGTCCCAGCACGAGCTAAGATAGAAGAGCAGGATGTGACAAAACATAAACACCCAGCCCACGACAGCTTACAGCCTACATAAACTCTCCAGAGGAACCAGAAGCCATTTGAAAATACACATAATAACATTTGATATTCACCGTAACAACAGCAAGCTTTTTGGTGGGCTAAATCAATGCATGGAGCAGAGCAACTTTACCCAAAGTGGAATTCTCCATTGTGTGCGAAGAAAGACACTTTCCACCACTAATAAGTAAGGATGAGCTCCCGGGTGTTCGCACAGCCCACGTGCAGAGCCCGCCAGGAAGTCGGCGCTGCGCTAATCACAGGCAGTGAGACAATTCCCGATCTCTGCAGCCGCACATCAGGACAATGTCTCACTGCTTGTGATTAGCGCAGCGCAGTGCCGACTTCCTGGCTGGCTCTGCACGTGGGCTGTGCGAACACGCCGGAGCTCATCCTTACTAATAAGGTTCCCACAGTAGGGATTTTCCCCCAGCTGTGGCATGGTCGTGGCGGACCAGGTTCAGTATTCCATCTAAGCTATTGTTGTCACCGGTCTGAGTGAGGCCTGATTCACATCTATGCATTTTTTGTGCTTTTTGCATTTTTCAGATATGCACTACAGAACGTGTTCCATAGGAAACCATGTTAACCACTTCAGCCCCGGACCATTTGGCTGGCCAAAGACCAGAGCACTTTTTGCGATTCGGCACTGCGTCACTTTAACTGACAATTGCGCGGTCGTGCGACGTGGCTCCCAAACAAAATTGACGTCCTTTTTTCCCCACAAATAGAGCTTTCTTTTAGTGGTATTTGATCACCTCTGCGGTTTTTATTTTTTGCGCTATAAAGAAAAAAAGAGCGACAATTTTGAAAAAAAAGCAATATTTTTTACTTTTTGCTATAATAAATATCCCCCCAAAAATATATAAAAAAAACATTTTTTTTCCTCAGTTTAGGCCGATACGTATTCTTCTACATATTTTTGGTAAAAGCAAATCTCAATAAGCATTTATTTATTGGTTTGCGCAGAAGTTATAGCGTCTACAAAACAGGGGGTAGTTTTATGGCATTTTTATTAATAATTTTTTTTTTACTAGTAATGGCAGCGATCTGTGATTTTTACCATGACTGCAACATTATGGCAGACAGATTGGACACTTTTGACGCTATTTTGGGACCATTCACATTTTTATACAGCGATCAGTGCGATTAAAAATGCATTGATTACTGTGTAAATGTGACTGGCAGTGAAGGGGTTAACCAGGAGGGGGCGCTGCAGGGGTTAAGTGTGTCCTAGGGATGTGTTCTAACTGTGGGGGGGAGGGGCTATGTGTGAAATGACACTGATCACCGCTCCCGATTACAGGGAGCTGTGATCAGTGTCCTGTCACTAGGCAGAACGGGGAGATGCTTGTTTACATCAGCATTTCCCCGTTCTTCCTCTCCGTGAGACAATCGTGGGTATCCCCGCGGACATCGAGTCCACGGGACCTGTGATCACACTCACGGGGCTCGCGGCGGGCACGTGCGCCACCAGCGGTGCGCACGCGATGACACAACAGCAAATTTAAAGGGACGTACCTTTATGCTCATTTGCCTGTTCGTGCCATTGTGTCGACGTATATGTACATGCAACGGTCGGCAAGTGGTTAAATGGACTGTAGTGCAAATCTGCAAAATGCAAAAAGCACTAAAAATACATAGGTGTGAATTAGGCCCGAGTCTTCTGTATGTGTCTATGAAGAATCCTCTACAGCTGCCTTTCTCATCCTTTTTAACATGCAGGAACCCTCTAAGGCTCCATTCACACTAGCGCGTTTTTTTATGCATTTTGCATTTTGCAGAAATGCATGGGAATTTTTTAACATGGGTTCCTATGGAACATGTTCACATCAATGCCTTTTTGTACCTCTGCATTTTTGGAAAGGGTCAGGGACTTTTTTTCATGCAAAATGCAGCGTTTTGCATGTAATAGAATTCAATGGACCAGCATCAAAAACACAAGTGCAGCGTTTGTACAGCGTTTTTGATGCGTTTTGCGTTTTTGCCTTTTTTTTTTTTAAACTGTATACAGTCTAAAAAAAACTGTAAAAAAAAAAAATAAACAAAAAACCGCAAAACGCGGCAAAAATGCTGCAAAAACACTGTAAAAACGCTACAAAAACGCTGCTCAAAAACGTGGCAAGCATCACAAAAAAAACTCCAAAAACGCTCAAAAGCAACATGCATATATGTGAATCGAGCCTAAGGTGATGGTCAGTGGGAAGAATATTGCTTACACATTTGGTCATTGGGAAGAATCCCCTTGTTAAAAAGACAGCTAAAAAAATAAATAGTGTCAACAGTTACCTATCTGAAAGGCAGAAATTTCTCATTGCTCAAGGTACCCCTTAGCAGCCTTTGGAGGCATGTTAGGGTTTCCACTGATTATTAGTTGGATGATCGGAGGGAAAAATTCTCCTTACATTTGTGGTCATTGGGCGGAATCCTCATCTTACAGATGGCCAAAAAGAATGTTGTTGTCAGCAGTTACTTATCTGAGATGCAGAAATTGCACATTGCCCAAGGAACCTCTAGCAGCCTCTGGAGGAACCCTAGATGAGAAAGGCTGCTCTACAGGATGCACGGTCCAGAAAAGTGGTGTAATGTAACCCCTTGTGAACGCTCAATAACAACAAATAGAAAACTCACTGGTGTGTGACAATAAAAGCTTGGCTGAAAAACAGAGCTTTCATCCTGCGGAAGTCGGGGGGGGGGGGGGGGGGTCTTATCTCTATGAGAAAAAATTAGAGGAACTACATTTATTCTCTCTTGAGAAGAGGAGATTAAGGGGGATAAGTGGTCCATAAAGTGAACTTGGTGTTGCGTTATTCGCTTTAAGGTCATCACAGAGGACAAGGGGGCACTCTTTACGTCTAGAGGAAAAGAGATTTAATCTCCAAATACAGAAAGGTTTCTTCACAGTAAAAGCTGTGAAAATGTGGAATAGACTCCCTCCAGAGGTGGTCCTGGCCAGCTCAGTAGATTGCTTAAAAAAAAGGCCTGGATTCTTAACTAAATGTACGTAATATTACTGGGTACTGACATTTATAAGCAGGGGCATTGCTAGGTCTACAAAAGATCTGCTGCTAGAGCCCATAGCAGCGTAGTAAAGAAAGTCATACGCTTGGGCGGGCATACACATGTATATACAGTAATATACGTGTGTGTGTATATATATCCCCAGAGAGCCCCCCACTTACAGTAGGGTCCCCAGAGAGCCCCCTTACATCATGGTCCCCAGAGAGCCCCCCTTACATCAGGGTCCCCAGAGAGCCCCCCTTACATCAGGGTCCCCAGAGAGCCCCCCTTACATCAGAGTCCTCAGAGAGCCTCCCCCTTTCATCAGGGTACCCAGAGGGCCCCCCCCATTTATATCAGGGTTCCCAGAGAGCCCCCCTTACATCAGAGTCCCCAGAGAGCCTCACCCTTTCATCAGGGTACCCAGAGGGCCCCCCATTTACATCAGGGTTCCCAGAGAGCCCCCCTTACATTAGGGTCCCCAGAGAGCCTCCCCCTTAAATCTGAGTCCTTAGAGAGCCTCTGCCTTATAATCAGAGTCCCCAGAGAGCCCCCCACTTACATAAGGGTCCCCAGAGAGCCTCCCCTCCCCTTTGGGGACCCCTGCAGAGACTCGGGGCTATTGGCCCCAGATTCGTGGCTATAGCCCCAAAAGCCACCCCCTAGCGATGCCCCTGTTTATTGGTAAAGTTGATCCAGGGAATATACAATTGCCTCTCGGGGGATTAGGAAGGAATTTGTTCCCCTGCTGGGTTGAATCGGCTCATGCTTTGCTGGGGTTTTTTGCTTTCCTCTGGATCAAGGGTCTCCAAACTTTCTGAACAAAGCATCAGTTTACTGTCCTTCAGACTATGAAGGGGCCAAGCTGTGGCCAGTGGGGGTAGAAAATGCTCTGGCATCAATGAGAGTAAAGTATGCCCAAATATCATAGGTGTGCGCAGCCTAATGCATTAGGGTGTGCACCCTTAAGCTCAAACACACATGCATGTGTATGTATCTACGTATATATGACTCTGGCACATTGATCTCTCTGCTGGCAGAGTGAAAGAGAAAAGGATAAACACTTCTCTTATGGCAGACCTGGTAAGAGGGAGATCTTTTCCATGTTCCTGTTGCTACACAGAACGATAACACTAATGCGCATGGGGGGATTAGGGTGTGCCTGGGCACACCCGGCACACCCTGTGCGCACGCCTATGCCAAATATTGATATTAGTGGGAGGAATATTGCCCCATTGTCTGGAATTAGGGGAAGAAATGGTGCCCCATCATTGGTGTCTTTGGGAGGAATAATGCCCCATTGTTATCAGGGGAAGGAATGGTGCCCCATCATTGGTGTCAGTGAAAAGAATAGGGCTCTGCAGTTGGTGTCAGTGGGAGGAATAGAGCCCCATCATTGGTGTCAGTGGGAAGAATAGCACCCCATTGCTGGTGTAAGTGGTAGGAATAGTACCCAATTGGAGTCAGTGACATGAATTAGGCCTTGTATCGGTGGGTGGAATATTGTCTCAAGGACCTGATAAAGGCAAGCAATGGGACCACATGTGGCTCCCGGGCCGCAGTTTGGAGACCACTGCTCTGGATTAACTGTAGGTATAGGATTGTGTATATAGGCATGTATATATTTTTTTCTTTAATTGGTTGAACTAGACGGACTTGTCATTTTCCAACCAGGCTAACTTTGTAATGTCAAAGAAAAATGAAAAAAAAGATTTGCTGCCATAATTTGGGACAGGTTTGTTCTTAAAAGCCTGAACAACACTGAAAGATTCTAACATCAAAGGCCAATAACCTGCCTATACCAACCCTGATTTTCTGTTATGCAAATACACAAACACAAATTTTGCTTTGCCCTTACCACAAGCCACTACTGATCCATCACCGAGATGAGCTGCTCAACAAATAGTGGGGCTTAGGAAATATAAAAAAAAAAAAAGGGGGGTTCCTTGCTAAAGTTGGTTATTACACAGGTCCGATTTCAGCCTGAATTTTTGGCTAAATTCTGACCTGAAACGGACCAAAAGACGCAAAGGGCTATTGTGCAAATGTGCACTGGAGCCGCAGCAGAGATATGTGAACTGGCTCCATAGAGAGCCGATCAAAATCTCCTGCTATTGCGAATCGGATGCAGAGAAACCGCATCCGATTCGCAATACTGTGAACCCAGCCTAAAGGTCAAACAGATTATTACCCAGCTATACTTCCCTGGTGAACTCATTATGACTACTAATTATTGGGCCTCTCTGCAGGCATAATACTGTATATGGTATGTACATTTACTTTTTTAACAGGAAGAAAAAAAAGTACAGTTGCATTTTGGCAAACCAAAAAATTGGGACATTTGTTTAAAGCAGAACTTCAATAATTTTTTCATCTTTCCATCTATTAACTCTTCTGCCCTTGTTGTTTTATCTTTGGATAGTAAAACATTTGTTTTCTGCCAGTTAAATACCTTATACAGCCCACTTCCTGTTTCTTGTCTGGAAAAAAGCCTAGGCTTATGACATCATACACAACTCTCTTTCTCACTCTCGTGAGAGTTTGCCAGGAAGGGAGGGGGGGTGAGTTATAAGAGGATCAAGGAGAGCTGCAGAGCTGGAGGTGTGTCTGTGTAAATCTAGGAAGTGAACTGGCAGCAGCTTCAGGTGCACACAGTTAAAATGATTGCAGCCAGACTTAGTGGAGGGAGATTTCTGCAGCATATTTGGCAAGTACAAAATCACAGTACACAGTATCTCACAAAAGTGAGTACACCCCTCACATTTTTGTAAATATTTTATTATATCTTTTCATGTGACAACACTGAAGAAATTACACTTTGCTACAATGTAAAGTAGTGAGTGTACAGCTTGTATAACAGTGTAAATTTTCTGTCCCCTCAAAATAACTCAATGCACAGCCATTAATGTCTAAACTGCTGGAAACAAAAGTGAGTACACCCCTAAGTGAAAATGTCCAAATTGGGGCCAATTAGCCATTTTCCCTCCCCGGTGTCATGTGACTCGTTAGTGATACAAGGTCTCAGGTGTGAATGGGGAGCAGGTGTGTTAAATTTGGTGTTATCGCTCTCACTCTCTCATACTGGTCACTGGAAGTATAACATGGCACCTCATGGCAAATAACTCTCTGAGGACCTGAAAAAAAGAATTGTTTCTCTATTTAAAGATGGCCTAGGCTATAAGAAGATTTCCAAGACCCCTAAACTGAGCTGCAGCATGGTGGTCAAGACCATACAGCAGTTTAACAGGACAGATTCCACTCAGAACAGGCCTCGCCATGGTAGACCAAAGAAGTTGAGTGCATGTACTCAGTGTCATATCCAGAGGTTGTCGTTGGGAAAAAGAAGTTTGAGTGCTGCCAGCATTGCTGCAGAGGTTGAAGGGGTGGGAGGTCAGCCTGTCAGTGCTCAGACCATACGCCGTACGCTGCATCTAATTGGTCTGCATGGCTGTCATCACAGAATGAAGCCTCTTCTAAAGATGATGCACAAGAAAGCCTGCAAACAGTTTGCTGAAGACAAGCAGACTAAGGACATGGATTACTGGAACCATGTCCTGTGGTCTGATGAGACCAAGATAAACTTATTTGGTTCAGATGGTGACAAGTGTGTCTTTCCTACAGTCAAGCATGGTGGTGGAGTGTCATGGTCTGGGGCTGCATGAGTGCTGCTGGCACTGGGGAGCTACCGTTCATTGAGGGAACCATGAATGCCAACATGTACTGTGACATACTGAAGCAGAGCATGATCCCCTCCCTTCGAAGACTGGGCCGGAGGGCAGTATTCCAACATAACGACCCCAAACACACCTCCAAGATGACCACTGCCTTGCTAAATTTGCTGTCCCCTCAAAATAACTCAACAAACAGCCATTAATGTCTAAACCGCTGGCAACAAAAGTGAGTACACCCCTAAGTGAAAATGTCCAAATTGGGCCCAAAGTGTCAACATTTTGTGTGGCCACCATTATTTTCCAGCACTGTCTTAACCCTCTTGGGCATGGAGGTCACCAGAGCTTCAATGGTTGCCACTGGAGCCCTCTTCCACTCCTCCATGACAACATCACGGAGCTGGTGGATGTTAGAGATCTTGTGCTCTTCCACCTTCCGTTTTAGGATCCACAGATGCGCAATAGGGTTTAGGTCTGGAGACATGCTTGGTCAGTCCATCATATTTACCCTCAGCTTCTTTAGCAAGGCAGTGGTCGTCTTGGTGGTGTGTTTGGAGTCATTATGTTGGAATTCTAAAATAGCAAAGGGCTAGTGCGCAAAACCACACTCTCAGAGACCATGGACAATGGTACCAAAATAGAACAGCTGCCAACATAAGAGGTGTCCTCACCCACCCTGATGAATAACGTAATAATGGTAAAAAGGTATGTGGCGCTAATCTAAGTGTACCACTCACAATGATGGAAAAAGAATCTCAAAATGGCATGAATCTCAATACTTCCTTAATACACAATGCACGTATTGCCTATAGTTGATGTAGCAACCAATAAGCACCTGCAAAAGATAAATATGAACCAGTGTGCATGTTATGCTAACATGAACACTGCACTTCAGTAACCGCTATTATCTTCTCCTGTTGAGGAGCAGCCAAACTAAACTAAAGTGTTAAATGCTGATTGCCATTCCTAATAAAAAAAACATAAACAAATCATCAAGTGTGCATATTGTTCCTAAACCACACCATGTGGAAATGTGACCAGAAATTTTAAATAAGTATTAATGGTGAGTAAAAATATTTTGGAATAAATAAATGGCAATTCCTCAAAATATATCATACAATGTGCATAATGTTCCTCAACACAATATGTGAAAATATAAACAGAATAAATAAAAAAAAGAACAAGGTTTAGGAGTGTGTCTATGGGAATGTTTGACCATTCCTCCAGAAGCACATTTGTGAGGTCAGGCACTGATGTGGACAAGAAGGCCTGGCTTGCAGTCTCCGCTTTAATTTATCCCAAAGGTGTTCTATCGGGTTGAGGTCAGGACCAAAAGTATTGGACCGCCCCTCCAAACCATTTTGTGGAGGAGGAATTGTGGTGTGGGGTTGTTTTACAAGTGTTGGGCTTGGCCCCTTAATTCAGTGATGGGAAATCCTAATGCCGCGTACACATGAGCGGAATTTCCGTCAGAAAAATCTTGGATGGTTTTTCCGACGGAATTCTGCTCAAGCTTGGCTTGCATACACACAGGCACACAAAAGTTTGCTGAACTTTCGACCGTCAAGAACGCGGTGACGTACAACACTATGATGAGCCGAGAAAATTAAGTTCAATGCTTTCGAGCATGCGTAAGAATTTGGTACAGACGATCGGAATTTCAGATAGGAACTTTTTTCCGACCCAAAAATTGAGAACATGCTCTCAATCTTTTGCTGGCTGGAATTCCGCCAGCAAAAGTCCGATGGCGCATGCACACGGTTTTCGCATTTTCGGACCAAAAGCTCCGCTCGTGTGTACAGGGCATAAGGCATCAGTATACCAAGACATTTTGGACAATTTCATGCTCCCAACTGTGTGGGGATGGTCCCTTCCTCTTCCAACATGACCGCGCACCAGTGCACAAAGCAAGGTCCGTAAAAGACATGCATGAGTGAGTTTGGGGTTGAGGAACTTGGAGGTGCCAGGTCTTCTCATCCACATCAGTGCCAACCTCACAAATGCACTTCTGGAAGAATGGTCAAACATTCCCACACACTCCTAAACCTTGTAAAAAGCCTTTCCATAAGAAGTTATAGCTGCAAAGGGTGGGCCAACTTGATATTGAACCCTACGGACTAAGACTGGGATGCCATTAAAGTTCATGTGCGTGTAAAGGCATGCGTCCTAATATTTTTGACAATATGCAGCGAGGGGAAAAAAGTAGGTGATCCCCTACTGATTTTGTTCATTTGCCCACTGACAAAGAAATGATCAGTCTATATTTTTAATGGTAAGTGTATTTTAATAGTGAGACAGAATAACAACAAAAATATACAGAAAAACGCATTACAAAAAAGTTATAAATTGATTTGCATTTTAATGAGTGAAATAAGTATTTGACCTTTTCGCAAAACATGACTTAATACTTGGTGGCAAAACCCTTGTTGGCAATCACAGAGCTCAGACGTTTCTTGTAGTTGGCCACCAGGTTTGCACACATCTCAGGAGGGATTTTGTCCCACTCCTCTTTGCAGATCCTCTCCAAGTCATTAAGGTTTCGATGATGATGCTGATGTTTGGTAACTCGAACCTCCAGCTCCCTCCACATATTTTCTATGGGGTTAAGGTCTGGAGACTGGCTAAGCCACTCCAGGACCTTAATGTGCTTCTTCTTGAGCCACTTCTTTGTTGCCTTAGACATGTGTTTTGGATCATTGTCATGCTGGAATACCCATCCATGACCCATTTTTAATGCCCTGGCTGAGGGAAGGAGGTTCTCACCCAAGATTTGACAGTACATGGCCCAGTCCATCATACTTTTGATGCGGTGAAGTTGTCCTGTCCCCTTAGCAGAAAAACACCCCAAAGCTTAATGTTCCCACCTCCATGTTTGACGGAGGCGATGGTGTTCTTGGGGTCATAGGCAGCATTCCTCCTCCAAACATGGCGAGTTGAGTTGATGCCGAAGAGCTCGATTTTGGTCTCATCTGACCACAGCACTTTCACCCAGTTCTCCGCTGAATCATTCAGATGTATATTAGCAAACTTCAGACAGGCCTGTACATGTGCTTTCTTGAGCAGGGGGACCTTGTGGGCGCTGCAGGATTTCAGTCCTTCACGGCGTATTGTTACCAATTGTTTTCTTAGTGACTAAGGTCCCAGCTGCATTGAGATCATTAAGAAGATTTTCCTGTGTAATTCTGGGCTAAAATCTCACCGTTTTCATGATTATCGAAACTCCACGAGGTGAGATCTGGCATGGAGCCCTAGACCGAGGGAGATTGACAGTCATCTTGTATTTCTTCCATTTGTGAATAATTTCCCTTTACGAGAATGCTCCTAATCTCAGCTTGTTACCTGTATAGAAGACACCTGGGAGACAGAAATCTTGATAATTGATAGGGGATCAAATACTTATTTCACTCATTAAAATGCAAATCAATTTATAACTTTTTTGAAATGCGTTTTTCTGGATATTTTTGTTGTTATTCTGTCTCTCACTGTTAAAATAAACTGACCATTAAAATTATAGACTGATCATTTCTTTGTCAGTGGGCAAACATATAAAATCAGCAGGGGATCAAATACTTTTTTCCCTCACTGTAGTGTATATATGGATTTTAAAACTTAAGTACACAATCACTGTATTATGCAAAAGAGTAAAAGTAAAATTACATTTAACTGGAAAAAAATCTCATATAGCGTTTCATAGGAAATGATAACCTCAAGGTTGATTTGGCGGTGAGATATAGATTTGGAGCCCTACCAAACTCCCCCCCGGCTTTTACATAGAAAATTCAGTGATTGTTAGAACGTTCTGCTGCAAAATAAATACAGGGGATCACCTGCTTGGTGCAGGCACCATTCAGAGAACACATTGAATTTTTCTCATTACATACAAGGCAGTCCCTGATTGGACAAGTTGTTGATCGTGATGTCACTACCCCTCCACCTCATGCAATCAGAGAACACTTTTTATTCACTGGAAAAATGCAAAGTGTGCCAAGCAGATGACCCCCTATGGTTACTGTGCAGTAGGGCAGCTGCTGGGCCTGGAACTTAGAAGACAACAAGGGTCACCATAGTAGTGGCAACTACTACAAGTCGTATCCCCTTCAACAGGGATCATCTAGTTATGAATTATGCTGGACCAATGTAACTATGCAAAAACATTAAATAAATGGAATTCAGCTTTAAGCCAATCAAACTGTGCTGCAGTGAATAGTGTTGTCAGTCTAATTTTATGGATTTTGCTTACTGGAGAGGAGAATATACATATGAAAGATCTAATTAGTGTGCCAATGCTCTTTTACAATTCAATTACAGACAGGGGTACTACTTAACTGCAATGTAGACTGCAGGGAGATCTGTTCAGCCAGTCTTGTGATCTAAGAAGTAAGAACCCCCAGCTAGATAGCATAGCTAGGCTCTAAATCAGTGTTTCTCAACTCCAGTCCTCAAGGCGCCCCAACAGGTCGTGTTTTCAGGCTTTCCATTATTGTGCACAGATGATTTGATCGGTTTCACCGCCTTAGTAAATACCACAGCCGTTTCATCTGAGGGAAATCCTGAAAAAATGACCTGTTGGGGCTCCTTGAGGACTGGAGTTGAGAAACACTGCTCTAGAGCCTGGCTGTGCTATCTAGCCGGGAATTCTTAGATCACAAGACTGGCTGAACAGAATTACAAGTCTAGTGTCAATATTGTTCAAATGTATGTATATCACTTGTACATTTAGTGGTCTGTCTGGAATTTGGATACGGGATAGCCAGAAGCTGGGAAAATTCTGAAGGTTCTCCACTGGTGCAGTTACTAGTACTTAAATCACAATTGGGCTATGATAACCTTGATGCGTGATATAATTTTTCCTTAGAGTGTAACTAAAGGCAAAACTTTTTTTTGTTTAGTTTTGGATAGAGTGCAGAGGGATTAGAACCCCTGACTATTTTTATTGCTGTCTGTGCCCCCCCCCCCCCCCCCGTTAAGGAGATTGGCCCTGTTTACTGTTATCATTGAAAGTGAAAGAAAATCCAAAGTTTTGGGTTGTCCCCAGAAAAGTGGATATCTTCCAATGGGGACACTAGTTCTAGCGACCTGGAGGTCTCCAAGAAATTTCCTTTATTTGCAGGGATTTCCGCTCACTTCCTGTTTGGCTATTGGACAGGAAGTGAAGGGGAAAACTCCCCAATGGGACACAGATGGCGAAAAAAAATCTGACTGGGGTTAAAACCCCCCTTCCCCTATCCAAAATGAAGAAAAAATGTTTTGCATATAACCCTACTTTAAAGCAACCCCATCAACCCCACTGAGAAAATTTAACCTCAGAGATTGCTACCTGTGTGAAAAAACATGTTATGTCTTTACATGTGTGGGGCTGCCATTCACAATGAATGGCGGCCCCATGCATCTCCTAAGAGTACGTTTTCACTGTGGGTTGTTTGCAGGTGCGGGAAACACTGGGATTCCCACATCCGCAGCCACGCGCAGAGGTGTAAACCAAGTCTAAATAAGACTTCAATGGAGGAGCGTTCGGTGGCACTGGCAGCAAGAAAAGTACGTATTCTATTCTTTTACAGGTAACATGTTTTTACATTTTATTTATTGCAGTCCCTTTAAATCAAGGCCAGCCAACAGTTACTTCTTGTGTACTGCCTTAAAACATTTAAAAAAGTAGAAATAAAAATGTGTTTTAAATAAATACTAAAGATAACTATGGGCTAAATTAAGTGACCACAAGGAATTATTAAGGTACAAAGAAAATACATTATATCCACACCCAGAAAACATCCTGAGAAATTGCCAATCATTGACTCCGTCTGGTCTGCTCAATTAGGCTTTGGCACAGCAGTAAGGGTGTACTGCACGGTAATGTACTCTTCTTATTATGACAGTCAGTAATAAAATTAAGCATTTCAGGCTGTTTTTCGAAGCAGGATCTGCCAAACTGTGTAATTAAAATTAACGTTTATGCAACATAGAAAGAGCAGGACGTCTGAGAGCAGAATATGGGACTCTGTTCCCAGTATCATTTCAAAAAGATAAGTCAACTTTGCGGCATAAGCAAGTCAGGACAAAACAGGAACTGTATAATGTTTAAAAGACATTTATTTTAATAAGCCTGATTCATAATTTCCCTTCTGCTACTCCAAATGAAGGCCTTGTTCCCATGTGTGCATTGGTGGAAGTTATCAACATCTGTCAAGGGAAACCCCCCTCAACCATTGGGCTTGGCGGAAAAAAAGTGGGACAAACGGCATATACAAATGTGTTTGCCCCGCACTGTGCTGGTACCATCAGGGCTGCTGAAAAGGACGTACCACTGGCCCTGTTGTACTGTGCCCAGCTAAACAGGGGGGCCAAAAGCAACTTTATTGTTCATTTCTGCCTAAATCAGGGATCTCAACCTGACGGCCCTCCAGCTGTTGCAGAACTACAATTCCCATGAGGCATTGCAAGGCTGACAGTTACAAGCATAACTCCCATAGGCAGAAGCATGATGGGACCCCTGGTCCAAATGAATAAATGGATTTTACTAGACCACATCCCCACTCCTGCTTGCTTACCAGGGCTTCATTTACATTTCCCAGGGGCCATCAGGTGGGACTTTTTTCATTTTTGGGGTGTGTGTGTGTGTGGGGGGGGGGGGTACCCCAGGGAATGGGTGGGGTGTAGGCAGGGTTGGGGAAGGCCCCGTCAGGAAGGCTGTACAGGGCCCCATAATTTCTAACAGCTGCCCTGGGTACCATGCTGACCTGAATGTCTTTCCCTAGTTGGCAACCTATGGAGATCAAGAGCAGTGGTGACCAACTTAGTTTACATAGAGGGCCTCAAGTGCAGTCCCTGACATGACCAAAGGACTGCACATAATATTCAGTGAATGTAATTCAACAGTAGAAGGTCAGGCCTGCATATACTTTATGTGATCGATCATACGAGATGGTCTGCGATCATGCAAGACCAAACATGCTCTAGGAGTTCTTGGAAAACGGGGACATACTTTAGGAAACAGTCATACATGATCACTGCTACTACACCCGATCCTTCCAGCACAGAGACCGGGCCCTGTGGCTCCTGCCCCATCAGCTGTCTTGTGTGGTGGACTGTTCCTGACATCATCACACCCATAGGCCTGCTCTGGATAAGGGGGCATCAGGAACAGTCCACCGCTGGATCTTAGGAGAACGGCATTTGCAGGTGAAGCGGAGGATGGGGTGAGTATAAGCTTTCTCCAATCCCTTAGACAACACCGAGCAGTTGACCCATGCAGTGCGGGTACAGCCCCACTGCATGGGAAGACTTTTTATTTGCCTGGAGTTGGGCTTTAAATACTGAACTCTCATCTAAAGAATAGTTTTCCTTAACTGGCTTGAGTAAGCACCAAGGTAGGGAAAATACTGACTGCACAATAAGCATAAAAGGACTGCATGTGGCCCCTGGACCACAGGTTGGCCACCAGGGATCTAGACTGAAACACAGCTTGACAAAAGCTGAAAAAATATGGGCTCTTCTGCATCCACCACCTTTATGAACTAATCTTAAAACAGGTCCTGGACCACGTCTTAGGTGTACACAGGTTGTTTTTTATTCTTTTTGTTGTTTTTTATTCTAAATTATAACCCAGCAAGATAAAGCAAATACACCTGTTATAGAAGTAACCTCCTGTGATGTTGTCCCTGCTGGGGACACGGGGTTAACCAAGTGTCCCCATGGGACTTGTCACCCCCTACAACCAACCTCTACTTTCCCTTCTCGTATTGTCTTCATGGTTAACATCTTTAATTGAATCAGGACAATAAAAAAGGTACATAATCTTTCTGGAGTTACCCTTTAACCACTTCAGCTCTGGAAGGTTTACCCCCTTCATGACAAGGCCATTTTTTGTGATACGGCACCACAATACTTTAACTGACAAAAGAGCTTTCTTTTGTTGGTATTTGATCACCTCTGCATTTTATTTTTTTGCACTATATACAATAAAAGGCCGACAATTTTGAAAAAAAAAAAAACAATATTTTTTTTACTTTCTGTTATAATACATCCCCAATAAAAACATAAAAAAAAAATCAAATTTAGGCCAATGTGTATTCTGCTACATATTTTTGGTATAAAAAAAACAATACGTGTATATTGATTGGTTTGCGCAAAAGTTACAGCGTCTACAAACTATGGTATATTTTTATTTATTTATTTTTACTAGTAATGGCGGCGATCAGCGACTTATAGCGGGACTGCGATATTGCGGCGGACAAATCGGACACCTAACTGTTTGACACTTTTTGGGGACCAGTGACACTAATACAGTGATTAATGCTAAAAAAAATATACACTGTCATTCTACTAATGACACTGGCTGGGAAGGGGTTGACATCAGGGGCGATCAAAGGATTAACTGTGTGCCTAGCCACTTGCCGACCGGCTCTCACCGATAAATACATCGGCAGAATGGCACCACTGCATGAACCGCTGTACCTGTATGGTGGCTCCTCTAAGAGCCATAGCAAGCGCGCCCGCTGCACAGCAGGGGACCTGATGCACGTGGCCAGTGGGCATGATCGCTGCCGGCCACCCGCAATCGCGGGCATGACAGCCAGAACGGGGACTTGTGTGTGTGTGTGTAAACACACAAATCCCTGTTCTGACAGGGGAGGAGAGACAGATCGTCTATTACTAAGTAGGAACAATGATCTGGCTCATCCTCTAGTCAGTCCTAACCTCATACAATTAATAACACGTACAAGGGAACACATTTAACCCCTTGATCACCCCCTAGTGTTAACCCCTTCCCTGCCAGTGACATTTACACGTAATTTGTGCATTTTTATAGCACCGATCACTGTATAAATGTAAATGGTCCCACAAAAGTGTCCGATCTGTCCACCGCAATGTCGCAGTCCCGATAAAAATCGCTGATCGCCACAATTACTAGTACAAAAAAAAGCCATAAATCTATTCCCTATTTTTGTAGATGCTATAACTTTTGCGCAAATCAATCAATATACGCTTATTGCGTTTTTTTTTTTTACCAAAGATATGTAGAAGAATACATATCAGCCTAAACTTATGAAGAAATGTGTTTTAAGAAATAAAAATTGGGGGATAATTATGATAGCAAAAAGTTAAAAAAATTGTTTTTTTTTTCAAAATTGTCGGTCATTTTTTGTTTATAGCGCTTAAAATAAAAACCACAGAGGTGATCAAATACCACCAAAAGAAAGCTCTATTTGTGGGGAAAAAAGGGCGTCAATTTTATTTGGGTACAACGTCGCACGAGCGCGCAACTGTCAGTTAAAGCAACGCAGTGCCGTATCGCAAAAAATGGTCCGGTCAGGAAGGGGGTAAATCCTTCCGAGGCTGAAGTGGCTAGGGAGTGATTACTAACTGTGTGGGGGGGTGGGGGTGCTTTGACTGGGGGAATGTAAAGACCCGTGTTCCTGTTTAGCCCTCTTACAGAATGGCAATCTGCCTGGTTTGCATAGGCAGACCGCCGTTCTCCCTTTCTCCTGAACGATCGGCAGGTCCCGGCGGACATTGCGTCCACCGGACCTGATGATTGGCTCCCGCTGTGTCCAATCTCAGCGGGAGCGGGTTGCCTGTGGCGCGTCAACCCCCCAGACCCGGAAGTTGCAGATCACGTACCAGGTACATGATCTGGTACAGAGCAGCCTCCCTGCCGCAGTATATCTGTGGTGGGCAGTCGCTAAGCGGATAAAGGTTATCATATTCTGTTTTAAACCCAAATAAAGGGGCCGCAGCCATAATTTTCCACACTTCAGTTTCTGGGCTTTCTTTATTAACATGAGTGATCTGAGGGTTATGATGTGAGTTGAATTGGGACGGTTGTTTGTGGGGTTGTACAATCTCATGTGCATTAACTGTGTTCTGATCCAATACTCAATACTGACTGATACTCATTCAGCTCACTCAGCAGCAAGAATAGAAACCCTGAAAAGGGAGGTTCATGTAATCTCCAAAACATGTTGGCAGCAACTTAAATTTTTATTTTTCTTTACAAAACCTGATCATTCGATTGATCTATTCCAGTGGTGCAACAATTTCTTCTCCAACCCAAGTCTTTAAAAATAAGTCTTCAATGACAGATCCCATGTTTCTATACTCACAGGGTCATTATAAAGAGGACCTCTCTTTCTATAATATATAAATGTTTCCAAATCAGCGATAGAAAATAACTTTTTTTTTAACATGAAAAAAAAAATGTTGATGACTTGTTGTAAGAGCAGGGCAAAGCAATGAAGTAAATCAACTCTCAGCTGTGTGATGGATGAAGGGCCGGTCTGCTCCACCCCAACCTCAGCTCACTAGCAATGATGTAATTCTTGCTTCTGCAGAACAGCCAAGATTTCTGAATCACACAGCCTTCTTGTGTCATATACATTAAGGGTGTGAATGTGGTTCAGGAGAGCAGTATTTTCAATATGAAGCTAAGATCAAGAACATGGGAGGTGTGACCTCTAACTACCAGGAGGAAAGTTCAAAAGTAATCTTAGGCCAGACATAGACGGTGCAAATTTCTTTCCTGCAGACACTCAGTTGAAATTTGCACAATTCCCCCATCAAGACAGACAGTGTTGACAGGGGAATCCCTCCTGCCAAGCCATTGTCCTCTCCCTGCGGGGGGGGGGAGGGGGTAGGGGCAGGAGAAGTGGTACCCGCCAGGAGAAGACAGTGATTATCGCTAGCCGCTTGCAATAATCGGAAGTGAATACGGCAGGCTGGTTGTATACAAGTTGATTAATAGAACAACTTGGTACATTCAGTCTGCCCATAAATTGTTTGAATCTCGGCCGGTTCCTACTGAACTGGCTGAGATTCGAACCGTGCATGGTGGGCCTTAAAAAATATTTTACCCAAACAGTTGATTCTCGGAGTGGAGGTAGTCGGTCAGTCAACGCAACAAGAACAAAACAAAACAAAAAGAAACACACAAAAAAATGGGGCAGAGTTGATGGACTACTTGGTCTTTGTTTTGCTGTCACTCTTCTGTGTTTCTATATAGTCACGGCCTCTGCTGTCACTTCCATTATACAGATTAATCACACGATTGAAAACATTTCAACAGTGATATATCTGGGCTCCTTTCTATCTATCCTATCTGAGATGCATAGAGCCAATAATAGTGGAGTGGGGGTATCGGAAACGGAGGGGGGGTAAGTGTTTTGCGGTTTGTGGCCTTGTTAATGGGTCACTCTTCTTATCCTGAGTGATACGTTAAGTTAAATTAATACTCTCTACAGGGGAAGAAAACCCCTCTTAGACAATTATCATCAGAGGAGGTGTCCCTATTGTAAAATGTTCCCTTAAGCTGGCTGTACACTATTAGAACTTGAGCCAATTCATAGAATTCCACTGACATTCTCATTCTGGCTTAACAAAAGTCGATTGCTCAATTGATATTTGGTTTAGTAACCAGGACGAATATTGACAGCCGAACAGCGTCTGCCGCTATTCAGTAGAAGGCACTGTTTGGGTATTCTGTCAGAATACAATAGAAGGGATTTGTGAATCCGCACCATTTGTATGGATAGAGAAATCGGTTAGATAACTTTAATATTAGCAAAAGTTCCCACAAATCACTCTGTGCTGGGTGGCTTTCAGACACATACTCCTATGTAGGAAGTATATATCAGAAAAAAGTGGGGGAAGATGGTAGTTGCGCTGTGATGAAGGGGGGGGGGGAGCTACAAAAATGACTACAGTGGCAAAGTGAACTAAAAAAGCAGAAACGGGCCAATGCATGAATGGATCCTACATGCTAAAAGAACATGGTGGGGATGCAGTGCAGTGCAACGTAGCTGATCAACATGACTATAATGTTGCAGACAGACAAAGCCTAATATATAAAGGTAATTGTGAAACAGTGACTTCTTGAATATAGCAAAGCAAAAATGCATATACTAACACAAATAGGATGAATAATGACACAATGCAAAAAAAAAAAATATATATATATATAAATATATATATATGTGGGCTAGTGACCCATTAGCAAAAATGTGCCAAATCCTGGTGAACTACAAGTGACAAATCCCTAGGACAAACATGAATATTAGTTCTATCATCCAGTCCAAAAAACAAAAACTCGTGATGAGAGACTCAAAACAATTGCAATCGTGAAGGGAAGGGGGATCTTCAGTGAGGACGCCTCCGTGTTTGCAAGCCGCTTACCTTACAGCTGTAAGGTGTACAGCCTGTGTTGCAAATGACGTTCCGTGTATAAGGTAGTGACAATGATGAACATGCCAAGTGAAATATAAAAAATAAAAAGTATACAGCATGTAAAATAACTCTGCGACGACCACAGTGGAGGGAGGGGCAAGATACACATGGGGGGAGGTTGCACTCATTTTTATGAAGTGAGTGTGGGCATCAATCCACGAGCGCCAAGCTCGTATGCCTCCAGGGGTATCACCAATCTGGAATCTGTCCCCGTGCCTGGAAACTGGAATATGTCCCCGTGCCTCTCTCCTCAGTGTCCGTCAGGTAGAGTAGTGATGTACAGTGTGAGGGGGAAAGAGACGCACATAGCGTGATCCCATATAAAAGGTATATTTATTTAATAAAACAAGTCCAATCAACTTACATTTAAAACAATGCTGCAGTGTGTATTAACTACGAGCGCCGAGCTCGTCTCCTGTTGTTTGTCTGTGGCAGCGTCCCGTGCTCCAATCCTAATGCATATCGTCACGTCACGTGACTTCTTCAGCTCTGAAGAAGTCAGCTCTGAAGAAGTCACAGTCACAGATGACTGCCACTGTAGTCATCTTTGTAGCCCCCCCCCCCCCCCCTTTATCACTGCGCAACTACCATCTTCCCCCACTTTTGTCTTATTTGTCCTGCCTTGGATCAGTACTTAGGTGTTGCAGCAGTGTCCTTTTAGCATAGCCCCCCCCCCCCCCCCCGACAGCGCAGGAGTTTCCACTTTCACATATATCAGAAAGCCGATTATATTTTACATTAAAGTGGTTTTGAAGGCTGAAGGTTTTTTTCCTTTGTGCATTCTCTGCATTAGGGTTAACCTCCCTGCCGGTATGATTATTTCAGGTTTTTGCGTCTCAAAGCGGTACAATTATTTTGCATAGAAATTTGGCGTTTTATATTGTAGGTCTGTAATTCTTAGCAATAACACACTTATATCTGTCCACCAAGAGTCTAGTAGATATCCCGGGTATGATGGAGTTTGAAACACAAAATCATGAATTATAATACAATAAATAAATGTAAATAATTATAAAAAATAATAATATAATACTAATAAAATAAATTTCACCACGATTCATTATCGCTCAATTCTGCAAGTGTTCTAATTTACTATCGCTGTTTTCTAGCTGGTCTAAAACCACTTTTGACGTAAAGGGACACTTTTTGGTTGCTATGGAAAATCTCCAGTTTCCAGGCAGAAAGAACAGTATATATAATATAAACCTGCATGCAGGGCACTGGACAAAGCACTAGGGACAAAAGGGATGTGAAATGATTTCATACAGTAATGTAATCTGTAAGATTACAGTGTACTGTATGTTATGAATTTTCACTTTTTTGAATTGTCCATCAGGCTCCGCCCCCGTGCGTCGCTCGCAGGGAACGGAGCCCGGCACACAGCGGTGGGACCTCGCAGGATCCTGGGGACAAGGTTAGTAACCTCTTCCAGGATCCTGCAATGCAATCCCAAATGTGTGGCTCGGGGTTACCGCTAATGATGCTGAAATTTAACCCCGAGCCACACTCGGGAAAACCGCCGGGGAGGCTACAGACCTTCTGTGTGCAGCGCCCCCCCTTATACTTACCTGATCCCAATCTTGATCCAGTGATCTGCACAAGAGTAGCTGCTCTCCAGACTCTCTCCCTCCTCATTGGCCTTTGGCTCCCACTACTGTCAATCACAGCCAGTGAGGAGGGAGTTGGGGGTGGGGCTGAACCCTGTTCTGTGCATTAATGAACACACAGAGCGGGGCTCAAGAGAGAGCCTGCATGAGTGCCCCCATAGATGTGTGTGTGTGTATCTGCCTTTTCAAGAGAAAGGAAGTAGCAAATCAATAGAAATACATAACCCTAACTATCAGTATGTACAGAGCATCTATTATTACACTGATGTTTCAGAATGTTGATAAGTTCTTAAACACCATCTACAATTTTGTCTAATGTGCTCAGCCAACAAGGCATTAACAATCCAACCAACCATCCCATAATGATCATCATGGGGCCACAATTATCTTCTGTGTGCTGTAGATGTATTATATGGCTATACAGATATATCATATGACCATATATCACTAAAAAGGGGGACTTAAAAAGCTATGTATCTACAAATGTGTGTACCAAATATAAAAATACACACTACAGATATAAGAACATTCCTTACTAAAAGAATTTCAATAATCATCTATGAAGGATTATATAGTTTAGTTCGACATTCTGCAGATTGATCAAAGATATCCCAGATGAACCATGATATGAACAGAGGAGAAGATACGGGACAGAGGAGAAGATACGGGACAGAGGAGAAGATACGGCACAGAGGAGAAGATACGGCACAGAGGAGAAGATACGGCACAGAGGAGAAGATACAGGACAGAGGAGAAGATACGGCACAGAGGAGAAGATACGGGACAGAGGAGAAGATACGGGACAGAGGAGAAGATACAGCACAGAGGAGAAGATACGGGACAGAGGAGAAGATACGGCACAGAGGAGAAGATACGGCACAGAGGAGAAGATACGGGACAGAGGAGAAGATACGGGACAGAGGAGAAGATACGGGACAGAGGAGAAGATATGTGGACAGAGGAAACAATACAGACAGAGGAGAAGATACAGCACAGAGGAGAAGATACGGGACAGAGGAGAAGATACGGGACAGAGGAGAAGATACGGGACAGAGGAGAAGATACGGGACAGAGGAGAAGATATGTGAACAGAGGAAACAATACAGACAGAGGAGAAGATACAGGACAGAGGAGAAGATATGTGAACAGAGGAAACAATACAGACAGAGGAGAAGATACGGGACAGAGGAGAAGATACGGCACAGAGGAGAAGATAGGGGACAGAGGAGAAGATACGGGACAGAGGAGAAGATACGGGACAGAGGAGAAGATACGGGACAGAGGAGAAGATACGGCACAGAGGAGAAGATATGTGAACAGAGGAAATGATACAGACAGAGGAGAAGATACAGTGTCTGGATAAGAAAGCTACCAAAGTATGTACTAAATATAAATCACAATATAGAATCCCTTTTTATATATACAGCCCACCATTTCCATCATCTCGAAATAAAAGTTTGCCCAATAAATGGACCCAAGAAGCACCACTCAGCTTTCCTCAAGTAGAGCAGGACAAGAAATTCTTATCAAACAAGTTGAGAAGTCAGAGCTCCACCTACATTCCCCAACATGTGTGTAACAGCCACCAATAGAGGGGCTGCAAGGGAAGTCACATGCTGAGTGGACCAGATTTTGGGGTCTGGAGCGCATAATGGAAAAACTTTCACATGCCACGCAATGTAAACCCGGTGGGTTGTGGTATGGGAAAACCCCCCTTCCCCAAGCAGTGTTTTCCTTGAACATTCTACTTTTCTGCCTGGTATAACAGAAGACCCTTCCACACTTTCTTACCTAATACAGTCATGACTGTCTTCATCAACTTAATTGGAGTCCGTCTTCGGCTGATGGAGCCAGTGGTATGTGAAGACAAGACATTGGTCTTCCTCTGCACATACATGTAAATCCTCAGGTAGACCACCACCATGATTAGAAAAACTAACAAATTAGAGACAGTCCAAAAAGTAAGATAACTCCGGCTGTAAAGGGGTGCAAGGGAGGAGCATGTGGTGATATCACAAATACAGTTCCAGCCCAACGTGGGCACAGCACCCATAAAAATAGCAATACCCCAGATAAGCAGAATGAGACAGGTCACCCTCCTTTTGGTGAGGTTGGTATGGATTCTCATTCGTACAATAGATATGTGCCTCTCAACGGCGATGACCAGGAGATTGGCCAGCGATGCAGTCATGCTAGTATCCAAGAGTCCCTGCCGCAGGAACCATCGATGAACAGTGAGCGTTTTGGACACTGGTCCCGTGTGAAACATCATGAAAATATAGGCAATCCCAGAGAACAAGTCCGCAGCTGCTAAGTTGGCCAATAAATAATAGAACGGGTAATGGAACCTTTTGTTTATCACGACGGCTGCGATCACTAACAGATTTGACAAAAATATGAACAAACTGCAGAAAGCACCAAAACAAAACAACATAATTAGCTTGGTCCCGGTCCAATCATCCTCTGTTTGAGATTTGCTCTGATTGTAGAAAAAGTCCATCCGCTTATCGTAATGACAGGCGTTCATTCTGAAAGGGGCTCTCATCCTGAAGGTGAAAAAAAAACGGGAGGTTACATATTTTGCAATATCTATGTCCTTACTGTATTTATTAAAAAGTGAAAACAAGTGGCGTTCACCACATGTAACCAGTGACATTATTTTTTTAATTCACAGATTTTAAGGGCTCATGCACACAACCATCTGGGGTCATACAACATAAAGATGTATTTCCTGGCCGAGAAGTCTTAGGTGTTGAATGCTGCCATCCCTTTGACATGAATGGCTGTACACGCCTATAAACCTGTGCATGCATGTAGACGTAAAACTCCCAACGCCAACTATTTGCGTTCGAGTACTATTTGGACACAGTGGGAGCCAATCAGCAGGTCTCATAGTCCGCCGGGACCCGATGATTATTCAGGAGAAAGGCAGACCCCCGTTCTGCCTATGTAAACAAGACAGATCGCCATTCTGTGAGAGGGCTAAGCAGGAACACGGATCTTTACATTCCCCCACTCAAAGCACCCCCCCCCCCACAGTTAGTAATCACTCCCTAGCCACTTCAGTCCCGGAAGGATTTACCCCCTTCCTGACCAGACCATTTTTTGCGATACGGCACTGCGTCGCTTTAACTGAAAATTGCACAGTCATGTAACGCTGTACCCAAATAAAATTGACGCCCTTTTTTTCCCACAAATAGAGCTTTCTTTTGGTTGTATTTGATCACCTCTGCGGTTTTTATTTTTTGCGCTCTAAACAAATAATGACCGACAATTTTGAAAAAAAAAAACAATATTTTTTACTTTTTGCTATAATAATTATCCCCAATTTTTTTTTTTAATTTTTTTTTTAAATAAGCGTATATTGATTGGTTTGCGCAAAAGTTGTAGCGTCTACAAAATAGAGAATAGAGTTATGACATTTGTATTTATTTATTTATTTTTTACTAGTAATGGCGGCGATCAACGACTTATAGAGTGACTGCGACATTGTGATGGACAGATCGGACACTTTTGACACTTTTTTGGGACCATTGACATTTATACAGCGATCAGTGCTATAAAAATGCACTGATTACTGTGTAAATGTCACTGGCAGGGAAGGGGTTAACACTAGGGGGTGATCAAGGGGTTAAATGTGTGGCAGTTCGCGCAGCGGTGCCATTCTGCCGACCTATATCGCGTGAGCCGGTCGGCAAGTGGCTAGGCACACAGTTAATCCTTTGATCGCCCCTGATGTCAACCCCTTCCCAGCACTGATCACTGTATTAGTGTCACTGGTCCCCAAAAAGTGTCCAACAAGTACTGGTGTATAACCGCATATAGGTGCATGCAGCCATTCATGTCTATGGTGCACTGTATGCAGCAGCTGTGGCTTCTGAGCACTCCCCCCACCATTTTTTTTTAAATCTATCTATAAATAGTAATGTATTCTGGCAAGTCATGTTTTGTCACAGGGCCTTCCAATTCCCCTCTGGCGGCATCAGTGAGCAGTCCTTTATCCTGGACAAAGTGGTGCTTACATGATGTGTGAGCATCATTCTGTTCAATACCATGAGCCCAGGCCAATGGGAGAGGTCATAGGGTTCGTCCGAGGTGATCTATATAACACACTAGGGTTGATTTACTAAAGATGGAGCACTCAGAATCTGGTACAGCTGTGCATGGTAGCCAATCAGCTCCTAACTTCAGCTTCTTCAATTAAGCTTTGACGATAAAACCTGGAAGCTGATTGGTTTCTATGTAGAGCTGCACCAGATTTTGCACTCTCCAGTTTTAGTAAATCCCCCCCCCCACTGTGGAGTGCTGATAAATATGGAAACAATACTATATAAATATATGAATCCAATAAACACTATATATATGTAGCGCTGGTAGATTTTCAATCTACTGCTGATAGGTAAATTTAGTGGGTTATCTGTTTATACGTAGTCAGATTTAGCCTCTGTTCCAGTTTGGCTGTGTTGCATGTAGTTTCACACTGTGCCTGTGGGTGTCGTTGTCGCCATGGGTCGGTGTTGGAAAGGCAACGTGTTGAAGTGTATGAGTGCTCCTCTGTCCCGGAGATAACTCGGTGGAGGTGGTCCTCCGAGTTGCATTCTGGGAGAGGGTATTTATGGGACAGATGCCATGTTTCAGGGTTTTTTTCCGTTCCACCTGCTGGCCCTCCTGGCCGACAGGTATGCACTAAGAGTACTACCTCGTGGTCCTCCGATCTGGAGGCCCACGTCACTTCAGCGTGTGGGTGGGCCCAGAAGCCTGTCTGGGCCTACCACAGCGGCAAAGGAATGGTCCTGGGCTGTCTATCCTATGTGAAGAAGCTGGACAACTGAGAAGATCCCAGGGGAGGACCCGTCATGGAAGGATCATGCAGAGTGCTGGTCTGGAGAGGGGCCTGGTGACTCAGTTGGAGGACGCATCCTAAAGTTAACCTACCGCATAGTACTGCCGGGTCGGCTTAAAGGTTCTAGTGCTGTGTTTGCTGTTCATCTTAAACCATTACATCCTGTGGCAGAGGATCGTACGGGTTTCGTTCCAATCAAGTCTGTGGCAGAGACTTTTGTTCGTGCTGCGTACTGGCTGTTAGGTTAGTGAGAGAAACCTATCCAGGCAGGCAAAGATTCAACTCTACAGAGAGAGTATATTCATCTACAAGCTTTCAATTCCTAATACTACACTAAGAAAAGGTATTTGAACTTCCCTGCAACTTTCCTTCTACCTCTTTCCTGCTACTTCCTGCAATTTACGTTCATTAAAGCATTGGAAAAGATACTCAAGTGTCCGGTGCCTACATTGTCTGGTGTTAAACTCAACGGGACCCTAGACCCGGTTCTGGTGAAATAAAGGTAACGAAGGTGACGGTTACAGCAGCTCCACCCAGAGTTATTGCTACATATAACATAAATGTCTAAAGCATAACAACATACAAACGCTATAAATAAAGTGCTCGTGCTCCGTGATATTGCACTCAGTTCTCAATGAGGTTATTAAACTAAACAACAGCAGTCCATATATATGAAAATAAAGTGCTTGTGCTCCGTGACTTTCAATTAATCCTTGAGTGTTTAAACTAAACAGCAAAAGTCCATATTAACATCAACTATGTGATAATTGTGTCTTCATGTGTTGTGCACACCCAACCCCCACCGGGTGTACCCTCACCTTAGGGGCTTAAAAAATAAGCCTGTAATTGATAGCAATAGCCTGCAGAGATCCTCCTTTGCTTCCTTTATCCTATGCAGGTTTATGGGACACTTGTATGAAACACAGGCCATCTGCTACTTCCGATCATAACCCAGCTCAGAGGTCACTATTTTCTCCTGGTATGTTTAGAGATTCTCCTCATATACATCACATGCAGGAAATGACAGAGACATGCAATAGCGTATATATAGTGTTTATTGGATTCATATATTTATATAGTATTGTTTCCAAATTTATCAGGGCTGCACAGTGTGTTATATAGATTGCATTATCACCATCTGGAGAAGTGTGGGAAGTACAGGCAGCTGATTATAGTTATATCTCCTGTGTTTATTTTACATTAATTTAGGCTTATGCCCCGTACACACGGTCGGATTTTCCGAGGGAAAATGTGTGATAGGACCTTGTTGTCGGAAATTCCGACCGTGTGTAGGCTCCATCACACATTTTCCATCGGATTTTCCGACACACAAAGTTTGAGAGCTTGCTATAAAATTTTCCGACAAAACAAAATCCGTTGTCGGAATTTCCGATCGTGTGTACACAAATCCGACGGACAAAGTGCCACGCATGCTCAGAATAAATAAAGAGATGAAAGCTATTGGCCACTGCCCCGTTTATAGTCCCGACGTACGTGTTTTACGTCACCGCGTTCAGAACGATTGGATTTTCCGACAACTTTGTGTGACCGTGTGTATGCAAGACAAGTTTGAGCCAACATCCGTCGGAAAAAATCCATGGATTTAGTTGTCGGAATGTCCGAACAAAGTCCGACCGTGTGTACGGGGCATTAGTGTGGCAGCTCACAAGGCTTTTACCCATTGTGTCCGGGGTGGCCTTGGCCCACAGAAAGAGGTGAGTATTTCCATGAGACTGACTTTATTTTTTCACGCTGTTTGGCAATTTATTTTTAAACAATTGCAAATTGTGGTGTTGCATTTTAGGCTACATTCACATTTGAGCTCTGACACCTTCAGTTGTTTCCCACTTTTTGTAGTCCTGTCCTGGTGTGCCAATACAGCTCCTCTATAGGTACAGTACTGATATTGAGCTACTTGGATGACATTAGGTTTGCTAAAGTACTATGGTTTGGTTTTGTTTTGTTTTTTTATAAAAGATACTGTTTTCGTCTTTTTTTTCCATCATTTTTGTGTCTTAGTGCTGTTACTCTCATTCAACCTCTTTCAGCTAATTCCGGTCTACATATACTCGCTCCACATCATTGCTCTGGACCTGCTTCCTGACAGTGGCAACAAAGAAAAATGCCTGCATTGCATGTGTTGAAATGGTCATACTAGTCTCCTTCATAGCCCTACATGATGGGGGGTGACAACACAATAGCACATTTAAGACACAGTTGTCCACCAACAAACAGGAACAAGGACATTTATGCAGGATTAATATGCTAATGCAAACTTGCATGATGGCTGGTCCTCTCCAAAGAAGTCAGTGACCCTACCCTTTGTCCCATTTAGGTCTCTTGAACTTCCACACCCCCCTTGACCTTAGCTAATCTTGAATTCTTTCATTTGGGCAGTCTAGAGGGAGGGCAACTATCCGAAGCCTTCCCATTTAAGGAGGTTTTAAGAGGCCAGGTCTGGCTTTCTTAAAGTAGAAACTATAGCCAAAACCTTTTTTTTCATTTTGGATAGAGTAAGGGAGGGTTTTTTTTTCTTTTGTGTCCCATTGGGGAGATTTCCCTTCACTTCCTGTCCCATAGCTAAAACTGGAAGTGAGAAAATCTCTGCAAATTAAGAGATTTCCTTGGGGACCACAACCAGTGTCCCCATTGCAAAATTTCCATTCTGATATTTTTCTGGGAACAACACAAAATGTGGGTTTTTTTTTTCATTATCACTTTTGATGATAATGGTAAACGGGATAAATAGAGAGGGTGAATCCCCCTAATAGGGGCAGGGACAGCAATGAAAACAGGTGTTCTAATCTATCTCCTCTCTATCCAAAACTAAAAAAAAAAAGTTTTGCCTTTAGGTATTCTTTAACCAGAAGATTTGTCCCCTTAATGACCAGGCCTTTTTTTTGCGATATGGCACTGTGTCGCTTTAACTGACAATTGCGCAGTGGTGCAACGTTGTACCCAAACAAAATTGGCGTCCTTTTTTCCCCACAAATAGAGCTTTCTTTTGGTGGTATTTGATCACCTCTGCAGGTTTTATTTTTTGCGTTATAAACAAAAAAGAGTGACAATTTTGAAACAAAAAACAATATTTTTTACTTTTTGCTATAATAAATATCCCCAAATTAAAAAAAAATCGAAATAAGCGTATATTGATTGGTTATCACAAAAGTTATAGCGTCTACATAATAGGGGATAGATTTATGGCATTTTTATTATTATTTTTTTTTTTACTAGTAATGGCGGCGATCTGCGATTTTTATCGGGACTGCGACATTGCAGCGGACAAATCGGACACCTTTGACGCTTTGTTGGGACCATTGACATTTATATAGCAATCAGTGCTTATCACTGGCAAGGAAGGGGTTAACACTAGGGGGCAATCAAGGGGTTAAGTGTGTGTCCTAGGGAGTGTTTCTAACTGTGGAGGGATGAGACTGCCTGGGGAGGAGCCAGATCGTTGATCCTAAGCAGGAGGAACAACAGATCAGTCTCTTCACCCCTGACAGAACAGAGATCTGTCTGTTTACATTGACAGACCTTTGTTCTGTCTCTCTCAGGAGCAATCGTGGGTGCCTGGCGGACATTGCGGGCACACGCATCGGCTTCGTCATTGCGCCTCCGGCGGCGCACACGCACGCCCCAGTGCTCTTAATGCAGCCGACAACTGGCCCAGGGGAGCCAACCTGCCGCAGTAATACTGGTTCTCAAGCGGTTAAAGTGTAAGTCTACCCTAACGCTAAAATCCCTGCATCTACAGACATCCACGATCGAACACTAACCTATCTAGCCCTGTAAAAAGAAAATCATTACACGTACCTTTTTTGAAGCTGAATAATGAATGGGGAGTGACATCACCCATAGACCTACTATGGGGCTTCCCTTGTTGGTTGCCTCCTCCTGCACCCGCCTCCACATCGAAGCTGCAGCTGACAGCTCAGCATGGGATCGGGTCGGATCAGCTTCAAAAAAGGTATGTGTAATGATTTCTTCTTTACAGAGCTAGATTGGTTAGTGTTAGATCGTGGATGTTTGTAGATGCAGGGATTTTAGTGTTAGGGTGGACTTCTACTTTAACATCTTTAAGATCAAGGGGCCTTCAGCAACACTGCTAGGGATTTCACCATGGCAGGAGTGTTGTCAGTCCTCTATAGGAACTTAGGATGTCACTAGATTTCCAACAGGGTCATCAGATATTTTTCTGTATTCAAAGAATTTTAAAAAGAAAAATACTTGTGTGAATGTGTTTGTGTTGCAGAGATACACTATATTGCCAAAAGTATTGGGATGCCCAACCTTTGCAGCTATAAGAGCTTCAACTCTTCTGGGAAGGCCGTTCACAAGGTTTAGGAGTGTGTCTATGGGAATGTTTGACCATTCTTCCAGAAGTGCATTTGTGAGGTCAGGCACTGATGTTAGACGAGAAGGCCTGGCTCGCAGTCTCTGCTCTAATTCAATCCAAAGGTGTTCTATCGGGTTGAGGCCAGTTAAGTTCCTCCACCCCAAACTCGCTCATCCATGCCTTTATGGACCTTGCTTTGTGCACTGGTGTGCAAACATATTGGAATAGGAAGGGGCCATCCCCAAACTGTTCCCACAAAGTTGGGAGCATGAAATTGTCCAAATTGTCTTGGTATGCTCACGCCTTAAGAGTTCCCTTCACTGGAACTAAGGGGCAAAGCCCAACCCCTGAAAAACAACCCCACACCATAATCCCCCCTCCAGCGAATGGTTTGGACCAATGTGGCAAATTTGATGATATGTGGCAAAGTCCCAAACTTGCAGAAAATACCCTGCCTGCCTTGAAAAGTGTCCCAGAGCAAGAGTTTTAGGTTAGCTTGTGACAGTGTCTCATATAGACTTGTTAAATGTTGCATCTGACAATCTTCTCCCTTGTAGGCCATGGGGGTGTAGAGCTACTCATACTGTCCCTTTGAATCCTGCTGCCTTGGATAAGACTGCTGTCCAGGCCTCCTGCTGAACAGATCTTCCCATGCTAGACAGGGTGTCTCCTGGATGAGACTGAAGGGTGGTAAATGTCTCTCTCTTCAGCTTCTCTCCTTCCTCAGTGCCATAGCTATACCTGTGCAGTTATTGGAGCCTATTTTTTTTTTTTTCCTGTATGTCACTTGCTGTGCCCTATTGGGTTTTTTGGCACATGTATTTTCTTGTGGTGTTGATAGGCTCTATTCATACTATATTTTAAGGTCTTGGTCCCGGCTGTTGAGCTCTCCTCCACATTTGAGCCCTTTCCCCTGGTACGGCCCCTGATTGGCACTGCTTTTTCTTGGGTACCAATATACCAGTAGTGAGTAATTTATCAGTCATATGTTACTTTTTGTGTTTTATATTTGTGATAATAATGTTTAACTTTGTTATTCCCCGCACGATATCTTCTGAAGAAGCTAAAATCGTAAATTGCTGCAAGACTTTCCAGCTCACTGAAGTCCCATCAAATTAAGAGATTTATGCAGGGCCGTTTTTAAGGCAGGGCAAAAGGGGCAGCTGCCCTGGGCCCTGTCATTGTTGTGGGGCCCAAAGCAGCTGCCTCATACTTGGCAACTATCCCAGTTTAAATTCCCTTGTCCCTTGAGGTTTTAGTCCCTTGCTGTGTCCTGATATCTCGGTGTAAAGTTCTGTTACTAATGCTGCCCAGCTCTGCCCTATTGTTGTGTACAGATGACTCACCTGCAGACCCTGTGTTTACATGTAAATACCGACATTGATATGTAAATAGTGACGGCATTCATATGTAAAGCGGCAGACCGGCAGGATTCATATGTAAATAAAGGCAGAATTCATATGTATATCATGCCCCCCTGGAGGTCATATCCACCATCACCTATACTGAATCCTGCCCACTGGGGAGGTAAAGGGCATACTTGAAAGTCCTGCCTACAACTGTGGTCATTAAGCCTACCATCAGCCTGTTCTGCAAAGGTAAGCAAATTAGTGGGGTGGGGGGGTAGTGTGGGGTATGCAGAGGTAGGCAGCGAAGGAATTACAGTTTGGGGTGCACAGGTGAGCAAGGAGGGAATGTATAGAGGTAAGTAATGTGGGTGAAAAGATGAGCAGAGGAGGCAGGTAGAGTTAAAGGGGAGGAGGAGTGGAGAAGATGGGGGAGGTTTGGGGTGCAGAGGTTAGCATGGGTTTAAGGATGCAAAGGTGTACTGACAGGGTGAATAAAGATGTAGGTCATGTGTAGGGCAGCCCATTCATTTCAATGGGCTGCTCTATGCGCTACAAATGCGGAAGAAACTCCCAAACCCTTTTCCAAAATCAGTGAGCACTGCAGTATTGATGTACAGTAATCTCTAGCAACCAATCAACAAGCAGAAATTATGTGCTGTAACCTCTAGCAACCAGTCAGTGAGTGGTAATGATACACTGTAACCTCTGGCAACCAATCACAATCGCTGTCTGATCTAATTCAGTAAACTGATTTTGAGTCTAGCTGCTTTTTATTGTATGTCTCAAAGCAGGTGGAGAGCAAAACTGCATGGAGGGGGGCCCAAAAAAATTTCTTGCCCAGGGTCCAATCAATATTAAAGACGGCCCTGGATTTATGTATGATATAAGTTACTACGTATGGTTGTACACAGCTGACAACAGAACATTAATGCCGCGTAAACGCGATCAGAATTCTAGTCGGAAAAAGATAAGATGGCTTTTCCGACGGGATTCCGCTCCAGCTTGCCTTGCATACACACGGTCACACAAAAGTTTGCTGAACTTTCGACCGTCAAGAACACGGTGACGTACAACACTACGACGAGCCGAGAAAATGAAGTTCAATGCTTCCGAGCATGCGTCGAATTGTTTCCGAGCATGCGTAGGAATTTTGTGCGTCGGAATTGCTACAGACGATCGCATTTTCGGATAGGAACTTTTTCCGACCGAAAAATTGAGAACCTGCTCTCAATCTTTTGCTGGCTGGAATTCGGCCAGCAAAAGTCCGATGGAGCATACACACGGTCGCATTTTCCAACCAAAAGCTCCCATCGGTCTTTTGCTGGCCGAATTTCCGATCGCGTGTAGGCGGCATTATATTTGGTAGTGTCTGGCATATTTTCTTTTGAAAATGCACTTTTTCCATTGTCATGGTTTTTAAACTTTTGGATGCAATAAAATGTAAACTTTTTTAACATAACTAATGTCTGTTTATTCCTAAGATGGTTACCATTAAAATCCCACATTTTACACCTACTCACCCATTCCACATCCACTTACTGTATGTTCTTCAGAAATGTCAACGTCTTTATCAGAAAATCTCTAATACTTTAACAAATAATGTATTCAATCTACAATGACCTTTAAAAAACTATAGCAATCAAGATATTAGATGACATTTTTCTTCCTTTTTGCTAACACACAATGGAGGAGATAATTTTAGCCTATGTCTGGGAACTAAAGCAGGATATACAGGCAGTATACGGTAAAACCTTGGTTTGAGAGTAACTTGGTTTGAGAGTGTTTTGCAAGACAAGCAAGGTTTTTAAATACATTTTGACCTTATACAAGCGATGTTTTGATATACAAGTAGTGTCATGTCACAACTGCATATAAAAGAGAACAGAGGCGCCAATATGGTTACATTTAATGAAGGTACAACATTTAGCAACATATTGCTACGCTTAGAGGATTCCGAGTATGCGTCTCTTCTCTTTTATACTCTGGAGCTCCTGCTGGATTTTGCTTCTAATCCCCTTGTGGAGGCTTCCATTTGTGGATGGACATTTTATGGTTACACAACCTGGTCACATTGCTATAATCTTTTTATATGGACTATAAACTGAAGGACCTATGAATAAATGGTTGTGGAACAAATCATTTGCGTTTCCATTATTTCTTATGGGGAAATGTGCTTTGATATACAAGTGCTTGGGATTACAAGCATGTTTCTGGAACAAATTATGCTTGCAAACCAAGATTTTAGGCCCTCTTTTACACGGGCAAATAGAAAAATTCAGCTTTTAGCTGCAGATAGATCACGTTATCTGCCGCAGCTAAACTCAGACCATCCTTACCTATGGCCCCATTCACACACTGCATTTAGCAACAGTTTCATTACATGGGGTTTGGTGCGGTTAGGAAAAATAAATTTGACTGCGTCCAGGACGGATTTATTGCAGCTATCTGCACATAACTGCAGGTAATCGCAGTGTACTATTTCTCCTGCAAATAGCAGCGGCAACAAGGAAAGAAAAACAGGAAGCACATCAGAAATGCCAAGAATGTTCCAAGGCAGCTAAACGCAGCCGCATGTAAACGCACGTAAACGCAGCTAATCGCAATGTACAACTGCAAGTGAAAGCTGAACCAGGATTCTCTGAATTTCGAAATAACAAAACACGCTTTTAACAGCGGCGGAACAGCCGTCCGTGTGAAAGGGGCCTTACTGTACAGGAGTTTTTTTTCCAATCAACAAGCGTGTTGTACGGAAAAAAAACTCTTATGCCGCGTACACACGGTCGGACTTTACGGCAGACTTTGCCCGGCGGACGGGATTTCTTCGAACAATTCGATCGTGTGTGGGCTCCAGCGGACTTTGTTTGCTCAAAAGTTGGACGGACTTAGATTTGAAACATGTTTTAAATCTATCCGTCGAACTCGAGTCCGGTCGAAAAGTCCACTCGTCTGTATGCTAGTTCGACGGACAAAAAGCCACGCTAGGGCAGCTATTGGCTACTGGCTATGAACTTCCTTATTTTAGTCCAGTCGTACGTCATCACGTACGAATTCGACAAACTTTGGTGGATTGTGTGTAGGCAAGTCCGTTCATTCAGAAAGTCCGTCGTAAAGTACGTAGAAAAGTCCGCCGGGGAAAGTCTGCCGTAAAGTACGACCGTATGTACGCGGCATAAGTTCCCCGCATCAACACAAATGATTTGGATGCAGGGATCTCTTCCACTGTGCCATTGTATTCTGACAGTAGGGACTTCCCTCCCCGTCAGAATACACTGATTAGCACTCCAGCGGCTTGAATTCTGGTTTTCCAGCAGGACCTTTCCACCAGTTTGTGGTCCATGCATAAGGGCCGCAGGGGTGCCACCCCCCCAATCCAAAAAAATTTAATACAATATCATAGGATGAGATACAAAAGTAGGATTCAAATAAAATAAAATAAATGACCTACCAGTATTTGTTATGAGGATTAAATGGAATATAAGTAAAGGGTCAATGTAGTGCTATTGATAAATCTCCACACAAGAGTTATACAACTGGTATCAAAGGTGTATGAACTTCTTATACGGGATCTTAAGTGAATGTACATATAATCTAAGAAGGTGTAATGTGAAAAAATTCAAAGTATTAATTATCTGATGGGCTTTACAGCTCTTATGCCGCGTACACACGATCGGAAATTCCGCCGGAAAAACCTTGGATGGTTTTTCCGACGGAATTCCGATCAAGCTTGCATTGCACACACACGGTCACACAAAAGTTTTCTGAACTTTCGACCGTCAAGAACGCGGTGACGTACTACACTACATCGAGCCGAGAAAATGAAGTTCAATGCTTTCGAGCATGTGTCGAATTGTTTCCGAGCATGCGTAAGATTTTTGCGCGTCGGAATTGCTACAGACGATCGGGATTTCGGAAAATCTGTCGGAAAAATAGAGAACCTGCTCTCAATATTTTGCTGGCAGAAATTCCGCCAGCAAAAGTCCGATGGAGCATACACACGGTCGGAATTGCTGACCAAAAGCTCACATCGGACTTTTGCTGGCGGAATTTCCGATCATGTGTACGGGGCATTAGATATAACTGCTTCGTATTCCTGAGACAAGGTAAATAGAAACCAATTTCTCCATGTTTTGTGGAATCTGGTGGTGGACGATGATTTTTTAAAATTGCCATCTAACTTGGGTGCTCTGCATTGTTGATCTAGAGTATGTGTGAAATGCCTCCTTTCCCCGTCTTCTTCAGGATAATATAGTTTATTGTACCTAAAAAAAAACAAACAGATGCTCGCTTGTTCTCAGCTAAATTTCAGCATTAACCATCCTAATCAAACTTAATCCAAAACGTAAACTAAACTTGCCACATGATCACTCCTAAAGGGGAACTGCAGTTTGCTCACATAATTTGTAATAAAAACATCTTTGCCATTCTGAAGCTTCCCTCCAACCACTTTGCATATTATTTTATATATACTGTGACGCTGCACTTGCCAAATATGCTGCAGAAATTTCCTCCACTCAGTTTGTCTGCAACCATCTTAACTGTGGGCAGTTGAAGCTGCTGCCTGTTAACTTCCTGGATTTACACAGACACACAGAGGCACACCTCCAGCTCTGCAGCTCTCATTGGCCTTCTTATGACTCATCCCCCCTCCCTTCCTGGTGAACTCTCACGAGAGTGAGAGAGAGAGCTGTGCATGATGCTATAAGCCTAGGCTAATGACCAGACAAGAAACAGGAAGTGGGCTGTATAAGGTTTTTATTGGCAGAAAAAAAAATGTACTATCCAAAGTTAAAACAACAAGGGCAGAGGATGTAATAGATGGGAAGATGAAAAAATGACTGAAGTTCCACTTTAAAGTGGAGTTCCACCCACTTTTAAAACTCTTCAGCATCCCTCACTAAACTGTGCACTGTAAACGAATTGGATATTTTTTTATTTTTTTTCTCAGCACCTACTGTATATCTGCTGTATTCATTTTTCACTTCCTCCTCCCTGGCCGTGGCCCATCGCATCATTTCCTGTTTGCAATGCCTTCTGGGAAGGGGCGGCAACTTCCTCTGACACTGCCGTTGCTATGGAAACCTGACCTGAAACCTATTACACTGCTTGTGCTGCACTGAGCATGTGCGAGATCTGCAAGGATGAGATCCAGAAGAAATACAGTCTGGCTTCAGATGCCCACACTTAAGATGGCCACGGCCTGCTGTAAGTTTATAAAATAACAAACTACTGCTATAAACTAACAAAATGGACCTTAGTTTACAGACCAACTTTACTAGAATACATTAAGCTTGTGTATTATAGGGGTATTTTTATTTAAAAAGTATAATTTCGGCCGGAACACCACTTTAAGTAGCAGTAATATACCTTGCAGGAGACACGTTCAAGCAGGTTTGTCCTGCACTTCTATTCTGCAAGGTAGCAAACAAAAGAGCATCAATGCAGAAGGCCTTTATTTTTTGTTATGGACTTGCTGTACAAACAAAACATCTGCTCATCTGTGCTACCATCTAAATCCATGACTGCTAAGAAGCACAGGTTCATTTATGACCAACTAATAAACCAATACCTTGCCCCCCAAAAAAAGACACTGAATCTGATTAAGTTGGAAATAGGGCAAGGCCACGGCTTTGAAAAAGTAACAACTTTCCAAAATGTACCAAACAACAATGCCAGTCACAGTTATACTGTAACCCCCCATAAAACATAAACCCACAGTCTAAGGGGCCTGTCCTTACCATCAGTGACAGACAGGCATTAGACTGACCCCAGAATTAAAATTGAGGGCATGGCCCATAAAGTAACATCAGTGTCTGGCAAGGTCAACACCACCACAGCTGAATCTCCTCAGAACAGTTTGACATGCCCCAGCGTAGCCTTTTCCTAGAGTTCAGGCTTAACCCAGTCACCTCAGGTCTTTGTAGCCAATCCTAAGGGAGCTACTTACCTTCCCATTTTAGGTTCACGCTTCCAGCAGTCAAGGCTCCCTTTTCCTAAAGGAGGTTCAAGGGGGCCTTATTCTAGTTCCTGACTAACAGGGTATCCCATATTGGCTTCCCCAAAAAGCTGTAGTATATTTTTAGTGTTCTGACAGCAGTTAGCCATTTCACGCAAAGCTTGCAGTTTACCCCTATTCAGTTGAATTGGTCGCATTTGGTGTTGGTACTGCCCACCAAGCACTACATGTTGTATAATTTTGCCGCAGTATATGTAAGACCCTGTTCTCTTCGAGGTGGGTGGTGGTAGGGGTGGTAATTGACTTGACCACCTGTTTTTACCGTCTCCTGGCCATCCATATGAACGAAGCCTAAATCTATTTATTTATGTTCCAAGTGCAGGTGATGGAAGATTTTATCACCAAACTTGTTGCAAGACTGTAGGATGCATGTTATGCTTTAACCACTTGCCAACCGCCGCAGGACGATGTACGTCGACAGAATGGCACAAGCAGGCATATGGGCGTACCTGTACGTCCCTGCCTCCCAGCGCCCCCTCCCCCCGGTGCCTGCAGCGGTCGGCTTCGTTCCAGGAGCGATCCGTGCTGAGGGGGAGGCCACCGATTCATGGCCACCCCCTCACGATCGCTCCTGACGAATGAGAAGCTTCCTCTGATTCTGAAATGTAAACAGAAGCAGAGGAAGTGATGTCATCTCTCCTCGTGCAGCCTTTTCGTTCTGGCACCCGAGGAGAGAAGACATCACTGTTTGCACCAACACTACACTAACACTAGTACACATAGGCACACAAATCGCCCCCCAATCACCCCCTGATCTCCCCCCAGTTAACCCCTGCACCCCCAGTCACTGATCACTGCATTGGTGTAATTTTGTGACTGTTATAAGTGTTAGGGCAATTAGTGGTAGGCCCCTTTAGGTCTAGGGTACCCCCCTAACCCCCCCAATAAAGGTTTAACCCCTTAATCGCCCCCCAGTTAACCCTTTCAACCCGTGTCACCAGTGTCACTAATCGATCATTTTTCTGTTTGCCATATAAGTGTCACGGGTGACGCTAGTTAGCCAGTTAGTTATTTAGGTTCACCGTCAGCTTTTTATAGCGTCAGGTACCCCCATATACTACCTAATAAAGGTTTAACCCCCTGATTGCCCGGCGGGTGATATCTTTTTATCAGGTTTTAGTGTCAGATAGGGTCTGCGTCGCCCCAGGCAACGTCAGATTAGTGCCAGTACCGCTAACACCCTCGCACGCAGTATACACCTTCCTTAGTGGTATAGTATCTAAACGGATCACTATCTGATCAGATCTATACTAGCGTCTCCAGCAGTTTAGGGTTCCCAAAAAACGCAGTGTTAGCGGGAGCAGCCCAAATACCTGCTAGAACCTGCGTTTAGCCCCTCTGCCCAGCCCAGCCCACCCAAGTGCAGTATCGATCGATCACTGTCACTTACAATACACTAAACACATAACTGCAGTGTTCGCAGAGTCAGGCCTGATCCCTGAGATCGCTAACAGTTTTTTTGGTAGCGTTTGATACAGTCGCTAACAGTCAGGAGCTTTTGTATCCTGTGAGTCTCACTACTGTACCAGTAAATTTAGAGCCCAAAATGGCAAATCGAAGGTACACTAGTGAAGAGGCCAACACGTTTCTGAGCATGACAGATAGTGAAGAGGAAGTCACTCATCTGTCAGATTCAGGCTCAGAATACGATCCTGTAGACCACAGTGGCTCCATGACAAATAGCTCTGACGATGGAGTTGTGGTCCCTGCCAAGGTCAGGCATACCAGACCTCACCAAGCTGGCGAGGTGGCAAGCACAAGTAGTGCCACCAAGAAGACGAAGACAGGCCCGTCGTGCCAATACTGTCCTTCCTGCAGAATTTGCCAATCCTAATTGGGAACCCACCACTTCTACAGCACCCGTACTTCCCCCATTCACTGGCCAACCCGGAATTCAGGTGGAAACAGTTGATTTTGATTTTTATTCGCTGTTTTTCACGGAAGATCTCTATAGATCTATTGTGGACCAAAGCAATTTGTATGCTGGTCAATTCATCACCACTAATCCCCAGTCCTCCCTTGCCAGAGATTGGAAACCAATTACGGTTTCCAAATTTAAGACCTTTCTGACTTCAAAACTGTGATAGGTAGTGAGGAGTGAAATCAAAAATTTACGCCCTTAGAAATCCTGAAGGCGGTGCTTGGTTTTCGGGGCCCCGTACACGTGGTAGTCCCATACATGTGTCATCCCCGTACTCAGGAGAAGCAGCAAAATGTATTTTGGGGTGCAATTCCACATATAACCATGGCCTGTGTGAGCAATATATCATTTAGTGACAACTTTTTGTAAAAAAACATTTTTTTTTTGTCATTATTCAATCACTTGGGACAAAAAAATTAAATATTCAATGGGCTCAACATGCCTCTCAGCAATTTCCTTGGGGTGTCTACTTTCCAAAATGGGTTCATTTGGGGGGGGGGGGTTGTACTGCCCTGCCATTTTAGCACCTCAAAAAATGAGATAGGCAGTCATAAACTAAACGCTGTGTAAATTCCAGAAAATGTACCCTAGTTTGTAGACGCTATAACTTTTGCGCAAACCAATAAATATACGCTTGACTTTTTTTTACCAAATGCATGTGGCTGAATACATTTTGGCCTAAATGTATGACTAAAATTGAGTTTATTGGATTTTTCTTATAACAAAAAGTAGAAAATATCATTTTTTTTTTCAAAATTTTCAGTCTTTTTCCGTTTATATCGCAAAAAATAAAAATCGCAGAGGCAATCAAATACCGTCAAAAGAAATCTCTATTTGTGTGAACAAAAGGACGCAAATTTTGTTTGGGTACAGCATTGCATGACCACGCAATTCCCAGTTTAAGCAGCGCAGTGCCAAATTGTAAAAAGTCCACTGGTCTTTAGGCAGCCAAATGGTCCGGGGCTGAAGTGGTTAAAATTAAAATTAAATATAGATAAAGGGCTTAAAGCCTAAGTTTAGACAACATTTAAAATTTAATAAAAAAACAAAATCAGCACAAGGTTCAGGACTTACTTTTAAGGCGATGTATCCCTTGTGTAGCTGGCTTCTGGATTACGTGAAATCTTCATCCTCTGACCCCCTGCCTACCCCTCCTGCCATAATCTTCCAGTGAAGCTGGGGTTAATAGAGCCAAGGGAGCTGTGACAAGTACTCATCAAGAGTGCCAACTATGCCTGCCCTTTCCTGCCCAGCTCTGCCAGTCATAAAAGTCATACTACAGCTTCTATGAATGATCTGTGGGTGGAGGAGGCGGACATTGCAATCATCCACCCCTCTTTTATTCATAGATCACGTTTCAGGCATAGAAGCTCTGGTACACATCGAATTATTAGTATGTCATGTCCCTTTTTGTAAACTTTGTGGTACAATATTTTTATTGAAATATAAGAAAAAAATATATAGCTGTAATAATCCGGCGCAGGGCATATGAGCAGTAAGCATAACCTATTACAGCATGAAAATACACATTTAGAACATGTTTTGTGGAATGAACAGTCAAACAACAATAACCCTCTGGCCAAAGCCGGGTGACAACACAGGGTGTCTGAGCTAAAGTGCTCAGGGGCTGGGGTGTGGAGCAGTCCACATTCAGACACGGAGACGGGGACTGGCCCTGCCCCCTTTCTCTTCTCATTGGCTGACTGACTTTGATTGACAGCAGCGGGAGCCAATAGCGCTGCGCTGCTGTCTCAGTCAATGAGGAGGGGAGTCCCGGGCAGTCAAGACACTCCTGCCAAATCCCTGGATCTAGATGGGGCTCAGGTAAGTATTAGGGGGGATGAGGGGAGCTGCTGCACACAGAAGGTTTTTATTCTTAATGCATAGAATGCATTAAGATAAAAAACCTTCTGACTTTACAATCACTTTAAGATTAGGGTTAATAAGTTATGTATATTGAAAGCCAACACTTAACTCCACTCCACTTTTAACAGTGTAACTCCACTTTTGTTGATCTATGTGCATTGAAAGGATTTTAACAAACTTTGTTGCAGATTCCTACCTTTTTTTATTCTGAAGATATCCCTGTGTGTTTGTCTGTGTCCATGTGGGAAAGTGAATCTAATGGGAGTGGTTTCATAATTATCAATCAGATGCAGCACCTGCAGGGCACGAATGATGAAAGCTGCTGGGCCTGCATCCATTTTGGCGTGATTTCCTATTGGGAGTATCTAACCAAAAATGACATTTTTGTTGCAGGGGATGCCTGAAATCTGATTCGTATCTAAGAGCAGACTTCTGGGAAAATCAGTGAGCCAATCACACAAGCAGGAAATGATGTTTCTGGGGGGTGTTCTGTATACATTCTGAATACAGAAAACCTCCAGGTAGCCATATTGCATTTTCAGAAAATGACAGAGCTGCAGATTGAAAAGGAAAGGTATTTTTTAATAACATTGAAATACAATATTTGCTATAGCCCCCCCCCCCCTACGAAAATGGAGTTACCCTTTAAGTGTTTGGGGTCAATTTAGGAAGTTAGGTTATTCTCCAACACTGGAAGGCGACTGAGCCTCCTACGCTACGGGAATGGATAGCCCAAATGTGAGCCGCCCTAAGATTAGAGAAGTATATATTTCAACACAGGGGCCACCAGGTAAATTTGATCTGATGTGGGCTCCATGGTTGAATACCCCAGGATTATCTCCGGTAGATTTAGTGTTGGATAGATTGCTTCTTTAACCCACGTTACTGGGTTGAGAGAGGACCATCCCCTTGCATAGCAATGGATATCTGTCCAAGATTTGAATAGGTGGAAGGTGGCGAGACCTGTCTTGCATTATACTGCTGTATGTAAGGAACATTTTTTCTTATTTTTATTTTTTTTTTATGTTGGAACCTGTATTTCTTTATGTAAGTTTATTATTTTTTATGTTAATAAAATCCTTTTTTTTTTTCTTAGTAAGAAGTTAAGTTACGTTTAACCACTTCAATACCAGACATTTTTCACTCCCTTCCTGCCCAGGCCAATTTTCAGCGCTGTAACATTTTGAATGACAATTGCGTGGTCATGCAACACTGTATCCATATGATATTTCTTTCTTTTGGTGGTATTTGATCACCTCTGTTGTTTTTATTTTTTGAGCTATAAACAAAAAAAGAGCAACACTTTTGAAAAAAACACAATATTTTTTACTTTTTGCTCTAATAAATAAATAAATATAATAAAAAAAAAAAAAAGAAACAAATTTCTTCCTCAGTTTAGGCCGAGATGTATTCTTCTACATATTTTTGTTAAAAAAAAAATTGCAATAAGCGTATATTGATTGGTTTGCGCAAAAGTTATAGCGCCTACAAAATAGGGGATAGATTTATGGCATTTTTATTATTTTTTCTTTTTTACTAGTAATGGCGGCGATCTGCAATTTTTGTCAGGACTCTGATATTGCGGTGGACAGATCAGAGATTTTTGACACTATTTTGGGACCATTGACAATTATACAGCTTTCAGTGCTATAAATATGCACTGATTACTGTATAAATGACACTGGCAGGGAAGGGGTTAACACTAGGGGGCGATCAAGGGGTTAAATGTGTTACCTAGGGGGGTGAGCCTAACTGTGGGGGGAGGGGACTGACTGGGGGAGGTGACCGATCGGTGCTCCTATATACAAGGAACACACAATCTGTCTCCTCTCCCCTGACAGGACCTGGATCTGTGTGTTTAGACACACAGATCCAGGTCCCTGCTCTGTGACAAGCAGACATCGAGGCTGCCAGGCACGTGCATTGGCTCCCGAGTGACACGTGGGAGGCGCGCTCCCCCTAGACGGCCGGGAAGCCGAGGACGTCATATGACGGCCGCCCGGGATGGCAGAGCCATCTTGCAGCCATCATATTACTATACGTGGGATGGGAAGTGGTTAAAGGGTTTGGCTGAAGGGAGAGCTACATGTCAGGTTCCATTTTAGGTTGCAGGTACAGGGGGAGCTCTACATGTTAGGATCAGCAAAAGGGGAATTAGGAATCAGGGCACATGAGGGAAACATACAAGTTCTTTTTTCATACCTCCCTTGCTGAGAACAATGTCCTTGGTGCTGAAAACAGTCTGCTCTCCCCTAACCATCACTTCATCATACACTATATTACCAAAAGTATTGGGACGCCTGCCTTTACACGCACATGAACTTTAATGGCATCCAGTCCAGGCATTTCAGTCTTAGTCCGTAGGGTTCAATATTGAGTTGGCCCTCCCTTTGCAGCTATAACAGCTTCAACTCTTCTGGGAAGGCTGTCCACAAGGTTTAGGAGTGTGTCTATGGGAATGTTTGACCATTCTTCCAGAAGTGCATTTGTGAGGTCAGGCACTGATGTTGGACGAGAAGACCTGGCTAGCAGTCTCCACTCTAATTCATCACAAAGGTGTTCTATTGGGTTGAGGTTAGGACTCTGTGCAGGCCAGTCAAGTTCCTCCACCACAAAATTGTTCATCCATGTCTTTATGGACCTTGCTTTGTGCACTGGTGCACAGTCATGTTGGAACAGGAAGGGGCCATCTCCAAACTGTTCCCACAAAGTTGGGAGCATGAAATTGTCCAAAATGTCTTGATATGCTGACACCTTAAGAGTTCCCTTCACTGGAATGAAGGGGCCAAGCCCAACCCCTGAAAAACAACCCCACACCATAATCCCCCTCCCCCCCTCCACCAAATAATTTGGACCAGTGCACAAAGCAAGGTCCATAAAGACATGGATGAGTGAGTTTGGGGTGGAGGAACTTGACTGGCCTGCACAGAGTCCTCACCTCAACCCGATAGAACACCTTTGGGATGAATTAGAGCGGAGACTGTGAGCCAGACCTTCTCGTCCAACATCAGTGCCTGACCTCACAAATGCGCTTCTGGAAGAATGGTCAAACATCCTCATAGACACACTCCTAAACCTTATGGACAGCCTTCCCAGAAGAGTTGAAGCTGTTATAGCTGTAAAGGGTGGGACAACTCAATATTGAATCCTACAGACTAAGACTGGGATGCCATTAAAGTTCATGTGTGTAAAGGCAGGTGTCCCAATACTTTTGGTAATAATGTGTATAGCATTGCATGTACTGCAATGATTATCCTTTTGGGTCCATTAGCATCAGAATGAACAGGCAATGGGGTTGATTTACTAAAGGCAAAAACACTTTGCATTACAAGTGCACTTGAAAGTGCAGTGGCTGTAGATCTGAGAGGGACAGCAAAGAAAATTAAAAACAGCATTTTAGCTCGCACATGATTGGATGATAAAAAACAGCAGAGCTTCCCCTCATTTCAGATCTTCCTCTCAGATCTACAGCGACTGCACTTCCAAGTGCACTTATAGTGTAAAGTGGATTTGCCTTTAGTAAATAACCCCCAATACGTCTATCTGTAACATCAGAGCTCCGTGAATCAAGGCAGAGTAGTAAGATAACTTCATAGCAACAAATGCGGTTTTAGATAATACTCAGCCAGGAAATTCACGCTTTGTATGTGTACTAAGAAACCTCAAAGTGAGATATTTTGGGAACACAGAGGCTGACTCGCTCTGCTTGTATGATCAGATGGTGCTCTTCATTAAATCTCATTTTAAATGTAGATGAATGATAGAAAAATCAATACACTAAAGGCTGTATTTTTTTTACCTACAGAGGGAGGGGGTTAAAATGTGAAAAAATAAAAAAATTTAAAAAACATTAAAAAGCTGCCAATGCATCTAATCTCTACCATATAAATGTATAAATCATTGGCATTGTTTTTCTTATTAAAAAAAAAAAAAAATCGCCACTTGTGTGGTCAGCCTCAATTGCTATGGGGGGCACCATGGGCCCACACCATTTCCCAGCATCCTATTTGCACCGTATTCAGAATCAGGAAACGTATTTTTACAGTCATGTTTTATCCAGTCAGGGTAATAGAAGTGCATTTAAGGTAATTACATGATCTCCTGGATGTACCAAAAGGGTGTGTGGTGACACAGTTCCCACGGTCTGAACCGAGTGCCCAAAGTGGGTGAGATGGCGACAGCACCAACCCTTCCAGTGTAGGGAAGAAGAGTGTGGTACAGGGTAATGCGGACTTCAGATAAGATGTATAAACCATGTGGGGGTGTGGGGGGGGGAGGTTGTCCCTCATGTCCTTGAAAAAGGAACTGGCGTCACACAGTCTATTACAGAAACATTGTTACAGAACCACCAATAGTACAAAGTCAAGCTTTAAAGATGGTTATTGCACCCGCCTGCAGACCTGGACAATCAACAGGTCTTTGAGGGTGACAGAGCATGCAAAAATTTAAAGGGAACACATGAGGACAGAAATATGGGGCCGCCATTGTTAAATGAGTTTTTAAAGGTGCAGGCACTTATCCTGACACCAATACTGTAACATGTGGTCCATAAAATTAAAAAAAAAAAGTTGCTACAACCCTGAAATATAAGAAAATCTTCCAGAGCCGTCGGGTGCAGGATGAGCAGTCACACAGCTGCCGGCACAATTAATAGAAGAAGATGATCCGCAACTCCACACATGCTCTTAAATATCTTCAAATTTATCAATACTCCATAAATGACTCTTGTGGTACAGCTGAGATTAAGCAAGGATGTGGTACACTTGTTCACATGCCAATTTCATACCGGTTCCAGTTAAATGACTCACTCATAGGGATAAGTGAAATTGAAAGTTTAATGTCCCTGAAATTTTGGCACAAAATTGGAAGAATTCAGTGGAATTTCGCCACATTGGAGTCAATTAAGAAGGGGAAATTAAAGCGGAGGTCCGCCCACTGCTGCAAAAGCTAAAAGCCAGCAGCTGCACATACTTATAATTTTTAATAATAGGACACTTACCTGTCCTGGAGTCCAGCGATGTCAGCACCGCAGCGATGTCAGCCGCCTTCATTGCGAGTAAGGGAACCCGGCAGTGAAGCCTTAGGGCTTCACGCCAGGAACCCTACTGCGCATGTGCGAAGCTCCACCCCTCTCTCCTGCTGGCTCGGCGGTCAGGGAAGGAGGAGGGAGCCCGGGCGGTGACGTTAATACCCGCTGCTGAGGCTCCTGGAAGTGGGAACAGGATACTTGTATTAGACAGGTATCCTGTCCCCCCTCCCCCCCTCCCAGAAAGGGGGGGAGGAGTACAACGAGAGGAAGTTCCACTTTTTGGTGGAGCTCCGCTTTAAGGTGGCTTTTTGGTAGTTTTAAAGCAGAACTAAACTCTCTCAATCAACAGTAACTATTTTTAATAGTGTAATCAAGCCTTTTTACTAGTGATTTAAATCATGATTTAAATCAAATCCACCCTGCTAAATCTAAAAGCAGAAATGTAATATATTGCAGCTTACCAATCTTTAAATGTGATGGCTGTATTCATTTTCTTTTTTTCTTTTTTTGGGTTTTTTTCCCTTTATTTTCACTTGGTGACAGGGCCATCTTAACCACCTCAATACTGGGCACTTTCGCCCCCTCCCTTCCCAGACCAATATTCAGCTTTCAGTGCTCTCGCACTGTTAATGACAATTACTCAGTCATGCTATGCTGTACCCAAATGAAATTTTTATCATTTTGTTCGCACAAATAGAGCTTTCTTTTGGTGGTATTTATTCACGACTCCGTTTTTTATTTTTTGTGATATAAGCGCAAAAAGAGCGGAAATTTGGAAAAAAAACAATATTTTCTTCTTTCAGTTTTAAAAGAAATCCAATAAAATCGAATTTTGTCATAAATTTAAGCCAAAATGTATTCTGATACATGTTTTTGGTAAAAAAATTTCCGTTAAGTGTATAATAATTGGTTTGTGTGATCATGGACAGTTGTACGCAAATGATCACCGGGACAGATGTGCGCAGATGATCATGGACAGATGTGTGCAGATAATCATTGGGCATGTGATTTTAGTGGGACATATGTGGGGGACAGCTGTTTTTATTATTTGGGGACATGTGTTTTGGGGATATGTGTTTTAGGGACATTGTGTGGGGACATGTGTGTTTTACATTGTGTGGGGACATGTGTGGTGACACTAGGTTGGTGATCAGTGCGTAAAAGCTGTAAAAAACAGCTCATACTCACTGATCACCAGCTGGCTGCAGCGATCCCCTCTCCTCCCCTCACCGACAATTTCCGTGTGAGGAGAGGAGAGCTGATCGCCTAGCAACCGGCTGTGATTGGACACAGCTGTCATGTGATCAGGAGGGCCAATCACAGAGCCCTCCTGCCGATCGGAGATGGGCCATGAGCGGGTGACACGAGCTCATCGGGATCGCGCCGCTGCGCGGGCACGTGCGCGATCCCGCTCCTTCTGAGTGGACATTCTTGAACGTCCACTCAGAGGGAGAGAACACCCACCCATCCGTTTATGTACATTGGCCGGGTGGGAAGTAGTTAATATCATGGGCAAAGTAATGCTCTAGGGCCCCTACAAGTCTTCCCCAATTTATTTTGTAAAGAACTCTGTGCTGTGATTGGACACAGCCGATCAGCAGGTTTCTGCCAAAACCATCAACGGGTTGGCAGGGGTCATGCGTGCGCACCCCAAAAACCCAGAAGACAGGTAGCACCGTTATGTTGTCTGGCCTGCCTGTGCCACCCACCCGCCATAAAACTCCTGCGAGTGGGTGGCAAGTGGTTAAGGTATATTCACACCAGATGCGGTGGGTGGCTACTCCAGCAGTCTCACCACGTGACAAGGCAAAATGCTTTGTTTCTGGTATGTTCAGTTCACACCACTGAGTTGCAGTGCTGCACACTGAATGAAAAAAAGAAAAAAAAAAAAGTACTGCATGCAGTGCTTTTTTCCAGCACAACACAGTGCGAGACAATCTACCACCTTGTACCGCACAGCGGCCAATTGAACTCTATAACTTGTCAGTGTGATATTTCAAAAAAGTTTGTTGAAAAAAAAAAATCCCCGTGTTGTAACGCAGCAGCTGGGGTGAATAAACCATTAGCTGACAAGGCAGCACCTGGGGGGGGGGGGCACACATGCTGCAGGGACGATGCTTTGCTTTGTGACCGCGGCAAGAAATATATCCCCAGTTGCATTTGGCGGGCTCTACTGCTCATCAAAACACAACCCATTCAAATAAAATGGCCCGACCTTCAACTTTCCCACAACCGCGTGCAATGCATGTGGTTGTGGTGGGGGTGATGCAGCATTTAAGGGTTTAAAACTTGTGGTAAGGAAGTGACATATCGCCTCCTCACCGTCTGTCAAACCCATGTGGGGATTGCTTTTCAGAGAATTGTCGATCTTTTGCAACCAGAGACTCACAGCAGCAGAGGCCAGAGAGGGACATATGCAATTGTCAAGGTTGGGGGGGGGTTTGGACAGTGGACTCACTCACCAATTTTGCGTCTAGTGTTTGTGCGTGTCCTCCAATTTGTTGCCCCCTGCACACACACCTTTTGAACTTCTAGCACAGCCCTGTGTGTGTCCATATCAGTGGGTGGAGTATGGGTGGGTCTGCTGGCGCTGGCACAGCAGGGATTGGCTAGATCACAAAGAGGCGGGGCAAAAACGATATCTCTCAATATGTCACTTACAGGATTTGTGTGAGTGAGATATTGAGTAACGGGATCGCATAGCTCCCAACTGTCCCTGGTTTGGAGGGACTGTCCCTGATTTGGAGCAATGTCCCTCTGTCCCTCTTTACCCCTCATTTATCCCTCATTTTGGTCTGATCCATATAGTTGTATATAAAATGCACTTTTTATCTTTCAAAAAGTGTTTCCCAGCACTAAACCTTTCATCCAAATTCTAAATTGCTGCATTTTTCAATTTTAAAAGCCAATATAAAGAAATAATTGTGGTTAAAATAAAAGCACTTGTGGATTTAATTTACTTTTTTTGTTGGTTATTTCCCCTTTAAGGGGTCGTGGCAGGGGGCGTGTCCTATGCCTACATACGTTTTCTAGTAGGTGTCCCTCATTCCCATCTCAAAATGTTGGGAGGTATGGGATCGGTACAGACAGCACAGTGCACTGTACACCTACTCCCAGCCACGGACTACCAGTGTTCTGTCAAAAGAGCCAACTCGTCAAAATCTCCAATCATGTCACTTCCGGTGACTCTTCAGCAGCTGTAATTGGAGATTTCCACGAGTTACCTGTTTTCACCGGCAACGTATACACTACGGTACACAACGAGTTGGCTGTTTTGACTGAACAACGGGTGAGGAGGAAAAAAGTTGTCGCTGCCTTGGAGGCGGACATTTTGTTGGTTATAAGTGGCTGGGACTAACAAAGTTTACTCATTATAGCGTGTATCGTAGTGTATACCCTGCCGGTGTTTTGTGAAAACAGGTAACTCGTCCAAATCTTCGATTACTGCTGCGGGAGAGTCACCAGAAGTGACGTGATTGGAGATTTTGGCGAGTTGGCTCTTTTGACAAAACACCGGCTGGAAGTTCTGGCATTCGGCAACGGTGAGAGACTCAGGTGACAGCTTGGAGATGGCAGGCAGAGGTTGCCGCCGGACCGGTGCCCACTCAGCCCGAGCCCCGCTACTAACAAAGCAAAAGTTACTTGTGTGCAGTGCAGTTACCATGCCACCTGATCTAAGCATTGCCGCATCTCCCTAGATCGGAACCGGCCCTGATGGGGCCCCACGTGCACCTGGGGCCCATGAGCAGTGCCCAGAGGTGCCCGCTCAATAAGACGGTCCTGCCTGGTGATCCAGCCAAAAACAAACATTGTCCTATGGTTCCTCCACTCTATGTAGGAGCAATGACTAGGACTGTCACTTGATTAACAAATTAAAGCTGAACTCCAGCTAACATTTTAAGCAGTTACAACAGTTTTTCATTTTATTCCTTTTCGGGAAAAAAAGCCTCTTGCACACCGACACCTAAAAGCGCCATGTTTTTTAGGCATTTAAGCATTTTGTGTACTGATCTAAATGTAGCCCATTGCTTTTAATGGCCCTGTACACACAGGCATGTACAGTAAAACGTGTGCTGCATACAGATCAGTATTCTTACACACACGCCACACTCCCTTGATCATACTTCCCAACATTTTGAGATGGGAATGAGAGACACCTATGAGCAAAAGTATGCAGACATAGGACACACCCCTTGCCACGCCCCCTTAAAGGAGAATTTTTAAAAAAAACAAGATTGGTTAAACCCACAAGTGCTTTTTTTACCACTACTATTCCTTTATATTGGCTTTTGGAATTTACAAATGCAGCAATTTAGGAAATCAGATGAAAGATTTAGTGCTGGAAAACACTTTTCATAGATAAAAAGTGCATTCTATATACAACTATATAGATCAGAAAAAAATGAGGGACAAATGAGGAGGAAAGAGGGACAGAGGGACATTGCTCCAAATCAGGGACAGTTGGGAGCTATGCCTTTGATTAAAATAAAGCTAGAAGAATGTTTACATGTGTGTATGCCTACATGTAAAAATGCACAAGTGCCTATCCTTATGTTTTTCTGCCAGGAATATCTGATTTTCATACATCAGTACTGTGCGCAAGTACCCAAAGATTTTACATACATTAATAAAAAACATTTTAACCGCCCCGTGAGTGTTAAATGGTTTGTCTCAACCCTCCAACTGCCATTTTTGCTGGGCAGCTTCGTCTGTTAAAGGAAGCTGAACAATAACAGACTAAACATACATGGGTCAAATTCCGAACGCATTTCCTTTCAAAAATCAGAAATTTCGTGCATTTTGTGATCCGACGGTGCCTCCATTGATTTCGAAATTTGACCAACCAAGCCTTCAATTTCACCTCATGTTGCTACAGAAAAGAATTTTTGTGGCCGGGAATCTTCTTTTCTTTCTAGGTCACAGCTCATGCACATTTTTTTTTTCGATTATATTTCTCGCATGATTTTCCCATCATTGATTAGAAATTTATTGGGTTTTTCCAAAAATTTCCAAAATGCCTGATTAAATTCGATGGCCGCACGAAAATTGCCCGTTGCTGCAGACCACTAATGGTGTAAAATTCGAAAGAAAATTTTTGTTATGACTTCCCCAAGAAATTATTTCTGAATTCAACCCATGTATGGCCTGCTTTACTTAACAGATCATCAGATGAAAATTAAGAAAAAAAAAAAAAACTTAAAGAAATCCAATGCAACCACCACATGTTAGGACTGGTAAGATGAATTATAATACATGTTTGCTTTTAAATTTAAAAACGCTTTACGTTCCCTCAGTCAAGTCTCCCTTCTAGCAGCTAACAAGTGCATCATCCAAACCCGCCAATGCAAAGTTAGCTTTCATTCGCACCCTGTCCTTCAAACGTAACACTGTTATGCCGCGTACACACGATCGGACTTTACGACAGACTTGGTCCGGCGTACTGGATTTCGTCGGACAATTCGATCGTGTGTGGGCTCCAGTGGACTTTGTTTTCTCAAAAGTTTGACGGACTTAGATTTGAAACATGTTTCAAATCTATCCGACGGACTCGAGTCCGGTCGAAAAGTCCGCTCGTCTATATGCTAGTCCGACGGACAAAAACCGACGTTAGGGCAGCTATTGGCTACTGGCTATGAACTTCCTTGTTTTAGTCCGGTCGTACGTCATCATGTACGAATCCGTCGGACTTTGGTTGATCGTGTGTAGGCAAGTTCGTTCATCCGGAAAGTCCGTCGTAAAGTCCGTCGAAAAGTCCGCCGGGCAAAGTATGCCGTAAAGTCCGCTCGTGTGTACGCGGCATAAGACCCTATACAACTTTTGTTGTCTAATTTCCTTTAGATTTACCAAAACCATGTTGTGCAAGGACCTGCCTGATTGCATACAAATTGAAACTATTATGCCCCGTACACACGATGGGATTTTCCGACAACAAATGTTGGATGTGAGCTTGTTGGCGGAAAGTCCGACCGTGTGTACGCTCCATCGGAATGTCCGCCAACAAATGTTTGTTGTCGGACTTTCCGATCAAGTACGAGCCAGAATCGTTCGGTCTTGTAAAACTGGCACTCGGAATGGAGATATCACGTACGTCTTGTACGTCACTACGTTCGTAATTGTTGGCCAACATTTGTGTGACAGTGTGTATGCAAGACAAGTTGGAGTGAACATCCTTCGAACAAAAATCCACGGTTTTGTTGTCGGAAAGTCCGATCCTGTGTAGGGAGCATTAGGCTGCTTTCACACTGAGGCGCTTTACAGGCGCTATAGTGCTAAAAATAGCGCCAGCATAGCGCCTGTAAAGACCCTCTCTTGTAACTCCAGTGTGAGAGCCCGAGTGCTTCCACACTGGAGCGGTGCGCTGACAGGACACCAAAAAAAGTTCTGCAAGCTGCATCTTTGCATCGCGGTAGGAGCGGTGTATACACTGCTCCTAAAGCGCCCCTGCCAATTGAAATCAATGGGCATCGCCGCCCAACTGACGGCATAGCGCCGCTGCAGTGGCGTTTTGCGGGAACTGTTTTAACCCTTTTTTGTCCGCTAGCGGGGGTTAAAAGCACCCTGCTAGCGGCCGAAAATCTCCGCAAAAACGACGGTAAAGCGCCGCTAAAAATAGCGGCGCTTTACTGCCGACCCCCCAAATGCCCCAGTGTGAAAGTAGCCTTAAGGTTTGACCTCATATATTATAATATTTTGGTAAATCTGAAGGAAAAATTTACAGAAAATTGTATACAGTAAAACCTTGGATTGCGAGCATAATTCGTTCCAGAAACATGCTTGTAATCCAAAGCATTTGTATATCAAAGCGAATTTCCCCATAAGAAATAATGGAAACTCAAATGATTCGTTCCACAACCATTTATACATAGGTCCTTCAGTTTATATAGTCCATATAAAAAGATTATAGCAATGTGACCAGGTTGTATAACCATAAAATGTCCATCCGCATATGGAAGCCTCCACAAGAGGATTAGAAGCAAAATCCAGCAGAAGCTCCAGAGTATAAAAGAGAAGAGAGATGTTGCTAAATGTTGTAACTTCATTAAATGTAACCATATTGCTACACTTAGAGGCGCCTCTCTTCTCTTTTATACGTATGATGAGTATATCAAGACATCGCTTGTATATCAAGTCAAAATTTATTTAAAAAATTTGCTTGTCTTGCAAAATGCTCTCAAACCAAGGTTTTAGGTTTTGGTTGTAGTGTGTATCCAGCTTTAATTCTTCCTCCGGTTATACACAAGTCTTGGCAAGATGTAAATAGTAATAATTTGTTTGCACTTGCTAAAAGTTTTTCAAAAGTTTTAAATACAGTTAAAAGCTGCAAAAATTCTCTTAATTACTAACTTGTAATATAGCCATGCTACAAAAGCATGTTGGAAATGGACATGCAAAAGAAGACAAAAAAATATATGAACTCATTTGTATATGTTTAAAAAAAATGAGGTTTGCAAGAATCAGTAGATTTATAGAACGCCTTTACTTACCAAGCTAGGTCTTCTCCAAGTCAGACACCTTTGTGGTTTGTACAGGTGACCGGCGCTGGTCGATGCAGCAGAAGCATCTGGCCTGTTCGGTGGAGATCTGTGGGCATGTTGTTGGCCGGTCACAGTTAATATCCTCCCTGTGTGAGAGGCAGCAGATGACAGCAGTGTGTGGAGAGATGCTGGTTACAACTTGCAAGCAGTCTGAATGCATTCAGCTTGTCCCACCCCACGCAAGACACAGCATAGTGCTCCCTCCCAGATTAACTCATCAATCGCCCCATGTACAGCACTTCGCCTAATTCCAAGCCCATCAGTGAGCGAGATCATCGCCTCCAAAAACCAACACAGCCCGGCTCTTCCGTACTTCTAAAATAAGCAAGAATTGTCACCATGACGTCCAAATGTGTGAAAATAAGAGGAAATGATGGATACATAAAGCTGATCTAAACTCAAAAAGCAAAACTGTAAAATATTGCAGTTTACCAATTCTTAGATGTGATGTCGTTTTTCCAGCAACCCTGTTGTTTTTCAGCTTCCTTTTATAAACAACCTGCAAAAGTGGCAGTTAGAGGGTTGAGCAGACCATTTAACCCTGACAGGGATGCTTACAATGATCAGCTTTTATTCATTTATCCCAAAAAGAAAGCAACTGTTAAAGTGGTTGTAAACCTAGTTACTCCACATGTACCTACAGGTAAGCCTATAATAAGGCTTACCGATAGGTACTGTAAATGTCTCCTAAACTTGCACCGACGTCATGGGCACATGCGCACTGAAGAAACAGCCCGCTCGTGCCATTTCTTCATCAGCCGTGACCGACGGGCGTGAAATAACTCCGAGAGAGATGTCGCCGGTCACAGCGGTGTGCGGGGACGCTGTAACAGCTTCGATCTAGGGTAAGTATTTCATGATGAGCTAGTATGCGATGCATACTAGCTCATTATGCCTTTGTCTTACAGGGTTTGTTTTTTTTAGTTGTTTTTTTTTCGGGTTTACAACCACTTTAGGCTGCAAATGCTTATTAAGTGTTGGCTTTCAGGTATTATTTATATAATTTATTGGCAGGTGTGGTAGCTCCATTAGTTTTTTTTTTTTACTTTATTTTCACCTGGTGATCCTGCTAGTCAGCCTTTTGTTTTTCAACTTCCTTTACCAAACAACCTACAAAAGTGTCAGTTATGCCGTGTACACAAGTCCGGACTTTTTGACCGAACTGGTCCGACGCAACAAATCCGTCGGACCATTCAATCATGTGTGGGCTTCATCAGACCTTTGCTGTAGAAAAATCAGACGGACTTTAGAAATAGAACATGTTTCAAATCTTTCCGACGGACTCGAGTCGGATTGAAAAATCCGTTCGTCTGTATGCTAGTCCGACGGACAAAAAACTTTGTTGGGGCAGCTATTGGCTACTGGCTATGAACTTCCTTATTCTAGTCCGGTCGTACCTCATCACGTTCGAATCAGTCAGACTTTGGTGTGATCATGTGTAGGCAAGTCTGATTCGTTGGAACTCCGTCGGAACTCCGAAGTAAAGTCCTCGGAGTTCAGTCCGTCGAAACCGTTCCCGAGTGTTTCCGAGTTCAGTCAAGCTGTCCCCGAGTATTTCTGAGGCTCTCCAGCGCCCCCCCCCCACCTCTGGCCACATGCGGTATTGCATACAAGCATTCTCTGGAACGGATTATGCTCATAATTCAAGGTTCCACTGTACAATGCAGGACCAGCAGCCACATCCTATTCTGATAACATGGCTGCTAGTTCTGTATTGTTCATGATGACCTAGGAGTGCCAGTTCATATTCTAGCACTGGATATTGGAGAAACAGACTGATGGCTGTCGCATGACCATAACGTAAGGCATTACTTTGTTTTAGATCATCCCCTAGAACAATAGTCTCCAAACTGCGGCCCAGGGGCCAGATGCAGCCCTCTGCTTGCTTTTATGTGGCCCTTGGGGTGCTATTTTATTCACTGACAACAACGAAGGGCACAATGCCTACCAGTGACATCGACGATGGAGCACAGTTCCTCCCAAGGACACCAACAATGGGGCCCAATGACACCAATGATGGGGCACAATTCCTCCCAATAGCACCAACGTTGAGCCACAATTCCTCCCAATAGCACCAATGATGGGGCACAATTCCTCCCAATAGCACCAACGATGGGGCACAATTCCTCCCAAGGACACCAACAATGGGGCCCAATGACACCAATGATGCGGCACAATTCCTCCCGATAGCACCAACGTTGAGCCACAATTCCTCCCAATAGCATCTACGATGGGGCACAATTCCTCCCAAGGACACCAACAATGGTGCCCAATAACACCAATGATGGGGCACAATTCCTCCTAAGGACACCATCAATGGGGCCCAATGACACCAATGATGGGGCACAATTCCTCCCAAAAGCACCAACGATGAGCCACAAGTCCTCCCAATAGCACCAACGATGGGGCACAATTCCTTCCAATAGCACCAATGATAGGGCACAATTCCTCCCAAGGACACCAACAATGGGGCCCAATAACTCCAATGATGGGGCACAATTCCTCCCAATAGCACCAACGATAGGGCACAATTCCTCCCAAGGACACCAACAATGGGGCCCAATAACTCCAATGATGGGGCACAATTCCTCCCAAGGACACTAACAATGGGGCCCAATGACACCAATGATGGGGCACAATTCCTCCCAGTAGCACCAACGATGAGCCACAATTCCTCCCAATAGCACCAACGATGGGGTACAGTTCTTCCCAATAACATCACTGATGGGAGATTGTTTATTCCCATTGATACTGGGACATTTTGTACTCCCAATGGCCACAGTCTGGCCCCCCTAAAGTTTGAAGCACAGTAAATTGGTCCTTTGTTTAGAAAGTTTGGAGAGCCCTGCCCTAGAAAAATAGATAATCAGTGTGTGTGCGTGTGTGTCTGTGGAGGGGGGGGGGGGGGGGGTAGTTTTAATAATAATGTTATCATTGCCTGGAATTAGGCTTTGTTGGTACACTTCAAAACATTTTACTTAAACTGACTTAGGCCTCATATACACTGGGCATTTAGCTCCAGTGCATGAGACTTCATTATTTAAATGAAAGCACAGATACACCTTCCAGTCCTGGCTTATGAAAGGCAGGAAGGTGCGCCAAGTGGTACGAACATTTAGGGCAGTATAGGGCAGGGCGAATACTCAGAGCATAGGCCACTTGAATCCTAGGCATTCATCCCTGGACGCATATGTTGGTACCAAACTGCAGCAGCTTACAGCCTGTCAAAGTTTTATAGGCTGCCGCCAGCAGGGTTGGAGTTTTCTTGCTAAACAGCTGAAATTTCTATGCAGGCATTCAATTCCCAGATAGCAAGCAATTGTGCTGCAAGTTTGAAAATGACTTGCTAAGCTATTACTAGACTTGCCAGGCTTCACAAGTTTGTTGCACAATTGCAACAAGTCCACATTGCATGACTCCAGATATACTTTTTTGCAAACATTCTGCGAGTCTGCTGCAAGTTCTGGGTCAGTTATGTTGTGCAATAGTCATCCCACCACAGGGGGTCACTGTGGATGAATTTTCATGCTCGCAGACTTGCACAACTCTTGCTGTAGACTCACCACTGCAACTTTGCTAGATACTTGCCACGCAAATTTGCTACAAATTGGAAAAGTGTCAACTAGAACTTGTGCTTCAAGTGCTCTGCAAGTGTACAACTTGCCAGTGAAAATGTGCAGCAAGTTAACAGACTTAAAATTCAAGACTGCCACAAATGTATAGCAAGTTATCCTTGCTATCTGGATTACAACCACCAGCATGACATGCAGACTTAAGCCTTATTATTGCCATTATCCTTACCAGCCCTGAACTTGAGCCCACACAAGCACTGAGCCCTTATATAAAAGAAAATACACAGTCCCAATTAGCATTTACAAAGTCTGCCAACTCTGCAGTAGATTAAAGCTTGGATTATAGCCTGAGTAAAAACTATAGCACTACTTCCGGACTGGAAAGAGGCATTCTCTTTTTTGTTTATTACAAGGAGCTGAATTGCACTATGACAGCCATTCTCTACAAGGGTTCAGTGGAATCCTAGGGTGCTTCTAGCCTTGCTAGGGGTTCCTTGAGTGGTGGCTTATTGACCTCCGATCTGATGGTGTCTGCACACTTCCAGGGTCAATGCCACTTGGCAGAGCCAGTGGCATGAAACCATAGATTTAAGCTTTGTGTAACGGTGGCATTCTGACCACGCCTGTAAGGGTTGCATTCTTCCTACTGACCACAGATGTAAGAAGCATTTTTCCCCACTGACCACCAATGTAAGGGGCACTTTTCCCACTGACCCCAAATAATTTGGTTTTAGCAGGGGCTCCCCAAGACTTGAAAATTACTTTAGGGATTCCTGTAGGGTAAAAAATTGATAAAGGCTGTATGATATACTATAGATTTACAATAACGGGGCTCTTTAACCACTTGCTGACCGGCTCACGCTGATATACGTTGGCAGAATGGCTCTGCTGGTTGAAACCCCGTATAGGTACACTTTACCCTTTAAGAGCCACCAGAGGGCGCACGCGTGCCGCCGGAGGTGCACAAGAGCACCCGTTGCGCGGCGGGGGACCCATTGCACGAAGCCAGCGGCGATCACGGGCACGAGAGCCAACACAGGCATTTGTGTGTGTAAACACACAAATCCCTGTTCTGTCAGGGGAGAGGAGACATATCGTGTGTTCCTACTAAGTAGGAACAGCGATATGTTTCCTCCCCCAGTCAGTCACATCCCATACAGTTAGAAACACTAACTAGGGAACACATTTAACCCCTTGATCACCCCCTAGTGTTAACACCTTCCCTGCCAGTGACATTTACACAGTAATCAGTGCTTTTTATAGCACTGATCGCTCTATAAATGTCAATGGTTCCAAAAATGTGTCAAAAGTGTCCACCGCAAAATGTCTCAGTACTGCTAAAGATCGCAGATCACCGCCATTACTAGTAAAAAATAATAATAAAAATGCCATAAATCTTTCCCATAGTGTGTAAACGCTATAACTTTTGCGAAAACCAATCAATATATGCTTATTGCGATTTTTTTTTACCAAAAAATATGTAGAAGAATATATATTGGCCTAAACTGATGAAGAAATTTGTTTTTTAAAAACATTTTGGGGGATATTTATTATAGCAAAAAGTAAAAAATATTTTTTTTTTAAATTGTCGGTCTTTTTTTGTATATAGCGCAAAAAATAAAAACCGCAGAGGTGATCAAATACCACCAAAAGAAAGCTCTATTTGTGGGGAAAAAAAACGCAAATTTTGTTTGGGTAGAGCATTGCATGACCGCGCAATTGTCAGTTAAAGCAACACAGTGCCAAATTGTAAAGTGCTCTGGTCAGGAAGGGGGTAAAATCATCTGCGGCTGAAGAGGTTAAAGGAAGCGGTCATTCCTTGACCCATTCAGTTTATTGAAAAGGTTCAACTTCCCTGCCATCCAGGACTTGTTTTAAAAGGTGCAGGCTATGGATCTTTTGCTTCTTGTTCAAGGAAAAACATGAAGAAAAAATGAGCAAAACTCTTGTCAGCGGTACAGTAAAAGAAGGCCCCCCAGACACAATAGTCCACACAAAGGGTCAGAGCTAGCTTATCTTCAATCTTGACAATGCGGATGCATAAATACGTAGCCACCAATGACAGCCTCAACGTCACACACTGAAATGGACTTGGAGAAAGCGCACCAGCCTAGTACATTACTATAGGACTCTTTAATAAATAAAACAAAAATAAATGGCAATATACTCACAAAGGCACACAATAAATAGCATGCAAGGCTTCCCAACAGGCCACCGGGACCTAGGGTTGCCACATCATCCCTTTAATCCAGGTCCTGGATTAAAGGGATGATGTGGCAACCTTACCGGGACCGTGTCCAACCATCAAGGGCAGCCAAAGCATTTCAAGGGCGATACCCTCTTCCTCAGAACTTAAGGAAGCTCTGAGGAAGAGGGTATCTCGCTGCCCCCCTGGTGGTTGGACACACTTTCGGTGGCTTGTAGGGAAGTGTTTCATGCTATTTATTTGTGTGAGTATATTTATACACTTTGTGAGTATATTGGCATTTATTTTCATTTCATTTATTAAAGAACTAGGCTGTTGCACTTTCTTCCTATGTTTGTATTTAAGGAAAAACATGGCATAATTGGGAAACATGGACAGATCCTCTGCAACACAGGACTGCAAGCAAGTTTAAGAGACTCAAGGAATTTCAACTATTAAATAAATTTTAAAAATACAACTCTTCATCTTGTGTTTATGCCACTCCAACAAGAGATGATGAAAAGAATGCATGCAGCGCTCAGGCATCTGTGACAGATTACTATGAAATTACTGTGGAGCAAAGTTACTGATTTAGATTAGAATATCAGCTCTGAGTAGGATCCTTTTAATAAACATCTCCAATCAAACAGCTAAATGCACACACATACACTGTTGAAAACCGCGGCTTTTCTAAGTGGGAAAATGCTGGTATGCAGTATCAGCACCCTCTGGCAGGCACAGGTCCTGGCTGGGGGGGGGGGCTGGCAGTGCGTCAGTGGTGATGTTTGACCCCAGTTAAGCTGTGCCCCTTCCTCAAGTCAACTGGGAGTTACTGTGACAACAGCACAGCTGATCGTTGCTGCTGGAGCATTAATTGTTGGGTATATATTGATACTGCTAGGTGATTGGCTGTTTCTGCTGGGGGATTTGTGAATGGAGACAAAAAGAGAAGTGTTGGTGCTGTGAAGTGGGTAGAGGTCAGTAATAAGGGTGACCGGGAATTGGTGGGGGGTGGGAGTATTTGCAGGTATTCTCTGAAAAAAATTGGTGCAACGCCCTCCTCTAGTTATGCTGTAGTCAAATTTAGTTTTGGTTCCATTGTAGTTAATGGAGCAGTGATTGATTGTTTTTGTCTGCTCAGGATTTCTGAAGCTGGGTGTTTGATTTCTTCCACCTGCTTCTGGAAGAAGCTTTCAGAATATAGGGTAGGGAGAATCAGATATCCAGTATGAGTATTTATCATGCCCAGCCAATCCCAGGAGGGAGGCACCCAGAACGTGGCTGGGGAGGTGATATATGTTTAGGTGGCCTGAGCAGAGTGTTATTTTCTTGTCAGGGAGGGATCTAGTCCTCCTGGGGCTGTTGGCCCTAGTAGAAGAGACACAGACAAGAGGCTGCAATCCAGTCCTCAGTAGCTGATGAGCAGAAGGCCTGTAGAAGAACACAGAAGGATTTTACATGCGGGAGGGCACTGTCTTTAAGTCCTGGTCTGGGAAGAAATCTTTATCTCCCTCACTGAGGAACTACCTATGGATGTTGGGTGGCAGACAGCTCCTGGAACACTGAATAAAGACCTTGCTGGGTACTATTAGTCATGCAAGTGCCAAAAAGGAACTAACCCTGCTGCTGTAGGGTCCTATGCTGGCCATTCCCTACCTTCAGAAAAGCTGCTATTGGAAGAGTAGAGATACGTTTGTCCTCCTCTTGCTGTTACTGATCTGTTTGGAGTCTCCTGTGATAACCCCTCTCCTGTTGGATGTTCTTCAGCAATAGATACTAAAAAGACATCTCCTAGAATGAGCCTGAATTGGCGGTGTACGTGGGACTGTGGTTGTGTGACTGGCAGCCTCTGTACTATTGTGGGAGACCTGGGTACATTCTCAATGGTCCCTCCAGGGGTAAGACTTAGAAAATGTTGTACCTTCCAGCGATATCTAATTATCTACACATCTTGTGACCCAACCACCCCTGTTGAGCTTTACAGCAAAAGAAGATAAAATCTGCAAAACCTGTGCCACTGCCCTGTCTCCTAGTGCTAAACATCACTACTGTGGGGACTGCTTATCCGCTTCTACAACAGCCACTCCCACTATAAGCCTGATTTTTAACTTGCAGCTGGTGTGTGGCAACAGTATGAAAATAAATTCCAAGCTATTAGTCTAGTGGACTTCAGAATGTTTCTTCATTTTTCTCCACCTGTCACAAGAGAAATACAACCCAATTCTGAAAATGCCAGTTGACTGGCCACTGGCCAAAGCAAAACAAATATGTTTTGAGGAAAGTATGAGTAAGGTCTGACACATTAACCTCCTTATCTATTCCGGGTTAGCAGCTCATAGTATTGACGTCAGAGGATCCCAAAGGCCATCAGACAACTAGAATTTTAGGCATTGGTAGCCACCATTTTTCTTTCATGACAGATTCACTTTAAAGTGCAGTTTTATCCTCCCTCATTACATGGTGTGTCCTTGAGCAGGAACAAGCAAGGTCATATCAGGTGTTCATTACTGGCTGCATGCTTATCCCGGGTCAAAAACCACCACCACCAAGTAATAACTTTACTTTCCAAGGCCTTCTGTATCTTGCCCAGGTGTGTTAACTTGCTGTTTTCTACTGGCAATGGCACCACAAGTTTCAGCAGGCTCCTAGAGAATTCAGGGATGTAATGTTGCACAGCTGCAAGGAGATCAGATGTATCCTGTTCTTTGCTCAATGGTAACACAATAACCGATATATGAAGTGATTCAGACCAAAACAGGTCTGCACATGTCACCTGTTTAACACGATTCTCCAGTTTTCATTTCAGGAAGCTTAGTCCTCCTGAAATGAAATTTAACAATGATGAAATCAGAACAACGCGCCTCATACAACCAATCTAGACAACGCCAGACAACTCATTTAATGCAGATTTTAAAAAATTACTGATTACTGATATTTCAGTTTTTGGATAAAACCGATGTTAAAGTCCGATTCCTACTCGGACCAAATAAATACATGTAGGTAGGGTTTACTCATGGCGTTCCAAGGACGAACACATATCAAATCAGAAGTTCTTTTTTTTTACATTTAACAACTGCACTCTTGATGAAGGTAAAAGTTACACATTACCTTGGCCTAGAATTTAACCAGCCAGAAAGTTTCAAGCCAGCCACAGAGACCCTGAAAAAAAGGGCCATGCAGAACCTTGTGCCGTCAGGGGACAGCTATATCACATAAAACCACTATATCCAGAGGTTGTCTTTGGGAAATAGATGTATGAGTGCTGCCAGCATTCCTGCAGAGGTTGAAGGGGTGGGGGGTCAGCCTGTCAGTGCTCAGACCAAGCAGACTAAGGAAATTACTGGAACCATGTCCTGTGGTCTGATGAGACCAAGATAAACTTATTTGGTTCAGATGGTGTCAAGCGTATGTAACTGCAACCATTTAAGGAGCACAAAGACAAGTGTGTCTTGTCTACAGTCAAGCATGGTGGTGTGAGTGTCATGGTCTGGGGCTGCATTAGTGCTGCTGGCACTGGGGAGCTATCGTTCATTGAGGGAATCATGAATGCCAACATATACTGTGACATACTGAAGCAGAACATGATCCCCTCCCTTTGCAGACTGGGCCGCAGGGCAGTATTCCAATATAACAACCCCAAACACACCTCTAAGACAACCACTGCCTTGCTAAAGAAG